>NC_071289.1:92056508-92681758 GCF_943734705.1 Anopheles coustani
CGTATCGGGAGCGATTGCAATTAACAACAATCGGACCTGGGGTTGCTAACCAAAGTGCTCGTGATTTAGAGCATGTGAGCAACTGGAGCTTCCTATTTGAAATCTATGCTCGTTCATATATGCTTATACAAGGGCCGTCGTTTTTAATTCAGGTCAGTGACTGGTTGGTGAACCGATTTGAATATCAATTTTCCGTCGAAACGCACTCTTCCCCAAGACTGTTTAAAACAGGTAAAACTTATTTCGTACAACTCATTTATTTTTACGACACTATCATTTCAAACTTTTAACTTTGGGTGAATACTAAAACGGATTAGTTCCGGAAAAATTTGAAAATTCCACATCTTTCCCGAACCCCAAATTCAATTTGTGCCCTACATTATGACGCACCACAGGTCGGTACGATTTCACCGATAGTCGTCGGTATGGAATTTAAATTTTCCCCCTACAACACTCTATCTATCGGCGTTCAACATTCTTAGAGAGGAAATTAGGAAGGCGTTAAAAATCGTCCACAAAACACGGAGCCTGGACGGACCTGGCCGAACATTTCGAATCAAATATGAATAAACTGCAATTGGAAACAGAGACCGACGGCGGACAGCGTGTGGATTATGCCTTAGAAAAATGTGACTACTTTATGTTTCTTCTCTTTCTCCTGACTCCGCGGAAGAAACTCGGCCGGAGAATGTACAGTGGTGGACCCCAAAAAAGAGGCGCGCATTGTGAGGGTGCTCCCGGGACGGGACAGATCCGAAACTAATGAAAGCAATAAATTGACACCCCGCGATAACAACAGCAGCCGTGGAACAGATGTTGAAAGGGCGGCGTCGACGAAACACACGCACACACCAAAAACCCGATCGTCATCGCCCGCTGCCTGTCGGCGATCCAATGACTGGAAGAAAAGGTTTTTAAAAAGAGGAAAATTGAAACTAAGCTGCAACTGTGCAGCGGAGTTGATGCGATGACGCTGCAGCGTGAAGAAACGCCGTTCTTGGAACTTGGAGAGTTTAAAAGACCACCAGCTGCAGTTACTAGCGACGCGAATGCATTTGCCATGACGGGCTGGGTGGTAGTAAAATGTGTTAGCGGAAAATTTACAGAAGTGGACTTTCTTTTTCTCTGCTTTTTCTTTGAAGCCCTTCGCAATCAAAAATTCATAATTATTTTCTCTTCTGTTGCCGCCAGAATCACCAGGAGATGCTTGTAACCATGCCACTTTAATCCTTTAGAGAACACCTAGAATAACCTTTCGAAATCACCGACCGGTAGTCTGGAAGAGACTTCACACGAAAAAGCCACGAAAATCGCAGAGTATCGGAAACGCTCGATCTCTTAAGCTGACAAATCCAGGTACAGGTCTCCACATCCAACCGGAGACGAATGAAGTAAGTTGAGCAACCGGGATTATCTCACAACTCGATCGATTTCATTCCTGAACGGTCTTGGGGTGAGGGCAGCGTCTTGTAAACAGGTTACTTATGACTGATGATCACGTTGGACCGGAGTCGACCGGAGTCATAATCAATCAACGCGCCAGCACGGTGTCAGTGTGGCCGGGGGAAACAGGTAGAGTAAGACGGCTAGAAACAAACACAAAAACTCATATCAGATGTACACCGGGTCGGATCAGGAAGTCCAACGATTTTCTGCTAACCGCCAAAAATTGCCGTCCAAAATGATATCTATGTTTGCGTTTCCGGAACGGCATGATTTGTCTTTTAGCTGCGGTTTTATCCAAAACGTATCGTTTTTCCCCAAAAGCCCTCAATTGATCCGGAGAGGAAACGAGCAAACCGAAAAGAAAAGATTAATTTCGGTTACGATTACGGAACGATATCCTCCACAGAAGCTCTAGTGGATGTAAGCATAGGACTTGTCCAACGAAAACGAGTCCATTCGAGCACGAAAAACGAGATAAGTGTACGCTCGAAGCGACCAAGTTTTAGTATGATTAATTGTTTCAGGAAAAGTGCCGAGTGGTCGCATAGATTGAACATCCTGCGACAGATATTAGTGAACGAAGACAGGGGCTTCGGTTCCAAGACAACTCATTTAAGCTGATAACGGTAACATCCTGCAACTAATATTCATCCGCGTCCAGGAAACATCTGATAAAACATCCCTTTCATAAACAACCGGACCGATTGAGATACTAGAACCAAATAACAGCTGTAGCCAAGAAACAAATTGACTATTCAAAATATAATACCGGATACACAAACGCATAGTTTGCTTGTACAACTTTTTTCGATCAATATCTCCACCAACTGTTTCTGCCCGTTTGAAAGTTATACAAACGCCTATATCAATGATTTTAAATATGCACTTCCATAAATTAATCATCCTTCAAATTACTGGAAAAAGGAAAATTGAAACCGTATAAACATCTTGTATGGGATGGAAGGTCTGGTGGCCCACCTACGTGTCTCGCGACGACGATCTTGTCCCGTATTGACTCACTTTGTTGCGAAATGATACAACCGTGCGTAGGACGATGGCCGCCTTTAGCTGGCTGGGACTTGTATGTTGTGGCATCAAACGGAACAGAAACTTTGCGAGGACGTGATCACCCACGCGTGGCTGAAGTATACATATCGATCATTTTAATGGACATCTACAGTATGTCCCATAAAAAAATGCGAAAATTTTCAATGCTCATTTTTGGGTAACTTTAAACGTTATTTTTACCAAGGTCATGTGTGTGTGTAATCATCTGGTAGTATACTATGAGACGATGTAATCAAAAGAGTGATTCTCGAGTAATAAAGATGTGAAAAATGTTCGTAAAGGAGATTGTGACTAGTTTACTGCTCGCCCAAAAGCCCGTAAAACAAATTGTATCGATCGCAGGATGCCACCTGGCCACTGTTTGCTGTATCCTACGATCACTCTTTGGTGGACCACATCCCACGAAGCCAGGAAGTGGCCATCCACGGTCCACTCGCACGCCGAAAGTCATCAGATCAATGTGAGGTTGAGTGAGACAAAATCGTAGCAGATCGATCCGGAAATTGGCTAAGGAAGCCGATATTTCAAAAACTACCATGCATAGGATGATCAAACATGACTTGAAATGTTCATCCAGAGTCAGAGTAAAGCATCACCTTGTAACAGACCGAATCAAACAACTACGGCTGGAGTTCTCGACACGTTTGGTGTCAGCATCAAAACAAAAGAATATCGTCATCGTATTCTCTGATGAAAAAATGTCCATCGTCGATCCCGTGTCTAACACACGTACAGACAGATTTATAACGCCTAAGAAGATTGAGGATGTTCCAGAGAACCTAAAAATCAAGTTTACAACCAAACATTCGGCTGGAATCATAGATTTTGAGACCATTTCGCCCAATAGCTTTAAAATGCCTTCAGCATTTATCAAAGCTGAATTAAAATTTAATACCGAGGTTAATATGAACATTTTGAAGGACCACGTTCTGCCATGGATAAAAGCCAACTTTGCAGCACAAAAACACGTCATTTACCAATAGGATGGAGTCCCGTGACGTACCTCAAAAAGAACTCAACCGTGGCTGAAGAAAAACATGGATTTTTTGGCAATTATATTTGACCTCCCACCAGCCCGGACTTGAATCCTTTAGATTAAATAACAGGGGCACATGCTCAGGTTAGGGCCTGTGAACGCTCTAGCACCATCGTTGGATTCCTGACAGCTTCAATTGCCAAGGCGTGGATCTCGAAAACTGATTTATACATTCAGAAGGTATGCTCTCGATTTTGTCCCTGTATGGAGGAGGCGATCAAGAAAAATGGTATACCTAATTATTAATGTAATCATTAAAGACTTAAGAAACGATTCCTTAACTAAAATGACAATTTGTTTCATTATTTTGTTTGAAAAAAAAAATTTGAATCTGAGGTACCGATTTTCGCATTTTTTTATGGGACATACTGTAGAGACACCCTCCTATCTGACCTTCCGGGCATGATCCTCACCATAAGATTCGGGAGGGATACGGCTTGCCAAAATTCAAAATATTTTACCTACAAATAGAACCGACATCCTGGTTATCTCAGCTGCAATTTTTCGCTCCATCCACTTACCTCGATTGATGTGCCATCGTGTTACGATCGGTGTCGTTTACTTCGAAGTTTGGCGGGTGCTATCCTCAGTACGCTGGGCAAACATTCCTTGCTGGCCGAGGTTTCGGTGCGCGGGAAAGGACCTTTCGAAATGTCGCCAACGATCGTCTGCGGATTCGAAAGTGTGGGGGCCCGCAAGCCTACACAAAAACTTGGCTCCGGCCGAAGCCTCTCGCGGTTGTCACGCCGAGTGTGTTTGTGTGGGACTACCCAGTAAACCGCGCCCCGCGTTCGAGACGCCTACGGATATTTTGTGGCGTTGCGTTGTGGCGAGCGTAACGGACGCCACCGGAGAAGATAAGCCACCGTTACCGAAAGCACAGGAGTTTCGTTCCCTTTTCTTTTCGGTGGAAATAATTGGACCGTTTGAATGTGAAACTAGCGAACGCGACAAACGGCAACAAAAAACCGGTAGAACGACTAAACGCACCGCAATCGCCACACACAACAGAAAACACTTAACGCGAACGAAAAATTATGGCCTACTGAGCGTGCAACTAAAAACACGTTGGGTTGAATTCCAGAAACTTGCACTGCAACTGCCTAGCACACGGCACGTATTTTTCGTTCAACCCAATCGCTTGCTAACGCCGGGCACCAATCTGACACCTTTTGTGCACACATTGCCGGTTTTGTGTGAACAATATTATTTCATCACACTCGATCACATTCCAGTAGCTGGAGAGACCATTCACAACGACGTTTAGTCAAGTAGGAAACCAATTCCACCATCACGTTTTGAACAACCAAAACTATTCCTACCACTGTATGCTTTGCAAAAGATATCGTTATCAATTTTGAAATAGTATAATTCGTTTTCAAATCGATATCTTCCACGAAAAGTAAGGTTATGTAAACTTGATATTTACGCGACGCGATCACGCACTACTGGTGTCATTATTTACCCTGCCTATAATACGCAAAAAGTCCTGTTGCCTTTTAACACATTTCAATAGGAACAACACTGATGATCTTTTTCACTCGAAACGAAAAAACGCAACTCGTGAACAAATTGGAAATATGGATGCGATCTGCAAACTCTCGGACCAATTGTAACAAGTTATCAATTGGGAAGGTAGGGAACGCATGGCGGTTATTTGTTGGAGACAAACAATACGCACCACACACGCACACGCGGTTATTTGTTTACTTTCATTGAAAAGAGTTAACTAATGACGGACCGATCACGATCATTCCACGGCAACGGCGTAGCTCCGACTGACTGATCAGACGCAACTGGTTGGAGAGAAAACGCTCGCGCAAGGCTTTGTTTTGTATGCCATTTCATTCAAACCCCTGTTTCCGTCTAGCTCCCCCTGCAAGCAGTTCAGCAAACGATCGCTCGCCATCTCCTTGGAGGTGGTCGCTTTTGAGCGCGCCGTTTCGTAATCCATCACGTTTCCGCAGAACAAATTTCCGTTCATAAGCCGTGGGCCCGGAATTCTACATGTGGTTTGTTGACTCAGATGATCCATCGTATTCTCCTCACCGTTCTTGTTATTTCCTATTCCCTTTTCCGTTCGTCCTACCAGACTTTTTTTTGGGTCCTTCCGTCCTTTCTAACCGCACAAGCTAAACCGTTGAGGCCCACACGTGTAAAATGCATACGTAATGAAAATTTCCCAAAAACGATAACAATGCATTTCCACCGTTCCAAAAAAAAAAAACTAGATGAAAGAGTTACGGTTCACTGAGTCCTGTGGGAAACCGGAAATGCTATTCCGGGTTACGTTGCATTATGAAGGTTCACAACATTCGGAGCAGTTTACGAACGAAAGCTAACGCAATGGCCCGGGGAATAGATGGAATATTCGGATATTTTGGGCCCCGCATTTCTCAATTGTACACTCACCGGAACGGGTCGTTGAAGTGTAAAATTGCCATAGTAACAAAACACGAAAACTTTTCCGGTAAATTATTATTAAGCATATGTTTTACACAATTATCTTGTCGTCTATTTTTCAATACATTGAAAGTTTACTTCGCATTCCTGTTACAGTTTGTTTAGTTTAACCTGTTTAAATTCTTCCCTACCGATATGGCCTGAAGTTTACATCAAACTGCCATTCCACAGTCCATCGCTGAAGATCCGTCACCTTCACCGGTCGAATCGTCCTCCGGTGGATTGACCAAAGCGGCAGGGATATTGAGCGTTTTCCCCGGACAGAGTGCCTCGTACTGGTGCTTCAGACTTTCCAGCTCAAAGTTACACGTTGCAAGGGCCGTTCTCAGCTCGCAGAGCAGTACCATGTCCGAGCGAAGCTCATTAAATGCCACGCATATTTCCTCGATCGGTGGAGGATTTGGATCCACTTTAAACTCCTGCAGTGCCTGCTCAAGTGCTTTCGCTTTCTTCTGACCCACGTTAGCGGGAAGCTTCATTTTCTGCGAACGCAATGAAACGCCCGTGCCACGTAAATCGGTAAACTTAATGCCGGCACTCTCGACCGCACTGACCACCGAGTCCACCTTCGAGGTGCGTGGTTGCTGCTGAATCTTTTTCTTGTTCAGCTTCTTATCTTGCTTCTTTTGGGTTGTAGTCGGATGTTGGTTCTGGTGCTGATGCTGCTGCTGTTCCTTCTGGTGGTGTTCGGTTTGCTGCTGGTCAGCTTGTGAGATCAACTTTTGAAGATCCTGCGTCTTTCGTTCGCGCTCCTTCTTTCGTGCCTCAATCTTTTTCAACTCGTTCAGCAGTTGTTGCTCCTCCTCGACCTGCTTGGGCGTGCGGTCAAACAGTTTCTTTAGCTGCTCTTTCCGGCGCCGCTCGTGCTCAGCGTCAAACACGTAGATTTTCTTCTCCATTCCATTGTTGCGCACTTTGTTCAGAATACCAACCACCTCGTAGTATCGCTCCTTAAGGTCCTCAACCGACTTTATACCATAGTTTGCCCGCTCCCAGCGGTCGCACATGATAATGAATCGCACGTCAAACCGTTTGGCGAGATCGAACAGATGATCGGTCTGCTGTTTAGTCCACTTAGTCGTTTTCAGGTGCGCGTTGTACTCGTTCAGCGTGTACGTGGGTATGTCAAGCTGCTTGTTGAACTTTGCAAACGGATACTCCTTCTGCTCGTCCGAGGCACGCTTCCAGTGATGGAAAACGGCTCCATCCGTACGTGCCGGGTTCACAAATGGTGCCCACTCCCACCGGCGTACCTTTTTCATACCCAGACGAGCCTTCGTTTTCTTGTAACCAGACACGGTGTCCGTTGGAAGCAGTGGTGGAGCATCTTTGTTGTCGTTGTACAGAAGAGCAAATACTTCGCGATGCATTCCCTCCGGACGTTTTGCAACTATTTTTCTATAAATGCAAAAAGAGAAACATGAGCAAATAAAGCAAATCTTAGCCAATGCGTTCGATTTGACTTGCCTTTCGACTGTGCGTTTTTTTGAGCTTAGCAACGCCTCCTTGGTCAGCTCCGGCGTCACCGGACGCTCCAGCTCAAGAATATCTCGTACATCGGCCATTTCGAGGCAGAAACTTTTTACACTTAATTAAAATAGGTGAACAATAGTTACACTTTTCTTCTTCTTCTTCTTCTTCGTCTGCGAGGATTTACACCAGTACGGCTGTTGAATCCAGCTTCCTGGGCCTTCGCCAGCTACTCTGGTGATGTAGACCTCTGTGGATTAAGGACCGGCAACTAAGGCCATATGCCCCGATTTTCTGAAAATGCTCCGACCTACGTAAGGCAGGAAGCCCTTTATGGTGAATCTAACTTGATGAGCAGCAATTGATTTTGTTTTGACCGCTCGTTAAATAAGACACGCTCGTTCTGTCATATGGACTGTTGTTTATAATCACGGGTTGAGAATTCACACGACCGTCGTTGGTCGACAGGCTTGCCAGCCATTTCCTGCTGGAAGCACGTCCTATGATCGTAGCCTTATACCGGGCTCACTCGGTGGTTGATGGATGCTTTTGGATTCTTTTCCTTTAAAACGAGATTCTATTAGCTACGATAAAGTCGTAAACTGCTTTCATTTTACATTGCTTCTTGTTCTTCCAGAATTTGATGAATTTATCCAACTTAATGTCCCGATTCTGCTCACGATTAATTGCATATTTACGACAGAAGAAAACCTTATGGGACGCGGTGTCTGGGGTATCACAAAGTTCACAATTTCCGTTAGGAGCACGTTTCATCTTGTGTAGCCAGAAGTTACCATAATCATGTCCTGCTATTAGTCTGTTCAGTGTTTTAATTGCCCTGGTGGAAAGGGACATTCTATAGTGCCACATTTTCCTATCAATACAATTTTGGAAGCGCTGAAATTTCTTTCCTTTTGTAGCACATGCTTCGCGGTACCACTGATTCGCTTCCGAGCGCATTCTGGATTCTAGCCTTTGGATCACATCCTTGAGTCTTATTTTGTTGCATATGGTATTCTGGCTTGTAGTGCCTAGTTTGGCTAGGTGATCGGCCTGTTCATTGCCAGGAATACCGATATGACTTGGGATCCATTGAATTTTCGCGTCTAATTCCAAGCAGGTGTGAGTGATGTTGCTTATGAGTTCATCCATGAAGAGATCTTCACTAGCTTTCAGGAGTATATGACAAGAAGACATACTATCAGTATAAATGATAGGCCCCTTAAGGCTTCTCATCTTGGCGAGGTGTAGTGCCTTGTCAATGGCTAGCAGTTCCACTGTGCATATCGATGTAGCGTTCTTCACTTTGAAGCTGAACTCCTCTTGTCCCGTCGCTCGGTCCTTAATTACAATCCCAATACCACAGCCATGCTCAGTGATGCTTCCATCAGTGAAGATTGATGGACTATCCTCCAGCGTTTGCATCATGGTCCTGCATATCTGTCTTAGGGTTTCTGGGTTCGTACTGTTCTTGCTACCCTCCAACCCTGGGATTGATAGGCTGATTCCCTCCTTTCTAACACCGTTCGTGGCATCGTTGTAGCTGTATTTTGTTACTATATCCAGACTCTCATTGTTATCAACGTATGCCCTGTGTTGTGGCGACGATTTGTTGGATATACTGAGGATTTGGAAGCTGGCGAGTGTTGATCTACTTATTTTCGCATGGGCCAAGGTCTTCGCGAGCTCCTTTGCTACTAAGTACTCGCGTCTAATTTCAAAAGGAATCTCGGAAGCAATTGCCATCAAAGTATTGATCGGTGTGGTTTTGGAGCAACCAGTGACCTTTCTTAGGGATTGGTTAATTACAGTGTTGACAGATGCAATTTTATTTTTGTTTGCTCTACTGGTGCAGGCGATGCCATATTCTAGAGTGCCTCTGATAAGTGCTCTATGAAGTTGCAAGGCCCTTTCCGGATGGACCGAATGACTTTTATTGCATAAGCACTTAACGATGTTCAGTCGCTTACTTGCTTTTTCCTTGAGAGCTTCAATGTGTTCATGGAATTTTAATTTTTGGTCGAACACCACACCCAGAAACTTGTGCTGGGTGTTAATTTGCACCGCTGAGTTGTTTATTCTAATTCTCAAGCCAGGATCGTAATTTGGGAAAACCATCGCACAGCATTTGTCTATGTTGACCACAAGGTTTAGCTCGTCTAGGTGGTCCTTGAGCCTGTTGACCGATGCCTGCAGTTTCGCTGTTACCGCTTGTATCGATTGGCCTGAGTGGATAATGGCAAAATCGTCAGCGAATTGGATTACCTCTCCATTCGGAGAGTGGCATTGGCTTGTGTAAATGTTAAAAAGCGTTGGGGACATGATGTCTCCCTGTGGAAGACCGACGGACACAGTTCTTCTCAGGGTTTTCCCATTGACGCACATTTCGATTGTCCGGTTCTGAAGAAAGGCTCTAATCCATCGCACTGCCTCTGGAGGGATCAAGTAGGCTTGGAGGATTCGGAGTAGCTTGCATATTGCGACACTGTTGTATGCATTTTTAAGGTCAATAAAAATGATACCAGTGATCTTTCTTTTGGCGTTATTTAAGCAAACTTGGTTCACTAGGATGTTGGTGGCCAAAGTAGTCGCGCAGTTTCTCCTGAATCCCACGGAAGTGTCCGGGAAAAAACGGTATTTCTCCATTGTGTCCAATATGATTTTATGCACTTCCGTGTTTGCCGCCTTAATTATGGTGGGGAGTAGCGAAATTGGTCTTAGGTTTCGGACGTCGTTGGGGTCTTTTCCAGGTTTGGGGATGGCCACGATCTTAATTGTCCTCAATACCTTTGGAATCCTGCCCTGTGCCCACATTCTGTTGAGGTCCTTTATGAGCATCAGGGTGGTGTCGTCGTTTAATTGCCTCAGAATCTCATAGCTTATTTTATCGTAGCCTGGCGCGGTGTTCTTTTTTTTTGTGACAATGAGGCGCCATTTCTTCAGGTTCAGGAAATCTCCCGCTCCCGTAGAGTCATGGGCTTGTAAGCTCACATCGGACGTTTTCCTGCCGGTGGGGAAGTTTATTTTTAGAAATTCCTTAGCCATCGCTTCATCGCTCATTATGGGATTCTCCTGGTGGTGACCGGGGCGTCCCTTCACCCTGTTGACAATTTTCCATAAGGCATGGGGTTTGGTTTGCGGGGTGACGTCATCCACTGCTTTCCCTAGGCTGTCATCTTTGCCCTTCTTTTTCAAAAATCTAAATCTAGCAGTTTGTTTTTTTAGGTTTATGTGGTTAAGCAAGGTCTTATGTCTGTTGTATTTTCGTCGGGCTTCATTTTTTTCCTCCCAAGCCCGGTTAGTCTCATCGTTCCACCAGGCTTTGGCCACGTACTTGGAGGTACGACGATTTCCTTTTATTATTCCCGTGACATCCTTGCAGATAAGGCTGATGGCAGCGTCCTGGTTGTAAGACAGTTGACCCACCTCGCTCAGGATTTTGCTCTTTTTATAGGTGACCCACTTTTTCCTATGCACAGCCAGCTGGGTTTCAATCGTAATTGCCCTGTGATCGCTCGTGCCGATGTGTAAATCCTCCACCCTTCTGGTGGTATAGGGCAGGATGTCGCACGAACACGCCATCACGTCGATTGCCGTATTCCGTTGGCTGGTGTTGGTAGGGATGTATGTGGCCTCCTTGTTGGTCACTATGGCAAGGTCATGTTCGTCCATACACTCGAGTAGTTGCCTTCCTCTACTATCTGTAGGCTGGTCGCCCCAATAGCTATGATGTGCGTTAAAATCACCTGTAATGATGATCTTTCGGTGCTGGCTCAGATTGGAGCACAGCTCTTCCATCACAGCTTTAAAAACTGCTAGCGGAGTTTTGGGAGTGACATAGGATGAGGAGATCACCAGATTTAACTTTGGTAAGCACACGGCTGTGGTCTGCACATAACACGACATCGCATGGCTGGTGATTCTGCTTGCCTCGAGGCTTTTGTGTACCGCAATGGCAGTACCGCCGTAACCGTCCTCCCTATCATCCCGAAATAATTGGAAGCAGTTTAATCTAACATTGGCGTCTTTCTTTAACCACGTTTCTTGAATGCAAAATATGTCAATGTTCTCGTCTGTTGCAATTCTTTCCAGCTCGCCTACGTTGTTTCGCAGACTCTGCACGTTACATTGTAGGATTTTTATTTTCCTCTCTTTACCATCCATCACTTGCATGGGAATGGTGCAGAGCGAACCGAAAAGCTTGGTTTCCATAATTAATTATTTTTTATACTTTAAATTTCATAGTCACTCGAAAAATTTTACCCGCTCGGCAGCGGATAATGATCTCAGAGCCATTTTTACTCCGTCCTTGTTTTGTATGATAAGTTCCTCTATTTGCGTTGGTGTGTCTTCCGACACGTCCATGCCCTTTGTGTTTGTCTTTTCGTTAGTTGATGAGGATTCCCCCTCATCGCAGCGTTCGGTAGTATCGGTGTTTATTTGAATTTTGTCTGTCTGAATGTCGATTTTTTTTGGTTGGGTCACCTGCTCAGGCAGGCTGACCATTTCTTCTTTATAGTTTTTAGTAATCCTTTTCGTGTTTGTTTCGTTTCGTGTTGTGCCCTTTGTCGCTTGGGCGAAGCTTTGGTCTGTAGTAGTGAAAATCCTTGGGACAGTGGGGCACTGCATCCTGCGAATTTTTCTTGCTTCAGCGTAAGTAACGCGGTCCAAGGTTTTAATCTTTTGTATCTCTACCTCGTCGAGGTATGTTGGACACTCTTTGTTGAGAGTGTGGTGGTTGCCTGAGCATGACACGCATTTAATAAAGGGACACTCACCTTCGTGTTCCGGCATACTACAGTTTGCGCACACGCGGTCGCCTCTACACCATTTCTTGGTGTGCCCAATTTTTAAACAAATGGAGCACCGCATGGGTTTGGGGATATAGACGTCCACGAGGACGGGGTACAAGCCGAAATCGACGGACCGGGGGATTACCGTTGTCTGGAAGGTAATAATCGCCGTTCTAGTGTTAACGATCTCATCACCTGCTTTTCTTTTCATAATGACAACCTCGGACACTTTTTGTTCCTTCAAGCCGGCGAGGATTTCTCCCTCCGACATGAATTCTATGTCCGGGCATCGTATAACTCCCTTGCACGTGTTCAAAGTGGGGTGGTCAATCACCTTTACGGCTATGCCACATGGCTCGGGGATCTTCTTGATTGTCTTAGCTTTCTGTGCTAGCTTCTCGTTTTTTGTTCTTATTAAAAGCTTGCCATCCCTGAGCCTAGTGACATGCTCCGGTTTGCCTCCCATTGCATTCTCGAGGACCTTGTTCAGTAGAAAGGGATTTACCCGGCTTAAATCACGTCCGTCGGTAATCGATTCCATGACCAAAAATTTTTCTTCAGCCGTGATGCTGGTTGCTACTTTTGGCGCTGCATTTCTGTTTTTTTTTCGTTTCGGTTCAATCGTGTCGCTCAATGCTCCAAAATAATTGCTGAGGGGTATCCCCCCTCCAGGGTCATTGACCCCCATCCTCGCTAGCTTGCACTACTTTAAAACTTCCTTTTTTTTCCTTCTTGCTTCAAAAAAGGTAAAAGGGATTGAGAAAGTCACTGAACTATAAAACTTATCACTCTTTTCAACGTCCAGGCAAAAAGTCACCAACTGACAAATCAAAAAACACGTGTGAATCCGTCAGAAACCAACTGTCGAATGTAGTTACACTTTTGGAAAAACAAATGCAAAACTACAGCACACAGTCTCTGTTTATGTTTGAGCAGCGTCTGTATTTTGACATCTGTGTTCAACAGGGTGATACAAAAAATTGTCAGAATCGATACTATAGCCGCGTGGATGACACATTTGTAACATTCAAATTGACCGTTAACCTCACTGTTGAAATAAATTTGCTTGCATTTAGGTTCCCTCTCCCACCAAACTCAATTTAACCCATTTTTAGTTGTTAACACATTTAGTATATATTTCTGGCATTTATACATAGCATAACTTAATGCTAAATTAGATATTTTTCTCTGTTCTACCCTCAACATTCATGTTCCCCTTTAAATTCATGTTTGTACCTTTCACCTATTAGTTTTATCATGTTTCTAGTTACTGTTCGCTGTTCACCAACTCGAACCATTGCCTCATGGCATCACTCAATACCAAGGGCAGTTGGGCTAAATCCCTTACGATCACATAGTAAGGGAAGGGGAACACATCAAGGTATGACTGCATCACTACCTGACTGCGATCGGACGTGAAGAGCGGTATGCGAACATCCATAATCGAGTGCTAGAAAAGAGGGTAATAAATAATTACTGAAAGCCACAACCGGATGATTCTCCAGAAACCTACCTTGTTGTCAGGATTGTCGATTATGATGTACACGATGAATATGCGCTGCAATCGGGCCAGTTTGACGGCATTCTTTACATTCCGTTCACCCTCGCTGTGGATGTTGCGCCCGTCGCTCAACACTAGCAGCAGATGCTCGAAGATTCCATTATCCGCCGAAGAGGCATCCTCCGTGCTGAACGTACGCACGAAATTCAACAGCTCCGCAATACGGCTCTGGTTCTGTGCGAAGTTAAGCGTACTGATTAGCTTCGGTCCGTCGAACTGGTCGGAGTGTTTGAGCAGAATCTTTGGCTTTTCCCCAAAGGACATTATATTCAAGCGGCCGCTCTCGAGCAATGTCAGCGCCTGTGAAACGAGCGATATCGCCTGCAGCGTAAGATTCTTCGAATTATTATGATCCATCGACTTGGAATCGTCGATTGCAATCGATATTCTGTAATCGCGCTGTGCGGCCTTCGTGCGACGCAGCCAGATCTTATCCTTGCGGAACTGCGAGGCAATGTATGGGATAATCTTCTTCATATTTATCCGCCGCCCGGTGCGGTAGTCGCCTTTCAGTCGGGTGCACTTGGTCGGTTCGAGAATCAATCGAAGCTGCTCGCAAAGATCACGGGCACTCGGGAGCATTTTGTGCGAAATTTCCTGCCACTGCTCGAACGCTTCGTGGTCCGCTGATCCACTGCCAGCTGCCACGATCGACTGTTGCATTTCCGATTCTACCATCTTGCGCATGTCCAACTCATCCGTGGCCGTCGGTTCGTCCGGCATAGTTACATCGTGAAGGATTTCGAAGCTGTAAATGAAATGAATGGAAGGGAAATTTAATACTTTTTCGCCTTTTGAGACGAACCAGAATCTGCAATACTTACATTGTATGTGCCACGGTTTCATCACCCCGTGCTACCGTCGCCGTGGGAATTATGTCACCCTCCACTTCCGCATTTTCCACCGTTTCCATCCTCTCCTTGATGGCACTCTCATCTTGCTTTGCCGGTTTGTCCTTTTTACTTTCGTTTTTCTCACTTTCCAACAGTTCCCGTTCTTCCACATTCTCCTGGGGCGTGTCTTCTTCTTCCATTAGCTTATCTGCACACTCTTCATCCTCCGGTGCATCTTTGTCCTCGCCGGCGTCATCCTTCTGCTTCTCCTGATGCTGCACCTGCTTCGACTGTTCCTCGGTCGCATTGTCCATCGTCGTCTTATCGGCGTCCTTTGCATCCTTCACATGCTGGTACTCTTCATCCACGCGCTCCTCCTCTTCTTTGTCCTCCGTGTGTTTTTCGTCCTCGTCCTTGCGTTCATCACGGTTCAACTTATCGACCGTTTTGAGGCGCTTCTTTTCGGCCTGATCCGGGTTACCCAGCGAACGATCCTCATCGGTATTGCCCTGCTTCCGGCGCTGCTGTTTCTGCTGCTGCTGGCGCTCCTGGTGTTCGTCCTTGCGCGTTCGAGTTTCCTTCGATTCGGCAATACCCCGATGACCGGCCTCAGATTGTTCGTTTTCAGCCTGCCCCGTACCGTCCTTGTCCTCGCCGGTATCTTGCTCGTCCATTTCATTCTCCTGTTTTGCTTCCGGCTTATCGTTTGCCACCTGATCACTAGTACCTTTGTTCTCCGCATCCGGCATCGCTTCGACGCGATCTTCCTCCGTGCGCTTATCCTTCGCCTCCCGATGATCGTCCTTTTCGCCGTCCTTCCGCTGTTGCTCGTCCTCTTTCTGCTGCTCGTCCTCTTCCTTTTTCTGCTCCTCGCCGGGGATCTGCTGCTGTGGCTCATTGTCCTTGTTTGGATCTTCCTCCGGCTCCGGTTCATCGGCAAGCTTCTCCTCCGTACCATCCGGATTGGATGGATCTTCCTCCTCGTCGCTGGAATCGGAACCATTTTCAGCTCCCTCATTCTTGCCCTCCTCTTCCTTATCCTCATCTTCCTTTTCCTCTTCCCCTTCCTGCTGATCATCTTCACCTTCCCCTTTTTCCTTCATGGTATCGATATCGAACGGATTCTGTTCCTCCCGCTCGTCATCCTGCTGCTTATCATTGTTATCACCATCCAGATTGAAAGCTTCATCCATCTCCCAATCCTCCGGCTTCGGTGGTTCCTCCAGCTCGTTGTGATGCGGGTTTTCCTGTTCCTCCTCTTCCTCGCCATTATTGTTCTCCATGTCATTGATATCCTTCGGTTTTTCCTTCTTCTTCTCGTCTGTCGTCTGATCGATTGCATCCATTCCGGCCTCCTCCGGGTTTTCCTCGCCCGACTGCTGCTTGTTCTTTTCGGACGAATTCAGATCGTTATGCCGTTCGTCTTTATCGTTCGAACCCGTACCGTCCTCCTCTTCCATGCTGTTATCATTCTCCTCCTCCTCCGGTTGCTCTTCGTCGTCGCCCCAGATTTGTTCATCCAGCTTTTCCGCACCTTCCTCCGTTTCGCCCATCTGCTTGTCGATTTCTTCCTCTTCCTTGTCCTCCTCTTCCTCCGAATCGGACCCTTCCGGTTTTTCCAAATCCTGCAGCTTCGACTCAAAATCCTCGCTCATATCGATACCCTTCTCCTCCTTGTTGTCCTTCTCCTCGTCCTGCTTATCATTGTCCTTTTCGCCCGGTTTCCGAGCATCTTCCAGCTGATCTTCGCTCTCGATTTTATTGGACATGTCCTTATCACCTTCACCATCCTCGAAGCCAAACTTTTCACCCGTGCCCTGGTTGTCTTCCTGCCCCTCATCCTGATCCTTCGACTCTTCGCCCAGCAAATCCTTTGGCACACAGAATCCCTTGGTCGCCAGTTCGATAAACACCGTCAGCATCACCGAAAGCATTTTGGTGCAGATTTTGTGCGCTCCCAGCAGCTGGATGAGATAGTACTCCACGAGCAGATTGTACTGTTCCAGCATTGGTACGAGTCGGGTAAGCTTTCCTATCAGCACGCGCACCCGCAGTCCCTTCTCCGTGGCGGGTGTTGTTTCGTTCAGCTGAGCCATCATCCCATTCAGTTTGCTTACCACCTTCGGTATGTTCAGTGTGTTTAGATCGTGCTGCAGACTTTCATTGATTTTCTCCTTCAAATGATGCTCCTGAAGATCCACGCTCGATTCGTTCGCTTCCTCGTCCTCATCATTCGCATCGCTTTGTTGGTCTTTCTTATCGTCCTCCGCCTTGACAGGCGGTTCCTTTTCAGAGTACTTTTTGTAGATCGTCTGCATTGCGATCAGCAGCGAGTGGATAATGTTTTCTATCTCATTATTCACACTTTCCTCGTCGTAACTGGCTTCCACCGGGGATTGCTCATCAGGTTGTTCGATTTCTTCACCACCGTATCGCTCGAAACGATTCAAGAGTTCCACGATCGACTGTGCGTAAACAGACACACGTTCCTCCGTTGTTTTCTCGCCAAATTCTAGCTGGAACTCATCCTTCAGTGATACAAGTTGCGATTTGAGACCGACGAGTTTTCCCTCGAATGCAGCCACACGATCGTGGGAATAATATGCATCATCGATATACTTTCCAAGCTCATCGTTTAGATCTTGCGTTTGACGCAAAGCCACTTGGGTAAGTTTGGAGATTCGGTCAAATTCCACCGAATTGCGAGAGTAACAACCCCGACCCGCACCGGAACCACCCTCAAACATGTGCAACTCCTCGTTGGACTGATGCGGTGCACAAGCTATCAGTAGATGGAACTGTTCCAACACCAAACGAGCGTCCAGGGCGCTGCGGATTACCACTTCCATCCGCCGACGGTGCTCCTGCAGCCGCAGATCTTCCGCCTCGGTTTTTTGCTCCTCGAGACAGCCGTTCAATTGGTGAAGGTTTGCAATCAACTCGCGCAGCTGCGACACGTTCACTACCATGTCAGCGAGTGCCATCCGTTGGTTCTGCACCAACAGAAACATGTCTGTGGAGAATCCCTTGATTCGATCCACGTTAATCACGCCGGCAATATCCTCATTCGGTTGGAGCATCACCTTCCCGAGCAGCTTGATCTTGAACACACACTTGGCGTAGTACTGGTTGAGTTTATCGTTCAAAAACACAATATGCTGATCGACCTTACGATACTTGGAAGCGTGCGTTAGCAGCTCCAAGCTGAACGGTTTGATAGTGACATCGACCGGGTCGGCTCCACCTATTTTCGACTCGATCAACCCGCCCCGATAGCTTAGTCCGAGCATCGTCAACGTCTTGTAAAAGTCGGCCAAAGCCTTCCGCTTTTGGTTTAGGATGTGCTTCGCTTGTGACTTTTGTTTCGGCCGTGCCTGGGAACGATCCACCTCCAACGCACGCAGATACTCGATCGACTCGATCTGCTCGTGCATCAGGCTGTCCAGACTGTACACCAACCCCGGGAAGGGTGCGTGCAGGATCGCTTCCCTGCACACGTTCCGGGCCGTCATGAAGAAACGTTCAATCTTCTGGAAAAGCTGTACGGAGGCCGTGGCGGCACCGGTCTCACAACGCGCATCGTTCGAGATCGGAGCGAGAGAAAATCGGTCCTTCAGCTTCCTCTGGGCCATGAAATTTTTCACCTCCACCATGTAGTACGTGACCTTCGCCTCCGATCGGAGCACCTTCACCTTCTGCTCGTCCGCATCGTTGATCTCGCGGGACGCATCCTTGGGTGAAAATACCGGCGATACGCGGGCCACAATTTCCGTCTCGAACTCCTTCAGGAACTTGTGCAACTGGCGGTGCACGCGGGCAATATTGTTGCGCATGCTAAAGTATGAGAGGTCCTTGTTGAAGGATTCAATCTTTACCAGATCCTTCAGCTTCTTCTCGACCGGTACGCGCTTCGTGCGGATGTGCTCGTCAATTTCCACCGCGAACTGATCGAAATACATGTGAAGGTTGTACAGGGCAGCAATTAGTGTGTTGCGTTTGGTGTCGTCTTGCTCTCCCGGGGGTAGCTGGGACAGGTACTGTTCAAACGACTTCATCACCCGCAGCCGTGTGCCGTATTCTGCGTAGTTGGAGGACTCCATGAACTGCTTCAACACCTTTACGATGTCGTCAATCGTTACCGCGGGTTCTTCGCTACCATCGGGCTCTTCTTCATCGAGAATTTCCTGCTCGCCGTAACACTTCTCCACCTTGTTGTAGTCGAGCAGCGTACTCAACCGCCCGTTGCGTGTCGCACCATGCTGCAAGTACTCGTGCACAAGGTTATACAAAAAGAACCAATAGCGGTACGCTTTCGAACGCACGCGTTCCAACGTGCGGGACATACACTCCCGCCAGTACTGCAGCTCCATGCGCATCCAACGGTGCACATACTCAACAACGTCACGTTCCAGCTCACGTAGATTGTTACCCCGATGGGCAAGGGCGTTCCATGCGTCCAGCTTCTGGCGGAGAAGCTGCAAACCGGTACTGAACCGCACGATCGGTGCCGTCGAGGGCAGCGCATGGATGCGCTCTATGATCAACATAATGTCTTTCAGTACGGCATGGTCGGGCCATTCCTCCAGCAATCCGCGAATGCGCACTTCGATTTTCTTCAGCACCTCGACACACTGCAAAACTTCCGGAATGTTCGGGTCGTTGTAAAAGTCATAGCTTGCCCCCGATGCTGCATGGCCTGCTCCTTTCGCTCTCTGCTCAATTCGACCGTCCGTCGTCTGATCACCGGCGTACCGTTCACGTAGTAACCCTATCGCCAAACTTAAGGCACCATAGCCTACCTCGTCGATTTCGCTTCCCATGGCGACTTCGTACTTGTGAACGATTTGACCAAAAATCGATAGCTTCGTTTCAAACGGCCCAACAAAGTCCATCGGTGTACGAACGGCATCACCACTGCTGGCGGCGTTGAAGTTCACCTCCGGATGATAATAATAAGACCGGGAATGTCTGGCCATCAGCTCGATAAAGCGCTCGCAAATCAGCTTATAATCCTCATCGCCGATGGTATCCGGCGCGGTCGGGGACTTTTCATTCTTTTTCGGAGCCTTGATTACCTGCTCCAGCGTGTCGTTCTGAATGAACTCGGCAAAATCTTCGTCCACATAGTTCGGGAACATTTCGCTGACTTCCCGCTCCGCTACCACATCCTCATCCTCCTCCTCGCAGTGCGATTTCGTTAGGTAGAGACTGTCCTGCTCCGCTTGCCGTTTGCGACGCGAGTGCTCCTGCTTTTGCCATACCTGATTGCACACGTTCACGATGCGATCCAGCTCGGCGAACGAATGCGGCCGAAGCGTACGCTCCACGGTGATTTTGTTGACCACCTCCTGCAGGCGAGCCTTCAACAGACGGAAGTAGCTCTGCTCCGGTTGGGGCAACCGTTCCATCACCGAGTAAATGTTCACCCTGTGCCGTTGACCATCATCGAACAGCTCCAAAGGTTTCACGCACGGGAATTGCACGAACTTGGCGGCGATCTTTCTCAGCGCATGATTTTCATTCAGATCAACGAATAGTCCTCCATCGGTTTTCTGCTCGATCGTGGCTTTTCGCGCTCGCAAACAATGACGCAGTCCGTTCAGCCCGTATCGCAGCGTGACGATCGAGTTGCACAACGGTGCCAAGAAGTCCCGGAAGTACGCGTCGTATCGCTTCAGCGTGTGGTGCTCAAACTGCTGCGCAATGTCCATCCACAGATCGATTTGTGACACCAGCTCGGACACCTTCTGCAGGAACGATTGCGTATGACTCCGATTGTTTGCCACACTGCGCATATCTATCTTGTAGTCCAAACATTGGGCGATCGATTTCAGCAGCGTGCCGATCGTTGCCGGATGGCAGCAGGAAACGAGAAAATTGTTGACATCCCGAGTTAGTTCCGAGTAAAGATTACCATCCGCCGGGCGGAGTGCAACCTTGCGGGTAAGCTGTTGCCGCTTTGCCTTCAACCGATCGATCTCCGCGTGGAACAGGCGTCGATTATGTTCACCGAGCTGACGATAGTGCATCGTTACCGCCATGCAGTCGTACGTGCAGAGCAACGTCTCCAGCAGACCAATGTCCTCCTCGAGGTAACCTTTCTTTAGGCGATTCTTTTCGACCGGATCGAGCAGGGGCAGAAAAACGGTCAAATTCAACTCCAAAATTCCGGTAAGAGCACGCATGGTGGAAGCCATCCTCCATACGTGATCGCGATCTTCCATAGCTACGCTTTCCTCCCTACACTGGCGAAGCATATTTACGAGCACGAGGAAGTCATTGACGAAGGGATGTGTTGTGCCCATGTCATCCTGCACCTTTGCCGTAACATTCCTGATGCATTCGATTTCCCTAAGCAGCTTGGAAGCAGCATCAGTGGCCACCTGAAGGCTCGTCCGTTCCGCCTGATACTCCTCCGATAGGGCACGCGAGTTACTCCAAAGAAGCGTACCGATTTTCCGTAGCGTGCGACGCCATTCCGGTAGCTCTCCTAGTCCCGTGACACGGAACCCACACGCATCCGGCGTCCGTCCAACCAACACTGCCAAGCAGTTCGCTGTGAGAAGCGCACCACGGTAGCTGGTGCTAACGTACCCTTCCGCATTGGGATCGTCATTGTTGTGGTGGGTCGCGTACAGTGAGGCCGTTTCCACTCCGTGACAAACGTGTCTCTGCACAGCCAACGATTCCAGCTCGTACCGCTCCAGAGCACTACAGTACTGATGCCAGTAGGTTGTTAACGCTCGATACAGCTGCGGGGGCAATGTGGGAAGCAATTCATCTAACGATTCCGCCTGCTCCATCATGGCATGCAATGCGGTGAGAGCTTCCTCCGCCACGCTATGCCTTTCCGTGGTGTTCATTTTGATGACGCTCAAACAACCGATTCCGAGTGTACGGATGTTTTGCACAAAATCCATATTTATTTGATCCGCAGACTTTCTAGCTCTGGCCGCAAGTAGCATCTTGTGAAGATAGTATTCCAATACCGGGTAACATTCCAAATCGAACTTATTGCCAGTAGAAAGGGACTCCTCTTGGATAGCACTATCCAAGATGGCTTTGAGCATACTATCGAAAGTTCCGATTGCTTCGATTGTGTTGATCATCTCCTCGTCATTCGCACCTTTTTCGACGGATACGGTTTGAGACGATACAAATCGATTGAATGCCCGAAGTCGATTCGTTTTCGCACCATTTTGTTCTTCATCCCCATCGATTTCCGTCTCTTCCGCGTTCGAACGAAGCTCCCATCGTTTCGCCAAGTTCACGAGCAGCGCACGCTTGAGGTCGATTGTCTGGGCATTATGTAAAAGTGCAACCCGCAGTAGAAACTCTTCGTAAGAGTGACGCTTACTCAGCTTTGGCATCAATCGAAGCTGGTCGTCAAGCTTGCCTAGCTTCACAAACTCTTCCACCTGTCGGGCGCTGTACAGTGGCAAGTATTCTAGGAAAGCCTTTCCGTAGCCCTTCCGGAGCGCCATGAGAGGATGCGTTAGCTCGGTGATGTGTTGCCGCAGTGCCTCACGTACGTTTCCTCCGTTATTCAGCAAGCTTAGGCAATGCTTTTCGACCCACTGGAAGTGGAGCGTCAGGTTGTCCAACAGACCGAACTGTACCTCCTTGTTGACGTACAGTTTACGGTGGGAAAGTTGAGTCAACCGATTCAGCCACAAGTTGGACAGGATTAGGCGTACGTAAAGCTCGTCCGTCATTGCTAAACCCTCGAGCGCCTTTTCCACCATCGTACGGTAACCGGTAAGAAACTGGTGCAACATAAGGAGGAGGCCATTTTCGAGCCCGTCGTTTATCAGCTTCTCTTTCACTGCCTTCGAGTAGGAAAGTAGATCAATCTGGCTGAGCTTCGTAACCGAATCGACGCGCACGGGAAGGAGAATGGTGTTGAACAGAAGTCGACTGCTCACTGTACGGCAATCGACGACCGGCTCGTCGTTGAGGTAATCTCGGATTTTGGGGAATAACAATCGGTTCCAGGGAAGATCACCCAGCTCAGCGGAGTTCATTTGATAAATGATGTCGCAAAGACTCTCATTTAGCTCCGATACGTCATTCAGTACATCGTCAATATTGATCTCTTCTGAACACACCTCGGCGGACTCGAGTTTGAACACTTCAACAGCTTTTTCCGTTTCGTCCTTGTTCATTTTCATCTTCTTTGGGGTGACCCGTTCCCATGGACGGCCACCTGCATATCCATCAGTTCCATCGACATCTACAACAATCGCCTTTCCATTAATTTCAGTCGGTTCCTTCGGTTGTGCCTCAGACTTCATACCAGCTGCTTCACCGATGGCTTTGCGAAGGTACGCCACACGCATGGCTGCATCCTCCTCCGTGCTGATTTCATAAAGGAAGTACAGCAAATGCTTCAATGATCGCTTGGTGACGGTAACACCGTTGGTTAGAAAATCGTTTGAGATATCCGCCAGAACCTGCTCGCTATCGAGTCCTTCCTTAAAGCCACGCAATAGCGCAAGGAACGGCTCGGCCTGAAGCTTGATACGGGTCAGCTTTGTCAGCTCCGTCGCATGCAGGGTCATATTTTCAAACCGCACTGTACTTTTCCGAACAACAACCGCCGCGAGCACTCTGTCGATCGTTTCCTTCAATGTGTTCCGGTAGTACTCGAGACCGTACCCAAGCAAATCGACATTCGAAGAGCGAACGTACACATCGATCGCACTCAGCTTCAGGCAATCGACATCACGCCGAGCCCCTTGCTTCTGCCTGTTTTGGGCGACCAGCTGCGCAAAGCGAACCAAGTGTGCCACCCCGAACGGGCTGAACTGATCGTACTGCGACTCGCTAGCTCCACGCCGCAATTCCTTGTGCACGGTAAGGCACGCGTCGATTAGGTAAGGTTCTTGGATGCCACCGGCGAACACCAGTCGCCTCAAGTCATCGTCCTCGTACCCATCGCGACCTGCAAAGGCAAGCTCCACACAGCGGTTCCGCATTGCACGTGAAATCTCACCGTGCTTCGGATCGAGCGTCAAGAAGGCTTGGAAGTTCCGATGCCGTCGTACCACCTCCGATTCTGGTCCACCATCGTCTACACCATCCGTACCTTCCCCCACGGCTCCCTTTTCCGAAATCAGCAGCGTTCCGTTCGGTTCGAACACGGGATTCAAACGATCGAGCACGGCCGACGAGCAAAGGTTTACATGCTCGAGACAAATGTGCTGCCCGGTGCGGAGACACTTGACCACCTTCGAATCAACCCACTCAAAGTGACCACCGGTGTTCAACGTTTGCACCTGCCTGGATAGATAGTCCAGTTTGTCGAGAACACGGAACATACTGGTTAGTTGTTTTCTATCGTCACAGATCGGAGGCTTTTCATTGGCCCGCTGGTGCGTTCGTTGCCGAAGAACATTTATCACATTCTGGAGAGCACCAAGCCGCTTCCGGAACAACGCCATCTCATCCGACTGCAAATTGTTGTAGGTATTGGTCGTAAAAGCTAAAATTAACAAACAAAAAATATGTTTTAAACACGATCGCCTGGGGATCGAACAAACATTGCTTACCGGCTGATCCTTGACTCAAATTCTCGTACTTCTCCCAACACTCCAGCAGCGCCAGCGCCTTTCCACCCTTCGGTACTCCTTGATGGCGCAAAATCGAACGCTTCAGTGTCTGGCGTAAGACGGTTTCGACCAAGCAACTCATCTCCTCCAAGTGACGATTGAAATCAAACTGCTGGAAGCTCCCGGTCACCGAATCATCGATTGTTTCCGCCTGGCAGAACGTATCGGCCAGCGTGGCGTGCAGGTTGATCACCTTCGTTTTACCGCAATCGCTCGGACCGCAAAGAATGATGGGTTTCTCCAGCTGCACGCACTCGGTGACATTTTTAAGCAGTTCCAACTGACTCGCAAGCACTAGTGTTGGTTCACCACCACCAGCCCTTCCCGACTGGTGGCTTTGCTTGATCGGAATCGAAGCGAAATTGTTGTCGTCGTCAAGCGAGCTACTATCGGCTCCCTTTTGAAGGACGACATCGCCGAGGTAAAGCTTCTCATCCGTCCAGTAGAGTCCGATATCCTGGGAGAGCTGATCCAGCTCGTACCCATCGCAGTGGAACACTTCGGAGAATACGTTCACAATGTACCGTTTATCCAGGTCGGCCCGCATCCGTTGATAGTAGACAAGCTTCATCTTCTCGAACAGCACCTCCAATAGACGGGTCTTTTCTTCTTCGGCAACGGTCGTGCCGCGTCGTACGATGAAACCACACCGTTCACTAAAGAACAACTCACACCACCGAAGGATGTCTCGCAGGTTCGCTTCGAATGGGCCACCCTTGTAGCCGAACTCCAGATTGGAAAGTCCCGCTTCAAGCCGTTCCGAGAACAGAACCATCTTTTCTGCCAGATCCAATCGAACATTTGTTCCGTTAAGTGTCTCCGCCTCGAAATAGCTCCTTTCGGTCCCCTCCTCGCCGGCTCCATTCGTCAGCTGCTCTCCGAGAGCATCGAACTGTGGCTTATACTTCCCTTCCACAACATGCAGCAAATCGCGTCGTTCCAACTTCCTCAAGTAAACCTTCGTGAATCGATTCAGGAACGACTGGGGCAACCCCTTGCGACCTCCACCCTGCCGTAGCGGATTCTGGGCGGCAAAGATTCGTGTCTTACGCCCCAAGCGGAAGGTTTTGTTCAACTCGGCAATGTACACCTCGCCACGATGATCAAGGATAGCGTTCAAGCCCTCGAGGACACTCTGCGGTGCGAGGTTCAGTTCGTCGAGCAGGATCCACGTATTACGCTGCGCTTTAAGGGCCGCGAGCAGTGGACCATCGCGCCACACGAATGATCCCAACGTCGGCTGGGTCCGTCCAGTTTGTTTCCGACCATCCTCCTCCTGTTCACAATAGTCGTCACCGCTCGAAAGCTCCAAAGACCGATCGTCCGCGGGAAGATCCGTACCGAAGAGATCGGCCAGATCCGTGTGCTCGCAAAGATTTATCCGCACGATATCATATCCGATGGCGCGGGCCAGACTTTCCACCAGCGATGTCTTTCCGACACCCGGAGGACCCTCGAGAAGGATTGCTTTTTCGAGACTCAGCGCCGATAGGAGACGGAACAGATTCCTCTGCGTCGTGGGTGCCGAGAACATAAAGCCCGTTTCTTGCCGACCGTTACTTTCAACGGCGGGATCCAACTGAATGTAAAATGGAAAGATTCCGAAACGATCTTCCGCCATCTCGATTGTAGCACCTTGCTGCTGTTGCTGCTGATCATAGTCGACGTTGCTTATTTCTCCGTTCCATTGCAGCCGCTGCTTCATGAGTTCCATCAAGCCCCGTCTCATATGTCGCCGTATAGCGACGACTTCTTCGTACGTTTCGTATGGGAGCATCTCCAGCGCGTCCAAGAAAACTGTCTCCAACCCGTAGATAAGAGCTTCGGGAAGGCCTACCTTTGGGGCGTTCGTAGCCACAAACCCAACCCACGCCAGCACATCGCGAATACTGAAGTTTAGCTTCTCTATCGAGCGTTTCAACAGCTGCACCTCTTTCACAATCACTCGCGCCACCTCGACCATCGACAGATCGGTTGCAAGGGGAAGGTCCAATCCCGTCTCGGATACGTTTCTCCGCAGTGTGTTTTCGGCGATGCGCACCAGATCCTCTTCCGAGTCCGTTGCACGACACCAAACCTCCGTCAGCCGGTTGCGCAGAGCGGGTGAAAGTTCCTTCTTGCCGAAGTCACCACCTGGGTTCATGGTGGCAAGGAACTGGAACCCTTCGGTAGCAGTTATTACGAAGCCCTCGTCGATTAGCGTGTTGCCGTCCGTTCCACTGCTTGCACTGAGGCCCCCCTTCTCGGCCAACAGAAGCGTTCGTTCCGGTTCCAGCACGCAATTCAGTCGTTCCAGCACGGAATCTTCGGCAAGGGAAATTTCGTCCGCCAGGAAAAATCCTCCTTCTTGCATCGAAAGTACCAGCGGTCCGTCGGACCACTCAAATAGTTGATTTTTACGCTCGCCATTTACAACGTCATCCGAAGACGATGGCGAACGGAATGGCCGGAGACCACCGAGAAAGTCGGCCCCTTCGGTGTGCATGTGGCAGTTAAGGATCCGCAAGCTTTTGCCTTCGAGCGCAGCCAAAAGCTGACAGACGGTCGTCTTTCCACAGCCGGTCGGTCCGACCAGCAGCACGGGTTCGTTGAATTGGAGTGCCTTCGCCGTCAGTACAGCCATCCGTCGCATATCGAACGTCCACACGATACCTTCCGCGCCCCGTCGACGCTGTTCCGTGTCGTCCATACCGCCTATCTTCACCGCCATTACGCGCTCCAAGATCGAACGGGTCACCTTCGAGGTGCTCTCGGTCAGACTGAATAGACACTCCTCTTCGACTCGCTTACGGAAGTGGGTAAATAGCGCGTCCCTTATGATTTCCGTTTCGTACGCGTTGCGCACTTTCGACGACAGCACCAGGTAGCCCTCGTCGATCAGATGTTGATTCCAGTCGCAGCTCGTGTCCTCCAGTAGCGTTGGGTCGGCGTATGTGTATCGGTTTCCCCAGCGGAACAGATCACGCAGAGTAAAATTCTGCTTGGTTGCGGTGCTTCGCCGATTCAACTGCAATTCGCTCATCACCTTCACCATCTTGACGGCGTACGAACGGGGAATTTGGCAACGACGCTCCAGAATCACCTCGAGCTCCGTCCGAGGAATGTCGGAAAAGTGTAGCTCGATAAAGCGATTTTTGAACGCACGCGAAAGCATCTTCCGCCCACCGTACACTCCGGGTGGATTTTGTGTAGCGAACAGCATGAAATTCCGGTGCGCCTTCACGACCACTTGTGTCTCCGGAATGAACAGTTCACGATTGTCGTCCAACACCCGGTTAAGAGCCTCGAGAATGTCGCTCGGCGCCAGATTCAGCTCATCCAGAATGATCCAGTGACCGTTTCGCATCGCTTCCACCAGGACACCCTCCTTGAATGTGAGCTTACCGGTCACATCGGCCACGTACGTACCGATGTACTCTTGCAGGTCGGTGTGCTCGTGGTTGTTGATTCGTAGACACACATTTCCGCTCCTTTTCGCAATGTACTCGATCAAACTAGTCTTACCGGCCGATGTTGGGCCCTGCAGGAGCACTGGCAACCGACCGATCGACGCAATCCGGGCCAGATCACGCAAATTGTTACGCACACTCTCCGTTAGGATGTAACTCTCACACTCCTGTACCTCCCGTTGACCCTGCTCGATCCAATATCCTTCGAAATTGAGCTGCCTGTCCGCGTTTGTTATCGGTTTCGGAATCGGTGCTAGATTCTTCACCACCGCCCCACTGCCATCCTTTGACAGTAGCGAGTTCTGGATTAACGTCAACACCTTGGCGTGCGATTTCAGATCCAACTGCGTCAGAAAGCTTATGCAGAACGCTTCGTACAGATTGCGCTCAATCGAACCGCACAGATTCTTCCCACAGATGGACAACGCTCTACAGAGTGTTCGCAGCGAGAACACCGGTCGATTTCCAAGCCCATCGTTCAGGTCGAGGTTCGCCATGGCACGCAGTCGGCGATACAGTTTTACCGTGTTCATAATGCGTGCCTTCTGGATGCCCGTCGACGACAGATAGTCGTTCACCAGAATAAGCAAGTCGTTCTCGGCCAACAGCTCATCGACGAAGTACTCCGTGAACCGGTTCCGTATACCGACGGGCAAGTCCTTCTTACCCACGTCCGTGCTGGGATTCATACAGGCAAAGATGCGAAAATTGGGATGCCGTTTGATTGGCACAAAATCACCACGCTCCAGCAGGACGATCGAACCATCGGGTTCGAGGATGGTTGATAGACACTCAAGCGTTTCCGTCGAAGCGAGATTGATCTCGTCCAGCAGCACCCAATCGCCATTGCGAATGCAATTCACCAGCGATCCGGGTATGAACGCAAACGATACGTTGATCTAAAAAACATTTTAAAACATTAACAGTTCATCACAGACTTGTTATGCAGAGAATAATTCAATTCAGTTCAATACTCACGGAATTTTTCAACTGGGCGTCCAATTTGCGCAACTTATGTTGCAGTGCAATCCATTTTTCTCTTACGAGAGCTTCGTCTTTATCATCTCCTTGTTGTTGATCGTCAGCAACCGGGTTTTTCAGTGACACTTTTTCCGAAATTTTCAACATCAACTTCACCAGTAGGTCGTATTCTCCGCTACCATAGCAACTGGCAACATTGCCCAGAAACTTTTCGTTCTTTTGCGCGTTGAAAGTTCTTCTAAACAAACGCTCGAACTCGTACCGTAGCGGGGTAATGACGAACGCCAGGTCGACCGGTTTGTAGCCCCCGATCAGATCCGATACATCCGACTGGTTGTTCATGTTGACCACCACCAGCTTGTGGTGCGTCTGGTAGGCAAGATACTGCACCGAGCTTGTTTTTCCCACGCCCGTTTCTCCGACCAGCAATATTGGTTCATTTTGCGACACAGCCACAGCGATCCGTTCCAGCAAGCAAGCCGCCGGACGGGTGAAGGAAAAGGTTGGTGCTGGTTCGGAGTATCCGGCACGATGTTGTGCCGTCTTCACCCGGGAAGAGGCGTTGCGATCGAGTTTCTGCCGTTTGTTGAGCAGCTCGTGCTCCAGTTGATCGGTTGCGTTTTCATCGTTCTCCTCTTGTGGCAGGGAACGTTTCAAAACGACGCGTCCAACCCGAATTTCGCTCGCGACTGCCACCTCCACGGCGGGTTTGTATTCTTCGCACAAATGTTCGCAACGACTCGGTAAGATGCCGATCTTTGCGCCGATGCCTGCCACTAGTCGTGTTTTGATGGGCCCTTGCGGGATGTGGGAGCAGAACAGATCGACGGCGTTCTGGAACACAAAGTAGGCACACTCGGTGCTGGTCACCGAGAACGATGGATCCGATCGGCGACACAGTTTAATAAGATCGCGTGTCGAAACCAACCGTCTATTGGAGCCGGAAGTTGGGAGCGAGTCGAGCTTTTCGTTACCTTCGTGCTGGAACCGAGGCAATACGTCATCGGTCGCGGATGTTTTGGTTTCCTCCTGCGGTTGTGCTTCCAATATGGCCAGCTGCTCGATTGTGAAGTTCTGTTCATTCTTACCCGAATGGCACCCGCTGGAAAAAGTGAGGTAAATATCTACAATTCGTGTGGCTACCGTGCGAAGCTTTGGATAGCGGATGCAGATGATGTCGCACAGCTCATCACGCGACAACGGCTCTATATTGACCGTGTATAGATACTTCTCCAGCAAACTGTAGGTGTTATTGTGGGTCTGCGATGCACTCGATTTGGCCCCGGTACGCAGCGTGACAAACAGCTGAAATCCCGGTGCCACTCGTAGGCAATCGCGAAAACCTGGCACACTGAGGTATCCGTTCTCGAGCAAGTTCGTCAGCACGGTGCACACATCCTGCGTGGCGGAATCCAGATCCTCCAACAGTAGCCAGTACCCGTACATGACGGCCTGCGTCAGTACGCCCGGTTGCCACACAAACTCCCCGGGAGTGTCCGTGCAACGATACTGGCCAAGCAGCGTTTTGCTATCCGTTTGATCCCCAAGTTGTATGCGCAGGAAACCATTTTTCGGTGCGCCCTTTCGCAGCTTGTCCAGATCGTAATCGAAGATTTCAGTTTTGCCCACACCATTCTCTGAACTGCCGTTTGTGGATGCCTTCCGCTTTTTCGTTCGCTCCTCTTGACGCACTGCTAGCCGTTTCTGTCGATCGTCTCCTTTTGGTGGTACACGACCTGTTGCTTTGGCGAGATACTCTACCAGTGATGTCTTTCCACTGCCAACCGGACCCGACAGACAGATCGCTTTGCCGGATGATACGCCGAGAGCGAGACTACGAAGGTTTAGTTTCGTAGAATTAACACTGACCACCAGCTCCGATTCAGAGTTGGTCAGTTCGGCTTGCTTCTCCTTGCTTCGGTAGAATGTTACATTTTCCTTGTCGAAAATTGGTAACCAAACATCGCTGATGTTCGTTATGACGTTACTCTTATACTCCCATTGGATTTTAGTACCATCGGACACATAATTCGGCTCATCCGACGCACCCTCAACAGTTCCATCACGCATCAATGTGTCTTCCTCCAGCATAATGTCAACCGGTATGCCATCGTCGAGTGAATTGAGCTCCGTTTGCGTCATGCCAGTCACCGTCGCCAACATTCTATTCAGGTAATAGCGCTCGCGTGGACAACTTTTGCCTTCATACTGTTCAAAACATACTGACCAATTCCAGGTGCCACGGAAGTAAACTGGATCGGCCATTAGAAATCTGTAGCACGCTCGAATTAATTGCAAATCGGCATCCTCACTAACATCATCCCGTTGGTGTTCTTTACGTTGCTTTTGGTGTGGTGTGTAGTCGCTTTCTTCTATTTCTCGCGCAAATGGTGCCGGGTTGTGACGAAAAAAATGCATCGAATATCTACAACAAAATTGAACCAAGTTAAACTAGAGCATTATACATAAAAAACAATAAATTATTCACCTCAAGACATCCGGACAAAATGCTATTAACTTGGAAAGAGCTATACATTTTCGTTGATACTCCTTCCAGCCTTTCCCACCGCCCGATAACATTGGCGTTTTTAATGTGACTGATTTTTTCTCGCTCTCGAAAACATTCGTCACAATTATTAATAGAAGGTGTTTGAAACGACGGCCAATCTCAACTGTAAGGCGACTATCTTCCAACAGCTCCCCCAAAATCGCACAGATTTCATCCATTTGAGATGAAGCTAGATTCTGGTAATGTTGAAAACATATTCGAGAAATTACGTTTTAGCTGATCAAACATGGCTCCAAAGACCCACGAGACATAGCACGCGGAAACTTACCCTTAACCTACAAAATGGTTCCAACTCTTTGCATTGCATTTTCTCGTGCAAATGCCGCACATGGTGCAAAACTTTATCACACTCTACTTCCATGGTGTGAGAACGTCTTAAACAATAGCAACTGAAACTCAACAAATACTGTGAACTTTAGGAAAACGATATTTAATTGCACGAAACACTAGCCACAACTTTAGCCGATCCGCACCGCACGTGGAACATGTGCGCAAATGACAGCCGCACGTTTGTAAATACACCACGCGGTCGTCACGATGTTTTTGTTATTATGCAGTTCCATGAGAACAGGTTGGCTCGTACTGCTTAACGTTACATGTTTATCAACAAACCGCCAGTAAAAAGTCAACCGCTCTACAAACTTTTCCGACATCGGGGCCCCTCGAACCGCCAATTAACGAGGTCGAAATATGTGCGAATATGGTTAAACTATTATTTTAAACGAAATATTTTACCCAGAATCAATTTTTCTCTCGTAGAATGTGAGTCGTGTTTCAAAACATCTAGCACAACCCTGCAATTCAGCAACATAATTGATGCAAAGGAGTTCCACTACTAGGTAGGCTCTTTTAGAGCGTTGTGCTATTTTTCTCTAAAAATATGAACAGCTGTGTTTGGTATGTTCGCTTACCAAAGCTTCTGTGAGCAAAGGATATTACTAGGAAATAGTGACAAAAACAACAAACACCACAAAATGCACTTGATTTAGGATTAGTAAACAACCCCACTATGCGATTGTCAAACTACATTCAGCATTGCCGCAACGTCAAACACTTTACCGCTACCTCATAGCACCAACCCCTTGGTTGGCGACTGTAGGCGAAGAAAACGGAAAAATATTTTTCCTAGCTGCAGCTCGCGAAGCTGCAAAGTGGTAGAATCATCAGACATCGATAGTGTTGAGGTGTAAGCAGGTTACCGAAACATCTTCCGATTGCATCCTCGTGACTATGTGCTTTCCAAACCATTCGCCGTTTGTGTTTCCGTGGTTCTAAAACGTTCATACAAGGTAGACGCAATGTTTACCAAATAGAACAGTACACAAAAAATAACCAGCTCGTGGAAAACAGAAACGAGTAGGCAGGACGAATCGCAGGTGAAGCAGTTTTTCAAATCTCGGAAGTGCAAAAACTCTTTCGATGTGTTTGCTATCGTAATCCTTATCGTATAGATCCGCTAGGCAGATTAACTGCCCGCTTAGAGAGCGAAACGTTGTTAATGGGAATTGTTGTTTTTCCTTATGGCCAAGGTGGCCAGTTCGATGTTGTGAGTGTTGGTTGCAGCGATATTGTAGTCTGTGCGCCTGTCGCCTTTTGATGAGCCAAGGAGCCCGACTCGCCACGGACTTGGTGTCCTGCACGGTAGAACGTGCCCGTGGGTTTCAGCGGAAGGACGAAAGCGGCGTAGTAAATGGTTATGGTTATTGATACTGCTTTTTGCGCGCGGCAGATTTGATGAGAAATGTGCGTGTACTTGTGCGCACCAGCGGGCGTGCGCTACGTGTATGTGGCGAAGGCAGGCGAGAGAGAAAGCAATAGTAATAATAGTAAAGTTTAATGTATTTTCATATTCACTTTTATGCGCGTTCACAGCAAAATTGCAAATAAAAAGAGAATTATGTTGCGTGCAAGGGTCCGCAGGTTGGGAGCGCACAAGTTCCAGAAAACTGTATTAACAGTTCGGCGGGTGTGTCGGTGAAGATGTTTGAAAATAAGCAACCAAAAGAGGAGGGTAAAGATTGAAGCACAGTGTGTCATGTGCTAGAGAACCGAAAACTCGTGTACAGAGAAACCCACCTGTTTATAAGCGGGCATTAAGCCCGTGGTCAGGTGTGACCTACGTCGTTAGTCGACCGCGAATGATTCCCTTCTCTGACCATCATAGAGTAATGAGTTTTCTTTCCACTTCCCTCCCCCATAATACAGATTCGATGCTCGGTAAATATGCTGACGCGAGTTCCAGCTCGATGATAAACCTGGAAAATGGGCTCCGCAACCGTGTGCTGTACCATCAGAACATGATGGGTATGAATCTGATGGCCGAATTTTACCACAACCCTCTAATGAATTCCTCCGGAAGCAACGGTGCCGGTGGTAGCGACGCTGTTGGAGCCGGCTCAATGCTATCGCCATCGCAAAAGATGCTCAACATTCTGTCAGTTAGCGCTGGAAGCAATCTGCAACCGCATCACACCGGAAATAGTTCCGTAGTGTCAACAGTGCCGGTAGGTTCTGCATCGACGGCGTCAAGCGGTTCATCGCAGCAATCGTTGGTACAGTTGCAATGTCAACTTTGCCAAAAGTACTTTATTTCCGGGGCGGCGCTCGCGCAGCATATTAAAACACACGAAAATGATTACCTTGCGCGGGAAGAATCCGGTCCCAGCGGCGGTTACAGTCAACAGCAGTCGATAACGTCCGCTCCATCGCTTGTAACGACGGTGGCTTCGAGTAGCAAAACTAGTTCACCATTGCTTGCACAGCAAAGCATCAAGAGTGAGTATATTGTACGTAGTACGTCGTCTTCGTCTGTGCCCTTGCCAGGTGGGAACCAATTTCCTACAGCATACGGTATTACGAAACAGTTTGACTGTCACATCTGCCACAAATCGTTCATGACGATGATGAACCTTAACCTGCATATGAAAATCCACGAAGAGTTCAAACCGGCTGTGGTGTCTTCTCTTGCGAATCCGTCCGGTGGTAGCAGCGGAACCGTAACGTCACAGGCGCAAAAGCCGCTCAACATTATGTCGCACCATACCAGCGCGGGAAGTACTCCACAACTGCAGCACTCCGTAAATGGTTCGGTTGTGACGACAATAGCACTAGGCGCCGTGCCGTCGACATCGAGTGGTACATCGCAGCAAGCGTTGCAATGTCAAATTTGTCAAAAGTACTTCATTTCCGGCACTGCACTGGCGCAGCATATTAAAACACACGATAATGACTACCTGGCGCGGGAAGAATCCGGTCCCGGTGGCAGCTATAGTCAGCAGCAATCGTTAACGTCGGCACCCTCGCTAGCAACGGCAGTGGCATCGAGCAGTAAAACTAGTCCCCCACTGCTTGCACAGCAGAGCATAAAAAGTGAGTACATTGTACGAAGTGGTGCATCATCTTCTTCTACCGTGCCCGTGCCAGGTGGGAACCAATTCGCTCCCGCGTATGGTATTACGAAACAGTTTGACTGTCACATCTGCCACAAATCGTTTATGACGATGATGAACCTTAACCTGCATATGAAAATTCACGAAGAGTTGAAACAAACAGCTGCAACCCACGTCTACACCCATGCCCCGACCCTTGGCGCTACAAGTGCAGGGACATCGTCTAACGATTATCATCACCACCATCAGCAGCACCACAACAATTATCACAACAACCCGCAGCAGCACATTTCGATGGTGGCAGCGACAACGATTGGGACGGATGGTGCGTGCCAGATTTGCCATAAAACATTCAGCACGGTCGAGCAATTTACGGCGCACATGAAGATTCACGAAAACGAGTTTAGGAATCGTGCGCTCTATCACTCCGGTAGCTCCAATACCATCGGTCCCGGTGTAGAAGGAAGTGTAGTTGTCCAGAGTACGCCAACGACGACAGATTCTTTCTATTCGTCCACTCAATCACAGCCGATCCTCGCACAACAACAAACGACTGCACCACAGTTTGATGCCATGAAAGGATATCGATGTCCCATTTGTCACAAAATGTCCAGCAACATCATCGAACACATCAAACAACACGAAGGGCAGCTAATGTTAGGTGAAGGGGCTGCAAGTAGTCGAAGTGGAACGACACCACCCACGCCGGATGTGACATCGCCTGCGCCGGAAGGGTTGTCGTACCATCCGATGAATGAAGATACGCAATCATCGCTCGAAGGAGACGACAGCGAAGGCCAGACGGGAGAAGGTGCCGATGTTCGAAAGCACGAGTGCCTACTCTGCCACAAAAAGTTCTCGAGCTCGGGAAATTTAGCCATTCACATACGGGTGCACTCGGGCGAGAAACCGTTCAAATGTAGCGTCTGCGGGAAGGGTTTCATCCAGTCGAACAACCTGGCGACGCATATGAAAACGCACACCGGCGAAAAGCCGTACGCGTGCACGATTTGCGGGAAAAACTTTTCGCAATCGAACAACCTGAAAACGCACATCCGGACGCACACCGGCGAAAAGCCTTACGCGTGTACCATCTGCGGGAAGCGGTTCAACCAGAAGAACAATTTGACCACGCACATGCGCACGCACCAGCTGGTGTGCATGGTGTGCGGCGTGCAGTTCATGCATCCGTCCGACCTGGCCAATCACATGAAGTTTCACAATGACGAAAAGCCGTACATCTGCTCGGTTTGCAACAAGGTGTACCTCAACCTGGACGAGCTTACCGAGCACATGAAGAAGACCCACAACCAGGTTAAGCCGTACCGGTGCCACATCTGCGACAAAACGTTCACCCAATCGAATAACCTGAAGACGCACATCAAAACGCACATCTTTCAGGATCCGTTCAAATGTCAGATGTGTTCGCGCTCCTTCCAGAAGGAGGACGACTACTCGCAGCACATGCTGGTCCACACGGCCGACAAACCGTACGAGTGTACGTACTGCGGGAAGCGGTTCATTCAGTCCAACAACCTGAAGACGCACGTCCGGACGCATACGGGCGAAAAGCCGTACCGTTGTACAATCTGCGCAAAGCACTTCAACCAGAAAAACAATCTCAATACACACATGCGCATCCATACCGGCGAAAAGCCCTTCGAGTGCACCATCTGCGATAAGCGGTTTAACCAGTCGAACAATTTGAACAAGCACATCAAAACGCATGGTCAAGAAAAGGACACGCAGCAGCAGCAGCCACAGCACGCAAGTTGACCCTTGGGCGCAATCAATACGGCATTTAGTTAACACGACACTTTTTCTGGCATAACTGGCTGTCATTGCCATCATGATCCCCGATATCGGAACTTCGAAAGTTCCAAACTATCAGTCATTATGCAAGAGTGGTTGCTTTCTTCCTGATTACAGTAAGATATTTGTCTTTCAGACTACAATCGCAATAGTGCCATAATACGTCGACCAAGAACAACGTTATTTTGACATCCTCAGTTAAAGCTCCTCAAAATTGTGCTGCTTGTAAGATTGCTTTAGTAAGTTTTTCTATGGAAGATACAAATCGTCCATCTATGGGTTGCTTGGATTCGTTTTCCAAAACCATACATCATACAACGGTTTTATAGCTTCTTATTGAACCAAACTACTTCTATCATTCTTTAAATATGGTCAATAGATTTTTAAAGCAATATGAGACTGTTCCAAGCCATCGAACACAAAAATAATCCCATAGTAAATGCAATGCTCAAAATCATTCAACTGGTGGACTCTGGTACTTCCGTCATAGTTTTAAAGATTTATCGTTCATGTCTAGAGGCTGATAAAAGTAATAAGTTCCTGCTACTTGTACATGTAAACCGACTCTGCGCATCTTGAGCAACTAGTTAGCACCTTATGTTGATCGTCATCGAGTCGGACCTTTATTTGTTGAAGTTAAAAAAACGCTATTATGAAATCACCAGAAAATACATCGATTTTGCAACCAAGAAAAACGAAAGTGGATACACTAAAGATATACGAGGATGAAAATCAATAAACTGTACACAATATAGAAATAATGTATTGTAAACGATAAGCGTGTTGTTTTTTTATTTGGTTTTCTTTCTTAGGAAAACAAAAATCAAAGAAGATAACTGATTTGAATGATAGCCTGCTTTTGGTGTTTGTATCCTTAAAATTAGTTCCAATATTTATTCCACTGAACAACAGCGCCGCAATCTCTCTTCGCGACGATGCGCTCATGAAGTGGGACTAGCGTAGAAAATCGCGATGGCTCTACGATCAATCGGTGCATTAATCTACATCTAAAACGTGTATGGTAATAATATTGCTTGTTTACTCATGTAGATATCATGTAAAAAATGGAATTATTTTGTCTTTCTTCTTCTTATTCCCCACAGGCTATACAGCTTGCAAAAAGCGGATATAGCCACGGTCCTTGCTTAATAGTAAGCTTACGTCATGCAACCAACCGGAAAGGGTGCAAGATTCGAGCAATCCCATGATTTTTTTTAGTTTTTGCATGATTTGAGTGATGTTATTTAGCCACATTTGGGTTTACATTAAAACAATATTCATCTCGAAAGGATACTCGTCAATATCAGATTTTGATTGTCGGAATAGTTGGGCATGCTGCCAGGATGTACCGCCGGAAAGGCGGGCCTGCAGCGTGAACTTACCACACTCGCACAGTGACGACAGGGACTGCGACTGCGATCCTGGAAGAGGTAGAGGTAGAGATAGAGGTAGATGGGTGGAGATTCAGGACAGTTGCACAGTTGCATCATACCATCGCTCTTTATGTAGTACAGTTCCACTTTCGCTCCTTCGTAGGTTTCCTGCCCGAATTGCAGCTCCACCTGTTTCACACGCAACCCCTGCACGGAGAAGTCAAAGTTCCATTCGATCGTAGCCTCATCGGTTCCTTCTATAAACAAAACAACATTTTTAAATGACGAATTAATCCCGAATTAATTAACACTTACCCGTTCTAGCAAGGTACACCATCTTCCAATCGTGTTCCTCCTTGCGAAAAATGTTTTTACTCAAAAACTGTCTGCTTTCCCAGCCCTTCGATTTTTCGGTGATTTTTTCGTTCACCCGATTGCTAGCACCTACGCAACGGAGATTTGAAAATTTCCATTTAGTTCACCAACCAGATAAGATGATAAGTCCTTAAGTTCGGTTGTTTTACCTTTCAAAAAGCGCTCGTAGCAATCCAACACGCAGGAATATCGAATGTTGAATTGCTTTGCCTGCACTTCCTCCTCGGTTGGAATGAACATGTAGCGCGTGTTTACCTGTTGCTCGCCTCGCTGCAAGCGCCACTCGAGACTACCGGAACTGCGCCCTTCCCGCTCCGCCAGCGTTGCCGTCCTACCTGCATTAGCTAGCATTTGTATACCCTCATCGAATGTGCGTCGTCTTAAAAGGGCCAACCTTTCTTGCGTACAATTTGCACCAGCTCTCCGCTTGACACGCAGCTTCCGGATAGCTTCCAGGAGGAGTTTTTCGGAGCAGGCATTTCGTCTTTGCATCATCGCTTCGTGATCACTTGAGTACCGCCAGCTAACATCCTGCACATCATCACAAGCGAACCCGAACACGTATGTGATCTCTTTCTTCCAACCGTGCTCGTACATCAGTGGAGCGTCCAGAACATTTTCACACGGATCCACGTGAATCCAACGTTGCCGTCGGTCTGACCATACCTCCGTCCAGACGTGGTCGCTTGTGGAAAAAACGTACCGTGCGTCATACCCAAGACAGCGGCATAGGAATGTAAAACAGTTGGCCCACTCGCCACAGCGTCCTTTTCGGGTCTGCAAAAGCTTCTCCACATCGTTGTACCGGTAGAAGTGACGCAATTGACCGCAGCATTTGTACACCTCTACCCGCACACCGTCTATCACGATGCTCTGCACGAGCTGTGTCTTTTCGTTGCCGCAGACCAAACACGGCAGTGCGTTTACCCAAGTGAAAAAGTCAGCCTTAAACCAAGCAGTCAACTCCTCCAGTAGCAAATCCTCGTGACTTGGTTCTTGTTCACCGTTAGCGCTACCGTCAAGTAATCGCTTCCACTGGATCAATTTATCTTTTGCCCGTGCGGTCAGCGCATCGATCGGTATAACGTTCCTTCCGCTCACTAGCAACAATTCGTCTTCATATTGCATCACCTGATCGGAAAGGAGCTCCAGCTGAAGTAATAGAGTGTTACTAGTTTGCAGTACTCGAGGGAATTCGATTCGTGCATGAAACGGTCTGCTAGCCTTGATATCGATTAGTTCTTTTCTTTCCTCCTGCTTTGCACCGGTGCTACTTCCGGCCGGTAGGAACATCATATTAGACCCACTTGGTAGAGTTGTGTTTGCCACCGTGCCACCGTTTGTGTTCGTTGTGATACTTGCAGTCGGTGCGGTTTTTGGTGGATTTTTAATCAGCTCTTTTCGTTCGTGTATAAACTCGCGATATTTCCTCAGGTTTGCAAGCAACACATTCGAGGGTACGGTGAGCGTGCCGTTCGCTTCGATGAAACCGATCGCCAACATCAACTGCTTCATGCCCACTGCCGAGAGCAGTTTCTCCTTAATCGATTGGTTCTCGAGCCGCACCGTCCGGTACTTGGCGTTTTGCGGCTCGCGAATAATGTTATCTAGCAGCCGGAGCAGTGTTTCCGTGGCCACGACGTACGATTCCTTCGGGTTGCTTTCGAGGGCCAGCACAAGTGCCTGATTAATTGCTGCCATTATTGATATATGTTGCGTCCGCGTGTCTGGACTTACGATCTTTGGTAATTACTACAATTGATTCCTGAGATAACGAGGGCACTCGGGAATTTCGCTATCGCGAGTCCTGCCGTCTTCTGTGTCGCCCGATGCTATCGAACTGTAGGAGTGAATGATAATTGAGTTGCACTTCCGTAGCTCTCACACAAGTATCACCGTTTCCCGGAGGATCTTGACTTTACATTCGGTGCTGAAATATCTTTAAAAAGTAAGATAATGACCTGCACCGTGCCTCCCAAGCAAAACTGTCGGCAATGAATTGGCAAAACAACGAATCACTATCAATTGGTTCCTAAAAAAAACAACTTTCTGACAGCTGGCATTCTACTGGATCGACTGGCTTGTAATTGCAACAGAAACTGGCAAATTTGAAACAAGAATCGATTTCCGCTAGGCAGATAAAAATAAAATGATTATAAATAAGTTAATTTTTGTTTTAAAATTTCCAATCAAAAGACAAATTTAAAAATTAAAGTTATTGCTTCAATTGCAACCCCAAAGCAACCCTGGATGTCGACTTGTTGGCTGAAGAATTTGACAGCGTAGGCTAAACGTCACGAAGTGATGTCAGATCTAGGAATATTTTGTTATTTTTCACACGAACTTGGCACATAAAATACTCAACATTACGCAAATTGTTTGAAATTTTGCACAAATTGTGCCTGCCGAGCTCTGTGCTGACGGGCTCTAGGCTGTACATAAAGTGTTTGTTATCGAATTCCTGTGCAACATCCTAGAATGTCGGTGAAAGCCGTAGCAAATGCGAAGCATGTGTTCCTTTCGAGAAATCTAGCTCAATATCAGCGTAATCCACTGCTGTAAGTACGCATCACCTTCGTGTATCCTGCTGATAAAATAATGCAACTTGAATTGAAAGTGTGTTATCTGATGTGACTTTCTGGCACTTTTAGGTACTCAACATACCGTGGGATTTTTGATTTTACGCCTATAACGAAAACGCGACGTGATTTCACCCAAAAGAAACTGGTAGGGTAAGTGAACTTGCAAAGCCTGTTGACATTGAAAGTTGACGGGATCCTTGACCTTCATTTGGTATTCTTCAACTTGAACTGATTCTTGCCCGAACGTGTTGAAGAATGCAATTGTCTTGTTGACGATGTGCGTTAATCTATATTATTTTACATTTAATTTCAGATATTCAATGCATCAACTCTACTCCGTGGTAGCTGATGTAGAAAAGTATAACACGTTCGTGCCATTTTGCAAAAAATCCTTTGTGTACGATCGCAAACCGGGATCGCTAAAAGCTGATCTTATAATAGGTTTCCCACCGCTTAACGAAAGCTACACCTCGAACGTAACCCTTATCAAGCCAACACTCGTCAGAGCGGAATGTGTTGATGGTCGCCTATTCAATTATCTTTTAACGGCTTGGCAGTTTAGTCCCGGGCTGAAAGATATTTCCCAATCGTGCGTTATTGACTTTATGGTCTCTTTCGAATTCAAGTCATTGCTTCACTCGCAACTGTCGAACCTTTTCTTCGACCAGCTCGTGAAACAGATGGAGTACGCCTTCATTGAGGAGGCCGAAGCCCGTTACGGTCCTCCGGCTATCAAGAGCCACGTGCTTGTATCGAACAAATCCTGACCACAACCTGTTGATCCCCAAAGACGGGATGAAAAGGAACCCAAATCGTAGTTAGCTTATTTTTATTTTGCATACGTGTACATAGTAGACAAATTTCACGCAGTATTTACCTTACCTAGGAACAGACAAAGTGCAGCATAATTTATGTTTCGTTTTTGCTAGAGAATTACAATATGATATGGGGTATACATCCTTTGGTATAACCCACTATGAAATTTGTCAATAATTTATACTCAATCCACAGCATTTTTGATATGCTGCATAATCTTCGCATAACCTACGAACAGATATTAGAATGATATACCTTCTGTGGGATTTTCAATGTTCAAACATGCATATACATATTTCTTAAATTCAATCCAAACTGACGTCAACCAAAACGTGAAATGTACAGTCAATGTGTAAAGTATATTTAAGGAAAAAGTGATAAACAAAACCAATTGAACGCTAATTTTCAGTCTCATTTTTAGTGTTCTTCGTCCGAAATTTATCCAGTTCATCATTTGCTTGGGATGTTTGTGGAAACAGCTTAACCGAACAATTGTCACGAGACTGAGTTATAGCTGGTTGAAAGTAGAAGTAATTAAATACTTGTGGCATGGTTATGGGCTGACGCAATGGGCAGTAAAAAGAATATATAATGTAGTACCGCATTGGACAAAAATGTTTTAACAGCGCCAAATCACCAGTATGGATTGGAGGCTGTTTGAAGACAACACCCCGAATACATTTCATATTTAATTGACGAATTATACCGAAGAATTATTATTAGGAATGCTAAAAGGGCGGTGATAGGGAGAGAAAAATTACAGATATTTGCATTAGTTTCTATTGAGGGATACAGCTGTCGTCTAGGGTTTATGGTAAATTTAATACGAATCCGGTGGGAACTCTAATATCATCACAAATTGTTAACCGGGTCCCTCCATTCTAGAGTAAATTATTGGCCTAGGTTAAACATATCAATGGAATATAAAAATGCCTTTAGTTTATTACGTAGCCCAGTGACCTTTCACGTTTCAAGGATCGTTTTTCATGGGACATTGGGGTCCCTTTCCATTGCCACCGACACGCCGGAAGTTTCAGAAATTGATTTCATCAATCCACCGTTGGTTAACGAATGTCTGAAGGTCTGACGCTTCTTGCGCTTTGTTTATGTTTCGTGTAATTAACACATCGCACTTTCCTCACTCTCCCTAGGTGCTTTTTAATCAATAACCATAAAATGTGGTTGACCCTGAGGTCCGATCAGTTGGTCCGTAGCGCAAGGTTCTATGCTATTAATACCACCCATAGCATTTATCGAGGTCCAAATGTAGGTTTGGTTGACTTGACAATGCTGGTTGGTATTGAACATGAACTTAGTAATGTTTGAAGATTCATGAAAAGTAAAGTCATACCGTCTGAACTCTAATAGTAGGTGGTGAAAGGCCAAAGTTCCTATCGGTGGTTCAAGGCTCAAGGTTGCCAGCATGCATTTGCATGCGAAATGTATCGTATGTAAATATTTGGGCCATAAACGAAGCCAATTACAGTCTACGGCGTTCAGGCTGTTTTGAAGAGGATTTGAAACTATGTGGTAAATTCCATGTTAAAAAGGAGCAATCAGGATGGAGCACTTGCGTAATTTCCTGTTTTGTTATCCTTCCTCCTGTAATTTTATTAGGCATATCATAGGGCAATGAAGTATTTGAAAAGTTATTACAAAGCAGAGCTTTGGTGACGACTGGCTAATTAGGACCTTGCCACGCTAATTTGCTTTCTTCGCTTATCATGCGATGGGTACGACTGCGTACGAGACATTGTTACCACATTTTAATAGAATAATAGATGGCATTTATCTAACAAAGCGTAGTTTAGAGCCATTCCGGCAATTAGGCGTTTGGTCAGCAAACACGTGCGTCGGCTACCTGGCGAGCCTAGATTGCGTGTTAAGTGTACATTAGAATCGTAGAAAAAAAAAAGCTAAAAATATGTTCAGGCGCTAGTGGGTGGGCAAAAAGGACACCTGATTAGCTACAAGGAAGCAAGGATAAATACTTACCCACACCAACGTGACTGTCGCACCCGAAATGTTTACTCATTTATGCGTTACGTTCGTTAGTGGTGTCGAGTATTTCTTGTTATAGACGGGGGTTTTTTTCCTGCCGCGTTGTTTTTGGGCTCCTCCTTCGAATAAGAAATGGAGACTTTGTGGATACCAACGCACAAAGTGAGTTGCGGACACTATTTATTCTTTGTAAATGCTGCAGACCTTTTAATAAATACAATTCACTGTTTCAAGGGCAACTTCGATCGATGGGTGGTAAATCATTTTAGCCGCACCACCCGCATGAAACTGGTGTATGCATCTGCTTGTTTTAGATTTTCTTATACCTCTTTTCAATTAGTAATATGATTTTTTTTCATACACACCTAGGAATGCTACAGCTGACCACATTGCGATATGACTACTGGCAGTTTAGGCTTATTGTTCGGCCCGGTAGGGACGTTTTCAATCTTCCGCATAATCAATAGCCCGTCTAGGACGCGGCCGAACACAACGTGTTTGTAGTCGAGAAAGTTGCACTTGGAGCAAGTGATGAAAAACTGACAACCGTTCGTATCCTTCCCACTGTTGGCCATCGACAGCAGGCCGGGTGCATCGTGTTTCAGCAGGAAGTGTTCGTCGGGAAAGGTTGGAGTGCCGAATATGCTCATAACACCGGTGCCATCGCCCTATCCGAACAGGAATAATTGATAACTTAGCACGTGTGCACAACTGCTTGCGATCGGAGTTGCTACTTACATTCACAAAATCTCCTCCCTGTATCATGAAATCTTTAATGACACGATGAAAACTGGAACCTTTGTAACCGATCGGTACACCGTCCTTTTTGAACTCGCCCGTACAGAATTGGCGGAAGTTTTCGCACGTTTTAGGCACAGCATCGGCGTACAGTTCAAATACCATCCGTCCAATTTCCTGTCAAATTTTATAACACAATGTTAATAATGTTATTGATTGTTTGACCAACTGGATGATGGGAAACTTACCGCTGTTCCAACAGTAATATCCATGAAAACAACTGGATTATTGGGGTTGCGTAGTTGTGACTGCATTTGTGTCCAAGTAGGCATTTTCGTTGAGAGGGAAACGAACCGGCGAAGGATACACGGAAAGCTTAAAATATCACAACAAACCACACTATGCACTAAAAAAGGTGGGACGTAAACCCAATCTTGACGGGATGCTGTGTCCACGGACCGGGTTAGTCGAGCTTGTAAAGAGCAAACGGCAACGAAATGCGGTCCTTCCTGCGCGACGATATGTTTACAAATGCCGCTTAAAGTTGTTTTTGACATTTTCACACCAAATACCCCTGGTTCCGGACTAATGGACGGGCTGAGGAACTGAGTCACTTTCTGTGAGTACCGAAACCGAATTCAAAAACGAACGGTAAATTTTCCGTTTAAAATATAAATAAAATGGTTACACTAGAATAGAACATAAACCAGTACTTATTTAGATCAAATAAATTTTACAGTCTTTCCAAAACATTTTGTGCGATATTGTTATCATTCACTTGAACCAAACTTATTTGAAATATAATTGAATTATGAAAAACATATTTATCTAAAACTGTTCCATGTGGAATACTATGAACTATGCAATAAAGAAGGAAAAAAATGACTTATTTTAAATGCACCTCAGATTTCTTACCATTCAAACCAAATGATTTCATTTTTAATCGGCTTTGCATAATGGGTATGTTCTAGTTGTATATTAAATGTAATGTTTCAGATAATTAACCATACGATAGATTTAATAAAAATTACATGATTCGCAACATTTTGGAAATCAATTATTGGTTTATTCAGAGTTTAAAAATATATATATATATAATTCCACTTTCTCAATGTGTATATCATTTTTTTTGTTGATTTTTACTTTAAATTTCCTGTCGTTTTCCTATACAAACGTTATTTTGTCGTCTTTAGAAGGATGAAGTTTACTACTTTTTCCCCATCGTCCACTGCCCGGATTGGTTCCCAGCGCATTCCACTCGTAATATTTGTCGCCGTTAAAACATTTCACTCAATTTTGTAAAATGTTCCTTTTCGATCAGTTTTCGCGTACGATACATTGCCGAAAAATTCGAAGTAATTGGAATCCTACTGCACTGTTTAACACATTCTTAACACCACCAATAAGATGCAGAAATAACCGATCGTGAATGATCTTCGCTTGATCTTACTTTAAATAATACGTTTAAAGGTAATAAAACGTCGATGAAGAACAGAAACAAGAGCACGAAAAGTAACAATAAGCTGAATGGGAGGGTAATAAAAAAGAAGTGAATTAAGATAACCGAAAGATCATACTCTTTTGGTTGCGTCAGTTAATCCGAGGAAGCAGTTCAAATAAATAAAACTGTATACAAGCATACTTCCAAGGAATGAAACAAACAAACGGTCGTCGATAAACTCTGTAGTATCGCAAAGACAAAATGTGGAAAATAAAATCTTAAGGTTGCGGAGAAGAAAACAGAGAATTGCTAGTCTTTTTTCTAAGCCTAGCTAAAAACCCATTTAGCAGAAGGCCATATAAACACATACAATGACACTTCAACGCGAAACAATTGCTATTTTTCCAGAACGGATGGTACCACAAAGGATCAGGAAAATCAAAGTGGATTTCCCTGAAACATTGCGACTTAAAGATTGATGACCAATTTTAGCTGCTTCAGTTGCTACCCGCCAAAGCATAAGTGGGTGTCTGTCGTGTGTTTTCTTTTCTGGTTTCTTGATTTGATTCCCCACTTCCAGCGCGTTTATTTAGGATGCGATGTACTAGCATCTGCTGCGTTATGATGAAGCCCATCCCTAGAGTGTAGTAGTATCTTGTTTCTTTATCGTTACTAGTAGTATCTGTTTTAGCTTAGTTTTTTAGTTTTTTTTTCTTCTATCATTTCCCACTATAATAAGGCATTTTAATTTTTCTTTCGCTTAAATTCATTCCACCGTCAACAACATGACCAAGTGGATGCCTGTTTCCGTGCTCCGTAAGACTTTTCCAATGTTCGAAACTCGTTCACCATCCCCGCACCACGGTTGTTACCTTTGCCCTTAAATTATGGTTGTCTAAACGATGCGCGATCGAATTTGGTTGATATTGTCCAACCGGATCCATGTTTAGTTTAACAGAAGATAAATAAATGGCGGTCGATAACTTTTAGTTTTATCAGCCAGCCGACCGCTTTAAACACGCGCTGGTATACGTTTAAATTAATCGAAACCATAAATGTCTCCTCTCTCATGCTCCCTTAGGCCCCTCAGACCGAACACGAGTCACCAAATCCATGTGTGATGCTGTCTGGCGGATCCCCGAAATACCCAGAGAATAAAAAAATCTAGCTCGATGTATTCTGTTCCTGTTTCTGATTTGAGTGTGGTTTGGTTAGTTTGTTCAATGTATTGCCTTTCGCTTTCGCACAAGTTTGGTTAGTTACATCAACAGTCGGTCCTACGTCCTCAACTAATCGATCCCGTTTGTTTTAAGAGTAAACCCCGATTCCTGACTTCAGCCGGAAGAAGATTGCGTTAGGAAAGGTCCCGGTATTATAAAAGTTTGCTTCTTGTTGGTTGCTTCTGCTAGCGTGCGGTGCCGTCGTTGACCACTGGCTGCTTACGACAGGAATGGATTCGACGATTGAGGATTCATCCAGGGTGCACTATTGTTATTGTTTAGGTTGCTCTGCAAAACGATTCCCGCGAAATTGTAACACATTAGTATTGGTACTAAACGATTGGAGAAAACTTAAAAAGGCAGAAATACAGCAACTACTTATTAAGTAATTCCTAGACGGGTAAAAGGAAAAGCAGGTGGAAATAATTGATAACCCAAATGTGTTAAAAGTTGAGCAAAGGTATACTGTTTGGTGGGAGATTTTCTGGCGTTATTAGTAGAACACAAGTGTTAAAACACGGAAAACCAAGTGGGGTTATTTGTGAAAAGGAGAAGTCAATGAAATTATACACACAAAAATGAAGAAAATCTGAACTGCAACGCAATGATGATGAATAAGCACACGTAAACAAATTCAACATTACCGGAAGCAAGTACATTGTAATCAATTCGCACCGAGCGTTTGGTGCGTGCGTTGGGAGGCCGTCGTCCACCGTCCAGTCGCTACGTTGGATTCTGGCAACCTTCTGAAGCATAGCGTGATAGCATATTGATGGACCAGCACACGTACCACACACACATACAAACACAGGCGCAGGAGGCAGCGGCATGGTTGTCGATGGCTTAGCGTAGCGATTACAAAGATGGCGATTCTTTCCACCCCGAACCGGGGGGGAAAATGTCCTTGCCACATCCTTCTTGATGATCGAAAAGTGTACGAACCATCACAAACAGAAACCACGAGATGAAGATCATTTCACTACCTACTGGAACTACGGGACTAAGGACCACACTTCGGGGGAGGAGGGACAACAGTAAATTGCCTTCATCTCGTATGTTTTTTAAACCATTTATCAAATCACTATCAATAGAGGAGGGGCATAGTCGTTGGACGTGTTCTTGTGTTTAATTTAGCGTCCATGCTCCATTGTTTCCGGGCGATGTGTGCTGAAATCAAGAAGCATTAGCGATTCCCCACGTGGAATTCGATACAAAGATGAATGGCGAGATAAAGTTACAGGAAAAAGAGGACATGTTTGGATGGGAAAAGAAAAAAAAGAGAAAATACACACATAGCATGACTTTAGAATGTTTTAATACAAGCAATACGAATTGTAATGTTAAGTTGGTAGGAAAGATACATTTCGAACAAAATATGTTTCACATATGTAGCGGATGTTATCATACTACTGCATTATCAACGAACAAACTTATTTTTTCGAGTTTTAACGATCATCGAGCACGTTTTTCCACTACTAACAACCTTACAGTACACATTTAGAGTGTTGCAAAAACACACTCACTTCAAAATTGTTGTTAATGTTCGCGTGGCATGCGTCTGGTACGGTCGGTCCACCGGAGCCCATTATTGTGTTCCGTGTCGGAATATTCTGACCATCACCCGTTGCTAGCGAGGTGGATCGGTTAATGTCGAGTGCGTCGTCATCGATAGCAAAGTGAAAATCGTACAATTGACGCAATGGACGGGCCGTGTCCAGGTGTGCCGTCGACAAATGTCGCCCTCCGGCAAAACCTGTGTCTCCGGCGCCCGTGGAAGAAGAAAGCACATAGCTGGTGTTGAAAATGTCGTCTTCCTCCTCACGCGGTTCGTCACCGCGAATATTCTCCTCGTTGAGATTACAGTCGATGTGCTCGAGCGTCCCTAGGGGTCTCGCCTGAGCCATGCTGGAGTGTGAGGAGATCCTCCAGTCGGAAGTGTTGCGATCAATAGTATCGACCGTGTCGTTATTGTTTATGGCATTAGCGTCAAGGGTGGAGTCGTAGGGAAAGTATTCGATGTCGTCCACGTGAGGCTGCATCGTGATTCAAATTGCACGTTAGTTTCCCGCCAGGCACAAACATTAAGGACAGAAATAAACGGCAACAAATGTGGTGTCACATTGCATGTTAATTGCATTCAGTTAGGGACAAAAGATGGAAGCATCTTACTGTTCGGCGAAATCAGTTTAAATATAATTCTTCATGGAAGACGCTAAGCATCATATTATCCGTTGCTGGTGGGTTGTAGTAATCATACTAACAAAAGCATACCATCACCCTGCGTACACCCCTGGACTAGATTATAGCATTTCTAGCCAGTTCCCATGCGGATGCTATGCCATCTCTCCCCGTTTCATACTCACTTGTGCTGCGGTCATATTTGCAACCGGTGCCCAAGGATCCTGATTAAGCGTTACCGGAAACGGTGACTGCTTCAATTGATTGATGGACGGAACCTAAAACAATACGACAACAAAAGCCACAGCAGTTGCTTTTGTAAGTTAAAATCCAAAACAATACTCCATTCTCCATTACTACGCACCTGAGGTTGATTTTGATGGAATAGATTTTTCTGCACCGGTGCCCCGGCACTGCCGGTGTCACCGAATGGATTGTAGGCCGCCGCCGAAGCAGTCAAGGATGCCGTCGCACCACTGGTACCAGTACCGCTCGGCATCGGTTTGATTAGATTGTCCAGATTGACGAGGGACGAGTTTTCGCCGAGGAAAGATTGCGGCGTCTTCTTGACCGCCGTCGTCGCACCCATGCTTGGCGAGCTCGACGTTGTTCCGGATGACGAAAGTGGATCGAGATCACCCAGTAGCAATGCTAATCACCGAATAGGGAAGGGAGGCAACCGTCAATATGAAACTCTTACCAAACCGTTCGCTAACCACACTGTGTCCGCCACACTTACAGCTGTTGTTGTTCAGGTTATTGCTTGCGGCGTGGTTGTTATTATTGTTGCTACTGCTGGTGGTGCTGGCCGCTCGCTTCGTAATGATATCGAACTCATCCAGATCGGATACGGGAGATGTGATTGCTCCAACTGGTGATGGTCGGTTGGGTGGAATCTAAGTGCGAACCATATGATTACATTAAAATTTTCCTTAGCGCGACCGCCCCGTGGTTCATCACTTACAGCTCCACCAAATGCCGCCCCCAGGTCACCGATACTTCCGCTTGCCGAGTTGTTGCTCACCGGAGCCCACGGGTCCAGCTTGGTTGCGGACGAACTGGGCTGCCATGGGTCGGCGGTAGCAGCAACGACAGGCACTGGTGTGGTCCGTTTATTCGCTTGCCACGGATCTGCAGCAGGAATCGTGGCTGGCTGTGAAAAAAAAGAAATAAAAATTAGAAATGAGAACATCACGATGCTCGATTTATATGGTTAAACGTACTGCAGTAGCTCCAACACCGGCCAGAGTTGTTTTACTTAACCAAGGATCCACATTTCCGTTCGTCGCTCCGGTACCGTTGGACATCCCGGAAGCGGCACCCCCTCCATTATGTAGCCATCCCTCGACCGATGATCCGGATGCAACCGAGGGAGACTGTGTGCGGGGTTGCCACGCCTCCAGCCCAACGCCGGCGCCCAGGAGGGGTGGTTTGGAGGTGGACGGGCCCGGTGGTGGCAATGCGGAGGCGGTGTTGAGCCACGGGTCCACTACCGGTGGCGATGATGTCCTAGACCATGGATCCGAAGTCTACAAAGTGTTAAAGAAAGTAGAAATCATTTTACAAAACATATCAAGGAACAATCATTACGATTTGACTTAATGTTTAAAGGAACGAGCGTGTCCGTAAAGGAGCCTAAACAGTAGCCTCTAGTCAGGGGGTTAAAATTTCTTCCTTACCCCAACTGAACCCACCGTATTTGCACGTTCTTCTGGTGGTGCTTTGATGGCTAAAGTCTAACAGAAAATATGTTTTATCGTGTCGCTTGAATTGACTGTATCAAAAAGTGTACGGTAACTTACCGTTGGTCGTGATCCTCCGGCGACGGGCATACCCCACGGATCGATCGGAGCGCTACCAGATGGACCAGCCAATGGTTGATGCTGAGCCGGACTACTTATCGAAGCGGCTCCGAATGAAATGTCCAACAGATCGACCAAAGCACTGCTGCCCTCCTGCGGTCCTGCCTTTGGATCGCCATCCTTTCTGTGAGCACAAACAATAGTAATTAAATGTTGATCGATCGAGATAGGTTGGTGGGTTTTTTTTCCTCTCACTTGAAGTCTTGTTCACTCTGACTAAGCGCCAGCTGTAGCCGTACGTCGTCGCTGCGCCGTTTCTGTTCCTCTTGTTCGGCCTCCTCCCGCGACATGGCCATCGCCAGCTGCAGCTGCAATTCCTCTTCACCGACCGTCTGTGGTCGCACAAACTCGATCTCCGACACTGGTTTCCCGGCGACGCCGCTTGTTGCTGCACCCGCGATCGGTTCTCCTTCACCCCAGTTCGGTGGCTGCAAAACGCAAGTAAAACGCAAAACTATAGTTCCCCAAGTGGGTTTCTTTGGTACACATACTGCTACACACCCTCGGATCGCGCTGCGTCGGGCCGTCGATGGAACCGTCGCTACCGAAACCGCTGGCCGTGCGAGCAAAGCGTTCCTTCGCCTTCAGCGCACGGGCACGCTCATTCTTCAGCCGCTCGTCGTCCTTCAGCAGCGACACAAGCTGTTTCGCCTTCTCGCGCACGTGCATGCCCTGATCCTTGCCCTCCTCCATGTACTGGAACTCCTTCAGTGTCTGGATGGCGTAGATATTTTCCTTACACTGCTGCGCCACCTTCTCCGTGCCGGTCTTGATGAGGTATTCTAGCAGTAGCTACGGAAAAAGAAAGTAAAAACATTCAGTTACCCAGTCAGCGAGTTACAGTAAGCGCCCTGCGGTGCTGAACTTACCAATGCCTTATAGACATGCCGCCAGTTTTTACCGTGGTCGTTCATGCGCTTCCAGATCATTTGCATGATTTCGGAGAATGCCACCACGTTGTACGTGAGGTCGGCGATCTCCGCCATGATCGTTGACGACGGTCCCCATGGATCGTTGGAGGTGGCCTCCCGCACCTTCACCTGGGCATCGGAGTAGTTGTGGGCGATGTTCTTTATGTTACGACGTATGCCAGCTACGTTCATCTGTGTGTCGGTTTTCTTCACTGTTTTTTTGTATAAGCACAAGTAAAAGAATTAGTAATACGATCGTTAAACTATACCGAATTTCTGAAAAACAATCCCAAACCTATGTACCGGTATGTATACACGTGGTCTAACACAAAGTTATGAATCGATCAACTCGTTAAGGTACGCGTACAGAATTGAAGTTGAACCCTAGCATTTAACCTTCTCATATAAATATTCCAATGAAGCCCACTAACTGGTCAGATAGAGTATGAGTTACAGATACTTCCATTCGCACCGGAAATGGTGGACGGCTTGAACAGGTCATCCCTTTTTCTATTTGTTCTGCCCCAAACAACGATTTCAAGTAATTAAATTAGTAAAAGTTCAATGAAAGTGCTAAAACAACAAGTTATGCGTATGTAATATTGGAAAATTATGTAAAACTGATTGCCCTGACGTGCCCCTTATACTATTGAAATAATTAAACGCCTGAGAATTGTTTACAATATTTGCTTGATCATTTTTATAGAGATATTTTATCATTACAGAGATATTTGGTTCTTTGGACTTACTTTTGGTAAATTTTTATTTTTCTTTCTGCGACTGATTGAAAAACTTCCGCTTTGCACGTTATCAGGTGACTTTTAGCACGTTCCAAGTGGCACTAAATCACGATCTCTTGATACAAGCACATATGCACAACTGCAGCAGCACACTTACACTTGATAACTTTCAAGCTAAAATAATAAAAAAAAAATACACGCAAACAAACACTTAAACACCAACGCACGCACAAACCGTTTTAGTGTTAATGGTTAAAGGGTTTATAAACACTTACGCTGTTTAACTTGCGCAGTGAAATCAGGACTAAAAAACACTCCCTTTCAAACACAAACGCAATGAAAATGCTTTTTCTCTTTTTATAATATGCCGTTCATAGGTTAAGAACATAGACACTTAACAGACGCGAAAAGAAGGAAATATTATGTTATGTAAAACACTACGGAATGTGAGTCTTTTGCAGCAGCTCTGTTTGACGATCTGTCAAAATAGAAACAAAATAAATAATTACAGCTGTAACAAAATTGAATATCACTTTTAGTCTTATGTGGCCAGCCGGTTAATTATGGAACTTTTCATTCGTTTTGCACCTCAACTGTCGCGGTTCCTTGGTAGGTTTGAAAAGCCACTTTTGCACCACTTACTAGAGGGTAACCACAAAAGAAATCATTGCACTCATTGTACCGATCATATAACGATAAACTTGGTATGGTAATATAGAGTAGCTTTCTAACCATGCAATAAAATTCATATTGTTGAGTTTATTAGCTGTTTTCACTGAAAAATTATCAATTTCCGAGCACACTTTTTGTCGCTATTTTGGCCGTACCTGTTTTAGCCACAATGAAAAATGCTTATCTTATGTTTTGTTATGATTTAAATAATTGCTAAATAAATTTAAAATAGTTAAATAAACGAGATTGGCTGCTTAATTCAATTCATTTTTGCCCATCGAGAATTTTCATTAATTTCATTCATTTCATCGAGAAAAAAATGTTTCGAGCCCTAAAAAATTCAAGTTACATTTTGATAATTCTTTTTAAAAAACATGACTTAAGATTGTTTAGGCAGTGTTTACTTATATTCGCTTACAAACTTAGTTTTTAACTAGAAAAAATCGATACTATACAAAAAAGTTAAAAAGTTAAGCTCCTTTCCATAGGGCCAAAATAGGGCCAGCGACCCTGCATTGAAGCAAATTTGTACACAGTAGATAAAATGGCGGTAAGTAATCAAAGTGCAGGGCCAGAATTTACATGCGGACACTTGTACGTTTGTGGTTACTTATATTGCAGCTCGACTCAAGAACTCATGTTAGTTTAAAAAAAACGACTTTGTAGATCTCGGATCGTGATGTCTGATCGATCAGGCAACTAGTAGAAAAATGAGGGAAAATACAATATGCTAACAACATGCAACAAGAAATAGTAGTTAGAAAAAATCACTAATTGAGAGCACATCTAGTATGCGGGCGATTCACACACCAACAGAATGTTTATAAATAGGGGGGTAATGCATATTGATTTGCACGATCGGAAAACTTAATCCAAGAGAACGAATTGTGCATTGGTTTCAAACTGCGTTGGCGTTTAAATGTCCATTTAAACGGCCATAGCATAAATAGAAACAGTTCAACGAACAGCAGTTCCCATTCCCTGGAAGAGGAAATTCATTCGCAGAATTAAAATGATCGCTGTTACCGACGTCGGTTCGAATGCCAACTTTATCCATTTTGTGAACGATTCGGTCAGCCGTGTCAAACGTGAACAGCGGTGGAGCAGCGAACGACCCCCGGTTGGCGTGCGATAGATGCTAGTTCAGGTTTCGGTGTCAAAGCCCTCAGACGCGGGTCTGGGTGGAAAAACCTTGGAGAAAAGCCGCTATGCAGGTGATGCGTGGGGATGTGGTATGAGCCGCACACGAAGCGGGAGAAGAGGAGTGTGGCATACAATATACATTTCGTCCGCGGTTCGCTGAGCAATGCCAACTACAGCGTGTTTGCATTTTTTACCAGCTCCTTCTTTTCTTTTCACTATTGCCTTCGAATTACTCTAGTGATGGAAAAGGTATTGCTTTGGAAAGTAGGTGTCTATTGAGTGATTGCTGGTGAAAAATATTTCAAGCAGCATTCATAACACAGTTAACGCAGCTTTTCTTCACTTGACAACATTCCAATGGAACGATTAAAGAACTTATCTGGGTAAACCAGTGACTTCTTTCAATTTCAATTCTGTAACAACAAACATGTTGTCCCATTGGTTCACTTCATGACTTCATGGATTAGTAAATTACTGAAAAAGAATTTCGTGCAAGTAATCTTGGGAACGGATTCGAATACGAAATGTAGGTCAAATTTTTCATGGATCAAAGGTAACCATGATGTTCTTTTTAATGCAAAGATTCTCCATTAAGTCAACGAGAGTGAAATCGGTTTGGATAGCATTCATGGAGAGTGTTCGCTTTCGTTCAGAATTAAGGCTCATCGAAAATGAACCACTTGCAGTTTTTAACGATCGATTTTTTCTGCGATTCACAGCGTAGTCTCACGGAATTCGCCACATAATGCAATTTCTTCCACTTCCAATCACTTGAAAAGCATCCTCGCGGAAAGGGAAGGTATCTGCTGCTTGTGAGCGAGAACAACAAACCCGTTTGACTAGTTGTCAATGTCAGCGGAACCGATGAAGCAGGCGTAGCAGAAAGATGAACGACAAGGACGCAGACCGCGAACCGAGAGTAAACCCGCACTTGTCGTCGTCGCACACTGAATGTGGATCAGTAGATCACACCCGCCGACCGCCAATAGATGCGCCACCAACACGAACAGGTTTGCTTTTTTTTTTCGCCAAGGGAACGCGCGACACAGTAGCGGGCGCTTTGTTTTCCCTCTTAAACACGTCCGCAACGATACCCAGAGCCAGTCTGGGATGGAGTTTTTCTCAGCTGCTGCGACAAAACTGTAAAGTGCACTGGGTCGCAGGAATGCACCAACCCAATGAACATGAGATCATACGGTCTTGAACACTCCGTGATACCGGGTAGCCTGCTGTCGTTGCTTGTTTGCGTCAAAGCTTGCCCGACACCGATGGGGTGGGTGATTGCAAAAGAAGAATTATCGCGTTTTCATGACACTGTTATCTTTGTTATCACTCGGGAAGCTCGTCTCTACCACCGGTAAGCTTGTTCGGTATCGGAGATTATTTTTCCTCTTTAGTGGTTGTTCCACATTTAGCGGACACAACAATTAACACTGCACGATTATTTTCCATACAGTGTTTCATCTTTATCTCCCCATCGCTTAACATCCATCTGCATCGCAATCTGGTGGTGAAATACACAATAACGAGCAGAAACGATCTGTGCATCTACCCGAATTCACTCACTCCACGGACACGGAACAACAACAACAAAAAACACCCCGTATCCTTGGCCGTGTTTCTGTGAAGGAAAGCACTGCAATGTGTGTCTCCTCCTTTCCGGACGGTTGTCACACGAAGACTAAAATGCAGTCAGTGCCAGAAAAGTGGCAGGTCCCCGCAGCAGCACCCGATGTGGTGTGGGGATTGATTTTTCGTTACGCGACAAAGGATAATTCAATTTGTCCCCGCTGGAGGAGTACACGTTGCACACGCGTGGGCGTCTTCAAAAAAAAAAGTAGGGACACCAGCTAAAAAAAAGCTACTCTTCACTTGGAGAATGCAATCATCTTTCAAGGAACGCACAGGGAGGCGAAGAGAAACGATGATTTTTATCAGATCATCCCCCATCGCCAAACTCGGGCGTCTGCGTAAATAAATGCACGACGTGGCGTACCCGTTTTGTCTGGTTTTTATATACAAACTGACCTTATTTTTTGATGCCCCAAATAAAAAGGGGTATTGGTGGAAATAATTTGCAGTGTAGTTTGTGCTGTAGAATAAACCCGAACAGATCTCGAGTACTTTTCTGCTCAACCACTATCATATCAGCTGGCGCTTTCAGCAGACGTCCACTTTTAACGCCCCGATTAAATGCTAAACCCGGCTACTAAATCCGCTACATGTGACCACGGTTGCACGTTGACACGCTCAATAATCCAAGTTTCCCCGATATATATTGATTGCGTGAGAAATACCCTCGCCGGTCACCCAAAACCAACGCCGCGAAAGGGGGTGTTTGGTGACGACTGGGTATATCATGGAGGGGGCATTGCCTCCCCAAACTGCATAAGTCTGACCACCACCGTAATACTATCTAATTACCGATCCGACCAAGGATTATTCGACTAAGCGGGGCCAAAACTGTGCGTCATCAAACACAGGATGGACGCACATAGGGTCTATCCATCCTTCCTTCCCTTCAAACACAAATTGGCTTGTGGTTTGTGGCGAAGTTTGGTTGGTCTTCCAAGCATTCCCACAATTACACTTTCGGGAAGAATGGTGTGGAACGAACCCTCGAACGGTGTATCTGTTTCAAAAGGATTCGCCAACTATTTAAAGCCATCAATCTAGAGTCGGTTGGAGTAATAGTGGGCGTCACGGTTCGCTATCGGAATACTGTCTCGTTTTTCAACGCCATTCGGATCCGTTTTCCTACAAGCGTTAACCATCGGCGAACTTTAAGCAATGCAAGTCAAGGGCATCATTATTGTGAGTAATATAGCATATTATTGCGAATAGTTTAGATAAAGATAAAGATCTAAGTAGCCTACTACAATACGGACCGTTGCCGAATTTGATACATGGAGATGAGCATGTTCTCTGAATATCCAAGAAAGGCCACTTCTTTAGTTTACTATAAAGTGTTGATGTATAAATAGTTGATGCAAACAAGTATATCCGTATCAGTACACGTATCGATTCGTGAACTGTGAAAAACACATTGGCATCGGATAAACATAAGCAACCGTAGTGTGTAAAACTTATTCAGCCAACGACCTTCGTCGAATGTTGGAGAGAGGGACGTTCAGGTTTGTTTTTATGCTTTGGCTCTGCATCGATCTCCTAGCCGCTTCTGGTTGCTTTCGTTAAACAGTTTACGTTTTAGGTGTCAGTCACGTTGCAAAAGGTACGAGCCGGCATCAACGTCACGCAATCTTCCACCTCTCACCATACTTCCCACCGCTGGTGGTGTTGTAACTACCTTGTCCTAAAGGACCAGCGAATGGTCAAGCCAACATGCCGTGGTTCAGGTTCGGTCTATCGATTACTTTGCTCAGCATGGAGCTCTGGAGCTTCATTACCGCGCAGTAAGTTGGTAATACATGTTTACATTCGATTCTATATTGGGGAACTTCGTTGGTTCAATATATGAACACCTCAGAAACCTACTACCACGAATGAAGTTTTAATTAGATTATCATTGGCAAGGTGGCTCCTTCCGCAGTGCAACCACGTAATGGGGAATTTTTTGCACAAAAAATCTTCCGTCCGTAACCACACTGGAGCGGTAAAACGTTCTTGTGTAAGAATGAGATGGTAAAAATAACAAGTGAAAATCTTTAAAACCAAGCTTGAAGATTTCCGTATCTTGACCTTGCTGTTACTTTTCCTATTGACATTCAAAGATCGAAAAACAGTATGTGCAAACTACCGCCACCTTTAGCCTAAGCAACAGCTTTTTTACGTTATCTTTTATCAAAATACTACACTGTACTTCACCTGTACATGGTTATGATAGCCGCAATGGCGGACGCGTTCGGAAGTGTTGGTTATCATCTCACCATGGTGACACTCGACGAAAGGCACGGAAGAAGGCTTCCTATACTTGCGATGACGCTAGAGTGCGATGGTTCGAGCTCTTTTATAAATGCGCTCGGTAGGAACGTCTTTATCGGACCACTTGTTGCTCAATATCTTTCCGTTCCCCGGTTACGACCTTACACAAACGAGGGTAAAATTGAAAGTCTGCTGGTAAAAAGGTAGAAGATGGATATTGAAAGCATTTTAAAGGCAATCCAGAAAACCCTTTCTCAGACGAGCTAATCGGTTTCTGATGAGTCACACAGGAATGTTGGGATCCCATAAACATTTGGTCCGGAAGTTGTAATTTTCTGAACGTAATCCATTGAGACGGCGTTTGCCAGTGTCTCAAGTCTCAAGAACTGCCAGTGTTATCGTAGACGCTTGTATGACTAAGGTTACGTTTCGTAACAGTTACACAGCAAAATAAATTGAATGAACTAATTTGAGTATTGTAGAAACTCCGTTTTTCTATTCATAGGGTTTCACCATTTAACTTGAAAGCTGTATTAAGTGGCATCAAAAAGTTTGATGAGACTTTAAAGCGTAATAAAATTGTTTACCCATTCACGATACTACCGCTATAGGGAAGTAGGAACCGGAAGTAATTGGTTGCAAGCCATGATCGAACCGTGTGGCGCCACCAAGGAACACCGTCGCCACGTACATTCGTATGCGTGCAGCGCTGGGTTCAAAACACTTCCCGAACGCGTCCGGCAGAAGGTAAGCCAGTTTTTATAACCATAGCAGGTCTGCTCGCCTCTTACGTTCGAACAAATCTTGAAGCTTGAGTGAAGTATTGATTAACTATCCATCACAGATTGCAAGCTGGAGACGATAAACACCGGTGGGAACAATCTTCTTCTGGTAGTTTATGTATCAAGTGCAAAGGGACGGTAGCTGGTCAAGACCCACTTAAGATTCTACTACGCAACAATAGCATGGTCATGACAATGTGGTTGTGCAGTTGTGGTTCGATTTGTTCGATGACCTTATAGAGTAGTCCATTCAAAATAACTATTTTACAGAAGTGCGTATAATTCTTCCCATTGGCTTAAGATACCACTGTTTGGTGTAATTGAATTTGGAGCATCATTCCAAAAGTGCCTACTAGATTCTTCTCCGATGATGTCATCCAGGCGTGTCAGGTGAAAAGAATGATTCACTAGCTTGTAGGGCATAGCGTTGTTCTCGGCCCAAGGGATAGTAAACAATATATGCTCCAAACAGGAAGTTATTTTCTTCTGGTTGCTTTGACCAATAATCAACCTATAACCGACTCCTTCCATTTAGTATTCCTCAAGCAGTGTAGGGTTGAAGTTGTAACTTACCTCGCAAATGTTGTTATGTGGTCGAAAAATGGCCACTATGCCCTTTAAATCAGTATTACTCACAAAACCTTATTGATATTCGAAGAGCTTACACAAATTCACGCACGCATTACACACAGTATCTAAAAATGGAGCAAGGCATAATTTTCATTACCACAAGATCTTGCAGGGAAGCTATCTTTTTATGCATGTTTTTTAACCGTGTTTCGCTCCCTTTTCTCCCAATGTTCAGACGCGTGTCTGAAAGGAAGAAAGCGCCGAACAACAATCTACAACCGGTCCGCTATGCCTTCCGTTTTGATTCATTGTTTTCTTTTCTTTTCTCCTAACTCATCTTGCGATGTCTTGCACCTAATACCACTTTTCCATAAATTCCAAATCAGCGTTGGCTGTTAACCAATTGGGTCGTTTGAAAAAAAAACTACTGCTCTAGGCAGCATACCAGACTGCATTTTCGCGGCAAACGATTTTCACTACCTTTTTCTTGATCCGACACATTCTGTTTACTTTCCGCCGCGCTGACCATGACGTGTAAAGTGGTTTATCTTCATCACTAAACCAAACTCTTTCCAACAACTTGCACTCTGCTTTGAAAGCAACAATTTCTTATGTTGAATACTTTTTTACAACTTCACAGTGTACAGTGTTACCTGTTTCCATTTTTTTTTTTTAAATCTCTTATTTTATTTATCCAAATAATTCCACTTCAATCCCTGTTGCTTGCAATATGTTTTTCTTTATCAATGGCATTGCAATGTTGGCTTCCCTGATGAATTACTCGTTCAATGGAAATTACCAAATGTTTTCACAACACCCTTCTCGTCATTTTCTCCACCCCCTTCGCTGCGATGACTTGCAGCCGATCATTCACAAGGATCGCTATCCACACACAAAACCACACGAAACTTACTTTCCACGCACACGCAGGCACGGGTACGTATGAACAATTCGTGCATATTTTGCCAATTTCTCTATGCCGTACACTGCTGGATTTTTTTCGTTATGAAAAAGACCACTGCACTCTCATGAATTACTCCATCATCTTGAATGCGAAGATTCCGTTCGCTGCTTCTTTTCAACGGTACAAATCCAGTAACCATGGAATTGGGTAATAAATCCTTAGCGCCACTACATCCATCACGTCTACTACAATCCCACTACGAACTATCGTCATCTGATGATGTAGCAGTGATTTATGAAACTGCTAACTTGCTGGATCGTGCCCATATTTCGGATGCAATCATTCTATTAACTGCACGGCGACCACGAAAGACGCGATCGCTTGGAACACTGGCAGATCGTTCGAAGAGTACAATGCTCACTTTTATGCCGAATTTGCCAGCGACCATCCAACAGCGGATGAGACTAACTGTTTCTAACTTTCTTTCCGTTTCCCTTCCCCACGGGACTTTCACAACGCGTCGCCCTATATCGTGACGAATCATATACGCACACGCATCTACGGAACAATGTAAATATGGGCGACACTTTTCTTTAAGCTCGTTTCTTGCTGATGCACTAAAAACTTTGCTGTACGGTTACGTTTTGCGTAGATCGGGAAAATTTTTACTGTTTGAGAGCAAAAACTCATGAGTGAACTTCGCCCAAATGTGTACCTTTTCGTCGCCCGCTGTTGCACCGTTTTACGCTGCTGTAACTTTTTTACTACTGATCCCGCATCAAATGGATTGGTATTGGTATTGGTATTGCGTGGCTGATGGAAAGTCAAACCCGTTTTTAGTGACTGGTTGGGTTCGCCATTTATTGTTGTCAGTTTGTCTTGGCTTATCGATCGAAGCAGAGGTGATTTAAAAAATTCGTTAACCTTTGTTGCATTTTTTCAAAACTTTCTCTATCTACACAACTACTTACATGTTGAATGATTCTATTTCTTTCATTTGTGTCAATAGTTTAAATAATTATTTTAAGGAAAAGGAAAAAAGTTTATTCTCTGGCAACTTACATAATAAAACATTCTCCTCGTTAGCTACATCATGTTTAAAAAAATGCAGGAGCCGTTACAGTAACATATGTTATTGAATATTCAATTACGGCGCTCATGATTTAAATTTACATTTTCTTTTTCAAAAAAATTAAAGATCCTATAGCCATAGCAGTGCCTATAAAAGATACTGCAGGAAGGAACATCTTATGGTCCATGAATGAATATTTTTTCTTTTTTTGATAATCTTCGTACGATTTTCGCGATGCAGCAGTTTCAACTGCTATAGGAAGTATGGAACGCCAGGTGATTTCTTGAATATTCTCTTCACACGTTTCACTGGAGGTAGTTTCGGTAGCAATGGGCAGAATGGAACATACGCTTATATGATCTCCAACCGAAGTGATGGTTACATGAATCTTGGAAAAGATTTTCAATGTCACTGCTGGCATGGAAGAATCCGCTGGAATCCACTGAATACCGTCTATCGGTTTGTATGAATTGAAAACTATCTTCGCAATAGACGACGTTGTCTAGGAAAATATAAATAATACAAATTTAAACTTACAATAATGCCATGAAAAACAAATAAAATCTTCATTTACATACCTGTGTCACTATGTTGAGCGTTATTCCAGTACCAAGTAGAATCAACTCGATATGTTCAGCATCGTATCCAACCACTCCGGCCATCGTTTCATGCGTCTGAACAGTTTTCAACCATTGACGATAGCAAAACATAAAGCTGGTATCTCCTGCTACCTTGGCTCCGTATCTTTTTACGCTACACGTTTTACCAATCTCCTGCAATTCTTCCAATGTCCTTTTTGACTCCTCCCCGAAACCTAACTCGGCAGCAAGAACGCGATGCACCATACAATCAGTATAGTGACGAAAGGGACGAGTAAAGCTTGTATATGGCAAGTTTGGCATCCAGCAGTTTTGGAATTGCAAGAGCAATTTATTCAGCACAGCCTTCGCGGCATCCGGGTGTTCTGCTGCAGCGATGATCGCATCCATCGATTCACGAACCGTTCGCGAGCTAGCGAATGAAATCGTATACCCATGCCCCGCCATTGTTTTCACAAATTCTTCAATCTTCTCAAACGGCGGTTGAGGATAACGTATTAGCGTTTTCGCTGATAATGCACCTTGAATTGCCTGAGCAGCTGAAGTATTGGCCAGGGCCACAAAAACGTCTAATGCCTTTTTAAGTTTATGCTGGTCATACTCGATTGGACACCCAGTGGCAGTGTCGATCCAGAATGTAAGCCTCGATTGATCAAGCTCTAGAAAACCTTCTTCGATGCGTCGTTGGCGGAGTTTTACAGCTATGGAATGCAGTTGGCACAGGATCAAACTCAACGATTGAACCGTATATCCATGGAAAATTTGCTGTACTACATCCTCACTGGAACCTTCTCCCTTTGCGCTGTTGATCACGATTTGTGCATTTTCGTAGGAGAGCTTTGCACATGAGTTGATCACACTTCGAGCAAAGCGCGTATTGACTACCGTCCCATCCCGGAGTATTTCGAAGAACACAGAAAATGTCAACTTCTCTTGGCCAGGGAGAAGTGAACATACATCACGCAACTGCTCCGGAATCATTCGATATACATTATCAGCCATATAACTTGTAGTCGCTCTAAGCTTGGCCAACTCATCCAGCTCTGATTGTTCGCGCAGGAAGTAGGTAACGTCGGAGATATGAACACCAATTTCCCAATTGCCATTTTCCAACATTTTACAGCTCAAGGCATCATCCAAGTGACGAGCACTAGCAGAATCTATTGTAAATGTACATTCTCTTCGTAGATCTTCCCTTAAATCGATTTCTTCCTGAGGAATACTGTACGGTTGTGTAGGAAGTTGCGCCAGAATGTGATCTGCGTATCGAGTTGCATCCTGATTCTTGTTGATCGAAATGGGTTCGTTTTGATTTTTAACTATATCATACTTATCAATTGATATCAGATTCGCTCCAATTGGTATATCGTTCTGCCATTCGACGATTTCCGCCAGATAGAAATTCGTTGCGACGCTCGTTGATCCCTTTTTATTTAGTTCTGCTGGTAAATTATGCTTGAAAACATGCAGTGGAGGAATTCGCCTATCTACAGGAACTAATACCCGATAGTTTGACTCCTGATGTGGAAGAAATTTTCCAATGCACTGGCGATTATGGCGTTTCTCGAGAATCGTCACCACGAATCCTTGAGAGCATCCTTTGATTCCATCGTTTTGTTTAGCCGAATATGTAGCTTTTGGCGTGTAGCTAACTTGTTTATTCATTACAAACACTTTCACCAGGTCACTGTGCAACGCGTATTGGCGCAGGACAATAGAGCTTATACACACGCATTCTTCATTAGTGCTCAAACCATCGACGTAGGCCATCATATTGTTATCTGCATTTATTCTCAGTGGTTGTTCCACCAGATAACCGACCTTCTTCTCCACTATCTGACCCACAAAGGACTCTAGCTTAGATTGCACGATATTGTGTGATTCATCTCTGATACAAGGCAGCGTCAACTCTGGATTAAATGTCCTGGTGATATTTCGTGCAAATATTATTCTGGCCAGTTTGCCAGTGTTCAGCACATAATTTACCTGTTGCTCAAATGTTGCAATTTTATTATTGGTAATATACTTCTTTGGGTTGACTTCCGTACCAACCGGCTTCAGGTTTGACCCGATCGGTATCGCGCCGTCCCACTCGATAATTTTTGTTTGATATAGAACTGGTGTGTTCATTGAGCTTAGTTCCTTTGAATGTTCATTTCCGTTTTGTTTTGAGCTGTCGTTATCAATCAGTTGCATCGATAAAAATGGCTTGTAAATACGCACCGATGGAATAGTTAAATCTTGAGGAACCAGCGTGCAATAGGATGGATCCTCCTGAGGAAGCAAAGGTCCAATGCACGTACGATCGTGACGTTTTTCGAGAATGGCCAACACGAATCCCTGGTAATTTTTAATAGCAGTAGCATCTGGAGCATTGACTTCTGGTTTATTAATAACAAATACTTTTACTAGATCGCCCTGCAAAGCATACTGGCGTAAAGCAAAATTTTTGATAGTAACGCGTTTTACTCGTGGCTCGCGGAAACACAGGAAAGATTGCTTATTAGAGTGCATATTTATTCTTAACACTCCTTCTACCACAAACCCAACGTTTTTCTCCACGAGTTGCTTCACGAAAGACTCCAAATGATCTCGGACAAGAGAAGGTGCTTTATCTTTAATTCCAGCTAATTTTAGCGTTGGATAACATCGTTGCTTTTTTCCTGGCCATCTAGTGGCATACAACAGTTGGTTCACGTCTTGCACAAAACTGTTGTTAATAGGGGATTTTCCTTGTTCGTTGGGTATTGGATTCATTATGATGTTTGCCTGTTTTGTTGGTTAACTATTGCTAACTTGAGATATGTAGTCTTTTTGGTAGTTTTCCATTAAAACACAGACTAGATACGAAACACTACTGCACGCTGCTGAAACTTGCACCTCTAACCGAACATAAAACAAAATGAGACCGTTTGTCAACTTTGACATAAGTAGGCGAGCAAACCCTTGACTAGCCAACTGTAATAAACATTTTTATTCACTTTTTTTTTTAATTTTCAGCAAATTTATTCACTAACATTGCACATAACATAATACCATTCCCGTACGCTATAACATTTTTTTTAATGCAGGCACTGTTTCAAGTTTTCAAATTACGCCGCAGATTATTTCAATTTAAACAGCTTTTTCACAACAGCCAGAGAGCTTATAACAGTAATCGCAGCTACTATAGAAAGCAATATTTTATGATTTATAAAATTTGTTTTCTTATGCTTATGAAAATCTTTGTATGATTCCCTTGTAGAGGTATTTTCGGTAGCAATGGGTAGTATGGAACATACGCTTATATGATCGCCAACCAATGTGATGATAACACGAACCTTGGAAAAGATTTTCAAAGTTACTGGTGGCATGGAAGAATTCGCTGGAATCCACTGAATACCGTCTATCGGTTTGGATGAATTGAAAACCACCTTTGCAATAGACGAAATTTTCTTGAAAAACATAAATAATGTTAATATAATGCTTACAATAATGGCAATAAAATAAAATCCTCTCTTACATACCTTTGTCACTATGTTGAGCGTTATTCCTGTACCAAGTAGAATCAACTCGATATGTTCAGCATCGTATCCAACTACTCCGGCGATCGTTTCATGCTTCTGAACAGTTTTCAACCATTGACGATAGCAAAGCATCAAGCTAGCATCACCCGCTACCTTGGCTTTGTTCCTTTTCATATTGCAGGTTTTAGCTAATTCCTCCAACTCTTCCAGTGTTCGTTTTGACTTCTCGCCGAAACCCATCTTAGCAGCAAGAACGCGATGCACCATACAATCGGTATACCGACGAATGGGACTGGTAAAGTTTGTGTAGACCAAGGTTGGCGCCCGATGATTTTTAAACCGTCCAAGCAGTTTATTCAGCACAATCTTCGCGACATCCGGATGTTCTGCTGCAGCGATGATCGAAGCCATAGATTCGCGAACCGTTCGCGAGCTGGCGAATGAAATCGTATACCCATGATCTGCCATTGTTTTCACAAAATCTTCAATCATCTTCTCAGACGGTGGTTGAGGACAACGGATTAGCGCACTCGACGATAAAGCACCTTCAATTGCCTGAGCAGCTGAAGTATTGGCAAGGACCATTAATACATCGAACGTTGTATCTTTGTGCTGGTCATACTCGATTGGACACCCAGTGGCAGTGTCGAACCAGAATGCAAGCCTCGATTGATCAAGCTCTAGAAAACCTTCTTCGATGCGTCGTTGGCGGAGTTTTACAGCGATTGAATGCAGTTGGCATAGGATCAAACTCAACGATTGAATCGTATATCCATGGAAAATTTGCTGAACTACATCCTCACTGGAACCCTCTCCCTTTGTGCTGTTGATCATTTTTTGTGCGTTTTCGTAGGAGAGCTTTGCACATGAGTTGATCACACTTCGAGCAAAGCGCGTATTGACTACCGTCCCATCCCGGAGTATTTCGAAGAACACAGAAAATGTCAACTTCTCTTGGCCAGGGAGAAGTGAACATACATCACATAACTGCTCCGGAAGCATGCGGTATACAGTATCAACCATATAAATTGACGTTGCTCTAAGCTTAGCCACTTCATCCAGCTCTGATTGTTCGCGCAGGAAGTAGGTAACGTCGGAGATATGAACACCAATTTCCCAATTGCCATTTTCCAACATTTTACAGCTCAAGGCATCATCCAAGTGACGAGCACTAGCAGAATCTATTGTAAATGTACATTCTCTTCGTAGATCTTCCCTTAAATCGATTTCTTCCTGAGGAATGCTGTACAGAGCTGAAGGTAGTTGCGCCAGAATGTGATCTGCGTATGGAGATGCATCAAGATGATGTTCGATCAAAATGTATTCATTTTGATTTTTAAGTAAGCTAGTTTGATCAAGAAATTTGAGATTTGCTCCAATTGGTATATCGCCCTGCCATTCGATGATTTCCGCCAGACAGAACTTTGTTGCGACGCCCGTTGTTCCCATTTTATTTAGATCTGTTGGTAAATTTTGTTTGTAAATACGTACTCTTGGAATTTTCGCATCCAGTGGATCTAATATACGATAGTTTGAATCTTGCTGTGGAAGAAGCATTCCAACGCACTGTCTTTTGTGGCGTTTTTCGAGAATCGCCACCACAAATCCTTTAGGAGGCTCTCTCCTTTCACGCCTCTCGGTTCTAGTTTTTCGTCTTACTGAATCTTTGGGATCATCGAGTTTTGGTGTATTCATTACAAATACTTTTACCAGGTCACCATGCAACGCGTATTGGCGCAAGGGAATAGAGCCTATACACACCCCTTCTTTCTTCCTTCTGGAGCCATCGACGAAGGATTCCTTGTTGTTATACACATTTACTCTTAATGAGCGTTCCACCAAAGAACCAACCTTTTTCTCCACCATCTGATCCACAAAGGACTCTAGCTTAGATTGCACGATATTCTGTGATTCATCTCTGATACAAGGCAGCGTCAACTCTGGATCATATTTCTTAGTGCTTTTTCGTGCGACATTTTTACAAGGCCGTTTTCCAGTGTTCAACAGATAATTCACCTGTTGCTCAAATGTTGCAATTTTATTATCGTTAATATACTTCTTTTGGTTGATTGTGTTATCAACCAAGTCCAGGTTTGACCCGATCGGTATCTCGCCGTCCCACTCAATTATTTTTGTCTGATAAAGAACTGTTGTGTTCATTGAGCTTACTTCCTTTGAATGTTCTCCATTTCCGTTTTCTTCCGACCTGGCGTTATCAATCAGTTGCTTCGTTAATAATGGCTTGTAAATACGCACCGATGGAATAGTTAAATCTTGAGGAACCAGCGTGTAATAGGATTGATTCTCCTGATTAAGCAAAGGTCCAATGCACGTACGATCGTGACGTTTTTCGATGATCGCCACAACGAATCCAAAATAGTTTTCAACGGCATTAGTGTCTGCAGGGTTAACTTCTGGTTTATTCATTACAAATACCTTTACCAGATCGCCGTGCAAAGCACACTGGCGCAAAGTAATATTACACAAACAGACGCGTTTTTTTCTTCGAACGAAATAGACGAAGGAATGCATATTGTGGTGTACATTTATTATTAAACGTCCTTCTGCCAAAAACCCAACATTTTTCTGCACGAGCTGATCCACAAAAGACTCCAATCGATCTTGCATGATAGCCTGTCTTTCATCCCTGATTCCCGTTAACGTCAACTCTGGGATGTATTGTTTCTTTTTTCGCAGGTATCTTGTAGGTCTTTTGCCAGTATTTAGCAGATAGGTCACCTGTTGCTCAAAACCATTGCCAATAGGAGTGTTTTCTTGCTTATCTTGTATGGGTTCTAAGGCTTTTGAGTAGATGGGGCTGTTCTCTTCCAACATAAAACTTTTGCTCGGCTGTGCTATTTCGATCTGCTCTACCTTGTTCGACGTATCAAATGGTTCGAAATCCGTTTTTTCGACCAACATCATTACGTCGCCCATCGCACTCGCTGCCGATTCCAGTTGCGGTTTGGGTTTATATAAACTTGTATCAGCCTCGAACTCATTCAACTTTTTTGTAGCGTTTACTGTTACTAGCTTGGGAAGCGGTAACATTTGATTAGCCTTGCCCTCTATTTTTTCAATCGATTCTAAATGCATTTTTGACTGATCTGCATTGGTAGGTGTCTTATTATGATTGTTTTCATTTTTATTCGTAGGCGTCTTACTCAGCTTCATAGCATCATGCTTGGGATGAGCCACCGTTTCCTTTCGCCCCTTTATTTTTTTTAAACCTGTACCAGGTTTATTCAGCATGTTTTGCTTTTGTTTGTAGGCGCTAACTCTTGTTAGCTTGGAATGCGGCACCTTTTGCTTACTATTGCATTTATTATGTTCAATTGATTCTAAATGCGATGTCGAAGGAATTGGATTAGCAGGTGTCGTTCGATGACTATTTTCATGTTTGTTTGTGGATTTCGGTATCGAAATATCATCTTTGGGTGGTTTCATTGGTCCTATTGTTTTACCAACACTTTTACCAGGGTCGGGTTCATTCTGCTTTTTACGCTTTGTTTTTATGCTGTTACCTGATGGGTTGCAGTTCTTCGTTTCATTTGGGATCTTTGACTGATCTCCATTATTGGTGGGAGTCTTCCGACGACCGTTTTCATTTTTGTTCGTGTACACCCTACTCGGATATGCTGCCGATTTCGACGGTGCTTTTGATTTAGCTGCTACACTCGAGCACGGTCTTGGTTCATTCTGCTGTTTTTGCGTGGTTACTGCTGTGTTAACTGTAGCTAACTGAATTGTCGTTTCTTCAATCTTTGCGTTTTTACTCGTGGAAACCATGCTGATCGCTGTGACATCAGTTATCGGATATGTTGACGGTTTCATCGGTCCTTTCTGTTTAACCACACTTGAACCAGAAGTGGGTTTTTGCTGCTTCTGTGGCTTGTTTTTTGTAGCATTCTTTTGGGTAATCTGGACTTTGTTCGCTTTGTCTCGACTTGTGGAGTTCAACCTCTGTAACGTATCCAACATCATGTTCAGCATCACGAAATCGTCTAGTCCGGTATCGATATGCACTTGTCCATTAGATCTCGCCCCGTTCGCACTTGTTGCTCCCAGCTTGGAATACGAATTCGTTTGTGTAATTTTACGCTTCTTACTTTTGCTCTGGCAGGCTTCATTTCCTTTGGTTTGTTTTTTGTTTACTGTCTTCTTCTCCATTACTGCATCACAAGCATTTACATACACAATGGACAAAACAAACTTTAACGATTTAAAACGAATACCTTCGGTGAACTGCGCTGGTAAATTGAGGTGCACGTCACTTGCTTTCAATATTAAATATGCTTTGGACAAAACTGTGGTCAGAAACTGGCTTTAATCCTTTTGAATAATACCGACGATAAGATTAAATACGCTGTTGCCTGCTCAGAATGAGTCAGACAATAAACAAAACCTCCTTTGGAGGTCGTAACGATTGACAATGAATGTTTGACGTATGAAAGGCGCGCTGTCATCTGTGGTAAACATATGTATGCCATATGGCTTAAACGGTTTGTGTTTAAAAAAGATTGGATTCAATAGTAAAAATTGATTTGTTTTCATCGCTTTTTTTTATTAAAGACAATACTTAAAAAAAATATAATTTCTTTATCATTGTCCAATGTTCATTTATTGTAAGCAAAAATTCAATCTGGGGCAAGAATTCCAAGCAAAGAGATGTATGGTGCTAACTGGAAGGAATACGTAAATTTGAGCTGAGTCTTTTCCCGCTAACCGTCTACCTCGTGTATCAGCGCATGTTAACATTTGTCCTAAAGCATTTCGCAACCCAGTTTTATTACATAAACAATTTACTTTCAACGAACGTGCACGAGCATTTATACAATTCCTCTAGCTGCTCCTCGTGTGCCATAAACATTTTCAATTGGGCAGGACAATTTTCAAGTCGAGTTACCAAGAAAATAAAACTTTGAACAACTTTTCTAACATGATATGCGCTTGTGTTACGCTGTGATGTCACACTTGCACATTTAAGAAAATAGTTGATGTAATTAATATACACGGGCTGACTTCATTTCGACGTTTTTGTCGAAATCTTTCTGACTGGCAGGCGGATTTGATTCTTCCTTGTCCGTCGGATGTACTTCGGCAGCCATGGGAAGCATCGAACATATAGCAATGGCACCGTGAACCAGCTTTATGGTGACGCGGACCTTAGAGAAGATTGTCAGTTTAACTGGTTCAATGGAACTATCGTTTGGAATCAACTGAAGACTGCCAACAGGATCAATTGGCTTGAAAACCACGGATGCCACTGCAGATATTTTCTGTAAGTAGAAACACAATAAACCAACATTGGTGAATGAAGAAAACGGTGTCAAACAAATTATTCAAAGATATACATTACCTTCAGCGATGCCTTCAAAACTATGCCCGAGTGGATCAGAACTAGTTCTATATGATGAGCACCGTATCCCAACACGGCTGCAATCGTTTCGTGTTGTTTGACCGATTCCAACCAGTGGCGATAGTACAGCATGGAACTAGCATCACCGGCCAATTTCGCATTGTATTTCTTTTCGTTGCAAATTGTAGCCAGTTTCTGCAACTCGTCCGGTGTCCGCTTCGGTTCGTCATCGATGCCCAGCGAGGCCGCAAGAACACGATGCACCAAGCAGTCGGCGTACCGTCGGATGGGGCTGGTAAAGTGCGTGTACATCGGAATGGCTAGTGCATAATGTTTGAACTGGTCCGGCCCACTGCCAAACGCCGAGCAGTAATACAACGCCCTCGTCATCGGTTTCGAGAGTAACACATTAAGCACGCTGCATGCCGCATCCGGGTGTTCGGCACCGTTAACGATCGCATCCATCGATTCGCGGATCGCCTTTGAGGTGGCGTAGGAAAACGTGTACCCAAAGCTCGCCAGTGTTCGTACCAAATTTTTCATCATATTCTCCGCCGGTGGTTTGTGGTTGCGGAGCAGTGATATCGAGGGGAACGCAGCATGAATAGCTTGAGCAACGGAAGTGTTGGCGAGAAGCATAAAATCCTCGATCATTTCATTACTCGCCCGAAGTTTATACACGCCGTAATCGATCGGACGCCCTGTTGCGGGGTCGAGGCGGAATGTGAGCTTCGGCTGGTTGATCTTCAAACATCCGTCGTCCAATCGACGCTGGCGTAGCTTGACTGCGATCGATTGCAGCTGGTTCACGATAATGCCCAACGATTGTACGGTGTGACCATGCATAATTTCCGGAAATAGATCTTCCACCAAGCCATCTCCTTTCGGGTTATCAAGCATCATTTGCGCATGTTCATAGGACAGCTGCGCACAGGAATTGATAACACTACGGGTAAAGCGCGTACTGAGCACCGTTCCATCAGGTTGCATTTCCCAGAAAACGGAAAATGCCAGCTTATCCTGCCCTGGCAAAAGTGAGCAAGTGTTACACAGCTGCTTTGGAAGCATATGATACACCGCATCGACCATATAAATCGATGTGGCACGCTGTTTTACAAGCTCATCCAGCTCAGACTGTTCGCGCAAAAAGTACGTAACGTCGGATATATGGACTCCCACCTGGAAGTTGCCGTTGGGCAGAACTTTACAGCTTAGTGCATCATCCAAGTCGCGAGCCGTGGCAGGATCAATCGTGAAAATACATTCACCACGGAGATCCTCGCGTCGTGCGATTTCCTCCTGCGGAATACTGTACGGTACAGAAGGCAGTTGTGCCAAAATATCATCTCCATACGGTGTGACATCGAGATTGTACTCAACGAGGATGGATTCGTTTTCTACCTCCAGTACACCACATTTTCCTATCGACTTGAGGATCGTTCCGATCGGTATGTCGTTGTGCCATTCGATGATTTCTGCCTGATACAGAACCTCCGTCACATCCGTCGACGCTGGCACCTTTTTACCATCTCCATCGCCACCTTCCATTGCGGATGTTGGCTGCGCTTCAATAAGAGCGTTGGGCCAATCTTGCTTGAAAATGCGCACAGGAGGAATGCGCATATCCCGAGGATTAAACGTACGGTATTGCTTTTTCCCCGGTCCATAGGGTGAAAATTTTCCAACGCACTGACGCTTGTTGCGTTTCTCGAGTATCTTCACCACGAACCCTACGTTGTTCTGTGAAAATGTTTCCTTCTGTTCAACAATTGTATCATCTGCTGTTGAATCTATGGTACTGTCCAGACAATCTGTGTCGGTCTCGGACAGATTGGCCGCCTGTGGGCTCTCCGGGCTTGCTGGTTGGTTCATGACAAAAACTCTCACTAGATCACCCTCCATCGCGCATCGGCGAAGTATGATGGAATTGATGTAAACATTTCCCTCGCGGGATGTGTCATCGACAAAAGACTGCGTATTGTTACGTACATTTATGCGGATCAACCCTTCCATCAGGTAGCCCACGTTTTTCTCCGCCAACTGACGGACGAAAGCATCCAATCGATCTTGCACGATCATCTGCGCTTCATCCCGGACATCCGATAGTGTCAACTCCGGAGTGTCGCTTTCAGCAGCACCCTGTTTGCCATTGTTCAGCAGATAGTTCACCTGCTCCTCGAATGGTTTGTATTGGAGCTTGAATTTCGCTTTTTGCTCGACTGGTTTGCTGGCAGGTGGTTCTTCGATGGTTTTCGTGGGAGCAATGTAGTTTTTGGCCTTCGAGAAGAGACTTTGCGATAGATGTTGAAAACCATCATTTACCAAAACCACATGTCGTTTGAACGGGTGCGGGTTAAGCAGTCCGAGCTCAATTCCGCGCTTCTCAATGTACTTTCTACGCTGGGAAGAGCTGAGCGTAAATAACAATAGCAAAAGCTTTTCCTCTGAAGACGCTTCCCCATCGGTATCTTGTTGTTCGTTGCGTTTAGGAGCACCTTTGGCAACCTTTTCGTGCTTCTTCGGTTTACTTTTCGTATCTTGTCTGCTAGATTCCGATTCTGATCGAATCTTCTTCGGTTTCTTCTCCTTGATCGTAGATTTGTCTACCTTTTTCGACGTGTCCATGGAGGCAGTGGGCACTTCCTTGCGATTCACTACCGGCTTTGCCTCTCGATGATGGTAATCTTCTTTGATGACATGGATCTGTTCTTCGATTTTCTGGATCTGGATCTTTAGTTTTACCAATTGTTGTTGATTCATGTTAAGCTGAACTCCCACCTTTTCATCGAACGAATCTTCCGAATTTTCATCAGAGCTGCCGGTCTCTCGTTTCTCCTTTTTCTCCATCGCTTTCTTGTGCATTTCTTTCATTTTCTTTTCTTTTTTCTTCAGCTCCTTCTGCTTAACGTCTTTAATCTTCTTACTCTTCTGTTTTGCTTCCTTCTTGCTTTTCTTTACTTCTGGTCCGACCATTACCTCCGGTATGCCGGGCGGAGGCTCGTCCGAATTCATCTTACGAACATCCAGCTGGGCAACATCCATGTCGAGCTTCTGCTCCAGTTTGGTTTCGATACTCAGCTGGACCAATTCCATTGCCACTTTCGCCACGGTATCATCTCCTTCTGCCTTACTCTGTGGGGCTGATGTGGAGCTTTTGCCCTGGTCAGTACCTTTAGCGGGTTCCTTTTCCACCTTTTTCACCTTTGCTTTACCACCTGCTGCGGGTGCTTCTTCCATCATCTTGCGAGTGGAGTCAGCGATGTCGTCTCTTAATTCACGTAGGAAATCCGCGTCAGACATGATATCTCAGCAATTTGCTTGCAATCTTTACACAATATGAACTAATGTTAGCAGCTTCGTTTCGGTCCACACTTGTTTTCTTTGTTTTCGGAATGTGTCAAAATTAAACAAAAACCTGGTCAAAAATAAAAGTAAACATAAACAAGGTTTATCGGTACTCAGCTTTGCGCTGGTCTACTGTGGTATTTCTATGCCAACTACTTTTTCTGCAAATTTATTACAGAAATGAAAAACAAAATGTTCCTGACTGGCTGGCTGGCTTAATAAAAAGACTATCTCCATTATTTAACCGAGAACATTATTTTATCACGCTTACCAAATTTAGCAGTTTGGCCCAAGGTTGCTAAATGTAGTCCTGGACATTCGTTAGCCTGTTCTGTCAAAAACCTCAAAAAACAACAAAGTGCACGTTTCTGCCTACATCGTACAAATAATAAACTATATTTTTAGGCACTAATTCAAACACGATGAAGAAAAAGCCGGCTACATTATCAGACAAGATAAACAAGCTCTTCGAACCGGACAAGACGAAGGATCAGTCGGAAGAATCCGGGGACGATACGGCACCGAAATTCAGTGAGTTCGATGAAGTACCAGACGAGACGTTCAGAAATGCAGCATTGAGTGAATTCCGGAAGCGTAACATAAAGTTCCTCGAAGATTTCGATCGGAAATACAAAGGAACAGTTTCCTCCAGAAAAGAAGTGCTTGATGGCGAGGAAAGCGAAACTGATGCGGATACTATTGATCACGATGAAAGTGAGAATGATGCAGAGCAATTCGACGATGATGCAGAAGATGATGGTGGCGAAGAGGATGATGACGGTGATGAAAGTTTAAGCGATGCTCCTAGAACCAAATCTATCTTATTTTTGAAACCATCGCATCACAATGATGCAGATAGCGAAGCATCAGAGGACGAGAGTGCAGTTGAATCCTTGGGGGATGATGATGAATCGGAAGACGATCAGGATGGATCATTTACCGAATACTTAGAAAAAAGTAAAAACCAATCCAAAAGCGATCAGATTACGTTAATTAGGGAAGAAAATCGTGAGGAAACGGTAAGCAAAGGTCTGGCCGTACAGAATCAGCTGAAGCTGTGGGAACGAATGTTGGAAATGCGCATCAAGTTGCAGCCCTGCTTGATAACGGCCAACAGTCTGCCACCGGCGGATGTGTGTGAAAAGCTACGCGCCGAAAGCGAAGAGTTTCGGGACAAGGTTGAGCAAGTCACCGAAACCGTTGCCCAAGCGATGGATCGGTTCCTCGAGCTGCAGGAAACTCTGCTCGATCGCTTTTCGGAAACAAAACAGCTTCTTAAGAGTGGGTCGAAAAGGAAAGGATCCGAGAAAAGGGCGTCAAAATCAAAACGGATTGCCCTGGACGAGTACGAGCAGTCGTTGAGCGGAAGGACCAATGACATGGTGGATTACCGAAATAGTGTGCTCATGAAATGGCACGATCGCACAAAAGTTGCTTCTAGCGTACGAAACCAGAAACAAACGCTATCGGTGTTGAAAAAAATCGAAGAGAGTCTAATAAACCGCGACGAACTGGTTCGAAAAACGCAACTATATCGTGGTGGATACACGTTGTTTGGCCGAGCTGATGAATCGCAAGCGAAAATTTCACATCCTGAAGAGGAACCTCGTGACACTCCGGACCAGGGCCCGCAAGCAATCTACGATGCGGAAATCTATGATGATTCGGACTTCTACCATCAGCTGCTTCGGGAACTGATCGAGTATAAGACCAACACTACCGATAGTCCTCAGGAGATGGCCAACAAGTTGGCCGAGCTGCAAAAGATGCGTAACAAAATGAAGAAATCGGTGGATACCCGTGCGTCGAAGGGTCGTAAGATTCGGTAAGTTTTCACTCCTTGTTTGTTTCAGCAACTAAGACTAACATACACTCGTTGAATAATTTCAGCTATGTTGTACATAATAAGCTGGTTAATTTTATGGCACCAGTTCAGGATTACGATTGGACGGATGGCGCAAAGGATGAGCTCTTTGGATCTCTCTTTGGCCGTATGCCTTTGGCCTCTGAACATCAATAATTGGCAGGAACGAGTTTCTTTCTCAGAAAAAATATACATAAAGCGGATACTCTGAAGTATTATCCATTGTTTTATTATTCACCTTTAAATGAAAAGAAATAAGAAATTGAAATAATGGCAGAATAACTAAAGTAGTTATTTGGTTATAGGTTTGTTGTCCAGTCGCATGATTTGGAATGTAAGCAAACTGTCGCTGTTGAGACATTTGAAACTTTTCTTTTAAAGTTTATCACATTTAATATACACTTGCTTACAGATGTAAGCAATTAACTCGATGTTCTTTCGGATATACGTTAGCCATCGTAAGGAATAATACGCATTTAAGTTAATTATATTAGATCATTTTTATTCATTTATTTTAAAAAATGCTCTCACAATCCACATTGTTTTGAAAAATAGAATGGAATTACAAAAAATAACGTCGACAAAAAAACTATCGATTAGGTATTCCTTTTTGTTCTAGTCTTAAAGCGTCTCACAGAAACTATCGCTCGTTTCCGAAAAGCTTGTGTCACGCGAAGCAGGAAATTTGCCACACGGTAGCAATATACGAAAATGTATTAAACCACATTAGATTCTGCTGCTCGATGAATGATGCAGCCGGCCTTCCTGCATTCGCATACAAGCATTCATTATCGTTTGTTCGGTTCGTAGTACTGCGTTCTTACATATCCTTAGCTTTAGTATTCGATGGTGCAAGTATTTGAATGAGAAGGCTTTGCTGGTTCTTGTCTCGCGTGAACAAACTTCTCGGACGGATGAAATCACTTTCTGCTTGATTTTTTATAAAACATCCGAAAATATGAATATTTTGTTGGACAGATCTGAATGAAAATTGCAGCCACGAAGTAAGTCACGGTGCGAACCATAACATTTCAATGCTTCAAGGAAAAGGAATGGAAAATGTGTGGAATACCTTAAGCAACTGATGGTTAAAGTTGATCGTGAACGAAGCTAGTCAAAGAAGGAAGAGATTACAGTTCGGTCTTCTTAGCATTGCCCGATCGATCGAAGCCCTTCAGCTCGCTCGACGCATGCTTGGCGATGTACTTAACGAAGTCGTCCACTTCGCGACCACCCTCGTAGCGTTCGGGGGTGCTCTTGGCATCCTTCGCCAGCCAGTACAGGGTCGGGAAGCCACGCACCTCGAATTGTGGAGGTACATCGTTTGCCGTAGCGTCCATCTTGACAATCGAAACGGCCTCATCCTTCAGCTTAGTGCCAAGCTCTTCCAGCGTCGGGGTAAGCTTCTTACAGTGTCCGCACCACGGAGCATAGAATTCGACCAGCGTATCTACGCCGTTGTTCGTGACAACGTCTTCAAAGTTCTTCGCCACGGCCACCTTTACCGGACCGTCGTTGCTCTCCGGCACCGGCTCCGACTTGACGTACGGCTCCAGAGATCCTTCCTCCAGCTCGGTCGCGAATGCCTGCAGGTTCTCGACGGAAAATTCATCCTTCATGATAAACTTCTGGTTCTTGGCGTCGCGGGCCAGAACCAAGGGCTTGTCACCGGTGTAGTCGTATCCGTACTCATTCAGCTCGTGTTGGAAATCGTCCTTGGCACTTACGGCAAAATTGACGCGTCCCACAAATTCCTTGGCCACCTTCAATACCCGGTTGCGCCAGTAGTTTGTGCCCTTCGGGTTCTTCACGTAATCCACGGCGTAGTATACAACCACGAGAGGATTCTTGAAGTCGCTAGTGGTGTCGCGCGAACGCACTCCAGCCAATCCGTGGAAGTTTGCCTTTACAAAGTCAGCCAGCTCCTGCTTGGTGGTTCCCTCGAACTTAACAAATTCCGGCTCGAATTTGTTCGCCAGCTGGCGGGCCCGGAATAGGTACACCGCATCGGTTTCACCTTGCTTCTCCAGCACTGGTGCGGCACTGCTGTGACCGAAACGAAGGCGTTCGCGTTGACTGTCGGCGTACTTCAGGAACACTCCCTTCAGATCCGACTCCTTCTCGAAGAAACCGACGACGGAAGTTTCCTGAACCTTCAGGAATGCCTCGAATGCATCCAGCGTCAGCAGATCCTTCGATGCTGGACCGACGATCGATTTCATGTACTTAGCGATGCCATTCGCCTCTCGAGGACCGTTATACTCCTGCGACACTTCGCCGTTCTTGAACACCTTCAGCGTGGGGTAGCCACTGACGCTGAACTTGTTACAAGTGTCCTTGCCACCCTCGGTACAGTCGACCTTGGCCAGGGCAATCGGCGGATCATCGCCACGTAGCAGCTCGGCGGCTTTTGCGTACTCGGGTTTCAATTTTTTGCAGTGTCCACACCTTTGAGAAGTAAAAGAGGGGAGAAAAAAAACACAATTTTTGTTGTAATATTCCCTGATTTAGCTTTTTTCAATCTAACGGAACACTGCTGACGGTGCTCAAGCCGAAAGGTTATTGACTTCGTTTGTCAAACTTGCCTATCGGACGTGCCAAACAGGCTAGGAAAAAAATAAGGAGTCACCTGAATTTTCCTTTTAACCACCATTGCGTGTTTGACTACGTTGCTACGGATATCGAATGAAAATTTCAACCAGTACATACCATGGAGCGTAAAACATGACCAGCGTAGTTTCCGTTTCAGCAACACGCGTCGAGAAATCACTATCAGTTAATTCCAGAACGTCGGCTTCGCCGGCAAGTGCCACTGCCATCATGGCACACAAACCTATCAGCAACCGGCTATTCATTTTTGCGTCCCTGAGCTCTCTGGGAAAGGCAACACGAAATGGACAAATAGTCAATGAAACCACCAGTTTTTATTTCTTCCCCCAGAACTAGAATCTACTGTGTATCATAATCTCAAATAACGTGGCCACTTACAGCACAGAATGAAACTCCTTTCTTCGGAACGGCAGAACACTTCCGATTTCTTGCAACTCAGAGCAATGAATGATGGAAAGATGGTGACTGGCACTAGACTTTTCTTTCCAATCTTGCTCAGCAGATGGCGACACTGCCACTTCGAGGAAGAAATTAAACCATTATAAATAAAGCTTATCGCTATATTCTGGCATTGTTTCTCTGGTCTGATTTGATCATAAACAATCATTTTGCATTATAGGCAGTACTAGAAACTGTTTAGAAAAGTATTTATTTTAGTTTCTTAACCGGCAAAGAAAGATGCATTTGAAAAATTATCCTCTTTTTCGTTGTCGATCGCTGATTGGTCCGCGCAATCCAAACACTGACGTGTCAGCAAATGACAGCTAGAATGATAGCTTGCTACTATCTTGAAATTAGTTTCTAAATACAAAAGTTTGGAATAAATTTAAAATGTCCTTTCTTTAATTCGTTGAACCGCTAATGTTATTAAAAGTTTAACTGATTCATGAAGCTTATTAAAGTGGTGTATACATAAACTGAAGCGATCTGCTTTTGTTACTCTCGTCGTTCACGATAGTCATTGGCATGAATAAATACACATTGTTCTCATTATTATCTACGATTCGATTGCATCACATAACTGCAACCCTGAACTGAACAGTTAAACGGTGGACATTTCGTGCTTACAATCTATCTTTTTATTTACTTTATTGCTTCTGCAACTATTTGGGAAAGAACCCATATTTTTCAACAGTACTTGTAGTGTGCTTTACTGCCACGCCGGATCTTATGATACTGTACGATCCTTCGTCTGATAGATCGATAACGGTAGATGCCGCTCTTTGCTGTTCTGAAAGTCCAAGTTGGCCCCCATCAAACACCGCGGCAAGGCTAGGCCAGAGGCATTTAAACTCATTCACATTCAGAGTACTCTGGCTGGCGCTCTTGTTGGCACTTGTTAACGCTATCGGGAGGGGGAAGTGCCGCGAAACATCACGGATGAACTTAAAATCCGGTATTCTAATCCCAATCTTAGAAGTGCCTGGATTAAGGTATGGATTATTTAAATTGTTGGACCTTCTTACCACGATGGTAACCGCGCCCGGCAAAAGTTCTTGTAACAGTTCACTACAGAGATGATTTGCCTCACCCCAGCGACGTAAATCATCGACTTCTGGTACACATATAGCGACGGGTTTTAGCTCATGCCGCCCTTTGATGTCGTAAAGCTTTTGTATTGCTTCTGGGTTGTTTGCACTACATGCTAATCCATAAACGGTATCCGTCGGAAGGGCTATAACGTTGCCGGATTTTAACAATGCAGCAGCGTGTCGCACTGCATTACCATCATGAACTGATATTACTTTTTCATGATGAAGCCTTGATAAGCGGTTCATTGTAAAGTCTCTCTTAGACCGCTTTACGGTCCACTGCCTCACTCCTGTGTAACTGATGATCGATCTGACGCAATCCACAGGCTTATTCATAATTTAACGTTGAATAATTATCCTTGCATGATGCCTTTTAGTCACGCCAGTTGTGTCCACACGTTTGATTACAGCATTTATAAAAAGTAGTCATTGGTTCGTCCGCAGACCGTGTTTGCATTTGCATGAAATACGCGCGATGATGAGCACAAGCGGGACACACTGCGTCGGTCGAATCTACGTTTTCCCAAGCGGCCGATCCTCCCATAACATGGTCCACCTCCTGTAAAAATCAACAACACCAATCTTATCGTATGAGTAAGAGTTCCTATCTTATCGAAGCCGGATATGCAGGACTGATTAACCTACCTTTAACTTTGGATAGATGCGACTTGAAATCTTACGCTTAATCTTGCAAATGTAAGGGCACGTGTTGCATGAGAACCGTAGAGAATCTGTACTTTCCTCCACAAGCAACAAATTGCCACAGGTAGGACAGAACATTAACATTTTCTCTTATAACTTCATTGAAAAATCGCAGCAAAAATGCACACGTTTACTAGATAGCAGACCGCGCGAGACAACATGTGTTTCACGAATCAAAACAATAAACAAAACACCTGATGTGACATACGAGTCGGTGAATGGCGAAACATGAAATACCGAAACCTGCGATGGATTCAAATAAACCGTTGACAATAAAACATTCGGCATAAGTATGTAATATTTCTCCTTTCTACCTTTGATTCCTTAGTCGAGACTATATAGCTATTACTAAAAGTAATTTGTTTTATTGAATTCTCTAGTGATTGAGTTCGTGCATTTCCTCGACGGAATTAACTACGGGGGTTGTAATGCTGCCAGGGCTGCTAGTTGCCGTGTGATTGCTGACTCCATGTGATCCATTACTTCCAGTCGCCGCGCGCTTTCCGAAAGAGATTGGAGTTCTTGTTTTTGGTACAGTAGAGGGTAGTTGCTGCCAGCGTGATGGTGGCCACACGATTTGGGTCGCTCGCGCCGTGATTAGCCCCAACGAAACTGGACCGAAAGTGTTGCTATCTAAGGAGTTGCCTACAAAATATTAATGTGTTAGCATTCAGCTTAAACATTTCTGGGCATTTCGTACTACCTGTGTGATCGCCTTCAATCCAACAATGTCCTTCTGGCACCTTCACGTACTGAACCTTATATCCTAGAGTGGAGATTACATCCCCCTGGAGAGCAACAATACGCTTGATGATTTTTTGACTCGGATCCTTTGGAGAAATCAGCGAAATAATATCTCCTCTTTGCACATCCATATTTCGCACTGCCCAGCGCGAAAGGAATACGTAGTCTGTTACAGCAGCATCCGGATTGAGCGCAGGTTGCATGGAAACACCTTCGACACGGGCCACATAGCCGATGCAGTCGAGCAGCGTAACTCCAACGGGGACTCCAAGCAGCATCGATTTGAGGAACGTTGGAAATCGCATGGCGAATTCTTTACCGGAGATACTTAGACGAGCACTAGAGTGAAGAACATTTTCCTCCACAAACCAATTTAAGATACTTTCAAGTGGATTTTGTTGCAAACCAAACAGGATTTTCGCGATTCGGTGTTTTGATACCGTTCTCAAAACTGACTGACGTTTAATGCAGTGAATGTTTATGTTGTATAACTAATACCGACAGGCCAACTGTGATGCGATACGAAGGCCTTGGCATACTAAACACCCGTTGAAAAACGATTGCAATCGCTACAAAAATTTCTAAATTAAACAACTTGATTCATTGATTTGATTTGGCTCAAATGTTTGTTGAAATTTTATAATTCTCTTTGTCATTCAAGTTCGTCTAGAACCAAGAAAATCCGCTGTTATATTTTGGCACATTAATTTAACTGTCAACACTTCCCTCCCTCCTCTAGCCAAGTGTTTACATTCAACCAAACAAGCATTTTCAACGCGGGATTTTAGCTTATTCGTCGTATCAACAAGATATTCACCAATGGAAATCACCAAGAAAAGTAAGAACATCGACTGTTTTAGCTTTGTGTGTACCGGAACTAGAAAAATGTGTTGTAATTTCTATTCGTTTCATTCATTCCTGCAAAGATTTCAACGATGAATTACCGTCCATTCGGGAGGCCATCCAGGAAGCGTCATTCTTTGCGATGGACTGCGAGTTTACCGGCTTAGCATCCGATCGTTTAATCTTTCCGTTCGATACTCCGGAGGAGGTGTATCTGAAGACAATCGAAGCTAGCCCTCAGTACATAATAGTCCAATTTGGTTTGTGCGCGTTCCGCGTCGAACCGCCGGCAGAGGGGGATGAGAGTAAGGCACCACCTCGAGTGACCTACAAATGCTACAATTTCTACTGCTACCCGAAAGGGCGCACGCATGTATTCAGCTGCCAGGGGGAAAGTATGCGATTTTTGGCGGACAATGGTTTCGATTTCAACAAACTGTTTCGCGAAGGCCTATCGTATGCTTCCGAAGCCGACGAGCAGCGTTTCCGTGCGGAAGTGAAAGAGCGTCAAGCAGCACGAGCGGCCGTGCTACAGGCGGCTGCCGATGAGAACTCTACCGAAACAGATTCGAAGCCAACAGAGTCGGACATCAGTATGATTCCGGTGCCGGAGGAAAATCAGCAGCAAGTGGACGATACTGATGCACGCATCAGCGCATTTTTACAGTCGGAGGAAAAGGAACTCATTGTAGGAAATGGCAATGCATTCCAGCGAAAACTCATATATCAGATGATTGAACAGCGTTACACGGGAAAAGTGTCCACTTCGACTGTAACGCTCGAGGACAACCAGAAAGCCATCAAGGTGGAACGGAAACGTACTGCTGAGGCAGAACAAGCCTTCGAACAAGAGCGAATAGCTAAGGAGAATGAGGAGTTGGATTCGAAGGTTGGCCTTTCCTTGGTACTGCAGGAGCTTTCGAAGGCACGCAAGCTCATTGTTGGTCATAACATGCTGCTGGATTTGCTGTACATTCTGAGACAGTTTTTCAAACCACTGCCAACTGACTACAAAGAGTTCAAGAAGCTGACAAAAGAAATATTCCCTATGTAAGTTCATTACAAGCGTTCTCAGTGCATTTTCTGATGGTTGATTTGATGTTTTGTTTTAGAATACTGGACACTAAGTACCTGTGCACAAATGCAGAGATTAAAGTCAACGTAAATTCGTCCGTGCTAGCGCACGTGTACGATGCGGTTAGACAACCGCCGTTTTCCATTCCGGATGTAAAACCTGCACTGCCGGCCCACGAGTATAACGTGGAAAACGGTAAGCAGCATGAAGCTGGCTATGATGCGTATCTGACTGGAATGTGCTTCCTGGGACTTGTAAGCCGATTCGAAGTCGATCTGCAGAATCCCACGAAAGATCCCGTGTTGAGAAAATATTTGAACAGGTATATAATCGCATGTGATCTCTCTTTATATCATTTTATCATAAACCAATATGAAAATTCATTTTAGAATTTTCATCTTACGGCTTGCAGACATTAATTACATATATCTTAATGGGAGCGAACGTAAGTAATATGACGTGTGAAGTAATACTAAACGTTTGAAATTAACCTGATGTGAACTACCCCTTTTAGCTACACACTCCCGGGATCACGTGTTTTACGTAACCTTCCCAGAGACCTGGCGGTCGAACGACCTGGTTGCCAAGTTCAAACCCTTCGGATCTGTACACTTAACCTGGATGGATAACACGTCAGCGTTTGTCACGTTGCACAATCGCACTGCCTCGAGCTTGGTATTAAAAACCATCGGCTACCATACCGGATTTTCGATCTACAGTTTCGCTCAGTTCTCGCAGATGAAATTGCAAGTATATACACTTTTTTTACTTCTTTCTCTATCTAACCATTCAAACGCGCTGTTTTCGGCGAATAAAACCAACTGATCTTTATGCAATGCTCCCTGTTTTAGCACACTGGAGTTAAACGAGGACGAAACAGTTCGACTGGTGCAGTTGCAACAGGATCAAGTGAGCCTGGAGGAAAGAGTGATGCAAACGGACAAAAAAAAGAAAAAGAAGAAGCTAAAAAGCAAAAAGTAGCCGATAACGGAGCGAAGCGTACGGCCGACGATAAGAAACCGGACGACGATCCAGCCGGCGGTGGCTGGCAAACGGTAAAGAGATCCCGAACAACCTTCAAGGATAACGACGAATGGTAAGGACTGACGACATGCATACTGCCGACTGCTCCCAACGCCACTAAGGATTTTACGCACTGGTCTTTGCCGTGGAATAATTCGATGTCGATACTTTGAAGCGATTGTTGAGAAGATTGAAATTTTAAATGGAATAAAATTTAATTAAAACAAAGGTTCTACGGTCTTTTCTTCGTATATCATATGATGGGTACATTAAAAACAACACTTTCTCTTACTACACGATAACATTCTAAGGACCCGATGGTGGCGGTTCAACGGTATCGGGATGTTTAGCCACACAATCTGCCTTCCAGTTGGTCGGTATGATACTCTGCAGAACTGTTTTCAGCTGGTCGATGGGGCAGAACTCTGTGCATCCCGGTATAGTGCGACGTTTTAATGGCTGACCGAGCTGTTTAACACCTACGACGACACCGTGCTTGCCAGTATTGGCATCCCGGTAGAGCTCCAAGACACCCATCACGCCGTAGTCGGGCAGCTCGTTTTCGTTCCACACTTTAAATGCCGACAGAATATTCACAACCGTCGAATCATGCCCGGCATAAAGGAAGATCTTCTTGTTGGCACCCGTTGGCTTAGCTATCAGAGCTTCCCATTCGGCGAGAGTCTTGGCCAGGAAGGGACCACCCTTTAGACGTTTCATCTCGTCCGTGTAGACATTCAGGGCGTAGCTTTTTTTCGTCAATGGGAGCAGATTTTCGGGGTAGTATTTTCTCGTCCAGGCAGGAAGCGGAAGTCCATACTCCGACTGTTTAAATTAAATGCCGAAATTAATACCACGCTCAATTCTTTCCGCGTGTGTGCGCCGACTTACCTCCGCCTTAAGTGTGCTGAAGAGCGATTGCACATCGTCGGGTGTAGCAATTTTCAGTCCAGTGATGTTGGTGAGATTCGTGAACAATTGCTTGTTAGCATCTAGCAGGGCAACGATTTCGGGCGTTTTAAAAACTTCATTCACGGTTTCCGTATAACGGGGACAAGACACTCGCACTAGAAGTAACTGGGAATATAAAACCGAAACTAATATAAAACAAACGCTCACATTAAAAGCTTTTCTTGGTCATTTTACCGTGTCCTGACTTAGCGGTTCACTAAAGTATGGAATCGGTTGCCAGTTGAGCCGCCGGTTCCATTGCAGCGGTGTATTCTCCGGTGGGAACAGTCCAGCCAGTACGAGTTGCATCGACATCTGCGTCCGCGATACTCCGGTTGTCTGGACATGAACGTTTGCTGCGCGGTATGTTTCTCCAACGAAGCGCCCATAGCGATTGCGCAGCCATTGACCAATGTGTTCATAGATCGTCAATTTGCCTTTCTGTTACGAGGGAAAGTTTTTTGTATTAAATACGTTATTCTGCCTGAAACAGTCCAGACATTACTAACGTTTGTTAGCTGGCCCCAGTCATATGGTTCAAATGTGTTGTTGACATAAGGATCATTGGGGTAGGTATCGGCCGGTGTCCGTTGTCCATGGCGGAAGAACTGTAATCAAAAGAAATTAAAATATGTTGCTTAAAGTTTAAACGACGATAGGCTTAATGGTAAGGAAATGGTGGTCTGTCCTAGACCCCAGCGATCATTCAATGAAATAATATTGAATGTGTATATTGTACATGATCTAATCGATTAATAATACAATAACAATCTCAACCTTGTTTGCTTTTCTAGGAATCTACGCGTTATATTATTCAAACGGTAATTTCTGCAAATCGATCGATTGATATGTTTCCGCTTCCTATTTTTATTTAAAACTTCCCCACGATAGGGTTTGATCGGTACTTACCACGTGGACCTGCTTCAGCTCGAAGTTGACCCGACGGGACGAAGGGTTAAGGAAGTCTCCATCGTCTTCCGTAGACAGATCCTCTTCCGACGACGGAGCCCCGTAAACTCCGTAGGCGGTGAAGAACAAAATCGTCGTGATCAGCACACTGCACGTTAACATGATAAGCACGCGTCTGCTCAGATAGTACATGGCGTAGCAGCGTTTGAGGTCCTCTTATATACCCGATCGGATGGCTAGGTGGATTACAGACCCCTCAACAGGATTCAGCGCGGGTAGAGGGGGAGAGTGGAAGCAAAACTGGGAACTGTATTTAGACGACTATGCTTATGTTTGTTCTGTAAGGTTTTAAAAGAGAGAGGACGTGCAAAAAGAAGAGAATATAATGTAAAGAACCAAACCAACACCGACTACCGACACATGTTATGTTGTCCAAAACAACGGGTTTATTTTTTCATAAGCCGGCTACAGTTCGACAATACTATAGACACAGCTTCAGGTTAAGTTTACATGAACGTGTAAGGCGAAGGACAGGGATGCGCAAAAATAACGAATACCGGTTTAAAAAGATGCATACCGGAGATAACAGCAGACTCGTACATAGAAGGCCGGTACGGTACGGGCGGCGATGGTTGGGTTAGTAATTTCGGACCGTATTAGAAGGACTTGTGCCAACGTTTACAGTGGAAGACAAAGCAGCAGGGGACACGCTGGTGTTGTTGTCTGTCTGCTGAACTCGAAACAGTCGCATCTGCGGGAGAACCGATCGGGTAACGGCAGACAGTAGGGTAGTACGGGAGGCTGGGTTCCTGAAACAAGAATTAAAAGTAAGCTCCAAACTCGATTACGTTTTCTTGTCATATTTGGGCCACAACCGGTTTTGGTTGATAATTAAAGTTTGATTCGAAGTTCGAAACGGTCATCGAACCACGTGATCATAACCTTGAACTTGCCACAAGTCATAAGTCAGTTGGCCTAGTTATGAGCGGTTCAGATACTGATACTACGAATAATGCTAGAGCTTGTTGGCTCGGTAAACAATAATAGAAATTATCAAGCGTTAGATCGCATATTTTAGTTCGACAGGTATAAGCCATCCTATTGGTTAAACTTAGAATAAACTAGTATATATACATGCTCGTAGTGAATTGTCTATCACATGACAAAAAAGGGTGCGTTAGTGTAAATTTGTTGGCCACAGTATAACACATTGTAGTAAGTATCAATAGAAAAAGTCTAGTGTTGAAGTTTTCCTTCGAGTAACAGGATGTAGAAGATTGGAAATTCTGACACAGATCTGTCTGGAAAAGCAAGCTGTACAAACTTTAAACTTTTTTTCAATGATGAGTTTCTATGGTGACGAATGATAAAAAACGAGCCACGTTTTTTTGTGTTTTAAGAATAGGCTTGTTGCTACGCAACTCTACAAGACCAGTGTGTAAGTAAGTTTAAGCACTTGCGGGCCGACATGTTCAAACAACTTTAAAACACATGCTTTAAGGTAAAGTAGGTTAAGTTCAGGACAAAACAACAGAACGCACTGTTGTTAGGCACTTTTGAAACCTTGCTGCGGTTGATAAGGCCAACGCGTACTGAGCAACACGCACTCTAGCAAACTGCATTCGCACCCCATACCTTTGCAGCTTCGGCGAATGTACCGAAAATAAATCATTTTACACCGCAAGCGATGCGTTTCGTTTCACGACACACGATAAGCGGCAAAGCGGATGCCTTCTCGTTCTGCTTGAGGATACGCATCGTCTGTCGAACTTAAAATTGTCTTCGGTACGCACACGCACAATAAACCCGTTTCCAAACCATGGTCATGTTTAGTATACGGTGCTGCTTTTCCCAGCGCCACGTTGTACGTCCCGGTCTACTCGGGTATTTGTGGGAATTGATCAGTAATGAAAAGCACAACCGTTCGAGATGAAAAATTCGTGTGCCATGCACCAAAAAAAAATTAAACATCCACCTAGCGACACCAAATAATACAATAAAATATGCATTCCTGCAGTGCGACTAAAATAGGTTAGTGCATTAGACCACGTGTCAAGATTTTTTTTTGTTTCACCAGATTTTGTTTTCCGTTTGGTACAATCAGAACGTTTAGAGAAAAAGTTTAAATTAGGCTCGAAACTTTGCTATCCAATTTTTAAAAAGGTAAATGGCACTTTTAAACACACATGTAATGGCCGTGACTCATAAAAACACCTTAACACTATTTCACCCATTTCATACAAATTAGACAGTCAACCAATAGAAAAAAAAATTAAACTACCGTTTCTCACCTGTTTAATAGGAAATTATCAGGCCTTTCCCGCTGAAGGCACACCTCTCGGTCTAACTTGAGCATAGCCCCATAACACATTGGAAAAGTTTTAATTACTTGTGAGTTCTCTAAACACTACTCGTTCTCACTGAGGTGATGTGGCTTTACTACGAGATTTGATTCTATTCGAGAAATCTTGTTAACACTGCTCTAGGTAGATTGAGAAAGGTCGTTGATCGTCAAAACTTTCTCTTTTTCAGCAGCAATTTTTGGACTGCCACGTTCTCTATGTTACGATTGAAACGGTGTACCTTTCAACGATGTTTAATTTTCGCTTCGCTTCGCGTTCCTCTCAACTCCGCTTGTTATCACTAGCCTTCACGAAGTGGCACGTTTTTATCGGGTGGTTTATCTATAGCTAGAAAGATAAAAAAGATTCCGTTTTGTACCTACAACCATTTTGACAATTCTAATCACATTCAGTCTCAAATTTCTCGGGCTTCTTAGTAAATGAATCTTACCATAGCTGTGTAAAAAGTATCTCTCCTGCCCGCAGTCCGGGATCCGACAGAGCTGATGGGATCATCAAGGAATTATTGCTCAAATTGCAACACAATAGAGACGCATAATAGCAGATACACAACACAACGAATGATATCTTCTTAATGTTTGCTGGCGTATGAGATCACGGTTGGACGGTAGCGCGTTTGTGTCGCCTTTTGTTGGTAATTGTTAGATCGTGCATCAGCTGATTCATTGAGTTAGTTAACGAGCTTAAGGTACGCGGTGCATTTCCGTTCTACACGTAGTAGCAACTTAGTGTGGAATTAGCCTGGTTTGGATTATGGTAACTTAGAATATGTCATCATGTGATACTATAGCACACTGTAGGTGGTTTACGTAGATTTTGAATACGTTAGAAATGAGTATTTATAAAATTATTTGAGTCCTATGTGACTTAATTACCTAAGGTACGGTTTTGCATCAATTGTTGCTGCAATTTAACATCCACTTCTAAAAGTTGTGGCTGAACAAAACCTTGAGCCGCGCAGCCCATCACTGGGCAACGGGTCTTGCGGTTCATTTGTAGCATTTCTTCAATGGCACTTTTTTCATAAACATGATTGCACTGCTTGTTCCGTACTGGGATTACGAGTGGCCGTTTTGTAATTGGATCGACCAAGTTGCCTACGTCACCTTCGATAATCAATTCATCGTCTATTGTTTCCTCCTGCGAAGGTCCTGCCAGAGTAGGATTTAGAAGCGGTTTGGCGTACTGCAAAAAATCCTTGAATCTTTTTTGACCTCGTACTTGAGGTTTCTTTTTATCCATTCCAGCATCGTAGCGCTATAAAAAAACGAAAACCATGTTGATCGACAAATACACAATGTGCAGTATTTTAGTTACCTTGTTGAAACTATCTACAAACTGCTCTCGAGACGCTTCCGACATAGCCTTCCGATGGACGGTGATTTTACTTTCAATTTCGCAAATGCGTTCCACGAGATCGGTGTATAGTTTAACATTTTTAGTAGCTGAAAAATTTAAACGATCATATTAGACATAAAAGAATAAATCCATACTTTGATGGCCACTTACAATCGTCTCCATACTCGGCTGCCAGTCGAACCGTGTTGTTCAGACTGTCGCTAACTTTGCGACAGTTCGCCTCAAACATGTTCATCGTAGCGGAATACTATTTTTGGCTTTGCAAAACGAACAAAAACACTTGTTGCTAAAATTAAAGGACGCCAAACGAACAACGATACGATTGTAAAGTGAAGAAGAACGAACTGTTTGTTTACAAACCAAATGCAACCGTCGCGGCAATTTGTTGAGTGACAGCAATTCGATGAGACAAAAACGCATACTTTGTGCAGGAACGCAAACTTTGAGCAGTGAGAAAACTATCTTGACGCAATTCGCCATGTACAAAAGTAGTTAGGTAAATAAAAATGTGTTGTAATTGTAATTTTTGAATCAACCGTTACATCAACCAGAAACATAATTGTTTATAAAATATTGCACTTTATCAGTGTTGGTTGAAATATGCCGAATATGGCTTGGTTTCCTTTTTTAAAGCAGCTATGACTTGTGATAAGCACCAATTTTCAATAACAGTAGATATTTTCAATGAAACATATGTCATGTTTTATTAACAGGATTTTACGCCATAGTTAAATTGCTAAATGCAATTGTGAAATCTGTTCGTAGCTAACAGATAAGAAACATTTTGTGATGATTCATCTTTTGATTTAGTAAAGTTATGAAATTACAAGAGATAAAACGCTAAACTTGAATTACAATTTGTTTATAATCGTGTGCGCCGCAAACATGCAATGTCAAACGTGAATTTCCGGAATTCCGCCGGATGCTCGGTGCGCTCTGTTTTGCGACTAAATTGTGAGCTGGAACGGGGTTTTTATCAAAAACAAGAAAGTACGGAAACATCTACCTTCAACACAAATACGCGTCTTGAAAAGACCTTTCATTTAAGGGGTCAATCATGAAAATCGGTTTAAAGAATCAATAGTTATGTACAAATTGGCAATTTTTTGTGTTTCAGTAATCGAGGTTTATCAACCTTGTTCCCGGTAGAGTGCTGTCTCTTTTCCACACAATTAATTTTCTCAAAAACTAGAAAGTATGGATGGATCTATTGTTGTACAAAGTTGTGTGTTTTGAAAAGATCTTTCATTTGAGGGGTCACATGTGCAACTCGGTTAAGCGATCATGAAGTTATTAACAAATTTGTTATTTCAGTAGAAAATACCAACCAAGGTATCTGTACCTTCGTCCCATTCAAAAGTTTATTTCATTAAATAAGAATCGAGGTAGAATATTTGTTGAATCAAGTTGTTTGCCTTGAAAAGACATTTCATTTGAGGTGTCTGTTGCTGAAATTGACCAAGGCACTAAAAAGTTATTAGCAATTTGGCTATTTCAGTAGCCGTTCGCAATCTTTAATTTACCATTATTTCTTCATCAATAAATGAAAAGATCGATCAACGATACGATCAAATAATATTTCTCGAACATTAGTCGAAAATTATCCTAAACAAATCACGAAAATGAAACAGTTTTCATTTTTTTCAGTTTTCATTCAGTTTCAAAATCAAAGTGCTCGAAAATTGTTAAAAACTATATACAGTCGACTCTCGATAATTCGAAGTGGGAGGGACCCAGAAAAAAGTTCGATTTATCGAGAGTTCGAATTATCAAGAGTGGTAGGAAATAAGCAGCTACGGTTGCTGAGTTATGAACTGGAAATGAGTATGCGTGTATTGATTTACGCTATGCCTTTACCCACCGTTTTCGCTAACTGTTTTTTCTTCACTTTTCTTTGTGCACCTTCCTACAAAGCAGTTGTGCCCCAAATATGTCCGTCCGCACGTCTACACCATTTAGTCTAATTTGGACGAACATTTTCGGCCCCGTTCAACAGAGTGTTACAGGGCACCCGCAATGTGACGCGTTCTATTACGTTTCAACTTGCTCAGAACTTCGAATTGTTGCGAGTTGAGTGGATACAGCTTCGAATTATCGCGTGAAGAGAGCAACCTAGATTCGAATTTTACTTCGCTTTATCGAGTGTTCCAAATCGTATTGTTTTTATTCGAAATAATGAGAGTTTTCCAAGGGACTACTGATATACTTCCAATTATCGAGAGTTTCGAATTATCGAACGTTTGAATTATCGAGAGTCGACTGTATTTATATACCTTGGAATACTTGTATAAATACCCAGGTTGCTATTCGAGCAATATGCGGAAACTTTCGAGCAATACGCGGAACTGGATTGACCAGGAACGACCCGTCGACTCGTTCACTTCACTCGGGTATCTGGACGGAAAAGGTTGTCTTCCGCATCACTTCCAGCATTTCGAATTGTAAGTGTGAATATTTGGTAGCAGCTTTTCATTTTTCCAGTGTCGTTAAAAGTTCAAGTGGAGTTCTGTTAACGGGCTGTGTGGTGCATTTTGGTGTAACAGGTGTGCTAAGTGCATAAATTGCAGAATTTCAGCGGGTTTGTGCCGGTGTGGTAAAGTTCTACCCACTCTTACTGCGGGACACGTGGCGGCCGATACTTGTGGGTTTTTTGGTATGGCTAGCTAGGATTTACAATCTTGCGAAATTTGTGAAGTGCCAACAATCGTTGTATAAGGAGACTTCTCGTTTCATTAGGTGCACTAGAATTCACTGCATTCGTAGCCGATCTTTCATCAATTTTAGATTTAACACGTGGATTAGAGAAATAAATGGTTAGCTAAGTATTGCGCTTGCGCATGGCCAGTTACATGGGGTAATTTATTGTAACTTGGATTTCGGGAAGATAGAATAGGGAGATTTAGTTAGAGCTAGAAAAAATGACGAAATTGCACTAGTAGGCATTTCCAAATATGGCGCCGGTCGTGTCAACGACTGGTGCAGAAAGAGGAATAGAAAGTTCCAGGAAAGAACTAGAAGACCGGGCAGCCATTTTGGATTTGGCCAACTGGTAGCAGCTGGAGTTGGAATTGGGGGAGAAGTTGGTGTAAGACTTGATTCAGAAATTGTTCACATCATACACTTCTCCTTTTTCGCCATTCTTTTTCCGGCTAATCTGGCGTGAGTCACTTAAATTGTTCCAAGCACATTTTTTCTCCACGCATACTTGATATGCGCTGCTTATATGAAACGTGGGTTCCACGCACACGTTTCCATCCGCTGACGGGTGTAGTGGTGTATTCCATACCGGAAACTTCGAGTGTGGGTTTTTGGAATCAAATTGAACTAATACACTCGCCAAAACGCGGCAGCTGCTTGAACACATCCATTTAAAACTTTGCAATCGGAGCACATTATTAATTGGCCACATTTTTTCCTAACCTCTATTTTTGCTCTTGTATAGTGATCGCTCTACATCAAAATGGGTAAGGAGAAGACTCATATTAACATCGTCGTCATCGGACACGTCGATTCCGGCAAGTCGACCACCACCGGTCATTTGATCTACAAATGCGGCGGTATCGACAAGCGTACCATCGAGAAGTTCGAGAAGGAAGCCCAGGAGATGGGCAAGGGTTCCTTCAAGTACGCCTGGGTGTTGGACAAACTGAAGGCTGAGCGTGAGCGTGGTATCACCATCGATATCGCCCTGTGGAAGTTCGAAACCTCCAAGTACTACGTCACCATCATCGACGCCCCTGGACATCGTGATTTCATCAAGAACATGATCACCGGAACGTCGCAGGCTGATTGCGCTGTGCTGATCGTTGCTGCCGGTACTGGCGAGTTCGAGGCCGGTATCTCCAAGAACGGACAGACCCGCGAGCACGCCCTGCTGGCCTTCACCCTCGGTGTGAAGCAGCTGATCGTTGGTGTGAACAAGATGGACTCGACCGAGCCCCCGTACAGCGAGGCCCGTTTCGAGGAAATCAAGAAGGAAGTGTCCTCGTACATCAAGAAGATCGGTTACAACCCGACCGCTGTTGCCTTCGTGCCCATCTCCGGATGGCACGGCGACAACATGCTGGAACCGTCCACCAAGATGCCCTGGTTCAAGGGATGGGCCGTTGAGCGCAAGGAAGGCAAGGCCGACGGCAAGTGCCTGATCGAGGCTCTGGACGCCATTCTGCCCCCGTCCCGCCCGACCGACAAGCCGCTGCGTCTGCCCCTGCAGGACGTGTACAAAATCGGCGGTATCGGAACGGTACCGGTCGGTCGTGTGGAAACCGGTGTGCTGAAGCCCGGTACCGTGGTTGTGTTTGCTCCGGTTAACCTGACCACTGAAGTCAAGTCCGTTGAAATGCATCACGAAGCCCTGCCCGAGGCTGTGCCCGGAGACAACGTTGGTTTCAACGTGAAGAACGTGTCGGTCAAGGAATTGCGTCGTGGCTACGTCGCCGGTGACACCAAGAACGCTCCCCCCAAGGGCGCTGCCGACTTCACCGCTCAGGTCATCGTGCTGAACCACCCGGGACAGATCTCGAACGGCTACACTCCGGTGCTCGATTGCCACACCGCACATATTGCGTGCAAGTTCTCCGAAATCAAGGAGAAGGTCGATCGTCGTTCTGGCAAGTCCACCGAGGACAACCCGAAATCGATCAAGTCCGGCGATGCCGCCATCGTCATCCTGGTCCCGTCGAAGCCGCTGTGCGTCGAGTCGTTCCAGGAGTTCCCGCCTCTGGGACGTTTCGCCGTGCGTGACATGCGACAGACCGTCGCCGTCGGTGTCATCAAGTCGGTCAACTTCAAGGATGCCACGGGTGGCAAGGTCACCAAGGCCGCTGAGAAGGCCACCAAGGCCAAGAAATAGCCGCCAACGGCAGGTGCCCTTCATAATATTTCAACAACAGATGCAGCAGCCACCAACACCATATACTCCACCACCCGTCATATCCTCGAGAAACAACAACAAGACCTTGCGCTTGCTGCCGCCTCCGATCGGAGGACGAACATCATCTCTGATGGCGGCAATGCGGCTATTGCTGGGGGTACGATGTCCGTCGGCGATGTAGACGATCAACATAAGCACCCAGAGCAGCAGCAGCAGCAGCATCCTAACAACACCTCCGCCACCACCACCTACACCACCTACGGCAGATGGCTGATCGATATAAAAACTTATCACCACTTCCATCGGAAGACATTCAGACGAAAACGAAACGGGCTCTTGAATTCATTCCTTTTCAAAACTATAATTAATATCTTAACTATTAATTATTAATATTTAAAGCGGAACCGAACATAGAGCGAGAAAACCACGCGTTTATAGAGAAAACAGAACTTATTGGAACTCCGGGTAGAATTTGCTATTTTTCAGACCTAACTTTTGTAGAGTACAGATTCTGCTCGCAGCAGGAGAGAAGAGCAGGGACGAGGATATGAAGAATAATAAGAAAAATGGTATCCTTGAAAATAGAAAACTGGCATTTTTCTAATATTTTATTAGAATGAGAAACAATACGGGTTTGTTTTGGGTGGGCGCGAGTAGACAAGGGTGATGAAATTTGAAACTTACGAAATTACAATTATTTGGCCAAATAACTTTTCTAAAACAAAGAATTGATCATCGAAGACTGCGAATTTTTCGCGTGTGAACATAGATTTGCTAATTTTCAATAAAACAACGTAAAAAGGCAAACAAACGGATGTTATACATATTCGGGTTCGAGATTTAACATTTGAATGTTCATCATGTTAACTTGTTTGCTTTGTTTTCATTCAAATTGTCCCCATTTTTCCGTTCAACAGGTTGCCGCATTGCATTGCCGTTTGAACTTGAACGTGCTTGGCATGAGGTCTCCAATTGGCGCATGCCAAATTTGTACGTTTTGCTATTTTTAAACAAGCATCAATGAATTTAGCCTTTTACTACAGGTGGTTTGTGTGACAGGAGTTGATGACACTGGCCTGTTCGGCGAGTGTTGAACTCTTGCAGGGGATTGTTTTAGTGCTTATTTGGTGAAAGAACAAAAATACGATTTCTAGTTTTTATTTTAATTTTTTATTTGTAGAACCTAGGACTAAACGCAACCCATCGTACCCGGCATGTTTCGCATCGGCTGTTTCGGACCAGGTATGTGTTCGACAACGTCCACATTGGGATGGACCATTACTTACCTCAACCATTTCCGTAGTAAGAATGTAAGAATATATAAAAGAAGGGAAAGAGTGGCGGATGGTTTCACATTTAGTTACGCTTGAGCAAGTTCGCTAACCTTTGCGCAAACCATTCGCTTTTTTACGGAAACCAACCAACCAACCACATTTTCCATCGGAAAGCTACGTTCAGTTTCGGATCATATAACGTTGAGCGTTCGTTTGAAACGATTTTGTAGAAAGTGTTTATATTTGTGGTACTGCCATCACCTTCACCAAGCTGAAACTCGAGGTCTATTTCTGGTGCAATCATAATGCTGAAATCGTCGAAAAAAAAAATGCATCGCCGCAACCGTGTGAGATTGTTGGAGAAAGGAGCAACGGAAACCACATCTTGTGCAACGCAACTAAAGAGCAGAAACGAAGACCAACATAGTTGATACCATTTCTCCTTTCTCTTTTCACTTACTTTCCGTCTGATTGGAGCCCTTAGCAACAACGAGAGCATGTTTAATCGCAGCATGCTACTCTTTTTGCGATCGATCGATGCGATTGATCGATTGATCTACAATGATTCGTATGTTGCTTCATATTTCGTTATTGGGGTATCCCTCCCATCATTGGACTTTTTTTTTGTTTTTGGTCTAACGTTCTAATGTGCGTTCTTGGATCCGGTACGGGGTGAAAGATCTGTAAGATGATCTTCTCCAACGTTGCCGGGCAAGCCGCTGACTGTAACATACACATTCGCGAAGACCGCGCATTTATTCACCAGCGAGTATGCGCTTATGTGGCGCTTATATATGCCGATGGCCACGTTATGTTTCACGCGCACACTGCCAATTTCGAGACACTGGCAGCGTTCCAATACCGGCCGGCGTTTTTTTTCTTACTCTTAGCTTTTCATTAACATAACGAGTTTCAGATTGGTACAGCGTGTATCCGCATCGTTTGCTGAGATGACCCACCAAGGATGTAATAATTTGTCATATTCAACGAGATGCATCTTTCTAAAATTTTCTGCAAACGCATTTTACGTGCTGGTTTTGAGTGTCGAGCTGGTATTTGTGAATACTGGTGGAAGTTCTTGAAAAATCTTTCCTTGGGTTGCGAAATTAGAAGGAAGCTTCAGTGCGGATTATTTCTGGACGACGCCCAGAATGGAACTCACCAGGTCTCCTGTAAGATCGTAAGCTATATGTAGATACCTGGTGAATTTGCTAACTAACTATGGGGCAAATTTGGTCAATTTTCATAAACATAAAGAATTTTAGTTCATCACGACATCCATGGTTAATTGAGATAATCCAACAAGGTTGCTAAATTTAATCCAATGCTATTATAAGATCGAGTATCGATCATGCCTTTCTCCATATCTTACTACATTCGCATTCTATGAGTTGGTTTCTTGGGATCTTGGCATATGAAATTAAAAGTCAGCTTCGGCGTGCATTAATCCTTAGTTAAAAGTTACCTATCAAATACTAAAGATTTCGTAGTAATCGAAATTTTCATTTGGACAGGATGAGACATTCTTCTTTACCCGTTTAATTCAATCATATAGTGCTTGTTTTGGAAGGTGTCCTTTAAAAAAACCGGAGAATATATACAAATACCTTATATATTCTACACATATTATAAGATCTAATCTTATAGTAATAGCTTAGTGGATATGTCACTATACAAAGTCCATGAACTAGGAGTCCTCTGGTAGTCGTTTCGTTGCAACAGTTTGATACCAAGGTGAACATCGCTTCACCTAGGTGAATATGCAAACGACACTAGAGTATGCAAGGACATTTTGTTGTAATTCGTAATGTATGTTATATCACTTGTAAAGTGCCTGTACCTTTACGAACAGCTTCTCTCAGTAGTAGCACAGAGTTGATCGTGTGAGGTTGGGTTTAGAAGTTTACCAATCTGCAAATAACATGGAATCGAGGCGCATGGCGTGGCTGTTTTCAATAGTGCTATTCTGCCTCAAATTATACTTGATTCAATCCAAAAGTACGAACCATTTGACTTTCGCTCTCAATAGGGAAAAGTCGTACTATTTCAACGACAGATTTAAGGTCAAGTTTGAGACAAAAGTGCTTAATTTGTTGCTACATCGTGACTATTATTTGAACCGTGTGTTTCTGTTTTTCCTATAATTACAGCTAAACTGGTACCAAGCAGCAGAGCATTGTCGTGCCCAAGACATGTTTCTAATATCGATAGGTGATGAACGGGACCTATACGATGCGATTGATTTTATTAAAAAGAGCGGATATTTCGATAAGTACGATGATTTGCAGATGTGGACATCAGGAAACGATCTCGGCCAGGCAGGGCAGCTATATTGGGGCTCTACGGGGCAGCGCATGTCCCTAGATCGTTTTGCCGACGGCGAACCGAGCAACAGCAAGCAAAAAGATGGTTCAACTGAAGATTGTATCGTTTTGGAAAGGTCCAAGGGACGAAACTATACATTCGACGATAGACCTTGCAAGGCAGTATATTATTTCATGTGCGAAAGTATGCTTTGCTGAACGTCACAAGCCGTTAAAAACGAACGTCCAATAAATTATGCGATAAAAAAAAGTTTAGGATCCTTATTGAGTCCTTTTTGCGTTGATATGTTGCTGGGTCTCTTATATACGGGGTGCTTTGGAATTCTGCGATTCGGAACCACGCCGCTGAGAGACTGCATCAGCACTTATGGGACATGATTCCGTAACCCCGGAGCGTGCCCCAAGGCTTGTAAGCACTCATGCTTAATATTTTTATAATGGTTAACAAACAAAATTGCCTATTGCTTGTCCATTGCTGGTATGGTTGCACGAGCAACATGCCGATCAGACAAGGTTACTCAAACGCAATATTTTTGCTTCAGAAACAGACATCACTTCGTACTAGTAATCGTGGTATTGCTCGTAATTTCGGTTAGGTGCTGATAGTGGCAGTTACATCACACTTTAGCATCAACACGATTTTCGATAGGTCAGCGCTAAGAAAGCCATTTCAGTTGATAACAATTCCCTTCGAAGTTAATATTGACTATGGAAGTAAGTCGTGTGTTTCTTGTCGTCATTGTGGTTTGTATCCTTGCGGAAAGAGGTACTCTGCAAAGTGAACAGGTGTTTGCTTTGGAGCGTCAGAAGTCGTATTACTTCGGATCTACGTTCAAGGTGTGCAAGGTGATGTTTGGGCAAATTTAAAAGCAGTCATGATTCACACCTTTGCCTGTTAAACTTTTTCAGATTAATTGGTTCAAAGCAGCGGAGTTCTGCCGCAGTCGCGGGATGTTCCTCGTATCCGTTATCAATCAAGAACACCTCGAAGAAATAGTAAGCTTCGTGAACAACAGTGGCATCTTCGTAACGGCCAATGAAATCGTTCTATGGACATCGGGAAATGACTTGGGTGAAGAGGGACAATTCCACTGGGCGTCGACGGGCGATCGGCTCACTCTGAATGTGTGGGGGGCAAATGAACCAAACAATATCAAGTTTGAAGACGGCTGGACGGAAGATTGTGTGCAACTAAAAATAGAAACGTATGAAAACGACAAAACCAAGTTGAAGTCGAAGTTTAACGATGTTAGATGCCGCGTCAATGCGTATTTCATGTGTGAAACATTAGTCAACTGAATTTGTTAGAGCTAAACCATGAGTTACCTTTGATACACCGGTAGTTTTCATAAGAGCCTAGCTTTTGATTAAATACGGGCCAAATAACTACAGTCTACACATAGTTTATAGGTGTGTCCCGGTCCATGATAATTATAAAAAATAAAAATGAACAAAATGTTGAGATAGTTTTTTAAAGTCAATGCTATTCCAAATTGTTTAACTTCGTTAGAAGGATAGAGAAATCTAAATGAACAAATTTTGAACATATCTCAATACGTTTCAGGTGTCCATGTGGCACGGCGAAGAACGTGAACCGGTGGTAAGATACTTGGCCAGTATCAATTACATCTAACTGGAAATACATAATGGATATCTGCAAACGATCTAACTGAAGTAGGTGTTTTCCACTGCGCCTCAACTCAGTGTGTTGGAGGAGATAAACTATAAAAAGTTGATACCGTCGGAGCCGAAAGACGACTCACAAGAAAGATGTACCGGCGAGAATTTTCGTTCACCAATAGCGAAGGTCCACATTACAACTCCAAAGTAGTTTGTTGAATATTTCACAGAAGAATCTGCAACCGAACCGTTATCTAATCTCTTACAATAATTCCTAATAAGATTCAAAACTGCAGTGAAATTCAACAGCGTTCTCATTCTTTGATGCATTGATGCTATTTTAGTGCAGTGAAACATCAAGATGAATCTTGTATTGACGGACGTTCATTGACGACGGACGGCTAAGAAGACCGATGGTTTTTTTTTCATTGGAGTTGGGAATAGAAAATGAACTTCCGTTTCGCTTCGGTTTTTCTTGAAGACCAAACATCTCTTCGGCAGCAAGATGTTCATTAGCAAAAGAACGGTTTCTATACAGTACCTTTGCAGCAACGGTGAAGATATGACGAAGCTAAACGTGCTGATGGTGATCTGTTTCGTGATGGCCTTTCAAGGTCAAGTGTTGTTGCAACAAACCGATCAAGCATTTGCATTTTCCCGACAGAAACAATATTACTTCAGCAACTCGTTTAAGGTAAAATTGAGTGGCACTTAGCAAATCTTTGAGGATGACCTTATGTCTAAGTTTTTCGTCCATTCTCTGATACTCCTGTGTCTAGCTCAACTGGTTTAAAGCGGTTGAATACTGTAGGGATCGAGGGATGTTTCTGCTGTCGGTTCAAGATGCCGAAGAGCGTCAAGGCGTCATAAATTATCTGACCAGCACCGGGTACACCCGAACGCACAAAGAGCTGCGTGTATGGATATCAGCAAATGATCTTGGCGAGGAAGGTGAATTCCATTGGGCTTCGACTGGCGGCCGGGTCAACTATCCGAACTGGAGTGACACGGAACCGAATGATTTCAAAACCGACGACTGTACCGGAGAAGACTGTGTGGCTTTGGAGTATGACGCGGAGGGTGGTTCCAATTTCAACTATACATTCAACGATCTAGCCTGCACGAAGGAGTTCCTTTTTATTTGCGAAACATTGCCTCAATGATTGCAAGTGAAATTAGCTTTGCAATCTTTTGTCTTCTTCTATTATTTAAATATTAGATAATTATTCTGAATAAATAAATCTCTTTGGTTCTATCAGAAAAAAATGACATTTTTGTCTTTAGCTGTGAGAAGACGATTTGGAGAATGCCATTGAGAATGGCTTGCATATGCATTCTTGGAATCGAAACTATGAATCCATCCAACAGCAGCACTCTAACATAGCCCGAAGGACAAATTTGATAAGCCAAAGGACATCCAACAACGATTCTAAGCACATCCAACATTCATCCGAAAAGAGATGCATTGGTAATATTGGGATGCCGTGTTTGTGTGCTAAGAAGGCGTTTACTTTGCAGTTGTCCATCGGTTCAGAAAGACAATTTTGTCGATAACCTTTCCCTCGATGTTGTAAAAGAGTCATGGAAGGAAGCCGAGCCTTGGTGTAATCTTAAGTTGTATCCTTACCCAAGAAGCTATAATAAAATTAAACCATATTTTCCCAGCTGAATTGGTACAAGGCTGCGAAGATTTGTGGAAGCCACGTATCCGCGATCAATCAAGAACATCCCAATGAAAAGGCCTGCTACGTGAAAAGCAGTGGCTTCTTCGTAACGGCCAATAAACTTAAGATATCGACGTCGAACAATGACCTGGGCGAAGTTTGAAGACAGAAAATCGTGGCCAACTATTATAAAAATATTTATTTTATGTGTACAACAGTGGACAGCTGAAGTTGAGCTCATCTTTCATCTTTTTATTCAATTATACCTTGCAATAGGGTCAATAAACTATGTGTGTCAGTTTTGTTGGACCTGAGAAACAATTTATGAATACAACAGTAAATTGGACCATAATCAAAAATTTATTTAATTTATCTTTTTTTTTTGCGTAACGTAATAAAATACTTAAATACCTACGCCAATGTGAACACCTGTTACCTGTTCTGCTTATTGGTTCCTTGTTGGTGTAGGTAACAGGTCCATCTTATTCCGTATGATCTCAGGGTCTAGAGCATTGGAAAAAGATCGATTTCAAAACAGTGCCATCGTAGCAACGGAGTAGACATGACGAAAATACACGTGCTTGCGGTGATCTGCGTCGCGGTGGCCTTACAAGGTCAAGTGTCTTTGCAACAGGGCGACAACACATTTGCATGGTCACGGCAGAAGGAATATTATTTCAGCAGCTCGTTTAAGGTAAAATTGCTGACCTATTCGATGAGCTAATAATTAAATAATTTTCTCTATGTAGCTCAATTGGTTCAAAGCGGTTGAATACTGCAGGGATCGGGGTATGTTCCTGCTGTCGGTTCGGAATGCCGAAGAGCGCGAAGCCGTCATTGACTATCTGGCCAGTACTGGTTACACCAAAACGCACAAGGGGCTGATGGCATGGATATCAGCAAACGATCTTGGTGAGGAAGGTGAATTCTATTGGGCTTCGACTGGCAGCCGGGTCAACTATCCGAACTGGAGTGACACGGAACCGAATGATTACAAAACCGACGACTGCACCGGAGAAGACTGTGCGATCTTGGAGTATTGGGCGGAGGGTGGTGCTAATTACAACTATACATTCAACGATCGAGCCTGCACGAAGGAGTTCCTTTTTATTTGTGAAACATTGCCCCAGTGATTTAACTGCTTGAAGCACTTGGGAATATTTTAAATATCTTAAGACAATAAAACTAAATGGAACTAAACAGTTAAAATAACATAATGTTGCCTCGATTTTACTAAACGACCCGGAATAACCCCCAAGGCCCTTGATGAAGGTTGACTCTTTGGGAAACTGTACAAAAAAGGAAATTCCATACTACAGTAGAACTGGTTTTTAGCATACAAACACGTCTCCGGTGCCATCGACGAAACAAACATTGTCAAGGGGTATCGAATTAGCTTGCCGTACCAAGACGACTTTATGGATCCAAAGTCCTACTTCCTACAATGAGCAGTCTGCCATTTGTTGTGCCGTCAGTAGGCCACGCATTTTTGTCACTGTATAAGATTAGCCTCTTACTATTTGTGTCGCTAAACAACGTTTGGACGATGGAAACGAAACGTCTCGCAAATTTGGTAGCAATTTTGCTCAGTGTTCTGATTGTGGGTTTGATCAAAACTCAAAAAGATAATGAGAATACTTTTGGCATATTCAGGGAGAAGTCTTACTACTTCGGTAACACATTCAAGGTAATGACACTTAAAGAGACACGAAGATGGGAAGAGGCGAAGAGATGTGTTGAGTGATCCTTCTTTCTTTTTTTCCTGTGAATCTAGCTAAACTGGCACAAAGCAGTGGAATATTGCCGTACCCGTGGTATGTTCCTGGTGTCGATCAATAACGCAGAGGAACTTGATGGCGTTGTGGATTATATCGAGAAGAGTGGATTTTCAAAAACGCACGGCCTGCTACACATGTGGACCTCGGCGAACGATCTCGGCGAGGAGGGCCAATTTTTCTTAGCCTCGACCGGCCAACGGTTGACGTTCGATCGATGGACAAAAAACGAACCGAACAACGCAAAGCACGACAACTGCACGTTTGAACATTGTGTCGTTCTGGAGTACTATTTACCGCTGGGTATTAACTACACGTTTGACGATAGGCCATGTAATGCTGAAAACTTTTTCATGTGTGAAACGATATATGACTAAACATGAGGCACTCGGGATGGATGTTAAAATGATAACAAAAAAAGTAACCCAACAACAGAGCTATAGCTTTATCTTAAGGATGAATTGGAAAAGTTAAATTTATAATTGAATAAAATATGGAAAGGTTTACAATGGATTAGAAATATAAGCTTAAGAATGGTTCTTTTCTTAAATAAAAAATGTGATAGTGAAACAAACTTTCCGGGGAAATGATAATAAACATTTCTACAATATTTCACATTTATGTTGAACAAATATGTATGCCAATATCTCTATTTAGAACCATTGCTTAAAATAGTTAAAAATTCAGCGTTTCGCACATGAATACGTTCATGCTTTTGCATGGCCTGTCGTCGAACGTGTAGTTGAAGCCATTGGGCAAAAAACGTTGAAGCACAACACAATCCTCGTACGTACATGCGTCATGCTTTAGGTTGTTCGGTTCGTTCGCTTTCCATCGATTGAACGTCAACCGTTCACCCGTTGATGCCCAGTAAAACTGGCCCTCCTGCCCTAGATCGTTTGCCGAGGTCCACATGTTCATATCGCCGTTTGGCTTCATGTATCCGTCCTTCTCCAGTATCGTCACAACTGCTTTATACTGGGGATGGCTGTTGATGGTCACGAGAAACATTCCCCGGCTGCGGCAATATTCGACGGCCTGGTACCAGTTCAGCTGAAAACACGAGGAACAAAGTATTAACGATTTATTCGAATCGCGAGTAAAATTACATACCCTGAATCGTGTTTCAAAATGGTACGTTTTTGGTGGTAAGGGGCATTTTAGATTTCCAACGGCAGTCTCTGCGTGTATGAAGCTCACCACTAGGCCGACGGTGAAGAGAAAGGCCAATCGATCTACTGTACGCCTCATTACGGACATTAGTGAGTCCTTGCTATAGAATGTCGACTAAAGCAATAAGAGCCTCAGGTGAAACGCATCAGCTTATATCACTGCAGCTAGCACGAGCTGATTTACGATCACTGTTTAACATTTGTTTGCAACTTACGAGAATAATGTATGCATAGCTAAAACTTTCTAGATAACGATAAAAAGGTAACGGGGTGGTTTTCTTATCATTGCATTTATATTGTGTAACTTTATTTTTCTTGTACCAACATATGATATAAGCCATGTACGTAAACGTACCACACATGATTAGTAATTGGTTAGATAAGATGAAGAAGAATATACCCTGCTATTAATTATATCCATTGAAACCTATATTAGTAAGTTAAAAGTAAATTAATCAGTAGTGATATCGTTTAATACCTTTTATACTATTCAGTCTTATTGAACGACTTTTTGTATAAAAAATATAAGTCGTCTTATCAGCAGCTAAAATTTGACACCCAAAAACCTATGAACCATATATGATATATACACAATTTTAAAACTTACGATACTTTTAACCTAAACGATACTTACATGAAAGTTTCTTTACCTTATTGACGGTAATACTGTCCAGGATCCACAGCGGAGTGACGAAAATCTGTCCATCGGCCGAAGCTTGCTCACTGTGGGGTTGTCTTCCTTCGTCGTCATTTTCCACCACAAGGTACTTGGCCTTTAGCTTATTCCCGGTCACCTTCCCACGGCAAAGGAGCAGCAGTTCACGAAGCTGTCGCGCCGGAACGGCACAACCCGGTGACACCCAGAACGGGCCATAGTCTGTGAACAGCTCGCTACGATACTGGCTCCCGAATGCCTGACGCTCGCTGCGATTAATCTGAACGGCCATCGAGAAGTCGCGCACTTCGAACTGTTCCTCCGGTAGCCAGCGACGGGCCCGGAACGACTCGACGATCCAATCGTACCGGACGATCCAGAGACCACGCACCAGTGCCCGCAGGAGGTTGATGGTGCGCCGAGGCTCCAGCGACACGAGATGGGTAGTGTTGTCCGAGACGTCCTGCTCGATTATGAAACCGTCGAGCTTCTCAATGGCCTGGTGAGGATGTAACGGGATACATAACGGAAAGAAGGATATAAATTTCTTAATAGTTGTGTATGTTTGAAAAATATCATCCCCAAATCAGAATGTTGTACAAATTCAATGCATCAAATGAAAGAAATCGGTGTTTTTTAAATTTTATATTGCATTTATTCAGCATCAGTACAAACATGCAGATTCGGTGAAGCACACTCAAAACTTTCTAGCTTATCGTTTAATGCTAAAGTGCTATCTAATGTTGAAAAACGTGTAATACATAAAAAAAAACAAATTTAAAATAAACTAACTGCTGTGTGGCTCAAAAGAAAGCTAAACCCTTAAGCAACGAGCAAGTCTAGTGTTGGAGAGTAGTGTTTGAGGAAAGAAATCTATTGAGTTCGTACCTCCTTCACGAATGCGGTCTGCTCGGTGTGTAGGTTAGTCGTAGCCAAATATTGTCGTTCCTGTTGGTGGTTCGATGCTCCGTGGTTGTACTGGGATGCCACCGTCGGTAACCCACGTCCTATAGGGAATTGCTGCTGCTGCTGTTTTTTCTTCGTTGCTTGCGCTTCGGGCAGCGATTCGAAAAGGGCCGTTGTGCGACGTTTCTTAAGTGAAGCAGTTTGATCCATCGGTCCGTCATGGGTTGGTGCAAGTGATCGTCTTTTGGTCGCAGTGGTTCTAGCAGTGATCGGCTTGGAAGCAATCGGTGGTGTCTTAGCGATCGGTTGCTCTTCCGTGCTTTGAACGTTAAAAAGCCTTCGCTTGCGTGGCACAACGGCAGGAGGTTCTTCCGTGACGCTGCTGCTACTGCTCGTTGATCTTTCAGTTGGCTTACTCGATTTCTCACATGATCTCACAGCCTTCCGGTAAAACTCAGTAAGTGAGGTCTGTTGCCCTTGAGATGGCGGTGGAGATATTAGGCCAACTGGATGGGACTGTTGTACGTCTACTGCTGCAAAATCGTCCTTTTCATTAGCCAGGTTCGAAGACCCCGATGTTGTCTGTTTTTTTGCAGCAGCAGCCTGTCGATTGATCTCCGATAGCCGTTGATCCATGATGTCCATCGAAATGTCGAATATTGTGCGCCTGCGACGGTCCGGTGCACGCGTTGAGCTAAACATAACCGATTCCTCATACGCTTCCAGCAGTGTTTTACGTCGCATATTAGTTTCCTTTCCCGTCGCAGTCGGTTTCGGGGTCGAACTGGAGGTTGGATTTGGTCGGTTACATATGCTGCTACCGTTATGTGTCGAATCAGCGCGCGATTGCGCAGCTGATGGTTCAGGAGGCGTTTCGCTGACTTCCAGCGGTTCCATGAAGGTAGAGTTTCCCGGTTTGAAAAGAGTTCGGCGTCGTACGGAACCGGTCGATGTGGATGAGATTGACATTACGGATGTCCCGGTGTTGTCTGTGTTTTTTCCCGGTACAATATCCGCTGCAGCGGAGGGATTAAATAAGCTACGACGCTGGACGCTAGTTGATGTCTTGCCATCGATTTTATTTATGACTGATTTCTCAGCCGGAGAAGTGACGCTCATCTCGGAACCATTACTGTTAATTTTCGTCAGCTCCGTTGCATGCTTGGTATTGGGCGCGGAAGTTTGAGGAATAGTCGAGACTTCCATATCCTTGGGTGAGCAGATGGTAGCTCGCTTGGTAATTAGTGTATGAGAAAGACCCAACGCTACCGCTGGTGGCGTGTTCTCTTCGTTACCGAAAGTGACCGTTTTTCGACGACTTCGCGTCGAGGATCGATCTTTTCTGCCATCCGTGACTGGTGTGCGCAGCAACGAAGGCGAGATATTTTCTTTGCTTGCCACCACTGTTTTGCGCTGTTGATTCTGGCATGCATCGATGGCGGGAGGGGATTTCACCCCATTCCCGGTGGCCATCGAGCTACGTCGGGTGCGCTTGTTTGGTGTTGGTGCTGCTGCTGGGTGGTTTTGTTTGCTGTCCACCGCTACGATAGTTTTCCGGCGACCTCTGAAACTAGTTTCTGACACATTTTGTGGCGTTTGCTCAGATGCAGCAACCATCGTCCGCCTTCGAGATCGTCCGGTGGATTCTTTTGGTGTTTCCTCGATGCAATTCAGTGGGCTCGGAGCTACGTTTTCCTCTTCCAAGTTCTTCATTTGAGGAGTAAAAAGAATCGTTCGGCGGCGTGATCTGGATGCACTCGAACCGGCCGATTTCTTCGATCCAGAGTCGGCAACGGCGAACAATTCCCGACGCGTTTCTGTGTTAGACTTGGCATTCGTAGTTCCTTGTGGTGTAGTATACGCTTCATCAACATCAACCGTACCTCTTGCAATATCGGTAGCAGGACTATCCAATTGAGTTGGTGTTGACCGGAAGCGTTCCAGCATTCGCATTGGTGCGCCATGTAGCATCTCGTCAAATTCGTCGATCGGACCCGTGTTGGCGTTAGCTATTTGATTATGCGCCTCGAAATCATTCAAAATTCGCTCCAATTGATCGTCGTTGCGAATCCGGTGAAGCACTGGCAGCTTTGAGGGAGGCGATATGACTAGGGGTCCTTTAGGTTTACCCGTAACTGCGGTACGTTTTTTATTGCCGGCCGTTTCTGTAGCACCTGGTTGCATTGATTTTTGACGCTGATGATGATGATAGAGAAATTGTTGATTAAATACATTAGAGCGCAGTAGAATTGTTGACAAAACTTACTCTTATTCTTTTGAAAAGCTCTGGATTTTCATAGCGTTCTACGTTCGATATATTGAAATCATCTGGATTCATCAAGCACATGTGACGCTTGCAGGCTTCAATCCACAGCACAGAAACGACCGGAATATTCATCTTCTTTGCCTTCTGGTAGGTCGAGAGCAGGCCATCTTTGAATATGACGTGTGTTGTGTCCCTGCAAGGAATCAAACGAGTGTGGTTAGATCAACGTAAATTCTAAAGTACATACGCAGTCTTACTTCAACAAACGCTCATTCACTTTCGCTCCCAAAGATGCAACGTGTTCCTTGATGCCATCGGATCGATTGTCCGTCCCGGAGCGCACCTCAACGTACACGCACACATTGCCCAGTATATCCCGGATGTCTCGCTTTTCCGGCTCGATTCGTTCTTCGGCCGTAATGATATCCTGTTCGGCGTAGGAAACATCGAAGTTTCCGTACGCGTTGCGTTTGCTTGGTGATTTTAGCGCACGCAACGCACGAAGCCGCGCCGTCGCAGAAGGACTGTTCAAATCGCGGTACAGCATTTGCAAGTGGCGGTTGTTTACGATTCCCTCGGCGTTCGGCGGAGTGTTGCATCGCATGGCATCGGGGGTGGCGTTGAAGAAGCCCAGCAACGGAGACTCACTGCCCGACAAGCAGCTGTCGAAGGAATCGTCGGTAGTGCGCTGTGAGGGGGTTGCATCGGAAGAATTCTGCCGGAACAACGGCTTATCGCTGGGAGTTGTAGAGAGGATGCGCAACAGCAAGTTCTCATGCAAGCTCATCCGCTTGCCCGCTGGCGTCGTCATATCTGCTTCCTTCGCAGTCGGTGGTGTGCCGGTATGCGGGGAGATTGGCCGTGGCAATATGTTTGAAGGGGTTGCCGATGCATGAATTTGAATCGATGCCGATGTACCCAAGCCAACCGAAAGTCTCGTTTGTTTGGGTGACGCTTTGACGCCGTGGTCACCTCGCACAGCGATCCGGTTCATGTTTGTTTGTTTTGCTGGTTACAGAAACACCTTTTCACAACATTGCGTTGATATGTACGCTTGACTAAACTTACCTAATTGACTAGTGAACTGAACTTTATTAAAGTGTTTAGAAATCGACGCGTTTCTCCGCAGTACTCGACGGCGCAGTCAACTCTTGGCAGTTTGCGAGTGGCAGTTTGAATGATGAGATTCGAAAGGAAGACTTGAAGATCCGATCTCTAGACGGATTCCAAAGATTCGAATCCCATTTGACGATTCCAAATATTTGATTCGATTGGGATTCGAACACTTTAGGAATGTTCGTCAGTTCCAGTTCGGCGTCGCATCAGAGCGGATGGTTAGCAGTGCACGAGGTTCCTGAAAGGGTTAGCTGAAAAGTAAGGTTATCTTAGGCACGGCCGCGTGGTGTCGCCGAGCTGGAGCTCAAGTCAGAGAAATCCTAGCCGACGCACATCTCGTGCTGTTTGAGTAATCAAGCGGATCACGAGTTTCGTGCGATCTGACTAACAGAAGGAAATATTCCTTTCGTTACGGCGGGTGAACAGCCGCATTTTGACTGCGCACTAGCGTGGTTGGCTAGCAGTGCTCCTGGCCGCATGGTGGCAGTCAAAAGGCGACGCCTACAGAAAATCGAAAACCACAGAAAACCAGGACATATGGCCTTTAGTTGCCAGTCCTAAAACAATAGAGGTCTATGTCTCCAGGTTAGCTTGCGAAGGCCCAGGAAGCTGGATTCAATAGCCGTACTGGAGTAAATCCTCGCCGAATTGAAGAAGAAGAAGAAGAAGGAATGTTCGTATTGCTTGTATTTAATTAGAAGAATAATGTAAAATATGCTGATATAATTAGAAGAATACTGCGAAATATGCAGAATGAATTTGAATCGAAAGATAACAATCCGTCCAGGAATTTCATTTACCCACCACTAGAATGAAGGAAACGGTCAAATATGTCAGTTTGACGGAGTACCTAGGTACAGAAACCTAGGAACTAGAAGTTCCGTATTGCTCAAGGTGCATGTATCTTTGTTTTGAAAGAGGTCAGTTTGAATAACAAACGCTATCGTTTTTGTTAAATGTTTGATTGTAATAGAAAATTGTGATCACTTCACGCAAAATACAGAGCAGTACATTTTAAAATGATTCTTTAAATTATACATACCATAGAAAAAACATGTTTTTTCCTCACTAACATCAAAGGTAAAGAGGTATTAAGAATTGAGTAAAGGCTTTGGGGTTTAAAAACTACCCTCTGCATTTGGATGCATTCATCATTCAACATTCTTTGCCATTAGCCGGCAAGAGATGTAAATGAATTTGCTTCCCAACATTCGCCATGGATGCGGCCGCATCTTTAAATATGCTCCATTTAGATTCAATCAAATGGGTGAATATTAATGAAACTGTTTGCCAAAAGAATCCGCAGCATTATCATCAGCGGCAATCAACGTCGGCAGCGATCGCAACCGTCCTCGTCAGCTATTTCTCCCGGAGGCTAAACATCTTCCAGGGTGTTCTTCGTGTTGCAGCTTTCGCTTTCGTGCCATTTAGCGGTACACAAGAACCACACATTGGAAGCTGCCTACATTTCTTCTGACACCTTCGGGTGTATAATTATGTAAACGGTTTTCTTCAGGGTGCAGCTAATCGATTAAATAAGAATCTCATCTTTTCCGTTCTTTCTTTTGTGTTCTATATGCTCATAATCGTCGACCGTTACTAAGTTTATTTTTTATTTTTTTAAATATTCCTTCGAGGTAAAGAGGAATTGGGTTTTAACCCTGTGAAACATTTGCCACTCTTTGTTCGACCTCAAGGTAGGATGGCTGATCGTATACCCTTAGTCTGATGGCAATTTCGTATATACCCCTTTAAATAATACTTGGGCGTTTCACAATCCCGAAAGTACAGGTTATTTTACGTTCTTGACCTGGTGGTTAAAAAACTACTCATCTACCCTAACCTGTTGCATCTTTAAATGTGTGTACCTAAACTTCAGCATGCCGATGAATCTCTTACCATCCTCATTCCTATCCCACTAGGGTTAAGGCGGCTTCCAATATACGTTTTGTTGACCTTTTTATCCCGACTCGTTAGCTCGTCTACCAAGTGGCCGCACTTTGAGCCTACAAAAGCTTCTTCAGTTAGAGATAATTGCATATTTGTTTGCAGAAAGGGTGATCTATGAAAGATAATTTCAGGCAACCGGTTTGAATTCAAAAGTTTATTTGCGACCCGCTTTACAATTTGAAGAGCTGATGTCTGATTTACGTGCAAATGTTACGGTGGATAGAAATACTTTCATTGCGTGCTTTCAAGTCGTGTGTCTAGTATATCGAAATTGGGATACTGTACATTTTTCTTCGCCAATCGTCACTTTCAACTCGAGTTTTCCTCTCTAACCTTGAGTAGATTAGATCCGGCTGATGATTGACGTTCGTTCTGGGAGGTCGCGATTTGTTGTAATACGAAATTGCGTAGACGCCTTTTCACTTCACTCATTTAGGCAGCGAACCGGCCCCATTCATCGTACCATCCCATCCACCTGGGCCATTTGCCATTTGTTTCTACTCTTGCGCTAGTGGCAACCCCCATTTTAAACCCGGAGCGCTCGTTCCTCCCATCCGAAAAGATGCAATATTTCACTACTGCTTGCCATTTTTTTTTTTGCGTTTTGCCTTTGACACCAGCGGCAACCAGGTGACGTTATGGGTCGCCTCGCGGTTACGGGGAGTCGTTGGCAATTGCCAGCTCCACCCCGCCTGGGCTTGACCCAGTTCCATGCGTAGGCATCATCTTTTGCGTCGCAGTGTCTCTTCAGCTCACACTTTTTCCCCAACAACCTCAAGAAAGGAACCCTTTCCCCTGGAAAAAAACAAGACTGCCTGTCATATTATGCACCGGGAGTATTGTGTCACTTTTTTTATTGGGTGTATATTAGCTACATCTTTTCGGTTGGGTTCGGTCATTCTGGTTTCGTTTTTGTCTATTTGCATAACGTTCACAAGAAAGTGGCCACGGGAATAGCGAATTCGCCAAAGGAAATCATCAAGTGGAATGACATAACACAGTAGAAGTTTCTTTTTTTGTTTGTAATCTTTCCTTTGCAACCTGTTTATACATAACTTTAGCACCTATGCAGATGGCTACAAGAAAATAGACTGATTTGCATTTTTCAACGAGATTTCGTTATCCCAAACTTTGCCCAAAATGGCCTGTTACGAGGGTTGGATGGATATTGCACTTATCAGAAAGCACACTTTTTTCCTCCTGTATTTGATTATGTTGCCAGAAGCAGGACATTGAAGAAGCGATGACAAAGGGTCTGTTCTCCGACAGAAAACTCTATGAGCAAGATCGAACTTCATTGGAACGTCTGGAGAAAGGAATGATTAAGTACACGATGACTATGTCGTCGGCGAAATGTTGCTAAAATGCAGCGGACCTTAAGGGAGCGGAAAGAAATCGAGACAAATAGTAGACGAATGCCCCTCCACATGGCACGGGCTGTGCTCGAGACGGCGAGATCTCATTTTTCGACGAAACGCCGCTCGCTGTTGCGACTGACGGGTTTTCTATATAGTAAACGTGACGAGTCAGTGCTGAGGCCGTGTGGAATGGTGGGGAACGCGCGCTTGAGTAGCGCCCGACGAAAAATCGACGAACGCCCGATTTCACGATTGCGGTACGGCTGATCATCGCCCGGGCACGATCATTCCGCTGCTGTGAACGTGTGAGGTGCGTCTCTGCGGTGTAGTACGTGTTTCCTGTGCCGAGTTTTGTGTCCTCTTGCGTTCGCTTGCTGCACGGCCCGATCCCGGTAGCAAACCGGGGCGGATCATCATTTTGCTTGTGTTTCGGTTAGTTTGTTATGCTGGTTATTCGAACGTTTTACACGGGATTATCCAGAGTGTTTAGTATTGTAGAAGAAAGTATCGCAGACTCGCTTTAACTTTATTGTGCCTCAAGGGTTCGTCGTTTGTGCAAGTGTTGAAGTTTTTCCTACTGTTTTCTGTTCTTGACTGAATTTCATTGCATCTTATTTTAGTGACGTGTGATGTGTATTGTAATACTCTCTATTGGGGAGTATGATTGAATGAAATTGTTAGTACAATTCTATGTCTGTCTTATGCAAGAACGAAAAGTTGGTCAGTAGATCCTTGTGTGAAATAACATAACGAGCAAGTGGCAGTATAATGCAATAGTGATCATTTAATTTTATATATGTTTTTTGTGAGTCAATGTGTGATTCTGTGGTAAAAAAAAGACAACACAAACCGATGCAGCATCTTCCACCGTCAGCAGAACGAAGAAGGTAAAAGTTATGTTTAAGCAAAACAAACTAGTAGGAAAAAATAAAACATAAATCAATGTATCAAAAGACTCTGACACCGGATTTCTCGATTGATCATTCAGTAGAATATTTTATAGTAAAATGAGAAGTTTTGCAAAGTTTGATAGCAATCGCCAATAAAATGAACAACAATCAAACGGTTAAAATTCGAAATTTTTGGTTGTGAAACAATTTGACTCAACATAAAACATTAGAAAGGTAGAATAGTCAAAAACGAAACCAACAAAAAGAGCAAATTCTCACACTGTCTTCAAACGATGAACAGAATCGATTTATCGACAAATGGCAACAAGGATGATACGTTTCATACGACGGGGTGGTGCTTAACCAGTTGCATTCGATTACATGTTATGTAGCGCTTCTGTTCATGTGTAGTCACCTTTCTTTTTTATTTGCTCCGGCAAACGCACACACAATCGATCGATTGCTCGACCAGGGCGTGCGGGTCAGACAGCATATGGGTTCATGGCGTACAGTCGAGTTTAATTGAACGGCGGCAAAATGGACACGCTAAAACGATGGTGGGCCAACGAAAAGGATACAAAAAAAAATCATACACAAAAAATTTAAGAAATCTAGAAAGGTGAAAAAAAAGCTCGGTTGCACATCGGTCAGCATACATTTTCCACCCACGCTTACGCACACGATCGGGCCGGCAGCGCAGCGTGCGCAACCATTATTAGCCCCGCGGTGATCATCAGCATACGTTTGTGCCACCGCCCTTCCCAAGTGCTTACCTACCTTCCCCTCCCACTACCAAACGCCGTTCACTTTCAACGAAAACGGGCGGCGTCGTTGTTTTTGGCACATTTGTTTTCCATTTTTGCGTGCGCGTCCAAATCGCGGACGGTGGTCGTTGATGATGTTATGATTATTGATTTTCTGTCAGACTCAACAAACATGCAAACGGTGTGGGTGGCGAGTTTTCCAAAAAAAAATAAATGAAACCGACGCGAAAATTGAAACTCGACAATTGACACACTAATAGGGGGTGGGATGGTACGGTGGTTTGAGGAGGGGGGGTGTGCGTGTGTGTATTGCAAAATGCCCCATCGATCATCACCTTCGACAGTGCAGTTCAACCCCTGGCTGCACCCTTTCCCCACCTTAAGGAATAGGAAAAAAAGAAAACCCCATCGATGCAAAAATCGCCACCGACACGTGGTGTTGCTTTTTTTCCCCCTTTTCCACCTCGACAAACACACACACACACATGAGCGTCCCTGGTTGGATTCCATGCCGTCAGTTACGCTCCATTGACTGGTGCACCAGTTGCATCAGAACATACCGTTACCATTAGAATGGTGGCCTGCACCACGCGTCTTGGTCCATCCCCGCCGACTTGATGGGTCTCTTCGCCTTCTCTACCACCGCTTTCCTCCCCCAAACTGGCTCCAATGTCTGTCGTGGTTGCTTCTAATTATTATTAACATTGTGTTGCCAATCGTACATCAAACTGCGGCCGGTAAGGTGCAGCAACAACATTGGTTAGAACGAACCTATTGCAAATCGATCCTTTTGCCCAACCTTAGTACTTCCAGCGACGTTGGTCGGCGGTGCCGGAGGGAATGTCGAACGGAATGTCGTTGAAAGTCGCACCGGAGTGGCTGCATTCTTCTTGTGGATGGTTGTGCCAAATGGTGCACAAGATAATCACTCGAACAAGACGTGCATGTGGAACAGTGGACTAAATATTTTTCAAAGCACCAAAAAAGGATTTAAACAATACATAAAAATTGGTTAAAAAAAACCCAGCACGACAAACAGTTTTCCATCAACAAAATGTTTCCTATCACTGCTACCCTAAACACACCCCTTTTACACGAAATTATTATTAAGTGCCTTGCAAGGGAGAAAATATTGCGAGCCAGTAAAGCAATATAAAATGCATCCGTTTTCTTCCGATTAAACACACGGTTGAGAGCCTTTCCGGGGCGTCAATTACAAGAAGCTACCGGAATTACGACGGGCAAAGTAGCAATATTAGAGCAAACCCATTTACTCGATGGTTTGATGGAAAACCTACGTCGAGGAGGGACGGTGGAAGGAAGGAAGCAGCTAGCAAAAAAGGCAAACCCATAAATCATCGGTGCAATAAATGTAGCGAGCATGTTGTCGCTCGGTTCGCGAAACGAATGTGACCCCAGACACCGAAGGGGGTGATATATGTGGAGTTTATTTATTAAAACCCCGCACAAAAACTCGTCGGGCACTTTAATGACCTCTTGCTTGCTTGCTGCTTCGTTTTGCGCTGAGGGAAGTCCGCCGTCTTCGTTTGGCGGGCGGAGATGGAATTGATTTTGTTTGGCAGGTTTTTTGTTTTGCTGTCAGGCTTTGCTCCAGTGACCTCCGGGCGCGGCCAAATTCATTCGAAGGTCCTTCGGAAAGAGGAAACCGAACAGTTGGTTTCAGTCCGAAATGGCTTGCTTGCGGAAAATCCGCCAACCGGAAGGTGAAAATATGGCCGAGCATGTGTTCGCTCGGAGGAGTGCGGGAAACCGATTCGCGTTTTGCCGGTTCATCGATGGCATTGAGCGTGGTGGTGTATTTTATTGATATTTTAATCAAATTAAACCTCACGCTCTGGAAGTACGAGGTTTTTCTGCTAATGAGTCCGGCTAGAAGAGAAGGAGCGAAATTAAAGAATAGGAACCGGTTGGATGTACTATTGGTACGGGTGACCTCAAGATGGTTGGGTGATAATTAATATAATCTAGTCGATAATGTTTCCTTTTGTGGATTTGTTTTCCTTATTCCCATTTGAGATAAGTTCAAGCTACCATGGAACCGAAATGCTAAATATTAAAAAAAATGGAAAGCAACATCAACACAGAACTTCTAAATCTTGAAAGATTTTTTAGCTTCGTTAGTAGCTCTAGAAGTATAAACAGTTCCAGTATTTCACTCTAGTATCTATTAGTAAAAAGGGACTATCGGCAACGGATGTTGTGACGGACATGGAAACTGCAAGGTTTTGCTTCATTTTTGCCTAAATGCTCACCACGGTGCACCTTTGGTACGAACTTCGTGGGCTTTAAATTAAAACTAATTAAACCAACCCTAGTGCCAGCCTTGGTGCGCCCACTCGCGAGTTTGGAGTTAGTTTCAGATTTTTCCAATCCGGAGTTTCTTCTCTCCGTTGTTTTTTTTTTGCACGCCATTCACCCATTACGAGGTTCATTGGATTGGCGGTCGTCTTGAAGGTCCAACAAAAAAAAAAAGGGACGGAGAAGCCTTCTTCCGAAACTTGGAACGCGGTGAACGCGATGAAGCGAACGGATTGAGTCGGCAAGATGTTAACGCCTTCCGGCACCCGTGATGGGGGTTGGCTGCTCGTCGAGCACAAACTTTGGCTTTTTTTTGTGTTCGGCCTGCTTCGATTTTCTCCCGCGTTTGCGGCTCGTTAAAACAAACGTGATCAAAGGGCGCAAAAGGGTGCGCTTGTGGGACAGATGAGAAAATCAATTGAATTTTCATCTACGATTTTTCGACGTCGTGGACGTCGAGGACGCACAAATTGAAAACCGATGAAGCCGTAAATGAAATCCGAGGTGGAGAAAACTGGCCCTATACAGCAAACCATAACCATGTTGCGGTGTAGATTTGTAGATTAAAAATTAATGTGTACACAATAAAATTATGTTAGCTTTATTAGTTGATGAAACAAAACAAAAGTGAGCTTAAAAATCACCACATTTGTCATCCAACTTTCAATTCACTCGAGCACCAACCGATGTAATTGATAATGTTTGCACGCAGCATTTGGAAAAAGGGAGAATTCGTTGGAAACACAACACGCTCACTTGCGAACCCTTTTACGCAATCGATACGACACACGAGCCTTTCGGTTCATCTGATGTTGCGACGAGTGACGTATTTGTTTGCTTCTTCTTCGCCCGGAGCAGCCCCGTAATCCAGCTCAGGGGTGGTGTTTTGGGCTGAGTCGGAACAATAATCTCATTAATTGGAACCACCGTTGATTTTTTCGAGGATTTTAGAAACCACCTGAATCGATTCGAGCTTTGAAACCTGCGCCAGGTCCTGGCAATAGTTATATGTCATCAAAAAGTCATCAAGCAACGCTCTCTCGATCACATGGGTGTATGTGAGTGTGTTTTTCTGTGTCGTTTCATTCACGCCGAGTGACCTAAAATTAACGTCGGCGACGCGTTTTTGAGATTGAAAGTAAGGACGGCGTGTTGCTGGAACGAAAGCGCCGAAGAAGAAGCTGAAATGCTACTCGGCGGAACGGAAGACGGCGACGATGGCGTCCTTGGGTTGCTATCGTCCCCCCGAGGGCACCATCGTCCGGGGGATTATGTGTGCGGATAAGCGACGAAACAAAAACCCTCCGAGCGACCTTTTGTTCCACATTTGCTGCTACTGCAGGGACGCTGTTCCTTTGGGCCTCTACGCACAGTGTTCACGCAACCGTAGAACCGATTGGACCAGTTTGACGGGCCCGCGGACCGACTGATGGACGCACCAGTGACACGAGGGAAGGTACAGCCCGCCGGAGAGGATAGGTAGTGTGGGAATTTACAACCACACGCGGCATGGTGCAAGTGTGCCGGTTTGCAACATAACGAACAAGTTTATGCTTCGACCAGGTTATGTTATCCACCTGCTGCTGACGTCCTGCTGATTCTTGGGCTCTTCGCAGTTCCCCTCCAGAGCCGTCGAAGGGTGTAACAAACCCCTCACCCAACGTTTCGTGGCGAAAGACAGTAGGAAAGCTTTTCGATAAACAGGTGTTCGAAAGAATGTCGTTTAGATATTCTAAATTTAGCACCAAAGGGCCCGATGTTACTGATTGCCTGCGCGATGTTTGTAGGAAATCATAATTTTCCACGCTACGATAGATTAAAAGCGACGATTGATTATGCATGAGTTGAAGGATTATGCAAATGAAATGATTAACGTTTTGGAACTTTTTTATTACATTTGCTAAGTGTATGTTTAACCAGCAAAAGTATTTAAAGGCCATTTATTGGCTCTGGTGCTGATCCCTCATGGTGAAGATAACCAATACCTTTTTCTGGGTGAGATATTGCTTCGTTTTCTAATCTTTAACATGTGTTGTTTGTAAAGCTGTCTCTCCAATCAATTGTTGACGATCGATTTATGTAAAACCGTAACGAAACACCAGCCTTCTCAGGGCATGATTTTCCGACGTGGTAGATGAAGGCGATGGTTTCGTTTCGATTAGCAGTTAACGGAGTTTTCCACCCCGGAGATAAGTTTTCCATTTGTTGTCGGTGCACGATATTGAAACCTTCCACTTTCTGGCGTTGTTCTTTCAGACGTTTAGTGCACCTCCAGCATCCTAAGGCATGTGCTGATGTCGCCCGGATATCGATGGGCGATGACAGGCCTGCTCGAACAAGCGATATCGATTTCGATTGGCCGTAAAAACGTACTGGCTGCGGGATGAAGACGAGGGGAAACACCGAACACGGGCGACCCGGCGTTTGGACGTTTTGCTTTCGAACCGGCTTCGGTTGAGAAGGTCATGTCTTACAAGGCGCTTAATTGTCACTCCTGGGAGCCAAGGGACCGGCCCTGGGATGAGGTGGCAACGGTGGCCCGGCGGCAGTGCGATGATGTTGTAAGGTCGCGAGAATCTCACTCCGGGCATCGGAATGAGGTGCGTTTCCTCCCGGTGCGGTGAGGCTGGGGTTGGGTCAGAAAACAAGGCCACGCAAGGTAACGCGCAGGAAATTCACATGACGACAGTTCGATCGACATAAATATGCATGATGGCTTTGCGTGGAGCATCGTGCCAGTCTCTGGGGAGTATGCTCGAGGCGGTTGAAGCTTTTATAAGTACGATTTTATTGATCCAGAGCGATAAGTTCGACAAGTAGAAGATCAAGTGTAGCTGTGAGAACTATTTGCCAATCTTGATCGGAACTGGAGTTATAATCTGGGTGTTTGAAGACCTCATAATAACGGTTCGCTTTGCGTTTCTGCAGGTGGACCCAACATGATGCTAGGGATGGCCTTATTATCTGCTTTCTGGCTTGAACATTTCGGTTTCTGATCATTTGTCCTGCGTGCTGAATTCGGGAATGTAATAAATTGTGATGGTCAGTGCTGTATGGCATTTTATCTGCCGTTAAGGTGGTCTCTTTGTCTCGCAGAATCGTACCGAAAAACCAATCCCACCCCACAAAAGCACCACCACTTTCCACCACGATATCTTCCAGCCTCAAGTATCTTTCTCGTACACGCCCACTCGGGGTAGATGTTGAACTAATGGAATTTCCAGTTTTCACAACCACCTCGGAACAAGCTTCGCCAGCAGCAACCAAAATGAATGGCCACCGTTTCGAAAGGTTAGTAGTGAAACAAACTAGATCCATACAGCTCGTTGAGCCCATCAAGTTGAGGCAGGAAAGTACAGCTTATCGTGTTTGCTACACTGCTATCCTTTTTTTATGTCGGTCTGTTCTGAAAGTTGTATTGTAGGTTCAACGAACTGCGAGCAGTGGCCACCTGTGGCGAAACCAGTCGGTAGAATGATCTCTCGTTGACAAGTTTTTACTAACAAGGTGCAAAGAATTTCATTAAATTAATTACCATCGTTACATTCGTTACTTGTTTAAAGGTTACTCCTCAATTCTGCGGGGAAGGAAATCTTTTCCGGCGATTTGTAGATGATTCATAAATGATGTCTGATTTGTCAAAATTTAGTAAATAGAGGCTAATAGCAAAGGAATCACAGAACGAACATGCGGGATTTTCGGTTGTTTAAAGTTTTGGTTCAATAAAAGGCCTGTGTCTAAGTTCTGGGAAAATACATTCCTCTTAGGATGGGCCTCTTATTCATTCGTGATGTTTTTATGACGTGACGTAATTAGACATGAATCACACAGAAAAGCCTACAGTTATGAGGTTCTAGCGACTCATCGTAGGAAGTTTTAATTGAACTTTCCCCAGCTAACGGGACAGCTAATGACGCAGGAATTGGCAGGCCTCTGCTACTGGAATTTTGGAGTCAAAGTCCAATAAATCGGTCTGGACATTGAGTTCTGATCGTTAATCAAGTTGCAAAGAAAGCGAAACTGTAAAAATCATCCTTGATGCATTTTCTTGTTAATTGCAGTTGGATTTGTCATCCATTGGTGTGTCTGTCGAAGCTGCCGATGTATTGACAGCATATTTGCATCCACGTACGCTCCGTTGATTAGTAATGAATCGAATGTCCCCCACTTACAGAATGCGACTACATTACCACTTCCTGCGTTGAAACGCTGGTCAGGCTTAAGCATTCGCAAAGTAACACTCGGCCAGATCGGCACTCAGCTTCTTCCTTCCAAAGCGGAGAGTTTCATCTTTGTGTCTCGTTGTCTCATTTCAGTCCTCGAGGGCAACCGGTGTGGTACGAATATTAGGACGTTTGTCGCCGTAAACCGGATCGGCTATCGGATAAAACAAAAAAACCCCAGACCTTAAACAGGATCGCTTCGTAGCCATCAGCAGTGTATGAAAATTGGAATAAAGAACCCGAATCGAATCGGTCGCCCGTGGAAGGTGCTGCTGAAGTTGGAAAAAGTGAACCGCAGGTGCAAGATGGCCATCGGTGGGTAGCAACCGATTCGCCGAGCCGGACATAAGGAGGAGTTGGTCTTGATCCAAGCACATCGAGCTCAGCTCCCTTCACGTCATCGAATTCGAGCGTCGGAACGCGTCGGTTCGTCGCTTAATGGACCGTTGAAGTCGTCGGCTGTGATATTATTCATTCCGTTTTCATTACTCGTTGTAGCGTTAGAATACAGTTCTTCCTGTCCATTCGGGACGAAAGGTTTAACAGCAGTGTTTTAGAAAGGTGTTTTTCAGTGTATGAAACTAGCTTAAATGTTATATTTTTATTGTTTTTAATTTACATGCAGTGTTTGGTGTACGATTTGCTGAGAAAAGTGTACCGATAATTTCCTGTTAGTGTTACCCCTTTAAAGCTATCCCGTGAAGAAAGTTCATTTAATTGGTGTATTTGTCTTGTATCTTTCAAATGTCATTGAAACGTCAAAGTGAATAGCTCTAGCCGACGCGTGATGATTAAGAAATAATCCAGAGCGAGATAAAGAGTTAACGTGGTGTTTACTTTAGGTCTTGAGTTCTTTTTGTGTGGTTCAAAAAATCTCAAAGCTTCTCCCATCGTACGTAAGGTTCTGGAAAGTGTTAACGTACTCGCGTACGAAAAATCGAAAGCCCGTGGAAAGGGAATCACCTTCTTCACGCACTTGGCGCTGGTGTGAATCCGGTGCGACCGGTCGGTGGCGTTGACTGTAGGAATTTCTCCTGACACAGACACAGCAACGGACACACTCCTCGAATCACGATGGTGATGTCACTGTACCGGACTATCAAAGGCCACACGGGGACGTACAAGCGGAGGAAGAACCGCGAACTTGAAAGAAGGTAAGTGTGCAAACATACCAATTGAGCGTGTAATATGATACGGTGTCTCGTGTGCGACTCAAGGTTGAATATTTAAGGGACTTGCTCGCCGAAGAACATGTTGGTGATGGTCCACCGTACCATCCACCGGGGTTAACACTTTTCGTAGCGTAACGAACCAAAGTTGAATCCGTGAAAGTGAAAGTTTCTTCCACCGGCACGATGTTTGCTTAGCCTGGCTTTTGGCTTTAGGTTTATTTTAAAGATTAACATTCGATTTACCAACAATCAGCATGGTTTGGTTGGTATTTGTGCTGCCCGTGGGTAACAAGCTCTGGTTGATTCAATACATTGTGTCAAATCAGGGGTGAAGCACCCTCCATTTGGGAGGTCAATGGGAGTGAAAATTATCATTTAAATATCATGCAGCAGTGGGTAGGGACGCATCGTTGAGATTGTTGTATTAGTAACACGAGACATGTGTTAGAAAGGGTAGGAGGGCGTGTCAGTAGCCGCAAAGGTTGAATAATCATGTGAAGGGAAAGCCGAACGGCTATGCGAGTTGTGCGACCTGCTCCGCTCAATTCGGTAGTACTTCGGTTCGGGCAAATTATGGGGTTTTTTGATGGACTCCTAGCCTCGCGATCAGCATCGTTTCCGGTCCGTGGCGCCCCCTAAAAGTGCCGCGTCCGCCGGAGGGAACGGAGCGTTTTTCCGACCGGCGGGAAAAAGGAAGCATCCGTGACGATGAATGCGAGGAGCCGCGAAAGTGGGAAGCGCGGGACCGTTCGGCCCAAAACTAAGACTAAGAGGGGTGGGTGATACACACGACACCGGCAAAATCAAATACAGAAATGCGTGCGCCAGAGAGAGAGAGAGAAGAAAAACACCCCACGCGGAATGAGCATAAATTGGCAGCGAAATAAAATAGCTGCACGGTACACATTTTTTCCCAAACACACACACTTTATTGGCGCCCGTTTCTTCGGGTCGTTTTGTGAAAACAGACCGTTCGGCCCGTATCCGAGGTGTGGAAACAGATGGTAGCCTATTTGTCGGTAATGGTTTTATGGATAAAACATGGCATATCACGTGTTCATACCACGTCGAACAGTAAAGGTTTTATAAAAGTTATGAATGATAACAATAAAAAAGGCCGTTAGTTGTTTCACATTCGATTCGCTGAAGAAGAGACCGAAAGCGGGTGAAGAAGGTGAGAATATTGAGGGATTTTTAACATCGCATTGCGTGTGAAAAGCATGTACGTATTTTAAGCTCTTGTACGAGTTGTTTTTCAAAATGGTGCTTCTATAGGAGTTAATAGATGTGCATCTCAAAAGTCATGAAAGTAAATCGATACTTAACATTTTTTCGGGAGCTTTAGATGACAAAGGTGATAAAACACGAAGCTATTTGAGTTGTAAAAAAAAGTGTTGCTGTATGAAATGAATTCAAGTAACCTTGTTAGAGAAAAGAAAATATCATACCAAGACCTACCTAGACGATATCACCTGAGGAGATTTCCTCTCGTGAGACTATCTGTTTGAAATGCTGACATGGAATGGTCTAAAGCGAATAAATACTTCCGTAGAACAAACAATACCATGGGAGGCGATGCAAAAACATTGTCGGAAAGGGAAGAACGCTAGAACCGTGGTCGTGATGCTGTGTGTGGTCGTCTTGGATCATGATCTTATGCACTTGAACCTTAGCTGACATCTTGACCGGGAGTGAGCTGTCAGAATCTATGGCAACATGTAGCGTGATAGATCCGAATCGTGTGTCCAATTGTTGACATGACGAGCAAACTGATTTACAAAAAGGTGTTATGTGTTATTTGAACCATAAAGGATATTTGGATTAGTTAAGTGCTGCTTTAGGATCTTTTCGAACTTCTTAGGAAGCACGAACAATTTTATCCGGTTATGTTATATGTTCGTGTTGTTACTAAATCTATTTTAAACATGACCGAATCACAACAACATCCTCGCTGGCCTTAAGAACCCCCCCAGTGCCAGAGTAGTTTCGCAAGACTTTGGTACGGATCGGAGTGGTGTGAATTAAACAAATGCCATTGAATATTTACATCGCTTTGTTTTCCATCGCACTGCGCTTTTCTGCGCAAGCAGCATAAGTTTCCTCGGTAATGGTGTACAAATTCTTACAAGCATTCATCGATTAACCCTAGAGGAAAGGTGCCATACACTTGCGACAACGATCTGGTGATGGTGACGATCTTTCGAAACTGTCGATTCTTTCGAGTCCGTGTCCACCGAGGTTCCGATGAAACAAAGAGGAACGGCGAGCGCAATCTATGGCCTGTGTAGATCCAGATCTTTATGGGATGCCTAAGTAACGGAACGTAAAACCCGGCGCAAGTCAAATGTACTCCTCACGATTCCCCATGTGGTCAACAAACCCATTTGGTGCGCCCCGGGATGATGGGGGCCGTCGTCATGGAGAGAATCATCCGCGAGAATGTTGGCGAGGGGGAGAAATATTCCAAATTTTATCGCTTCCTAAATCGAGCGACATCGACGATGTCTTCTGGTTTCCCGGGGAAGGGGTGGGGAAAGGGGGGGGGGCGGTGGTAGTGGGTGCAAACCCAGGTTCGTCTAAGAACGTGTGGAATGCTTGTTGTGTGTGGCGAGTGGTTCTCGGGTTTTCTAGATAGTGAATATTTTTCTCGCAAGGCGTTACCTTCGGTGGAAAGTAGGAAGAATTTTTTTCCCCCTACAAATTTATGATATTTCCATTTTATGCACAAATAAACGCTGGCGACATGTAACAACGACATGTTGGCAAGTTTCTAAATATCGTGATCGCGACGAGGAGCGTTTTATACGGATGGTTATATAAAATCTCTTGTTGTCAATATGTTGATAGTTTAGATTTAGTTATTTTATTTTACAAGTAAAGGGTTTTAAGTATTATATTGTCTTTTTTATCTATTAATCTAACATACAATTTAAAATTATAATTTTTACCACCACAGAGAACCGTCTTCCTCATTTAACTTTAGAAAACAATCTTGTATGACTAACTCAAACAAAAGACCTTGTAAGCGACGAACCCGCTATTGACAACCAACCCACATCGGTGGTGGGTCTAAAGGTACACATCCTTCAGTCGAGAAATGTTGTCTAGCACCAGGCGAAGGTGGGTGCATCAAGAAAAATGCATCACGTCCATGGGTTGGCACTTGACTCAGCGTACGACGTTAAAATGTCATAATCATCGTCGCCTGAAACCGTGGTGTCGAATGATTGCTCAATAATGCCGTTGCCCCGTGCCGTAGAAGTTCTCCCTTTCCTTAGCCCGGATTATTACCACACTTCCTTTTCGAGATGGCCGCCAATTTAACGCCCAATTGAAGCAAAGTGTTCCGTTTTTGGCGAAACGATTATTATCGTCCCGAGACAGCTTTCCCTCCCTTGGTCAACGATGTCCGATGGCACTGCCGTTAGATCTGGGCGAAAACCGCCGAAGGAAAGCTGTTCCATTTCGGAAGTAATATTGTAGAAAGAAGCGTAGAGTATTTTTGCGTAATTTTGTGCTTTATCGACTGAGTATTTCGCACATCAAAGTGTTCCGGCATTCGATCGTTTTCGATCCAGTTTTCCTTTTCTACCGTGTGCTTTCTGCGCCCTCCCTTTTTGTTTTACTTTTATCTCAAAATTTTCCACTTTCCAACATACCTGGAAAAAAAGGCTGCAGCTCAAGAAAACGATTAAAATATTCCAATACCGTTTCCGTGCATGTGAGTGAGAGTTTTGCAACTCCCGCACGGGCCGTTCTCCGTCGTTGAGAAAATGGGAAAGCCAGTCAACGAAAACGATGCTAATTGGTGATTGCGCGGCTCGGCTCGTTTTGCTCGGACCAGCACTCATTGCACCGCTTTGCCGGTTGCGGTGGTTCTGCTGGCTGTTATCAAGGAAAAAGCAGCCCGCCCCGTTTTGCTGGAGGAAGTGTTTGGTGCAGCTCGGAAACGGGGAGCCGTGTGGTTAGATCGCGGAACGATATTTCCAGTAGCGGCGTGCCCGCTGTCGGTTATTTATTCGACGTGAACGACGGTTAAGTGCGCATCAGTTTGCAGTTTGCTCTAATTTCATCTCCGGCCAGCCATTATCGACAGCTCCGCCATTTATCGCAACTGTTATTGACAATGGCTCGGGCTTTTCGAGGGCATTTGTTATAGGCACGTTACGTTTCTATCGATCCCTTCCGCACCGTTACAAATCTTTCACTTTTTTAACTTCGGTGGGGCGAGCTTTTGTGATTGCTTTTCGCTATTTGAACAAACCCGATCAACGTTAGAGAAATCAAATTGTGTTGTTTGAAATCTTTGATCAATCGAGTTAAATAAAGGGACGTTTGTTGCAGTCAAATGATTCGATTTAGCAATCATTAACACCAACATGCATTTTACATGCATTCATGGCACTCCCTGGAATAAATCTTACGGGCACGGTTCTGACCTTCTACATTCGATCAGTTTGCTGAAAATATCGCTCGAATCAACGAAGAGGTTCGTCGCTTGCTTTAATGAAATTAGAAGCACTTTTTAGAAAAAGAATGAAAAAACAACTCTTTTGCTCTGGACGAGGATAATAAATAAAATTGGTGAGGAGCCTTTGAAAATCAATGCGACACACGTGTTCCATAACACCGGTTGGTCGTGAGGAAAACCCCCTTACGGAGAGTCATCCATTTCTTGAGGAAGACGAAGCAACAGTTGGGAGCAGTAAGAAGGCCCATGTTTTTCATCCATTTCGTGACGACTTGAAATGACTATACTGCATCGGATAGCGTCCCTCATTCCGGTGGCCACAAACGGGTTGAGATCTATTACCGCACAGCTTGTTCGGTACATTGTTGCACCTGCCGCTCCACGGTAGGTTACATTTTGTTAGTTTCACAGTGGAGCTGCAGCACGGTGCATTAGCATAACGTGTCGTGCGCTCGGTGGCCGCAGCGGGTCGGGTGTTCTAAATGACCGCAACGACCCGGCGATCAATCGGTAATTGCGGGTGATCCAAACCCGGCCGGATCGATAATTAAGTGTAGCACAACGGACGAGGCGGTCGTCGTCGACCCCCCAAGGATGGCGATGGTAAGGAACTTTCGCCAAGGACGGGCGATGATGAGGCTTAGAAAATTTTGTGCCGAGCATTGATGGTGTCCCCTATGGACACGTGAATGGCGTCACTGATGAAGATTGACGTGGAACGGAGAGGATGGACAATCCCTGCGTGTTAGCTATTAATAATAATCGGTTGATATTGAAAAAGTAGAACGACGGAGCGGCTCGGCGTTCTGCGAAAGAAAACATCACCGAAGATGGACAGCGAATTTTCCGCTATTAACAATGATTCGGAAATGACGGTTCTTGCATCATCAGGGTGCTTTATAGTACGGAAAATGATTAACTATCGATCGTTTTCCTTTGGATTGTCATTTTTCATTCAAGGTTTTATTGAAACATGCCATTTTCTATACATCTTTCTATGAAACCGGTCATATTTTAACAATCACCATGTATGAGTGGGGTAGTATAATGTATGGCATCTTCAATTCAACATACAAATTGACCTTTAGTGCTTGTAACGATCATCACACGTGTTGCATAACAAAGGTATTTATGGGAAAGGATTGCGATTTCTGCTTGCAGCAAAAACCGCTTCAGATTGAATATTAATTCGTTCACTTAATTCGTTCGTCCCTTCGTTGGACTGGCTCCAGCGAGGCCTCTTCTGGCTCTTGGCACACGTCCAAGCCGACGCACGCGCAGGACAACTGTTGTGTGTTTTTACATACACGTATTTGTAATGCTAATTACGGGCCATATTTCATGGCAGCCGATGGCGATGGGGAGCACAAACATAGGTAAACAAAAAAAACAGGCATCCAAAAGTGAAGGTGAGGAAGTGACGATGAAGAAGGGCCTTCTTTGGTTAATTTCAAATGCGTCGTGGTGATGAAAAGCGACATCGGTAGCACAAACCCTTTTAGTTATTCGTTATGCTGCCGGTGCGCTCCGGTGGTCGGATGTGCCGATAAAGAAGGGCTTTCGAATTTCAAGGCCGCACAATTAAACGGACACGCACCTACGATTTCCTCCTCCCCTCCGTCCCCTATCCCTCCCAACAACTGATCCAGTTCTTCGGTGCCAAGTTTCGGTTTCATCGTTTGCGTTAACAAGCCTTGTTGCTCGGCATTCCTTTGCCGAGAGTGCGAATACATTCTCGCGATGTCTAATGACAGAAAGAAAACGATGCCAGTCTCGTTTGAGAGGTATGCTTGCTGCTTGGTACTTGGCGTAGAACAGCAGCAGAATGGCAAATTAGTGCAGACCCGTGTACTGATTTGTTCGCGATAGCGATCGGAGTGAAAATAAAATACAGTACGCTGACGACGATGATGCGGCTGGGAGAACCAGTTGATTGTCAGCCTTCGAGGGCGAGCGTCTTGTTGCGTTTGAGTTATGATTGGCAGCATAATCGAGTGGCGGGGCACACAAGTTGTCACACGACCACGCGATGAGAGGGAGCATCGCGAGTACATCAGTGCGGCCAATTAGTTAACTTATGATTGTTTTCCGAAAAACGCATCGAGCGCACGACTTGGCAAGACCCGGATCCAATACCGAAGGGACAAACATTCGAAAAAAAACCAACTCTAATCATCCCTCTCCCCACCCTGACAGGTAAAGACAGCTGGAGAAGCTGCTGGACACGTTGATGGACGGACGAAGTCACGAATCGTGAAGTGAAGTCCAGCTCTCGGAGCGTCGGTGTTTGTTTTTCCAGAAAAAAAAACGTATCTTCCACTGACCGTGGCGAGGCGGAGACTAACACTCCGAGGTTACTGGCCCTGGACTGGACACGACGACGATGTCGGGTTGGCTCTGTTTGGTGACAAAATCAGGCGCCCATCGGGTTTTCTAGATTGTTTTTTAGCAGGTTCTGCACGAACGAGGTAGACGAACCTAGAGAACCCCCAGATGGGATGCCCTGCTCGAGGAATCCAGGATCGATGACGACGTGTACATGGTTTTTCAATTGCATTGCATTGGGGTTTGGCGTGTTTTTTTTTTGCAAATGAAAATGAAATGAAACGGAGGAATGGCAGAGGTTTCCCGCTTCGGAGGCGTTGAAGTCTCTGTGCGTGTCGCGGGCAGTTTGTGGGTGTTTGAGCACGCGGGGCACTCATTCGGACTCGCGAGTTCGAGCGCCGCTCCCTCTGCTTATCGGTGGCGTCGTATCTGGAGGAAATTTCGCTCCGTTTGGAGACCACACTTAAGACGTCCTGCGGGGAACCTACGATTCTTGAGATGTACTCCAAACAGATGGACGGTTCGGGGGGGGGGAGGGTTGGGTGTTCGATAGAAGGTGGTAGCGGGTGTCTTTCTCTCCCCCGAGGACGTTGGGAAGGTTCCATTCGGTAGGATGGCAGTCGTTAGCAGTGTGGTTAGCCTTATCAAAAGACTTGTAGTGGGTTTGGTTGTTCCCGCACCGGGAAATCCTTCTCACAGCCCACAGCCACCCACTCGCAGTCGATTCTCGGGGAAACTGATTTACAACTTTGTGCTCGTCGCGTCGCGCCGTATTTTGTCTGTTTTGATGAAATTTTAATTGGCTTTCGGTTTGCTTTGGACTCCCAACGATGGCAGTCTCCCCTCCGGTTTGACCAAGGCAGGCGTAGGCCAGTGTCACTGACCATCAGCGCTTTGGCTAGCCAGCCTGCTTTCCATTTCCACCCGTACCGGTCAGCTCGTACCCAAAATAGACCCGGGCCGGTAGGGAAAAATCGATACGATAACCAGCAAACCGAGAAACATGAAACACGGCCTCCGGGACGGACGGTGAAGATAGAACCAGCACCAGGACGCCACGCTGTTCGGACGGGAAAAGGCCAGACACAACATGCAACTGGTGCATCACTACGATTTCGCACGGCGCTAACAATCGCTAGATAATGCTCCACGCGGCTCCAGAGCTACTGAATGCGAATGCCTTGACTGGAGTGTGGTTTTAATTAACATCCAATCTTTTTGGGAAACTTTTAAATCTGGTCAATTATTCAACCAAGCAACTCCGGTGCGGCCTCCAGGTCGCAATCGTTTCGGTTGGATGGATAATTGTTTGCTTGCGATTGTTTTTTGCAAAGTGCCGTGGAATTATTTTAATTTCATGTATATTTCTTCAGCTCCACTAAAACTTCTTCATTAAAAATACAAGATACTAACTCACGAAATTTAAGTAGACGTAAAATAGTTGACAATAAGTTTATGAATATGTATCTGTATCGAATGATTTATCGCAGCCCTTATACGTTTATTTAAAAAGGCCCTACACGTTTCGGAGCCCTTTCGATTGCTATCTGTAAACCCATGAACAACATCTTCTTCTGCAATCATAAATGAACATTTTACGCTTACAATACTTGTGTGTATCTAGGATCGTACATTTTCACTGAAAGCTCCGCTCCGTTTCGAAACAGTAAGCCCTTGATGAATGGCTTCGAGTTATGAGGGATTTTGTTTTTGCGGCTTTTTGTGATAATTTTATTATCAAACCCCCAACCGCCCACTGGAGCACGATTTATGACGAACATAAGGGCCAAGTGGGTTCGGTTTGTCAATGTTTCATGCACCATGCACCTTATGATGGGCGTGCTGGGAAACTGCTACAACGATTGTCGTAGTGCGTGTTTTTTTTTTACAGCTTCCTTTCCAACAGTTGAGATCATCTTGATAAGGGTTAACTGCTGTCCATCAAAGCTGGCCAACCGAAACCGCTAAAGTGCTACTCAATTATGATGGAATCACGGTGTTGCATTGATTTTGTTGGTTTTGTTATGGAGGTGGCGTTTTCCATAATCACTGTAGCGTTTTACAGTGACTTTGTGAAGTAAATGAGCGTGGTGGTGAGTTGATAAGGCATATGAAGTAGTATTCATTGCCCTGCGGGTGGCTTATTAGCGTCTCGTAAATGGGATAATAATGCTTTCCCGAGGCGTTGCTGAGGAAATTTTAAAATGGATTCGAGTCAAATCGTTGCAAGTTGGCGGTGATACTTTTCATAAATGTTCGATCAATTTTCGTGTTGTAATGAGGATACTTTTCAACTACTTTGAATGCTCCATTTCTCTCAATTTTCTTGTAATTATAAACGTTTTCCTCTTTCCCCATGTGTGATTGTTTTGAGTTCGTCACCATAAGATTTTCGTATGTTTTGGCAAATGTGAAGCGGAGCAGCGCGTCAGTGCCGTATGCATAACAGCTTACGCCATTTTCTTCGAAGCACTTTGCGATTGCGTATCCATAAATAAAAAAAAACATAAAAGTGGATCGATGTGGAGTCAAAAAGTTGATGACAGAATCATTGTGACTCGAACAACACGCACAAATCTATCAAAGGCGGAGGAAAAACGATGAAATGTACCGATCGTTTTCCGTGAGTGTGTTCCACCCGAGCGCCTTTTGTGAGAGTTTTGCTACAAACAAACATCTTAAAGCGGTCGTGTCAGTTGAAATCTTTTATTTCATTCCTTTTGCGTTATGATTTTTTCTTCTGTTTATTAATGTGCAACCGTTTTCCATGATGTGGCATAATCTTTCCATCAAAAAGTGGAAGGTTTTTCTTCTCGCCCTCTTCCATGTGTGTAATTGATTCCTGGTCCGTTGTTGGTGCTCATTTTCCCATTTTCCGTATCCATTTTGTACAACGTTTAAGCTGGACGCTGCTGATTGATTCATGCCTTTCGCTCGTAATTTCTTCGACAGTCGGCGGAGATGATTCAATTAGGCCTCCTGATTGCTTCACCCCTCCGCAGTAATCGTATGTGGGCTAGAGTTACGCAAACCACCGTCATCCCGACGAAGGGCCACCCTGCTGGTGAACCGAACCCCGTTTTGGATGCGTGATCGGTTCACCGAAGGCAAATGCGCTATCGTCACCGGTTGGGTCGATTTAGATATTTTCGCTCGCGCGTGCCGTGTGAGGTTAAACATGCATGCTACAGACATTTTTTTTTCCAGAGACCCAAGGCAAGTGCTGGGCTAGGTGTTGGCGCAGTTTAGGATAATTGAGAGTAATTTTCGAAAGGCGCGTTTTTTTTTTTATTCGAAAGGTTCAGGAGGTTGTCCGAAGTTGTTGTAGTGGACGTCCTAGAAGACCCCTGGAAGTGGTCAATTGGCTAGTTACACATGAGTGTATATGCGCATGTATGTACAAGCGTGTTTACGTACCGTTTGCCCTCAGGGGGGTAGCATAGACGATGAAGATGTGACGGAGTAATGATGATGGTTGCCGCAATCACGTTGATTCTCCCGGTGAAAATGTGACACGGTTTTTGCGCGCCGTCGATCGTGTTTCTCCTGTCGCCGGGCTGTCGCTAAATTGCGGACCGATTTATTTGACTGTCGGTCGCAAACCGTATCCCGAGACCCGGTTTTTTGGACGGCTGCTGGCAATCGATGCTGCAAGTACGCTCATTAGAAGGTAATTGACGAGGGCCCCAATATGATGTAGTTTAAAGTTTCCCCGCGTCCTGACGCCGCGGTTATAAATCATGGTACTCAATCAAGCAATTCGTTTGAGTTGATTAACTGCCTCGTGCTGAAGTTATATTTTCATTTCCAATTATCAAGGCCTATCTTCGATATCCACGTGTTTAACCAATGAAAAGGAAAGCTTTAATAAAAATCGAACTCTCTTCTAAGAAGTAGTACAGGCTGGCCCCGGTTTTCGTCACCAAACGGGACTTTGACAGCGACGAAAACCGGGGTTAGCGGACTAAATATCTTACGTTTATAATACCTACTCAAGACTTGAGTTACACAAAACAAACGTAGGTTGTGTACATTCTTCTCGTCTGAATTTCCAGTAGTTGATATGAAGGTGTTCTTCAAACTACAACAAAGTTTGTGTGTTTTATCACCAAATCAATGGCAATCAATCGTTTTATATTCCGTTTTACTTTTTTGGTTTCCCTGCCGTGTAGGTTTACAATAATACATTCAGTGCTTCAATTGAAAGACATTTTTAATTGAGCAAAGTAGTCTGAAGCAGAAAACCTGCACCACCCGTTTATGAGTCCATGTTCGGATCTTCTGTCATACAAAATGCATTGAATCGTATGAGTTAAGAACAAAGCACGCTACTATAAACCAGCTTCGAACGATTTGTCAAACGACGAAAACCAGGGCCAGCCTGTACTGAAGTAGCTTATCACATTTTTCATCAACTTCATCGTCACTGAAAATTTGAACAAGGTTAGTCAGTGATTCATAAATCAAATATTGTGAACTCATCGCTCCTTTGACATCGGCTGGCCATGCACGATAATTCGTGGGAATGGAAGATTCGCTTCAGATAGCTTGAAGTAAAAGCCTGACACCAACATCGAAGAGGATAGAAAAAAAAACAACATACCAATTCGTAAGTAATTTGCTCATTGTCGTTGTGTAACTTCAGCTCATGTGAAGGTAGTGCGATAATAATTCGCACACTTGTCTCCCTGTGTCACGAGTCCCCAAGCTTCTTCCCGGGGTTTTCGGTGGTGACACGTTTCGTTGGGGGGGTTCGTCGCTAGCAACCTGTTTTATCGTTTTGCGTCCCGCTTTTCTATCTCCCAACAGGCGGCTGCCTCCTTGAAGGCGGTGCAGAGAGATGGTCTTGAACCGATCGTCACCACTTATTGATATTGTGTGCCGCCCCGACCAAACCTTGGGCAAAAACTGGTCACTCTCTGAAACTGCACCACAACAAGGTCAACGGGTCTGGCGCGGTTCGAGTCTGGGTTCGGGTCAGCTTATACGCGGCTCGTGAGGCGAAATCGGGGTTTTGATGTTTGGGGAGTGCGAAATAAAAACTCGGTTTGGCGAAATGTTGAGATGGTTTTGCATTAATTTTAAACAGCGAACCACATCATGCGGCTGCTAAGGTCAAAAGTGCTTCGACATGTGTAAACGTGTGACTTGAAAGTGGACTACAGAAGTCAACACCATGTCCGTAGTGTGTGTGTTTCGATGAAATCATCACTTGCCAGCTTAAGATGGACACGTTGCTTGGAATAATCCCCAATTCCGGTTTCTTCCAAGCGATCGCAAACGAACGACTAGCCACCGAAAGTCGGTAAAGAAATGAAAAAAGTTGATAATACATTTGCATAGCAGCTTGAATTTGTCACTTCAGGTCAAGGTGGACACTTTTCGGTACGATTTCGGTTATGGTGGTGAAGCAAATGTTCGCTATCGAATGGAAATCAGTTTTATGATAACTGCATTGCACTTTATTTTTTCTTCCCTTCGGCAATTTAAGTTAAAAAATGGTGTCTTTTTGTGTTTTTATTGATTTGATTTTGTAATCCTTATCAGATCTTGAGGAGCAGAGAGGAGTAAGTTGTCAAGTAGCTTAATCCAAGACTATCTTTTTTTATGTTCGGATATCGCGAACAAGCTGTCATATTATGCAACGCAGTATTTTATGATAAAGCACCATCATAAAACTTGTAAAACACCTTCGGATTCAAACATTACTGTCGAATTCAAAGAAGTGCCTGGCGCCAAATTGGTGTTGCCTTAAGCTTGATCGTCGTCTTTGCCTTCCCCACGAGGAAAAAAAAGATTGACGAACACCATACACATCGTACGGAAACCAATCAATACAGCTACTTTGAATGTCATCAATTTTGGAAATATTTGATTGGCACCGAAAAGTGAAAGTTTCCCGCGTGAGGCAAGAGTCACGATACACACACACACACACCAACAAATTGAGCGAAACTAATCGAGGACAAATTAAAGAAGATATTGTTTCCAGCATGAATCGAGATGGTGCCATGGGCAAATTTATGGGCGTGTTAACGAAGCAAACAGCACCAGCCCCTCGAATGAAGACAAAGTACTTTGTAGGCGTATTGATAAATCAAAGAATTTTATTGCCCGGCGCAAGGGGAACCCGCAAGCCGCTATGTAGAAAACAAGCACTCGCCGGTGACAAGAGACGTGTTATTTATTACGGCAGCATAATTGCTCTCGGGGCGATGTGTGAGATGCAGGATACGGTAGGCGAATGGGGAGCAATTAAGTTTACAAATGTAAGCAACTTAGCGGCATGGCGCACGAATGGAAACAGGGATCCTCCGGATTGAGATCCGCGGGAAGGATAAATAATTAGAGAAGCTGGTTATGGCACGCAAGCGGCGCCGGAGCAAGGACAAAACCTTCATCCAGGCGGGATAATTCGTTGTCTTATGGCCACACGACGCCTTTGGTAGAACATTTACAAGGCGATAAGGTAAGGAACTTTGCGCAGTCATCCATCGATCCGTCGTACCCGACCTGCCGTAGCTGCTGTAAATCGTGGTTTGTTACAAAAGCCGATGTGAAATTCGATCCGCGATAACATCGAGACCGTTGGCACACGGCACACATACAAACACACACACATCTATCGTGGCCATTCGATCGCGGCAGAGGCGGCAAGTAATGTAAATTGTTTAATTGTACTTAATTAAATTGTTCGCTCCCCGGTGCGAATGGAGGTTTCGCTGTGAAAATCCTCTCTGTAAGGACTCCCCGACGTTCCCATTCGAGCGAACCGGTAAGTGGCGTTCCCTTTTGCTTAGGATCATCCCTTTGGGGAAGGAGGATTGCACAAATTTACAGCCCCCACTATCTGCGATCTAAGCCTTTCCGAAGGGGGCGATGGCCGGTTCGCAAAACATCAAGCGCTGTGCCGGGAGAAACCCTCTCGATCGTACTGAAACGCGATAAATTAGTGGCTATTTCCTCGCTGCAGCGCGTTCGCGACACAATAAAAGCATACCACACATTCCCCACGGGCGGAACGCGGATGGTGGTCGGGGGGAAAACGGTGTAAGGGATATTTTTATCGCCAGTTTAAAAATATCCTTAATAGCACCATTCGTTCGTGAGCGTCGTTCGCGAGTACACAAAAGTTCTGCTTGTGGCGGCTCGGACTTAGCCCTCGGACGGTTGATGATTTTTCACCATTTATCAGCAATTTTTCCGCCCGCCACCGCCCTCCAACAGCTTCTGGCTAATCCTGGGCGAGTGCTGCCATCGCCCGACGTCGTCTATTTTCACCCGGGAGAGTGCATTGTGTAGCGATTGATTCTTTTGAATTCGAACCACCCTGCTGTGTGTGTGTGTATGAATGCGCTTTTGGCTTGACTTCCCTTAGTCCTTAGTTCATCAAAGGGTCGATGGATCCAAATCGATTGATCGGAGGTTGGGGAGAGGGGGAGGGAGGAACGTATGGAAAGTAGTGATGAGTCTTACGATTCTTTTCACGGATCGACCCGGAATCGAGTCCGTCCCTAGAAGAATCGATTCCGACCCGTAGGTGCAACGAGTTCGGGTCGACCCGAACCAACAGGTCGAACTCTCATATGGGCAGCTGCACCTACTGGTAGACCCGGAGTCGTTGCACCTACGGGTTGAACCGAAGTCGTTGGAATCAGGAATACGACCCGAACCGCTCCGGGTCGCTTACGGATCGCTCCGACCCGATAGGTTCGGGTCGACCCGCTCATCACTAGTGGAAAGCGATCGCACAATGAGGTACAACTTTTTTTTTCCCCAACCAAGAATTAAACAGTCGCCGGGAACATGATGAAGCTTGTAGTTGTGGTTTGGGGGGATTGAGAAGACAGAAGCAGAAGCCAACCTCCTCGGAGCGCCTTCGCTTGCATTCTTCCGAAGAAGATTGATCCCCGATTCGGCTCCGCAGGTACTCTCTCTGGGGGGATATTCGCTAGATCCGTCAGAGGTAGCAACCGTTCGACCTTGTTCGACTCCACAGTGGATGAAGTTAGCCCCCGGGAGGAAGAGGTAAGTGCATTGAGCCTTGATTGATCTGAATCCCAGCGCGCATATCGGCCATTCGCGGATCACTCGGCGAATGTCGTTTTTCTTCTTCCTTCCTTCGACATCAAGCCAATGTTTGTGCCAATGTTTGTTGCCCCTGTGTCGTGTGGCCAGGTGTGGCATGTCAGGATGGCGAATAATAGAAGTTCATTAAGGAGGAGTTTATTCTGCACAACTTCCCATTGCACTCGGTGATGGATGGAGCGACATTTGTGGACAGGCGATGTGCAACCATCGAAAGTGTTGGCGAAGCGCGCCAGAAGAAGCTATTTAATTGCGGAATCCAGATCGGGGATGTTAATCGAAGCGATGATGCTACCGCAGGACGGATGGATGGACTCACGTCGGTCGGTACAAATTATCATTGCAAAGAAGGGTTTCTTCTTGCTGAGGCACTTACGTGGGATTAAATTCTTGCCCCGTTGTGCAGGTGTTGATTAATCATGTTCCAATGGACACAATCGGGTGCATGTCGCATCGAAGGGAACATCGATGGATTCGAGCGATCTCACAGATCTATGCACCATTTTAGCAAGACCACACTGCAGGACTGCACCATCCGTCGAATGGACAGTAAAGCCTTTTGGCGAACAGTTGTCAATGGGATGGTAATTCCATTGCAGTTCTCTTTAAACATTTTTCCTTCGGGCGTGAAGAGTTCGTTCTTTCTTGTTTCACGTTTGATCCATTCCTTTTCTCGTTTTCCTTGTCCTGGACAAAAAAGATGTTGTAGTAGCTGCGAAGAACATCTCCATAATAGCTCCGGGAACACAATCGGAACCGTGATTGGCGTAATGTGAAGAATCGATCAGTGCAACGTTCCGATAGGGCTGCTACTATCACCAGCATCAAATACCCTATCGAATGAGACATTCAATTCTCTGCCTCAACACATAAGAGTCGAATTCAATCGACAACGATGCGCCGGAGTTGATAATGGCGGGGAGTTTAGTTGAAGAATTAATTTACTCTTATTTTCAATCCGATCGTTTCGATTTAATGCACTTTGAACGATAGGTTCTCTGTGTCTTTCTTTCATGACAGTTCGATTCTGTTTAATGTGGCGTTCAATGTTGTTGATTTTACGGATCGGTTTGTCGATTCAGCATAATTTCCTCTTCTAAAAGTGTTCAATCGACATGTGTTTAGTTGCGACTTGAGTGCAGTACCTTTGTAAACCTTCTTTGACCTTATGCTGTCGGTACAAGAGGTCACCGGGAAAAGAGTATGTAAAGTGGTTCCCTTCTTTTTCCATGTACGCGTGTTATCCTTTTAAATGATCGGGACCTCCTACCGGTCAGCCAGTGGCTACCAGAAGCTGGCTCAGACCCAACCAACCAACTAGCGATATCGCCTTCATCATGTTTTCCCTTTTCGGACTGGAATTCCGCCGGAGAAGCCGGGACAGAAGTTTTGTCCAGCAAAAACTCGTGCGCTCTTGTTTTTTTTTGCGTTTTGCGACCGCTTTCACCCACGGGCGGCGTAAGCAGTGATGCAATAGTTTGAGCATTGTTTAACATTCTGCTCGCTGGGACCGGTCGTTGTCCGAGATGAAAATGTTTCCCGCTGTGAGACGGTGGCGGCATGTTGTTGCGAGTTTTTCCTTCTTACTTTTCCTAGCGGGTTTTGTTGACCATTTGTTAAACAATCTTTCAGGCAAGCCCTGTTTCGTGTTTTCGTTAGTCCATTTGGAATAGGATTTGTGGTAAAAGTATGCTTTTCAGGATGTTGTTTACTTTGTTCATAGCTTTGTTGGTTAATTTGCTTCAATTTTCGGACGCTATCAAAGCTATGATGCTTTTCAGGATGTTGTTTACTTAGTTCATAGCTTTGTTGGTTAATTTGTTTCACTTTTCGAACGCCATCAATGCTATGAACCATTACGGTCAGCTTCTGAAGTGGTCAATATGTGATTTTATGAACTCCTCTTTCCAGTGTGTTTTATTTTACAACCAGACCTGATGTCAGGCCTCCATGATATGTGTTTTTATTGTTCCTTTCAAGTGCGAAATAAACCGAAACCCGCCCGAAGGGTGTGGCGCTTTATGGGCGCGAGATAAACGACGCCTGGCTGCCTCTTTTTAAAAGCTTCCCCTGCTTCCGCAACATTTCCGCGTATATGCAAATAATCGCGCGCGGGAAAATGCCAACGGCGTGTTATGGTCGTCATTTCGGATTAAAGCTCAAGTACCGGGAACGTGTGTGTGTTTCCCTCCGCCATGTGAAGCGGCGGCGGCGGCGGCGGCGGCGTCGGCTTCTTATGTTCCACATGCTCTTACGAATGACACTCCATCGTCGACTTAAAGGAATTCCTTTGCGTCATGTGTGCGGGGGTGTGTGGGCACGATTTTTAATCGTTTCAAACCGGCCAGCCAGCGAAAGTGATTAATCATGCAATCCTACCTCGCGCACACCAACAAGCTCTTTGCACGCCACCACGACGTCATAGGTACGTTTATGGCCGAGGCCGAAATAAGGAACAAAAATGCAAATAAAGGGTTGGAATAATGACCCTCGGGGTGAAATATGTAAACCGTTCCGTGAGTATTCTGGGGGGTTTCCTGCTTGCGTTGCGAGTTCGAAGTCGTTCGTTGTCGCTCGAGTGTCTCGTTCCGTCGTTGCGCAGACAATGGCCGACGATCTCCAGCCAGTTGGTTCGCAAAATTTAATTAATTTCGTTTTGATTGAAGTCAAAGGTTCCAGAAGGCGCCTACGGGCCTGGGAATAGACAAAGAGCACCTAAGCCTTAGCGCCTCCGGGGGGGTTTTGGAACGGTGGATTGAAGCTGTGGAAAGGAAGTGTAATAGGCTCGAGATTTACGTTTACTGTTATCCCGGTCGGGAGGGCGAGTAAATGTTTGTCTTGGTCTTGGCCCGATAGGACTTCTGGAGCTGGTTTTACGGTAGGAGCGACCGACGAAGGTGACTGTACACCGCTCATATGTAAGCGAACATGTGTGTGCCCCTTGGAGAACAATGAACTCGTAGTCCTAGTCCTCTTCCCGGCGAACCGAATACTAGTTCTCCGCGTTCTGGCCACCTGGAATGTCTCGGGAATGCGTGCTGAGTACCAGAGTACCTCTGGTGGTTCCTCCCCAGGTTCGGCCGAAATGATGAACGATGAGCTGCCGACGACCTGCTGCATTGCGTGTGCATTCGTTGTTCGGCAGGCCGGGGTTCGGTTTGGCGAAACTTTGGCGACCATAAATAACGCCGGCGCGAAGCGACCATTCGATAGGCCGGGACCCGGGATGACCCTCCGATCATCCATAACGCCGGACATTGGTTGGGGGGTTGTTTTTTTCTGGACCGATGAGAGTAAAAATAGTTCCACTCGGTGCTGGAGACATTCTTCCACCTGGGTTGCGTTATCATGTGCTCAGGATCGGGCTTCGAACCGGCCGTAGGACCTGCTGCCTCTGGCTTGGGAGTTGAGGTCAGAAATAATGACCAGCCGGTGGTATGGTGGCGTTGACAAAATCGTTCCCCGGACCGAAATAGGGAAAGAAAACCTCTCCTCCCAAAGGCCAGCACCAAACTGCGAGGACGCGAAAGTGAGTCCGTTTGAGTCACAGACGAATGCAAACATAAATTATCGACCGCAAGCATAACTCACTACACTTCGATAGTTGAGTGGATAATTCAATATGTGTATCCATCCACCCCTGGTCAGTCCCGGTCCGAGAGTCCGAGAGTCCGAGGAAATTCAACCGAGACCCACACGACACGACCACGACCACGACCTTTGTGGTCGCAGGAGTTATTCTGCAGAAAACCTATGTTGGCGGTAGCGCCTAGTTGTATCGGGCGCCCTCATGTGACCCGTCCATGTGCGTCCTGTCTATGCCCGAGGAACTGGGGGAGATACAGGCGGTACATCGACCCAAAAGGGTGTGGCAGGCGCCAGGTTTTGCTTATTTATTGATCCTACAGCTTTAGTCTTGGCGTCCCGGTTCGACGATGAAGTTGCGATTGGGAAGTTTTATATTTTTATTATTTTAAATAAATCGTTACATTAGAGCTACACTGGTCGCCCTGGTCAGCCTTTGTCCTGCCATTGCAACTCCGTTGCCACATACGTTGTTGTCACATCCTGGTAAATGAATTTGTTAGGATTTGTCTTGTGCAAAGTTTCCTTTTGTTTCACCACCGATCTATCGAGTGTCATTAATTGTAAAGGTTTATCAAAGCGACTACAACTTATTTCAATGTTGATTTGCGGCAACTGTTTTGCTTTTCTTCGGAAGCCAGGACGCAACTAACAAAGCTGATAAAAACCTGACGTATGTGTAGCGCGCTAAGATGCCAAGCCTCAATCTTTTAAAAGAACAAGAGCAAACATATTGTAAACCCCTCTACGTTCGGGTGTTATCTTGACTGAAGCGGCAAGTAAGGAAACGTGCAACCGTTTCTCAGGCGGCAACTTATCTCTTCGTGGTTTTACTTTTCCAAGCCGCGGGGCATGCGTTGGTTTTATGTGCTTTATGGTTCGGTCCGTCGAATGGAACGAAACGTTCGATTCGGATTAGAACAAATAGACATTGTGGAAAAGCTTCCGAAAGAATCAAGGGGGTAGAGTAAAAGCGGTTCCGACTATTCCCTTGCGGGCTTGCGGGAGTGGAGTCGTGCCATTGATGGTCATGGTCTAACGTCAATCACTCACGATCACGGAGCAAACCCACGATCGCCTTTTCTCCGCCGGTTTCTTGCCACCGGAACGGATTTGCCGAACGATTGGAGGGCGCTGGTTTTTGTTCGGTCGACGCCTCCTTGTATGTGCGGGCTGTCCATCAAGATATCCTGATACTGGTGTCCTGCCGGCGTAGGGACTCCGGCTCTTGAGCGTCCAAGGAGTCGAACGACGCCTGTGTAGGCAGAACCATGCCATGCAAATCGTGACGCATGAGCCTCGGCGAGATTTGCGTCAGTGGGATGGGTTTTTGGGCGGCCTGACGGCGTGCAATTAGCCTTCGGTCGATAAGCGTGAACGAACGTGGCGGTGAGTTACTCTAGGGTTCCTTCTGGCGTTTCGGATACTGAGGACCTGCGTGTTCGCTACTCTTGAAAGCGTTGTGGATTTATTTATTGCGTCTCATTGATCCCGTTTGCGGCGAAGGTGCGCCCGGTTGCGGTGCTAGTGATCGTGCCAGCCGAAGAACAAGTAGATCACCTCCAGAATCCGATCGACATCGACACCGTAGGCGCGCAGCTGGCTCGACACGCGCTGCACGTCCGGATGGTCGGCCAGCTCGTGAAAAACGTCGTGCAGCTCTCCCACCATGTGATGTAGCTCGGCGAACTCGCTGCCGGGCGTCGCGATGAACTGCTGCGCCAGCTCGTACGCCCCGTCGATGTTGGTGACGGCGCGGATCTCGTCCATCATGGATGCCCAGGAGCGGGCGTTCTTGGCCGTGGAACGGCCGGGAAGGAGGGGTGTCAGGCCGAGGGTGGCAGCGATACGGTTGAGGTAGTCGCGGATGCTGACACCGCGCACCTCCGTCCAGTTGCTGATGTCTCGCAGCTGCGGTTGGGTGATGAGCAAAACCCAGGCACGGTCCACCTCCGGGGTTTGCAGGAAGGCATAGATTTCGGCCACCTGCGCGTCGGTTTGGATGTACCGGTTGTAGATAGAGCGCACTTCCTCCATGTTCAGGAAGGGCAGGAGTTGGTCGAACTCTTCGCGAAGTGTGGCGGCGTTCGCCAGGCCGCTACACAAGACGGCAACCAAAGCGAGGATGACTTTCTGTAAACAAAAAGAAGAAGGTTTACACTCAAGAATTATCAGATCTCATACTTTTAGACGCATTCTTAGACGATTTCAATTCGTACTCAGTCTTACCATCTTGGGGTGCGCTGTTGTGGTTCCCTTCGAACTTCGCCAAATGTTGCTTTCTGACCTTCTCTAACGCCGTTTCTGTTCAATTTATACGAAAACGAATCCGTTTAAATCGAACTTCTTATCCAAGCGGCTCCGTTGTCAACACCTTAGATTACGAATCACAGGTTTTTTGTTGCCAGCGACTTAAGCTGATAACGGGCCGTTACACAGTTGATAAACATTTTCAACGCCGTTGGTAACCGCTGTAAACGAATTCCTTAATACTGGTCTTCACTGTACAGTAGCGTGTGTCGTTGGCTTTAACGGGAAGATTAACATTGCACAATGTACGGCTTATCAACACTTTCGTTTATTGACCATCAATAATTAACGCTTGATATCGTGGGAGTTTACCTAGTCCACTCAATCGATTGACATTAGACATGTGTTTTAGTTCTTTTATCAGTTCAGCAAAAATATAAAAATACTAGTTATTACTCATGAATTCTGGTAATGATGAAAATGTTTGCGTACTTCTTTTAGAGTCGTTTGAGCAAAATATGCGATCTTAATTAATTGATACTAGCCCGCATGTGTACTCCAGTACTGGCTTACGGGTCGAGAGTCCAATAGGAAATTTATTCTGGACCAAAATGGCCTCTTACGTGGAAGAAGCAATAAACTTACCTACCCTTATTAATCTACGAATTGCGCTAAAGAATGGTTTCCATATGAACTCTGCAGATCAATAGTATAGTATTAAAACGAGTGCAAGTCGCACCAGCTGTTTGTTTAATTCTTACGGCAATTCTGGACGTCTGGCAAGTCCAGAGCATGCAACGGATTTGTCTCTGACGCATGACTAATAAATTGTGCGCTCGGTATCGCTTGCAAGCGCCCAACGCCGAGGTCCTGACTCCAAACATTGACCAGAGCGATGGTCCGCGTCTGTATCAAATGTCATTGGTTCTGCGGGTTCCCCCCCCACGCCGTACCCCTCCGATCGAAGTTGACGTGTGAGTCACGACGCGAGCGCTTTTAAGACAAACTTCCCCGGGGGTAATCAATGTGGAAGGACAGCATTTCCGCCAACGTGTGACATCGGTCAACTACGTGTAATATGCGGTCATAAAGTTTCTTGCTGTGGACACGATCGAGCGGGACAACGGTTTTTTGACATAATATATTTTATTTTATAGAATAAACAGAGTTTCGTTCGAAGAGTTATTCTGGAACGTGATGGGCAGAAAACACACAATCTCATACAACAGGAGAAGTGAATTTCTCCTCCACCAAGTTATGCAACTTTTTAACTTGGCGTTTTAACTTTTCCAATGTAAGGCATTGTTCACTTTTTTGCTTTTGCTCATTCGTGACTCAAGCTCCGCTATAAGAAACGAAAGACGAGCTGCATCTTCAGGTGCCCGTTTTGTTCACACCTAAATCGCAGCTAATGGTGAAATGATGGTTATATAAATTGGTTCTAATGACGATAATTGCCATCGTGGGGGAAGCAAAGAGTTGTAAAGTGTAGCTGCGGATGATAACCATTTAATGCTGGATCGATAGCAAATTGATCGCGAGGCGCTGCTCGGTCCTCCCCAGTGATGTTCCCTGGGCATGTTTTGTTCCCCGGGCCGATGCAACATTGTACCACAGTGTGTCGAGTGTGAGTTTATTGATTTACGACAACGCTTTATGACTGCACTGCATTGCTGATGGGATTGAAATGTGATGATGGTTGCCACGATAAAAAGGAGGTAGCAATATTGGTAGGTATGGTTTCTGGTAGCTAAACGAAATCCGGCTGATGTGCATCTCATAATTGAGCACTAACAAGACTTGGAACGGAATTGAGCTTTTGGTGAATTATTGTTAAAAAGAATGATACGGATAATTCCATTTTGGGGTCTTCATTTTAATGAAGCTTTTCAAAGAAATCACATCCTCCTACAGCGAGAATATTTTTGAAGCTAAAAATTACATCTTGGGTTCCCAAATGCACAAAATGCACAAATTGCGACATCAATCACTAGACGCGTGGTAAACTGTAAAGTATTAACTGCACAACGCAAGTAATTGGGAATGAATTGAGTATCAGATTTTGGCCAACGATTCCAGTGTTGTTTGCTAAACTCCCACGTCGATTTGTACTTTCAGCGCAAGATTAATCGTTTGCAATCCGTTCACTCGTATCTTTTCTTTTGTTTTTCTCATGCAACGGTGCTACAGATTGATCTCGGTGCTGGAAATAAATTGGGTGTACATTTATTTTTTCGGGACATTTTATCGCTTCCTGAACTGCAACTAAATTGTCTTTCGGGCGCCCTCACAAACCGACTAATCGGGGCAGTTAAAATGGCTTCACCGTTGCATTTTTATTGCAATTATTTGCCTCCCTTATTGGGGAACTCTCCTGCTCCTGGTCGGGTGAATTCGGGTGTGGGCTGATTTTTCTTCGTTCTCTCAGACACATTTCGCATAGGACGTTTGGAAGGGAGCAAGAGAAAATGTGCAGGTCCTCATACGGGCGCATAAGTAAATTAAATATCAATTTTTCAAACCCAGCACGCTCCCCGAAACGATCGTCCCACCGTTTTGGAGACGTTGGCGAGGACATAAATCAGTAGCGTTCCATTGAACTCATGCCTGCTTTTTCCGTGTTTGGACGGGCCTCCCTAACGAATGCGAATAAATTCGAGCGCGTGTGCGAAACGCTTCGATACCTCACACGAAAGGAGCCCTTTTGTACACCTCAGCCGATCGGTCCCAATAAATTCTTTGTGGTTTTCGACAGTTTTACGTGATTAAAATCGTTTCAGGGAGAAGTTTTCCTTGCGGCTCGTCTCGACTCGGACATTCCAGTTGTTCGTTTTCCAAAGGGAAACGATTGTTTGTTTAGCTTTTTGGTAGATTTTTATCCTGTGGCAAACGTGTGCAGTCTTGAAAGGGAAAGTCAACAACAAACCATGCGGAGAAAATGAAGTGAACAATGTCCCTGTTTTGTTGATCGACCGCACAAGCCGCACAAATACTCTCGGGTGATCGTCGTATATTACGTCAAATTAAGATGCCCTCACAATTTGCATAATCCATTGAAGGAAGTGATCGATAAATTTAATGTGGTTAAAAGCCACTGCACAAAGCGAGAGGATAATGAAAAGCAGGCAAAATGTATTTCCTATAGGCACGAAAATAAGCTACAAATTTCAAAATTGTTGAAGCTCTGGAAAGATACTGCATATTGGTTAATATCCTTATTTATCGATTTTCTTTGCATATTAATATGGCCTTGGGAAGGGATTTCTAAAGCTGAAATTTGTGTGCGTAAGTAATTAATTTCGGTTGCTGCCGTGCAAAGATAAACATCCCCACGGCCATGAACAATTGGTTTCGTCGATTGTTTCGGTTAGGCACGCACTTTATAGAGCATACATTCAGGCGCTTCGAACGCTTCACTTCAGGCGTAAATGAGAAAGTGAATCGCGCCGTATAATGGACACACTACTGGTAGTAGCAAACGAATAAAACCCCTGGTAGCATGCTATTAGTAAGCGATAACAATGAAAAAGCTGTGGTTATATGTTCTTCACACCCTGCCTTTCTACACTTCAAACAAGGGTTCGTCGTTACCTAAGTGAGGTTTAACGAGCCTCTCTCGCACCACCTGAAGGCAAATGTTTTATTTTTGTCATGTTTCACCATCGCACCATTGCCCTCCCGCGGCCACGTCGGGGTGTTAGTGAGTTTAATCAGCATGATTTTCACCACAGGACATCTTCTCCTTGAATGGCCTTGACGGCCGTGTTGGAAGTGGTGGACGTTTTTCTTGTCGCGTCGTTGCTTTTGCGCGGAATGCGCGAAATCATTGAGTCAACGTTCGCCCCCGGGTGCCACGGGAGGGAAGGGAAGGGAAAAGGGTGACGGTTTCCGAACTGGCACCACCCGGTGCCTCCCTGTCGGTCGGGTATTGGCGGGTCGTTATTTATTAATTTCTAATTAAAATGTTGTTTTGATTAGCGTTGTAAGGAAAAGTGCGGTGAGGGAAGAAAAACACAAGGACGAGCACACCACCGTCTGCTACAGGGTATAACTTCTGTTTGGGGTGTTTGCCTCTTTATTTTCGTTCGAATCACGCCTCCCCGATCACACGATACCAATCGTCATACCACCGTAAGGAAGTCCGGGGCTTCCGACAAATCGATCGCGAGCGGATGGTTCTGCAAATGAATGAGGAAAACGTGTGTGTTGTCTGCCATTTTGCTGAAATATGATACGGGAGAGGATTATAAAAAAAAAGGAACCCTCCGATGGCATTATTTCCCCCGCCATTCCTCCCCCAAGGCTTCGGTATTCTTGCGTTCGGTATGAATTTATTATGATAGTGGGGCTTGAAAACAGGCAAATACCTGCAGCTACGACAGAATGCGTATCCTATAGGGAAGCGGATATTATGGTTTATTGAAATGCAAAACGTGCATCGTAGAATTTATTGGCGGCCAGAATTGGTGGATGCAGCAACGGCTTTCCGGTGTACAAAGTAGCAATTGTATGTTGAGTTATTTTGATGGATTGCGTGGAGTTATTCCTGATAAAGAGAACAGTGTTTATTAAAAATAAGTGTGCAGTAAAAAGAGTTTTGAAATAATTTTCAATTGAACGATTAACCCTTTCACGACCGTAAGGTATTCAAGCCTAAAATTGGCAATACAATACAATATTTTTGCTATTTGGGGTGTAAAATAAGAGAATATCACCAGAAAAACCAAGCAGTATGTGTAGATTTTTTATAATTTCATGGGAAATATTTTACCCTATAAACCATAAAAGTAAATAAATAACCAGTATAGTTATGATATTGGAATTTCTTTTATTTGCTTTCCACTACAAATTACATGATAAAAATTCTAATAAAAGTTTTTGTTGTTGGTTGAACGCACGAATGGTTTGGTTTTTGGGCAATTAACTTTAATATGTAGTTATTTTTTGTTTATTCGTTCACAAAGACATTTGCTGCCTTTGACATAATGTTTTCTTTGATGTTTCGTTTAAAAAGTATCGTTTTGATAACAGTTGAACAAACAGTAACGAGTTTTGTATAGATGGGAAAAATATTTCCCTTGGTCGTGAAAGGATTAATCATTGGATGCTTTAGGTTGAAAGGTGTTTCTAAAAAGAACTTTTAGTTTTTCTCTTGTTTGGTCAACGTTATCAATACAGGCTTATTTGGCTAATATTAGTATCGATATCATCCATACATTGAATGCATAAAGGGAAGCTTCCAATTAGTTGTGCCGAAGTACTTGTCCACAGATAAAACACCATTTCTGGACCACCGGGAATCGAGAGCCACCGCTTCGAGTAGATGCTGTTGCAAATTCTGGCAGTTGAAAGTAAACGCAGCGCCTTTCAAGTGATTCCGCTGCAATGAATAAAGATTAGTCTTTTGCTCGTTTTCCCCGATTATCTGGTTCGCCGTGGGGTCTGTTTTTTTTTTTGTGACCGTCAAGTGGCAATCGGTTGGTGTTTCGTCGGGTCCATAAATGCTGCTGAAAGAACGAATCTATTTTAGCTACGCCGCGCGGAGTCGGCGATTTTATTGTGGTTGGCCAACGCGCTTGGCTTCAGTCGTGCCAGCAGCGAAGCCGGGCGGCCGTCCAACAGAGACACGACATGCGGGGACAGCAGAAGCATTCCAGGATTTACAGCTTCATTGTGAATGCACGTGAAACTGAAAACGCGATTGGGAAGGGGTGGATCTTGTAACTTTTCGGAAGGTCGATCGGTGCTCGGGTGGTTGGTCCGGGGGTTTTTCTTCTGCTCCCCGGTTTTTCCCCTTAGAAGGGCTCGCGATCGTGTCGCGTCCGCGTCTTAATCAATGCATTCAAATTGGTGCGCTTTATGTGAAGCTTTGGCGCGGGAGAGTTATTAACATTCTTGTGCTTGTTCGGAAAACGCGACCATTCGAAGATGACAACGGCTCGAGGGGTTTACGACTGCCGAGGGATGCGTCCGTCGAGTTGTGCATGCATTTCGTGCGTACGCTCGCTCCGTCTTGCCAAAGTGTCTATGATGTTTAGCTATTGTATTACAACATAAATAACATGCGATACGATGCCGAGCGTCGGCCTGGCGCGGACCATCCGGACTCTGGCGATCAATATTTATGAACACACACGAGCCGGCGGCAGCTTCGTGTCCTTGTCGTGCGTTCGTTTCCAGCGGACGTTTCCTGGTCCCAAGTGGGTGGATGCAAAGCAAGGAGCCAACACCCGGTGCATGGTGCGTCGATTAAAAGGGTGTTGTCGTAAAGCAGCAACTACAATCTGCTCAGTGTGGAGCTGCAGAATTAAAATTAAGCGAAAGCAAAAATCAATTAAAGAAGTTTATTTATTGGGGCTCTTTTATTTATTCCGTACTCAATAAATTTCTCTCAATCCAGGTTTTTGCAACATAATTTTCTCAGTATGTTTTTTCGAATAGAGTAGAAGCTCGATTTAAATTTCTCATTTAACTGAACGTTGACCATTTTCGTTGGCATAATTTAAACAGCCTTCCTCAAGGTTAGTAAACAACCGTAGAGTAAATGAAATTGGTTCGTAAGAATCATGTGCTCCGCACAAGTAATGTCTGCACAGAAAAGCGCGATTTTCTTTTCGTTTCCATATGGAATGCAAGCGTGTGGAACGGCGAGCAATCGTACCGTGAAGAAAATAAAACACGCAAAACTCAACCGACCGCGTAGACGACGAACCCCTCAATTGCGCGGGGAGGCCTTTCTTCCCGGTGGCCAACTTTAAATGGCATGGCCACACTGGCTGTTGACGGGGCCCGATGGTTTCTTGCGGATCTCGCATGCGAAGTGCAGACAGAAACGAAAAGCCGACGGTTTCGAGACGAACAGTCGAATATAACAAGAGCAGCAAAAGGGGGCGCATCGAAGAGGTGACGGATGTCGGAGGGAAAAGATCACAAAACAAAAGGTACAACAGGCGAAAAGCCAAATCTTGGGTCGCATGGGAGGGAAAAGGAAATGCCTTTGCTGCCGTCCTCGTAGAACTGACCTACAATAAAACGTATTCGATTGGCCTTTGGTGCGGCAACCTTCGAGCTGCGACTAGGACTAGCCTCGGCATAAAACGGCCCGCAGCCTCGAAAAGAAGCAAAATTTCTCCTTCAATTGTGACGTCACTAATTTGGCAAGGAGGTTTAGGTTGGTAAAGCGAATCTTGGGAGAGTTTGAGAGGTTCGTCGCTTGTGGAATCTCTCGACCGTGCTTTACCACCAATTCACGAAGCTGCATTGATGGTAAGCACCAGCTTTTGGTTGAGCTTTTGAGAAGCTTTTCATGTGGCTGACTGTTTAAAATATGAAATTCGCATTTGAAGGATATTTTATGGAACTCATTAATATTAAACACTAGCTTGACGCCCCGGCGTTGCGCGGTGAAGAAGGAATTGAGAAAAGAATTATGGTTTTAACTAATACTTGAAAGATATGTTTGAATTTAATAGTTACAATAACGACACATTTAAAATTTTTGATATTCCATCAATTTCCCCGCGATGTATAAACCTTAGTGTAACTATGGTAGATACACCTTGACATTTGTTTACATGCTTGTTTTGTTTGTGTTAGTAAAACTGAGTTTAAATTGTAAAATTTAGATGATTTTATCAAAAAATAGTGATCAAACAAACCTTCAACAACATCTGCAGTACTTAAACTTAATGTGTGAAAAGTTTCAGAAGCGACGGTTCAATATTGGTCGAGTTTTAGGTGTACATAGAAATCCATACATAAAAAAAAGCTAAAATATGTAGTAGATTAGAACTATAATGTTTGTTGGGTTATTATTTTACAGCTAATTTAAATCACTACATACTTTGCAGTATGTTACCTGCAAGATTGGGTTCAATTGTTGATTTTTCGTTACGATATGTTAAATCAACCGTTCACCACGTTTTTTCTTGCTGCCAATAATAAAAAAAGAAAACAAACGTAACATTTGAGTGAACTATTAGCGGCTGACAACTAACAAACGAAATCGCTAGACGCAATGAAACGAAGCGAGCGAGAAAAAAAACTAAAAGAAAAAAACCGAACGACCTTTAGGACCGAATTCCAGCTGCACAATCATGCCGAAAACAATGTACGGTTCCCTCAATATGTTGGAACCAGTGATGGCGGCTCTTGTAGCGCGCCCTTTCGGTTTTTGGCCCCCCGCCACCTCGTGCCCTGCATGGTCGCCGGCCATTGCATCAGCCCTCATTAGTGTCGGTGGTTTTAAGGCAGACAATTAAATCACTTACAATTGGGTGTTGCTTTCGGTTTTGTTTTATGATTTGAAAAATAAAATAATTTTAGAGATGGCGGAATCCTATAACTCCTTTTGTAGACCTATAACAATTGGTTCCGCAGTGAAGGTACATCAAATAGGGGTCTTTAATTGATTATATTCTGTGGTAACGAGGGTTTTAAAATCCTCATGTAATGTGTTTATTGATTTGCTCTCTATCAGCGTTTTGTAGTGTTTCGATTTGACGGTTTGTTCGACCTGTTTCTATTCCACCACCAACATGGCTTTGTTTCTCAATACGAAAACAGTAACAATAGATCGACAAAGTAGTTTCTGTTTTTATCGCGTACCTCACATGCCCCCAAACTAAACGCGTATGGCCGCCGAAGAAATTGGCCATGTTAATTTTTCGGGTGGGGTGTGCTAATTGAACGACTGCTACCACTCTGCACTGCAAATCCCCCGCCGTACCACCTCTTTGGCAACACAAAACACGTAACGCTCGTTGGGCAAAGGCCCAAGAAGCCAACGTGAAAAGTGAACGAAAAAACGAAACGAAATCCGCGCAAATAAAGCGCACACTTGCTGCACCACCCTGGGGCAACTTATGCTGCTGCCCGTTATGTTGCTATTTGTTAAATATTATTGTCGGGGCTGGGGAGGCATATATGCCACCCCGTGGCTTCACTGCAGCGTGAAACAAAGGGTAAACCATCAAATTGGGTGAGCCCAAAACGCGAAGGCAGCCCGTGGATGTCGATTTTGGAGACAAGCCCAGCGTTGGCAGCAAAGCATCGTGTAGACGTATTCAATTTGCTTTCGGTTAAGCCTATCCATCCAGTGTCGGGTTTTTCGATTGCTTCGTTTGCAGGAGGTATTCAGGGCACGTGCCATTATTTATTTACATGCCACCGGCCCGGGTTAGGAGTGGAGGGACTGCGATGTGCGTGCGAAGGTCTCGAAATCGGGGCACCGGCGATTTAGGAATCGAACTGCCGTCGAGAAGGGGGGAAAAAAGGCGTACGTGGCCAAACGAAAGTCATGCCAAGGTTAGGTTCGGTTCGGTAATCGGTGCGCTTGATGTCACACCCGACGATAGGGAACCGTCAGGCACCCGGGGTTGGGCTGCAAATGTGACACGAGATCAACGAAAGGAATTATTATGTGCTAATCTACCATCGGCAGGAAAGAACTTTGACGCATGGGTGCAATTTCCGGGATCATTCCGGCCGCCATTACTGGATGGCATTTACATTTATCGTTCCGAGGATTCAATGACTCATGAGATCAGTTAAAAGGGCGATAAATTAAATTGATTCCATTTTTCAATGTAGTTGGTGCTTTTAAAACCTTCCTCCGTGTGCACATAAAGCAAATGGTGGCCGATGTCCTTGCTTGATAGCCACCTGAACGATCATAAACCACTTGCAGGAGACTATAAACATTCTTCGGTCGACGGAGGGAATCCTCCCAGCTCAAACGAGTCCTTTAAGAGTTGACAAAAGTCTTCATCCTCGTTGGGTACGTGCTATCGTTCAAAAGCAATCAGAATCACATTAATCGATGCATCGGCGACGTTGGCTTCTGCTTTGGCCAGTTTTATTTCTGCTTCGGATACCATCTGGAATGCCAATTGCCCACCCGAATGCCAATGGTCTCGCAGAAGGTGTTCACCTGAAATTATGATGACCTTTCCAAGTGCTACTCCTCTTTGCTGCACCGATCTCCGATCAATCTCTTGAACCTTCGGTTTGTAGAATTTTCCTTGAACTTCTTCCTCTTCCCGCGTGCCATTCCGGCGGGTGCAGAAACGATGACGAACGGTAACGATGTGAAAAAGTGTGCACTCTTGAGCGTCGGAAAATGAGCATGGGTCGTCGTCGCCGCAACCATTTACGTCCCCCATTGTACGCGAAATTTCCTCCCATTGCGTTCACTTCGGTGGTTTTCCGATTCCAAAATGGTTGTCGTCGGCGTTTTGGAGGTTAATTCCGATCCATCCACTCATCCACCGTCGGCCGAAATTTCAACCCCCTGGGTGACCCTGGGGGAGATGCGGGGGTGGTTTTTGGGCCATCCGTCCCAAAGACAAGGTGCATTCGTTGCTGGCTGTCATCAGCGTCACCGTCGACGTCGTCGTCGCCATTGGCTTTATGTCATTGAAGAAGCGGTGATTTACATTCCATTACCGGATCGCGGTCAGGCCTTTTGCGAAGGGATTGGGGCTTGCGCAAGATTGGAACAAGATTTACTATCAATCCGACGGTGACGGCGTCACTTTGAGGTGCCCAGGTGCGTATGGCGCACTTCTACAGTGATGGCATTGGCATTGTTGGTCGAAGGACATCTACGCGGTGTGCATAAAACGAACGAAGCGGTTTTGGTCACCGCATCATGCAGTCGCGATTTTCGGCTCAATTAGTCTCTGCACTGCAAGCGCAGCATTATTTCATCAGCTTCGTTCGCTAAATCGAGCACCACTGTTTAAACCCCTTAGCCGGGGGTTCCCTATTCCGATCGAAGGACTCGTCTCTAAATGACTGGTTTGTAGGGTTTTAATTTAGCATTTTCTCCCATTTCCACCGTTTCGTTGCAGGTATGGCACACTCGAGGGGGGTTTTGGTATGAGTAGTGGGTGTTCCAGTTGCCGCTCGGTTTGCAAAAACGTACGGAAGGTCACGCGGCGGTGGACGACACGGATACGGAGCGTCCTTGATGGCGGCCGACTCTTATGTATGCACCGAAAGCGAATGATTCAGATCGTGAGTAGTGGATGATAGTTGGAGATCGGAACCTGGGTGATTTAATCTTGCTGTGTTTCTCCCCTCCGAAGTGCCGGGATGTCGATGTAGGTTTGGGAAATTCCCCCCGACCACCGATGTCAATGTCAACGGTGTTACTAGCTAGCCCGGGGTCAATGAATCTTGACTGTGTCCCACTTGTGGTGTGTGACGTGCTCTCAAGGGGATGTGGAACAGCGATGATGAGTAATTCTGTTCTTGAGTTACGCGAAACGCTTGTTTGTAGTTGCAAGGACATTCAATAAATTAAGTGAGGAATGCTTTAGGGTAGGAGTCATCTATTGGATAGGTTTTATGATGAAATTTTTACACACTAATGAGGCATTGGTGGAAGAAATTCTAGTTGGAAAGAGCTAATTATGGTGTTTAGTATCCTACTGGTGAGTTCTCCTTTTTTAGTTGGTTAAAAACTCCCTTAAGGATTCCGAAATAAGCATTCAATGAAATTGGTGCCTTTACTATTCGTAGCTGGTGCTTCCTTCGCTTTGCTCACTCACCCTCATGACTAAAAGTGAGCCCCGTGAGCTTAGTCATCTCACCAACGTGAGAAGAGAGCGATCATGGGCAAAAGCTCCCGGGGAGCATTCACCTCATCGTCTCACGGACGTAAATTGGTGACGTAAGTGATCTTTGCGAGAGCAAAATCACGTTGAATGCGTCATCAAATCAAAACGAACAAGTAGAGAGCGCCTTAAGGATGAAAGCTTTCAGCAGCTTGGAAGCTCCATCGGTTCACCGAAACCGAACCAGCAAAGATCGCTCTCGCTCATGTGTGCTTCTCTCTTTTCGCCATTCGTCCGCCCGCATCTGTCCGTCTCTCGCGTGCCCGAAGGTTGCCAGCTCTTGCGAGCCGGACTTGGAGCGCCATGGGGCGGCTGCTTGAGACGGCGTGATCGTCGGACCGCGTTTCTTCGGGCTCCCCAGCGCTTTAAGGTTGCGCAGCACGGAGCCGCCGATTGCGCCAGTAGTTTGCTCGCGAAAGCTATCGAAGGCGCACGCTCAGCCGGTGCAACGGTTCTCCGAAGACGCACGCAGTTCCACCACTGTTTGGGTGTGTTGAAGAAGGCTTCTTTCGTTTGCCCCGTGTTTTTGCGAATTCACCTCGCCTGGGATCCTCCTCGCCGGTCCTGGTGCGATTGCGTTCCTGCAGGACATCCGTCGTGTCGTGTCACGGTCCCATTCACTCGCGGAGTTACGCAGGGCTACCGAGGCGAATGTGAAAGTGGTTTACCCGGTGGTAGGGAAAAAAAAATAGGTGCACGCAGCGAAGGTTGGGCTCCGCATGTGTCGCAGTATTGTGCTCTGCAGTGGCTACAAATATTGGCAAGTGTGAATCCGGTGGAAGAGCAGGTGGGAGAAAGAAAGAGCAACCGAGCCGAGATTTTGTGTGATTTGTGATTTTATATGCATTGGCCGGATTGGTGGAAAAGTTATTGGCGCTAATTCGGAGGATTGGAAGCGAAAATTAAACAACAACAACCCGCAAAAAAGGCGAATGAAAATTTTGTTCACCGTGCGTGCGTGCGCTAAGCCGATCGTGTTCGATTGAGTGACCGAGCAAAACAGTGAAAACTTCTGCCGTGGATTTGACGTGGAAAACAACGTTGCTACATTTTCGTGTGTAATCAATTAGCGATCCGAAAGGATTATCCAACCGATCACGAGAGGAAGCAAACGGTTGATCGTTCGATCAGCTACAGAGAAGTGTTTGTCACAAAATAATTCAAACAGGTGAGCTGAGTGAGATTTAAATTATTTTACACTTTTCTTGAAAAAATGTAAATAAAAATTGTATTAGTTGAAATTGTAGAATTAAAAAAATAGTACAAAATCATACAATTAAAATCAACATAAAAAACATTGAACAAACAAGCAAACAACAGTGTACAACCGCACGGTATCCTAGTACAATATCTTCGAGGCTGTTAGCAGAGACCGAGAAAGAGAGTGAAAATATAAGTGAAGTGAAACACGTTTACCTCGGAGGCAACCCGAAAATAGGGAAAGAAAAAAAAAACCTGATGCCCAACTCGTTTGCACAGACTTTGTTGAGGAGGCTGCAACAAGAGCTGCAGCGGGAAGGGAACCAGTGAACCAATACCACTAGATAAAAGTGGCTGTGTAGGAAGAAAATTCGCCCGTCTGATAGTGCCAAAGGAAACGGGGGAAACCATCGGAGGAATGGTTGCAGACTAGGACTAAAAAGGTTTGCGTTTGTTGTGTAGAAAGCGAACGTAAGAAGACAAGCGGAGGGATCGAAGTAAAAACAAAAAAAAACCGGGAAAACAAGCCATCATAGAGAAATACGCACACGACTAATGCGTCATCTAATCGCGCGTGGTGAAAGAAGAAAAGGAGTGGAGCGATGTTGGTGATGGAAGGAAAGAAAGAAAGTGCCCGAGCAAACCGATCGCACGTAGAGCGTGAACGAAGGGGAGAAGCAAAGCACGAGGGAAAATGCATCGGTAATCTTCTGCATCGCAACAAACATCAGGGAGGGAGGGTTGGGAGCGATGCGGGGGAAACTACTCTAATTGAGCAGCAGCCAACAGCAGCCAACGACGACGGTTGCGGCGGAAAACGGAGAAACGTTCGACCCGATATGGTTTGGACGGGTTGGAGTGTGTGTAGTCCGGCTTTCCGACTTTCCGCCTTCCGAAGATCCATGCAGCATGCTTTTTTTCCCCCTCACCGTCGGTCACGCGTTTGCGTTTGCTTCCGTTTTCTGCAACTCTTGGCGGGCGACATTAGAGCATGATGAGGTTCGGTTGGTTTTCGTGCAGAAAATTTCAATTACTTTGCTTTGCTGCAAAAATCGAAAAATGTTAAACAGTTTTACATTTACCTTTTCCATCACCCAAATAATTGACCTATTCTAGATCGAAATACGATTTGAATAATTTAGCTTTTCTATGCTACCATTTTTTAACATTGGAACAAATTGGTGAAAAATCACTCGAGAAAGTCGTCACGTGACTAATTTGTGCCCATTGCGGTCCCAAATGTTGTCCAAATTTTCCAAACGTTCGTGTTTGAATCGCTTCGCTAGGCAGCGCTGTGCTTTTGGCAAACCCAGTTTGAACTCGAGACTTTCTAAAACAAAAGCCGCAATTGAACCGCAATAGAGATACCACGCACTGGTAGATAAGGCAAACGGAAAAACATGGAACTGTGTTTCACCGAAAAAAACAGAAAACCCACCTCTCGATCGATCGATTGATTGCCTTGGCGCGGTTAGCGAACTTTTCTTTGCATTGCTTTTTTATTTGCGTGCTCAAGTTTCAACTCTCCTTTCCTTCGCGCAAAAGCGTGCAATGTTTTTCTCACACCTTTCGGGTGATCGATTGGTTCGTGCAATCGTGCGTGTCATGCGGTGAAATGGGGTTTCCTCCCACCCTAACCAGGAAGCGCGCATGAGCCCGAAAAGAACGACCTTCGGACGAACCACCGGAGGAGGTGGTGGTCCAAAATATATTGTGCCTTCAGTCTGTAACTTTGGCCGCCTTCGCGCGCAATGGAAGGTGCCTCAAAGAAACGACGGTTTCTGGAAAGTGAAGAAAAGTGCTCGCACCGTCGTGTGATCGCGGGAAAGCGCAAGGTTTGCCTCCTTTTTTCCTTTGTTTCGCCGACATCTGACGCAACGGTTGTGAAGATTACGTTTGCAAATGTGAAAACTTAACACCTCGCGGTGGTTTCGCGCAGATCGCTCGATGAGAAAGGTGGAGCTGTATGAATAATTAGGCAAAGTTGTCAGCTCCAGATACAAAACTGTCACAGAGATTGTTTCAATATTTTCGGAGGGTAAATTTGACAAGTGACCGCCCACTTTGGGCCATCCTCAGGTTCGCCGCCTTTGCAGCATCCAAGTCTCCGCCAATCTGGCACTGCGAATGCGTTGCAGCACCGGCCGTGATCACGCAATCGGGCGTGAGAAGAAATGTCACGGGGCTCTCGGGTGTGTTATCGTTTGTGAGGGTTTTTTTCGACCTCTTTTTTCTGGTCGGTTTTCCGCCAAACCATCGTTTTGGTATGGTTATGGCAATGGTTAACATTTCAGCAGCCACTGAAAACTGTCGTTGTGTGTATGAGTGAGTTGATTTCCACTCTCACTGGTCCCGGGGCGCGGTGGGACGATTTAATCAAGCGCTAAAATTAAGGGTAAAAACATAAAAAAGACGACCAACACACAATACGCTCGAGGTGGGAAATGAGAATGGGCTGCTGTGGAAGCTAGTTGAGAAGAAACCGTCGCGCGTAGCTCCGATTGCTCGATCTTTCGAGGCTGTCGCCCGCTGGGTGTCGTCGCATCCCAAAAAAAAAGATACATAAACCATCTCTCGGAGAATGTTGAACACCTTTAACGGGGGTTCGTTGTCTGCTGGTAGGTTTCCTCCGCTGTCAAAAAGGCAACTGTAAGTTTATACATCTCCTCTCCTTCGCCAGCATTTAGCGCAACACCGTTGGACGAAAGTGTTATGAAATAATCCAAGGCCTGTCGGTGTCGCATTCCTGCTGGAGCGTGCGGGTTTGTATGAAAAGTAAAATCACAAAACGGGTCTCATAATTGCAATGTCCAGATGAGGTGAACGCTCGTGGAAGGCATAGTAGAAACAGCTTCGGACAGGAATCTGCGAATAAATTCGCCAAAAGACTTGTTTGGTTACTTTTGTGTGTTTGGTGAGACATTTTCATTCGCGTCTCATTGAGTTATAGTTCGTTTTGTTGTTGGAAGTATGAATTGGGTCATTCTCTTTTGAAAGTGATAAACTTCTTTATTTATTTGGGTTAATTACTAAACTTTTTACGTAACAATAATGACTTGAGTCATAATTGCGTTTTTAGTAGAAAATCAGATAACTTGGTAATATTTCTAATCTTTATTTTGATACTCACAACTCGTTATCTATGCAGAAATATATTTCTGGCTGTTTCGTAATTTGTCTTAACTCTCGATATCTCATTCTGCTATCAAATAGCTCCACCATCTTTCCTTAAGGAGAGAAGCTCATGCTTTGTCCACAACCGGTGGCATGGTCTAGCTGGTTTGACAAGTTTTGATTTTCGTCTGTAATCTGCATAATGAACCCGTGGTCGATACCGGAATCAGACTCTAAATTTTCTTTGAATGTTGCTCGATTTCCAGTTTTTGTCTTCAAATTACTGCCAGAGTTAGTTAGTGAATCTAGTGGAATGTAAAATCAGCTTAGGCTAAGCCGTTTTGTGAACAAGTACAGGATTAAGTGAACGAATTTATTCGATCATGCACACAGGGTGGATGGCTTGTGTTGTGGGCAGGTTTTCTGGCTTCTGTCTGATCGAAAACAACAGACAATTTCGAGCTCTGCGTTACCTGTTTGTGGAACGAGACGCATGTCGACCGGCTCTCAAGGATGTCCACATTTCGTGCGACTTCGAAAGGGGCCAATGCTGGCGAGTGGCTGTGCAGGAAAAAGAGCAAGAGGTGTGTGGAGGAAGGGGCATATATTAATCGCGACCGCCCCGGACACAGGTGACGATTAAGCCGAACCGAAAATATAAAATCGTGAAGAACCGATCCGATTCGCTATCTTTCGCTACCAGCGGACAAAATCCTACTCGGTCCTGTTTCGAACTGTACGCTTCTTGACAGTGAGAAGATTTAAAACCCACCCCAGAGTGTGTGTGGGGAAGAGTACAGCACCGCTTGTCAGCCTCCCCCCTCCCTCTTTCGTTTCGCTGACCCTGCACGCACAAGGTAAACTTGCCGCCGTACAGGTTTTTGGGCAAATGTTTATCATCGTCGCGGAGGTTCCCTTCCTTTGTGCTCAACCCAACTCACTCGCTAATGTGGCATTGGTGATGCCCGATACGGTAGGATCAACCCGCTGGCAGAAATGTTTGGAGAGTGCCAAAACGCCCCCCCCCCCCCTTTCAATTCTTCGACACTTTCCTTAATGGAAGCGGGTTCGTTCTTCTGCTTAGTTTGTCGTCTGTGCGATCGCTTTCCGTTTGTCCGCTCAAATGTCAAACGATGACGGCAGATTTATCAGAACGTCTCGGATTTCGCTGCTTAGCTTTTCGGTTCCGCTGCTATGCTGCACCTTTGTTTCGACAGGTTCTTTCGCGAGTATCTGGTCCAGTTTTTGTGTGTGTGTTGTGCCAATCCAGTGCACTTTAGAATGTGGGAATAATTAATGAGCTAAAAGAGGGAGGGTTGAATATATTCTAATCAAGTGGTAACATTCCTGATGCTGCCAACCATTTGCAAGTAAAAGCAAAAATGCAATGCAGAAAGATAGCAAAGTGACTTTAGATGGAAAAAGTACTACATTGCAAATGTTGACTTTTCATTTGCGAAAGAAAATGTGAAGAAAATAACTCCACTTCAAAATCATTAAACATTTTTTGGATCAGATTGGAGATCACAAAAGATGTACTTGATGGTGAAACAAATCAAACAAGTCTACCATACACTCAATCTATTCATTTTTCACTCCTAATTGTCTTCTAACGCGCTTTAGGTTAGCTATTCTTAAGCAGTTGCATCTTTTTTTGTGTAGATGTTGATCTGAGCTTTTTGAGAAAAAGGTTAATACCATTTATAGCTGCAACTGCATACAATGGATGCAGCGGTATTGATTTTTGATCTTCAAATGTGAAAAATAAAATCGACTGATTTTTTGGTGGCAGTTTAAACATTCTTCAAATTCCAGTTATATGATCGCAAGACAATTTTGAATTTGATTTGATTTTATATATTGTATTCTTAAAAGGAATACTGCATTCTTAAAAGGTTTTCGATGAAATTCCATTTACAAAGTAGTGTTATATACTTTTGAACATTCCATAGACATGTTTTCTCCCTAATTATAGTTGAATCAATAATGGCTAGCCAAGCATAGCACATTCTTATATTGCCACCAGACATGCACCTTTTCTCAAAAGCTGATCATCATCATCAATCGTTCGTAATTGTGCCCTCGTTTTCTTCGTCGCCATTTGGCGGCACATTCGGCGCGACCACGAAAGTGAACACGGTGACAATTGTCACTGCAATCAAAAGTCTGCCCCGTCATGCTCGCACATGCATGCACTTTCGCTCTCGCTGGCCCGTTACACTTTTTAATGCAAGCTTTTGCGCTCCGTCTCGACGAATCTGTCAACTTTCGATTTCAATTGTCGAGCCGTTTTCGCCTCTCGTTGCCTCATCGCACGGTTTCGTTTTCGATAGAGCGAGCGCTTCGTTTTCATCCCGCTGTACGGGCGCGAAACGGGAAACGAAAGATTTCAACGCCCGGCGAGCTCGGGATAGGTGCTCTCGGTATGGCAAGCGACGAACCCCCCGCACAGGTCGCCGTCTTTGCGGCCTTCCCGACCGTTAACGGGTGAAGTAAAAATGGCAATCCGTTCGCTTTTCACCGTCTGCGTTTCCCCGGGGTTTCTGGAGGCATCATCCTGCTTCAAGCAGACGAGCAGACGGGTTAGAATGCCTAGCACGGCCGATTCTGGATGGGCTTCCTCTATGGGCCTTCATTTTTCATCCCGTTTGTCTGTCTGACAATCGCACCCTCGTGTTAGGGTAGACTTTCCTCCCGTTCACGTTAAACCTGGAGCGCATTTTCAGGTCAGCCGCGCTGTTCTCTATCACCAGCACGTCGTCATAACTGACATAGATTCACCTTTTCCCCCGGGCTTCCGTGAAACGGTGGAACCTGATTGTGCACTCAGGAAACCGTTTTGTTTCCTCAATGGAAAAGGTCTCAATGCGCCTGTTGATGGATGTTGAAGTATGATCGAGCTTGATGGCTCGCGCTTCGGACTGGCGTTTTGGTTTATGTTTATGCCCACTTTAACTCCCTAGCGGGACTTGCTAGCTTCTCTCTATTGTATGCTCGCTTTGTGAAGAGGAATGTCGAGGAAGAAAAGCAAAAACAAAAAAAAATCGCACCTTTTGAATGTTGTCTTTCAACTCACGGTGATCATGGCGATGATGTTGATGATGATGATGATGATGATAGCACCACTTGTACCACCAGAAGTGGTTGGCATTGATAAAGTTTTTCTCTTTCCTGGAGCACGACGCGCGTAATCAAATTCACTCTTGTGTGTGTGAATGACAAAGTTGTGAAGTCAGAGTTCATAAAAACGCAGCTCGGCGATTAACACCTCGTTCGTCGTTTTCATCCCGCCCGAGAGGTGAAATGAGCGGGCGCGGGGTGATAATCAAAATGGACGCAGCGTCCTTGGTGAACTTGCGAAGTTTCGCGATAGGTAAATTCGTTATTCGACCGTGAAGGTATGGCGTAAGTGCTTTTGGCAGGTTTTACACACTTCAAATGGCATTCCAACGCTGATGCAGTGGTAGGGAAATTCATTTTGAAACTCATCCACAATACTTCATTTGAAATTGTCCTCAAGAGAAACATTAAACTCATCGCACTATTCGGCAGTAAGAGATGTTTGTGAGGAATTTAAATTACATCGTAATACAGGGATTTTCAGATGATCTGGGTCAGTTGAATTTATAACGCAATCATGTTTATTATAACTGTGTCAATTGAAATCAGAATCGTAGCAGTTGATATTATAATCCTCCTGGTACAGCAGCTTGAGCGAAGTACGCAACTGGCGAGTGTAAACGTATATCGCACGAATGAAAGCACACGGTTGATCTACATAGCAGGTGGGTTCATAACGAATGAAGCTCTTCGATTTCATTGGAACGAAACTGCTCACAAAAATAAGTAAAAAAATGACATGCAGTCAACATGAAAATTAATCAGCACTGCTTGTTTAAAAATTCGTTTCGTTTTCTAATGAAATTAAAGCGATTCATGCGAGATGAATTCACCTGCTTTGTAAATCAACTTTGGCGTTTTATTCATGCGATATACGTTTATACTTGTTAGTTACGTACATCGCTCGACCTGCCATACCAACTTTATAATATCAACTGCTACGATTCTGAATTCAACTGACACAGTTATAATAAACATGATTGCGTTATGAAATCAACTGGTACTGTTGGAATATCATGTGCTGCAGTTAGAATAAATACTGCTACTGTTATGATATCAACTGAAAATCCCTGTAATTTATTCCTCTGAAGCACTATGGATGCTTGATGAATAACATTTTCGATTCAATCATAGAGGAATGTGTCTGCTTCTTTCGTTTCTCGTCGGAATCTGTCGGACTGCATTGCCAACGATGCGGTCTCTCGTGACAAAACCACATCCGTTCTGTTTTCCATTCCCCTGAATGAACAGCAAGAAACGATCACCAACCCCGCTCGGCTGGGGACCTTGAACAAGGACGTGCAGGGTCTTTTCCAATTTGCCTTTTGAATGCCTTTAAACGGTACCGAAACCATTCAAGCATACAAAAGCACCGTGGCACTTTCACTTGCAGTTGCGGTCGTTTGAATCGGTAAGAAATCGGCTTCGGTTTTCATTGAAACGCCACCGAGGAGCTTTCTTTCCAACGGTGTTTTTCCAGTTTCTTCGCCGCGTATACTTTCTTCATGGTGAGGATGTTGGAGCTCCTTTCGCACCTTTTGAAACGCGGAATCGATATTCAAATAAATGTCGCAAGTATCTTTTGTTGCCGATGCGATGCAGGGCGAAGGGGGTGGGAGGTGAAGGGAAACTTGTGAAACTTCCAGCCCCCGGAATGGGTGCAATTAAATGCATTCCTCTTTACGAAGCATGCAATCATCGCTCGGAATTGGTTTAGCGATGTTTCTAATGCAGGGTCGAAATTTAGGGTATCGCGATCAAGTGTATCGGAAAGAGTGTTTCGCTGAACGTGTGAAATAAAACGCAGTAATAAAGATGTTTATCTACAAAGGCCAATTAAAACGGCCCGAAATGTTCCGGGGAAGTGGCTTGTGCCTTAGACGCCGGCGGAAGGCTGAAGAACTGCGGTGCATTCCCGAGATGAAAAAGATGCCGCGACCTGTAAACACCTAATGAAATGGAGGAGATGTGAGATTTTCCACATTCAGGAGAGAAACACAGACAGAAAAACACACACACACAGACACAGTTTACGATCGTTATTTGCAGTTCCTCATCATTTCTTCGTTTTGGCACTTTTCGCGCTGGAGGAGGATTGATTTCTCTGGGATAATTTCATCTCGGATGCCAAGTGCCTGAATCACCGGAAGATAAGATTGCGAGTGCCTTAGTCTGCATACTTTCTGCCCGCTCTAAAATGCAAGGCGAAGCCAACGCTTGCGAACAATGTTAAATGAGGAAGGTCGCCCTGAAACACAGAAAACCACATTCAGGCCCCGTGCCCAAGGTTTTTCCTCTATCGCTCATAATGATTACGCCGGGTAGCCCTAAATTTGTTTCCATTTTGATTTATGAGGGCTCATTTTGGCACGAGGAGAGTTTGTGTTGTTCTTCCTCTCCTTTTTCTAGCGGACTCCTTTTGGTGCTTCCAGTTTGGGTGAGCTTTACAGGTTGCCTCGCCTTGATGTTTGTTTGCTTGTGGTAATTTTCATTTCCAACCTAATCTTACATGACCGCCTTTTCGGGTTTTTTCGTCATCGGCATGCCCTGCGGAAAAGACCAAAAGTGATTTATTTGGGGGGCTGTGCTGCGTTTTTACTACAGCTCAAAACACTCTTAGGCGGATAAGTAGAAGGTTGCAAATGAGTTGGATGTAAACGTAAGTTTTACTTTTCCAATTGTTGCTTGAGAGAATTTGACGTTTATTACAGCGAAAGACTGGTACGGGCATCGGACTTTGGCTTCGTTAAACGAACCGTTAAAGGTTCACACCGAAGGAGGTGAAAATATGACATGTGTGTTGGAAGGTGTGTTGGGCTTCGCTTTTAAGGATCAACGATGCAAATTACTCGAGCACACAGAACAAGGAAAATAACAATAAACAGCCTCATCCACTTAAACCCAATTTGTTTGGAGATCATTACAGATCAGAGACCTTAAGAGCAACGACATGGTTTCCTGTTTTTTTAAGTGGGTAGATGTTCAGTTTTGAGAAAATTGCTCTGTCCTAAAACAAAACACCCAAGAAGCAATGACATTTAGGTGATCTTTAAATCACCAAAGTGTTTTGTCGCTTTTCCTATCCCCATTCGTTTATCGATCGTCAAAACTTAAAGTTCATCATCTGACTGATTTATGAGGGTGTTGTTGATTGTTAAGGTCTTCACACCACACCAAGCGAGTCGTTCCCGGGACTAATTAGAACAATTTAGGGAGTTGAACAAATGTCAGCTCATTCGATCAAGGTTTTAAAGAAAATTTATTAACCTTCCACCCGATGATCGAGTAGGCCGTCTTACCATTTCCAGTATGTTGATCAGCTTTTCAGTGCTTGACCTTTAGGAGCCGATGAAAGTTGACCATACCATGTGACTGAGGATGGAAATATAAACCCCCCGGTAATGCTATACGGGAATAAAATCCTTGGTGAAGAAGACGCCGAGACAGCGAACCGGATGCCAAGAACATTTAAAACTTTGATCTCGGGCTCAGTGCCCATACTTCATCAACTCGCACGGCACGTCTCCCTCGCGTGCGTTAGGCGGCATGATCCGTATCATCACAGGGTACCTTCTTTTCGCGGATGGTGGAACCGAGGGAGGTAGGTCTTTGTCTTCGTCGAATTTGCTTTCGTGTTCCGAAACGGCCTGTCGACAGGTCCAGGCCGGACATGTTCCTCTGCGGGAGCTGCAGATGCGACCGATACTACCTCGCGCGAACCATCGAGGCGTGGGTGTTTCAGCCAAATATTATCCACCCGTTTGTTGAACTGGGGTAGAGAACAAGCTGATCCTGTTCTGAGGAGATGAAAGAAAAGAAAACGATGTGTACGATTGATAGAATGAATGCTGTCTACAAGAAAATTCAAATGTGCCAAAGTCCAGCATGAAGTTAGCACCAAACGATCGCTCAACCCATGTCCGGTTTAGCAAGACGACATTTCATCCCATGTCTTCTGATCGCAGCCTAGAAGGATGTACAACTTTTTTGCTAGATGGTGATGATTTATAGCCCCAAAACGGTTTGAATGGAAAATATGAGTGTTTTCATTAATCTCGATCGCCAAAAACAGATCCCTCTCTGGTTGCATCTAGTTTTTTTTGTGGTTTCTTCCGAGAAGGTTGTTGGCATTTGGTGCCGAAGACTCGGGCCCGAGTTGTTTACTGCGCCTGCGAAATCTGCGTGGGCGGAAATGGTCCGAGTAAATGACCTTGCCCCGGCGGAGGCGAAGAGCGAACGATTTTGCAAGCAGAGCAGATGCTCGCTGGTACTACGCAACACTTAATTCTGTTGAAACCGGCAAGACCCTACCACCAGATGGTGTTTAGGAATGAGTCTAGGTTTCGGTTGGGAACCCGTTTTTCTGGTGCCAAAAATGGTGCTTCCGATTCCGAACCTAAGGGGTTGACGCTTTGAGTGATGGATTTGCGGCCATGGTGGGGGTCCATCGCCTATCCAACGTGGGAGGATTACATTTGCGCTTGCTGAGAACGTGTTGGGTTGGACGTAGCCTAACGGTATCTCGGTTGGGAGGCGAGTAACGTCACCTGGAATACAGGACCCACACAACACATATGCATGTAAATCGAATATCAACTTGAAATAATCGTACTTCTATGCAATATGATTGAATCGTAAATGATGCTAAAATAATGCCTATACGTACAAAAGTGGAGGCGCTAACCGTACATTGTTCAAAATGTATATGTTTAGTCGTATATTTTCTAAGTCGGCATCATATACGACTTACGATATACATCAGCCGGACATTGCTCGTTTATCTATACGTATGCATAAAGAAAATCGTATTACATTCTTAATCGGCATCATATGGAACAAAGAATATACATTGCTCGTACATTGTCTATGCTTACTGCGATTCCGATTCGAAAAATACTAATATGTGATTCAATTTCTTCAACTTAATACGACTTCGTGTTGTGTGGGGATGTTGCCTATAGCCACAAGTTTTGGATACTTCTGGGAGGCAATTTTCATCAACATTTTTGGCGAATGTTGACGTGGTTGAGTTGGACAGGATCAGGCAGCAATTAGCCTCTACGCTGAGAACTCATGAATCATTCCTTCACGTTCATCATATTTTTGGGCCGAAATATTGCTTCATGAAAGAGATTACCGTAGGTGGATAATTGTATGTTCTACTATGCTTGTTTCCGAAATTATTGATGAGTCATAAAAGAGAATAGATGTTTGAAGATGGTGGCGCCAGTTGGTTCTGTAAGATGTTTGACAGCATGATTGAGATGATCGTGAGAAATAGTTAGTGTTTGTCTATTAGAATAATTGATAGGATAATCTTGGATTAAACTTTCTACCGCAAATACAAAGGTTAGGTTAAAGTTTAGTTAAAGAACATAGTCTCTGTTGGTGGGCACAGCTCTGCAAGGAGTGGGATCGTGCCTGCCGGACTCTGGTTTCCAGTCCTCTCCCCTTCCACTTCCTGCCTGCATCAACTTCACCAAGTCCAGCTCTCTTATTTAATAAGATTGGTTGCATTTTTTTTCACGTTGCGTCCCAAACGCCGTCGGGGAACCAGTATGCAAATGGGCGCCTCTGTCTGTTGTAGGCGTTCAAGGCATTCCCAGCCTGGTGGTCATCGTGGACCCTCTCCCTCCCTCCCTGTCCACGTTGTCCCGCTGCTTCGCTGCGCCGTTTCCTTTTCGGCGTGTGTTTTTCGGCCCGATTATTACCGAATTTCATTTGCATACGAATCTGTGGCGGGTCCGCAGCGATGCTGGTATTGGTTCGCACTAGCCACCACCAATAGTTGGCAACGGTTGGTGGGGCCGTTGTTCGTAGAGAACTCGATCACGTTCCGCAGCTCGCGACCAGAAAGTGCTTTCCTCCGCGTGTGCGAATGGCCAACACATGTTGGTCTGGTGAAGATGAAATGGAGGAGCATCGGTCAAAAGAAGCCAATTTGCATTCACATAACGCAGGCGCGGTGTGCGCAATTTTGTGGGTTTTTTTTTATTATGTCTATTCCGAACTGACTTTTCTGTGAGCGGGGTGTTGGACATGTATTTAAGCGGATTTGTGTTGTTGTAAACTAAAGATAGGATGTCTTCAACGGCGAGAGACTGCAGCACAGTTTGATGATTGAAAGAATATCTTCTTATTTCATTGAACTCTCAGACTTTCGGGAAACAAGGTTACGTCAACATTTCGGCCAGAAGAAAATGGGTATGATTAATTTTTTGTCCCTTCCAACGTCTTTCTTCGGTAGTAGCCCGTTGCTACCGAAACGATAATGCACCATAATTAAACACAATCGATCGGTAACGGCACGGTGAGGTGGTATTCGTGTGAGTTGCACATTTTCGGCCGATTCTTCTCCTGGTCCAATTGCGACCGCTTCGTTTCACTTCGGCATTATGCAAGGAGCAGGTTTGTGAGTTTCAACTTTTTCTTCCCCGTGAGCATTGGGCAGGTTTTTGGAAGAAAATGGGCTCAAAAAGATCGAAAGAGAATTCGGATTGCCAAAAACTGTGTTGCACAACGTTTAAGTTTAGGAGAAAATATCTGCCATCGATTCTGAACAAAACGCTTGGATATCAAGTTTAGCTATGTTTTAATGCTTTGTTTATGTTGATTTTTCTATTCGAGAAGATGAAGACTTCGAAACACGCAAGTGGATGTCAAACTTTGATATTTAAATAAGTTTGAATTAGAATTCAAAACAAAGGAAGAAAACAATATCAGTTTCTTTTCACTTGCTGATTCTTCTATCGGATCGTCATGGTTGGATATGTTTTCAAAGGCAAAAGGTCATGCATGGAAGGAAGAATGGTCAAATCCTATCATCTAACATCCTATCCTATAAACTAAACTGTGGCAAGAGCGAGCCGGCCGGTTATAAGTGATGTCATTGGATGAAGCTAAGCCACGGTTTTTCTGCTAAATTGCTGGATTGGTTTTATTGCACGAAGGCATTATCTGCAATGAGGGGCAATACCAACTAATGAGGTTACCATAAATGGTGTCAAGGCGTAAATTTAGCCAAAATCCTTATCCGCTGTAGACGATCGGAGTCTTTGTAATACGATATTTGTTCGTTTAGTCATTTTTCTGCAAACTAATCCGATAATTGAAAGTATTTTAATCTGATCGATTTCTTACCTCAAGAAAGTATTCTACACTACGCTTCCAGTTCGTGTCGGAGCGGGAAAAACTGACCTCGGTGCACATGCGCGCCCTCCGATGAAAGTGAAATGCAGTTTTACTGCACAACATAAACAGTCTGTCCGCAGCCACTCGCACACACACACATAAACAGTCAACCTTATGCAGCTCGGTGAAATAAAAGAAAGAAAATGGTCAGCCAAGCAGAAAAAGACTATCAACCTTAAGCAATCTGCAACCGTTCCCAAAGTACGTTAATGGTGGAAGTTTCGGACCAGTTTTTCTCGCCTCTTTTCGTGCGGTGTGGTATGAGTGCGGCAGTACGGGATCCAACTCCGGGTCTATCCACACAATTTATGCAGCAAAACAGGAAGAAAAAAGGGGCAGCGCAGAGAAACGGGTTTTGGGGCTTTTTCTCCTACGATTCGCGTTGTCGTCGTTCGCGTCGTCGTTGTCGGATCATAAAGTTGCCAACATTGGGCAGTAGCTGAAAATTTCCTTCCAGCCTACCACCAGTGCTTCGGAACGGTCAGCGTCTGGTGCGTGGACTGCCGGAGCAGAAATATGACATTTTCGAAATGCCAACCCGGCCATCCCAGGCCTTTGCCTGCCTTTCCGCACGTAATCAATTCGAGTAAGCTTACGGTTTCGCCGGACGGATTTTGGTTCCGCGACCGATTTGATGTGCTAGGGCTACTTGTTTTGCAATGGATATGGCGGCGGTGATGCCAACCATTCGGTGGCTCGCACTGCAAGCTGGGTTGTAGCAGCTGGGCACTTCCTTGTTAACGACCGACAACTGTGGCGAGTGGCGCAAATGACAACTATCATAAATGTAGCCGTCGACGGTGACGTAACATGCGCACAGCGAATTATGTTGAGCTTCTTCGGGAACAGTGCGATGTGTTTCTCAGTATTGCAAAGTGATCATCTATTCCCGTGCGATGGCTTACAATCGGAACCTGTTTTGGGAACAGGAAGTCCTTACTTAACCTTTTCCTAAGCTACGAATTTCAAAGTATTGTAGGTATTATGTTGAAATACCCATGAAGTATGTTATGAAATATTGTTCACAGTTCTTCCATCTCCGGTTATCGTTTATGATAAAACCACTGCTCGCACTTACACGATCACCTCCGCCTAACGTCTTTGGCATTCAAATTTCGAAACGACGTGGTGACGATAATTGGCGCTTGGCAAGAACTCCTCGGCGCGACCCAGACTAGATTGCTTCACGCGACAACCGCTAATCAACGAAAATTACCAGCTTCGCCGACCCTAACCGACCGTCATCCGTTCTGGTCAAACCAGTTCCTGCAGCAAGCACCTCCGTCCCTAGTATCTGCGAACGAGGGGCGCTAATGAATAAAATTTTAATTTGTCCACTCCATCCGATCGTGCACGGAGCTGGAAGCTGCACGCCAGCGCGAGATAATGAAGCCACCGGTGGAGCCGATGGTTACCCGTCGGTCCGTCGACATCGGCAAGGACACTCCACAAGTTCTATTGATTAATTGGTAATGATGGTCGGACGAAATTGGGTCTAATGCAGCAACTAAGGCATTCTAATGGTCATCATCATGAACTGCAAGAGTTCAACGGATTGTTGAATGGACGATGTAAACGACATTATCAGTTGCATCAGTAGAGGTTACTGCTGCCAGTCACAGTACTCGAGAACGTCAGAATGTCTCAAATATTGCGCACGCACGGTTGCCACCAACTCTGGCAGTCGGTCGTAGACCAACGCAATGTATGTGCATAAATTTGACCACATCAAGAATGTGGACCAGCCGTCTTTGTGCGAAGAATGTAACACTGGAGCTGGCAGAAGTAGTTCTGGGAGTCAATCAGGCAACAATAGATCTCCCGGCGGATAAAGCCAAGAATGTGTCCTAAATGTGTTCTTTTCTAGGCATCATCTTGATGGAGCATAAAGACTGCAGCTAGGAGGAAGGCTTTGAAAACCAAAGAGAGAGAGGGGTGTCTAAGTGGTAAGACCCTGTGTAATCGTCAAGGGATTGCAGGCAAAGGTGTGGTGGTGCCGGTTACACACGCCTTCCGTTGTAACTTCCATCGGTTTTGCCGTGAGCAGCGAGGTCCAAAGAGGTGACGCGCGGGGGGCAAAAGGTAGAACACCCAATTAAGTAGTTATTCTTGAGACTCTAAAGGCCAAACCCGGTTCCACGGACCGGACGCGCGGCTTCACGAAGGACTGCGTCCCTCTCAGGCCAGGGTTCTCCGGTTGGACCAGATTGTTGGTGATTGGTTATTGTTGTTTTTATGCCTTATGTTCACAGCATTTTTGTTCGGGCACGATTTCGAGCCCGCCGACCAGGCCTGTTCGATTGTTTGTTTGTATTGACAACACTTTGGGGTTTGACATTAACATGCGCGCCCTCGCGTAAGCCGCTCCATCTGGTGGAGCAGAAGCGAATCTAGAGTAGAGGCTCGCAGTGCTACATGTGTCCCGAGGACCGAGTGGAGCTAAAGAGCACGTTTAATTGTGTGCTTGGTACAAGGTACTTTTGGTGTGTTTGGTCGGCCACCGCATGCAAAACCCGTTCACTTACTTTCGAGTCGAGCGGTGAGTCCTCCCTCGCCCCCGCTTCCCTTCTGCGGGGGGGGTTTTCGGATGGAAGTTTGCAAGGTATTAGTACCTAGCGGTGGGGTTGGCACACGACTCACACGGGGGGGAGTTTACTAGTACACGGTGGGGAGGTAGAGTCCGCGCCTCGCTTCGCTAGGTCCGTTGCGCTAGGGCAGTGCTGCACGCACACATCAACACATTCGCGCGTCCGTGGGGCGACTCCATCAACCTCGCAACCTGCCATGATCAAGTCCACCACCTCAAAGCAGACATACGAGGCGCACGAGTGGCACGAGTTGCAATTCGATCGGAACGAAACCAGAGGAACAAGAAAAACTAAAGCAGCGCAACTAAAAGTGAAAGGGAATGCGAACCGTCGAGCCTGTCATTCGTCCGTTCGCCCTGCCGTGCCACTGCGTCCCTTCAGTCTTTTACTTCTTGAGACGCAGCCCTGCACGCTTGGAGTCTCAGGGTTCGCGCCGTTCTGCCAATGCGTTCCGTTCGCAGCTCTTTCCATCTAGATATTTTGCTCGATGAGCTTGGTTTTAATCGCTCGTTTCAGCCAACTCTAAGATATACCATTTCCTTGGAGTCGCCTGTTTAACTTCTCGATAGCCTAACGAGTTATACGAAAGGCTTCGGAATGGTTCTGATCAAAGTATAATACGAGAAAATTAGGCTATAAAGCGGAAAACTCGCAATTTGCCTCGTTACAAACTTGGAAGAGGGAGTTGACCTCCTCAAATCGGTTGTCAAATAGATCCAGTGATTAGCTCAACGTCGTCCCTCAGTGTGCCTTCCCCCAAAAAGTCCGTTTAGAGTCCATGTAAGACATAGTCGAGGCACACTTGAGACGTAAATTGAGGCCATAGCGCTGCAGGCAGGTTGCAGAGGTCAGCTGAATTCGAGGTGTCCGGTGGCCAGAGTAATTAAAAATAGCAAACCATCAGTAGGTCATTCGGACTTCACGGGTAAAAGCCCTACCTCTGATCGTAAACGTTGTCTCCATCTGAATTCTTCTCGGGTGCTGCTTTTCGGGATCTCTGGTGGACAGTTGACGCGAGTTAAGTAACATCGTGAAGAACAGGAGGAAAGAAAACTACCGAACCGTGGAGACATGTGTATATGCACACACGCAGAGCCCGTCGTGAGGTATTTTATGTATTTGTAGTATTTCGACTGAGAACACCTGCCGTAAAGGTCGTCCAGAAAACACCGGGAGTCGCGCTGAAGGTAGTTCAGTTACGGTGCTTAAGGCCTTCTGTTGAATCCAAGTTTGTTTGTTTTTTCTTTCCCTCCAAATTGAAAGGGAAAGTCCTTGCGGTGGTTGAACCGAGTCCAGCGAATCTCGATCAACACCGATGACGTACGTATCAGCCACATCTTTATGCTCTCGTAATTGTTTACTCTACCCCAACTGTTTTCCTTCATTAAGTTTCGCGCGACGGGGAGTTCTCGCGTAATCGCGTTGCGCCAATAATGGCTGCTGCATTTGGCGAGATCGTCTCTCACCGTCCTTCTTCCACCGTCCGCCGGCGGACTTTGCTCTAGAAAAACCAATTGTTACTGCAGCAAGCTCCCAGTTACTGGCGGCATGGCATAATACGGAAAGGTGGGAAAATTTATAATTTCCTTCCATTCAGCGAACGAACGGGCCTCGGCTTACCATTATGCAGCCATTGTTCGGCTCGGCTTTTCGTTCTCACCGCCATAAGAGTGTTAAAGAGCGAGAAGTGTTGTCGTGAAGAAACACTTTTGATTTGCAACCCAAGACCGGTGCATGATTGTTCTACAAAGTCAAGAACGAAGTCAATAGGTGAGACAGTTTTGTCTGTTGGTTTCACAGAAAACAGAATGGACAAGATTCCGTTTTTTCGGTAAAGCGCCAAACCAAATTCCAACCAAACGACCTTGCCGAGTGGTTGTTCCGCAAGACACACGTTCACCAACACCACTCACAAACACGCTTGAATTGTTCAAAAACAGCTGCACAACAAGTAAAAACAGAACAACGCCCGTAATTTCCTCATTTCCGTGAAATCCAAACGAAACCGCCGCGCCCAACGCCCTTGTGTCGGTCGATGGGTGATTTTTCCGCTACCAAACACAACCACAACGTTTCTATTTTTCCACCACTGCTATTGGTTTGCTTCACTCGCGAGATGGAAAATTCGATACCCTTTTTTTGCTGCTGCCTCTTGCTTGCGGTGGCATACCGCAGTTGCCTATTGCAACTTTTACTCGGCGATTTGTTGTTGCTGCTCGCATTGTACACCGGGCTTACAACGACTTGTTCCGCTCATCCAAGCACACATTGAAAGCACTAGGGTTACTGTTTTCTGTTGCTGTAGTGTTTTAACCCTCTCGCCGTGTCTTGGTTGCTTGTGTTTTGTTTCACGCATAGATTTCGAAGATTTTGTTTTCATACAAGACGAACAACTCCCAACGAGATAGTTATGCGTGTTTTGTGTTGAGGTAAAATGGTTGCACTGCATTTGGTGCAGATAGCCCCGACCCCCACTCCCGCCTTTTTCCATGTATTGCGCCGAAGAAAGGGTGCAAGACAATGGCTCCCTGATGACGATAGCGGAATTTAGATTGTTGGCGGAAATATCGCTGCTCACGTCCACATCCGGTCGATATTGTTTTGCGCTGGGAATGTGTGAGCAAATGGGTGAGGTGGTAGGAAACATGCTGTTTTTTCGGAAGGAAGCAGTGTCTAGTCTTGCATGTGGAGCATTTGTCTTGCGCAAGGTGCTTTGTTCCGAACGTTTACGGAAGCGAGGAAAAACGACACTTCGATCTCGCTACCCACGCGGCAAGGAACATTATTTCACTCGCTTTTTTTATGCCTTGAAGAGAAAGGTGTTGCTGTGCGATTTTCCATATTTCAAGAATTGCTAATTGCTTTATTAAGGTGCAACGGATTGCAACAATTAAACACTATAGGCCATTTGTATGTAAAGCGATCCATTATCTTCCATCGTTTGCAGGAAGTGCAGTTTTGTAATTACACCAAAATAAAATGAACGCAAAAGCTGATGCCTTCACTTTTAATAAGAGAAGAAAGTTTGAAAGATTTTGTTGAATTTAGTTTTCAACCAAACGATTGAAGAGGCTTTCGGCATCATTAATTTTGATTCATTGTCACCAAAACAGCAATGTTTATCCATAATGCATGACCACTGTGCAAAACAAAAATACTTATGTTTTTTTTTGTTTATGTTTCATTTCAGGTAAGACAGGATACATTATTCAAACCGCCTGGAATCTGTGAATATTATTCCGTTGACTCGCAAATTGGGTGAACGTGAGTTTGGTAAGAAAATGTCACGAATATAAAACTGCCATAAAATTATTTTAAAATGCTTCACACAGTCGAGTAAAATCGAAACCATCAGTTGGGTTTTGATTCATTCGCTCAGCATTAGAACAACCAATCCTTCCCCGCAGCTTATTCTAATGAAGTCGTCGGGGTGCGAAAACAGAGATATCGATCGTTCGATTTTGCCAAGATTGATTGGTCAAGTCTCGCCAGTCACGACTCGGTCTACGGTGTCTCGCCGTGCCCTTCGTCTGCGATCGAGGTTTCGCTCCTGTGGCTCCGAGCGGGTTCCCGCGGTGAGGCCGAAGCATCCTTCGGGCGGTGGTATTTTGCTGCGGTGACCTTTTCCAGCCGTCCGCGCTGAAAGAGTATAAATCACCCACCGGTAATGAAATAACTAAAAAGAAAAAAAAGGGGGGTAAAACATGGAAACCTGCATCTCAATTACCAACCAACCGCTGACAGGCTGACCGTTTGCCCGGGATTGCGATAAACAATGCTCTCGTCCTGCGGCCACCGAGTGATATAGGGCTGGTCGAAACGACACAGGAATTCCATCCCAGCTGGCCTCAGGGTAGGTGCTCCGATCAAAACATCATTTGTGGTCACCCCGTTTTCGCTCGAGCGAGCGGCGGGAAATGGAAACGACAGAGAAACTGCTATCTAAGGTATTGCTTTTGGGGGTGAGGGGAGAATAAAAATGCAGGAAATGCACCCAGGCAATCCAATTGGTCAATCAAAGGTTGAATAGTTCACCGAAGGAAGTCACTTTCGGAGCCGCAAAATGGATGGCCGCCGCCGCCATCGCTGTGGAGGTAATTTTTGCGCGAAGTGAAAACTAATTTCACCTGCGCGAGATCACGAACTCGGGTGCCGGGTGAAAATACGCAGCTCGCGGTTGATTGCACACCGAACAAATGGCCTGGCTGGCTCGGCTGCCGATCGACACCTTTGCCGAACGTAGAAAAGGAAATACACCAAGGTGAAGGATGGTCGATGCGGCAAAAGTTCATTGACGGGTTTGGAAATGATTTACGCTAATGGTTCGATTGGTTAGACAGAAGTTAAATTTGTGATTACGATAACAGCACTAATCATGGTGTTTGGAAGAGTTCAATTTTCTGTTTCCGGACGGTGCAATCACCATTTGTGTTTATTAAGAAAAGGTCATAACAAACAGAATCATAGATATGAAATTTCTGAAGGGATGTTAATACAAGAACAAGAGCTACTCACCATTATAATTTACTTATTTGTTACATGCATTTCATATGCAACCATCAAAGTATAAAATAATACACATCAATGAAAGAATCATTTCAACGGTTTTATAATATTATTGCCAAGAGGAACACTAATATTTAAAGAGAGATCAGATAAGCCATTCATTAAAGAGATTCACATTTATGGCATGTAAAACATAAACTTTAAACATCCGTGCTTTGGCAGCGAACCGTTTTCAAGGTGCAGGAAATATAACCCACGCTGCCGTCTCCACTGTTTTTTTCCATCTCCCACGATAAATGCATCGCAGAGGTCGGTTTGGAAGTGGTTTAATTTTAATGCCACCTTTAAACCTACTGCGAAGTAGCAGCGAACCTTTTTCAACTACTCCGCGAATTCACTAGAGGGAGGTTACTTTGTCGATTCGTAAAATAATGGCTCGAGCTTGGGTATGGAAAATTAACCAAAAGTGCTTCCATAATAAGGCACCCCCGTGCGAATGGACGGTTCTGTCCGCCGGAGGGGGACGATTCTGACCGGAAATATTTAGTCTGGGTTCCGTTTCGTCCAACGAAAAGTAGTGTCCTTCTGGTGTGAGAGCTTCTCTTAGGCGCATCCGGAGTTGGAGTGAAAAGGGAAGTAGCTTCGGGGAAGTAAAGGGTGCACAACCGGCGGCGGCGGCGGCGATCGATTACGATCGTGCACGGTGTTCAACGCAGTTGGCAGCATCTGCGTCTTACCACCCCCGTCTTACGCCGACCAACACGAACGCACCGGGTAATAGCCGCCTAACCAACCATTCAACCATCTTCACCCACCGTGAAGAGTGTGTGTGTGTGTGTGTGTGTTTCAATTTTGGTTTCAATTACGGCTAATCAATCAACGAACGAACGGCGTTCGTATGCGGTTTCTCCGGCATGCAGGCGAAGCGCTAGGCAGGCGATTTGCACCAGGGCCATTGCCATTTTTGTTTTCCTAGATGAAGGATGGAAGGAGGGCGATCGGACTCGGAAGAGCGGCACGGGGGGCGAGGGCAATTTGAATACAATGCAATGTTGGGCAGCATTAAAACACACTAAAAATAGTCAGCGCCCGAGCTGGACGCACTCGAGTTGCCCGTTGATTCACCTGGCAACAATAGTGAACGAAAGACTTCGACGATCGCGCGGTCGAAAAAGCGACGAACCCTTTCGAACTTGGTCGACGAGGGTTTGATCGAGGGTGCCCGGGGTGGCATGGGCGACGGGTTCGTATTGAACCGGGCTTCCACCCGTTCAGCGGAGGCGTCAATTTGGAGGTCTTCGGTTCCGGTAACGGAAACCGTTGCGAAGTAGCAGCCGTTCGTTCGTTCGAGATGTCGAGATCAGCATCGCGCGTCACCTCGGAGCCGGAGGAGCAGATCGCGTTGCACACCCCTCGGCGCATCGCTACCGGGCGTCGGGCTTCCCACCCTGCCGAGCGGCAAGATGCGCCAATGACAGCATCCGTCGGATGACGAAAGATCCCGTACGCGCGCGCGCGTTGTTAAGCGTCGGCCATCACCACCGTCTCGTTACGCAATTGGCAAGCAGGGATTTGTGATCTTTGGCGTTGGGTTTGGCTGCGAGTTTTAAAACTGTTGTTGTAATGTTGTGTAATGTTGTAAAACTGCATTCAACAACCGATTGGAACGTGTCGTTGAAGCTTTTAGCCTTTTCGAATTGTGGTGATAAACAAAATCATTGAACAAATAGGCTCCGGCAAATGTTTCGACCCCCCCCCCTTCCCCCCCCCCCCGATCCGTCACCATTGTTTGCGCCCTACCGCGTCGTCACACCTACTAATGAAACACCACAAACGACGAACGCATATCTCGATAACCTTTTGGAGGGGTAAAATATAAACCGTCACCGAGGCCTCATCTCCATCTTTTGCAATCGATCGTCTTCGTTCGGTTGCCTTTCGTAACAATATCTTCACAATGGAGGCTGGTAGGACCGTCTTCTTCCACAACGGACACCAACTGGTAGGTGCTAATTTGCCACACTTGCTCGTATCGTAAAGAGTCGCCTGCCTTCTTAAACTCTTACCGTGCAATGATACTGCAATAACGTTCATCTTTTTCACAATTTTATTGATCCATTCTTCGCCCCGGGGAAGTCCGAGCTCTTCCCTCCGAAGGGTGGAAATATTTCCTTAGTCATTGCTTACGAGCCAAATTTGTCTTATTCCCTCCGCGGGATGCACGCACTGGTTACTCACACACTTCTGTGATCCGAACGTCCAAATGTAGTTTTACCCCAAAATGGCGAACCGGTAGAAAACCCCGACATCGATCGTTTAGAACTCTCACGCCGCTTGGAAAGTCAGTGAACCCACGGGAAAGACGGGGAGGTGTTAGAGTAACTCCCACCTCACGAACGGCTTATGCCGGAGGTCCCGACTAAGTCGTAGGAAGCGCCATTAGTGACCAACGAAGAAAGGGAGTAGGTGTGTGTAGGGGGCCAATAAAATGATCCACCCATTCGTTCGCTAATTGTCGCCAGATGGACGCACCGGGAAGGTCGAAGAAAGTCAGACGCAGTGATGGCGACGAACCCAACTCGGACCTGGCAGCTCTTTTCCCTCTCTTTCTCCTCTTGGGGAAGGTCTTTGCCCTGTGTTTAACAGATAAAAAAAACGACATCAGGTTTAACGAGATGTCGCTGGTATGCGTTGTGAATGTTTGCGGTTTTTTTTGCATCAAATTTTGGGTGCTACGAAGTGAACAAAAAAAAAAACTAACAGCAACGTATTTCAAGACGACGCTGGACGCTGGAAGTGGGTGCTAATAGTGGGTAAGCTATCAGGCGTAATGGAATCATTAGCATAAAGCGTGACGACGCCATTTAAAGGGTGGTTTGCTTTTTTTTCGGTTCCGGGCAGGATACACCTTGTCGTAGAACGGTATCGTTATGATACATCGTTGAAATTAAGGTTAACCAAAATTGCGTGTGTAGAGCTAGAACATGGTTAGGCTTTGCGCATAAAAATTGGTACATTACATCATCTGGCGATTGTTTTTTTACTCTGTGGACTCGTCCCAATTCGTACAACCCGTTCCCAACACGATTAATGAATTCGTCACCGTCACAGTGAGGGTGGGTTTCTTATTGGGTCACAAACATCATTACTCATCGGGAGTATTTTTTCCCCCCAAAAGTTCTATGTGCTTCCCAGGGTTTCTGAAGACAGCGCGTCCAGATTGTATCATGACGGTTTCAGACACCATAAAAAGAAATCCTACAGGCTGTCTGTTGTTCCTTGACGCATTGAGACAACGGACGAGTACTTCACTCGGTTGCTTCATTCAATCTGTCGAGTTCCGTTGTAGAACGAATTGCTCCCATGTCGTCAGAGGAGATGTATGATTCACCCCTTTTTGTACATCATTCCGTCCGAGACATCTCGAGGTATATGACGTTCTGTCAAGTTATAACCACGGGAACCAGCGCCTTTGTTGCGCTTCTGTGTTTGCTAATGTGTCAGCTACCGTTAGGGTAGTGCATCCGCATAGTGCACTTGACCGGTGCCCGGGTGATTGATCTCCTGCGGTTGTGTCGCAAGTGCCTCTAGCTGAAAAGCTTTACACAACCGGATCTTGAAGTAGGGAACTCTTGGAGCAGGCAAGAACGATAAGCGTGTGGTAATTAGTGAAAAAGGTTGCCACTTTGGATAAGTTGGGTCTTCAAGATACCTGTTGACCTGCATCTAAGTTGATTGTAGGATTGTACTATTTTAGGATCGCCCGGTCGCTGGCCGTTGTTTCCCGTCAGCGGCATACACACACCCGCCCATAAAGCAGTATAAGTCGTCATCTTGAACACGACCTGCACTTGTTGTTCCGGGCGGCAGTAAAGAGTCTCCGATTGCTGCGTGTTGTTAAAGCCCACACGGCATTCTCTTCGGCACTCGAATGTTTGTGCGTTGGAAGGCTCGAGGGAAGAACAAAAAGATGCACCGATACAGTGTACGCAGGCTTGCTTTTTGCCCCGGACCGAACCGACCAAGATAAACACCTCTGCTCTCCACCTTTGGAGTACGCATCTGCTGCAGTTTCGATCGCTATATGAAAGAATCAACAGACGTACGAGTGTGGTCCGCTCTGTTTGTTCTGTACGGCGTTCCCTCGCGCTTTGGATCAAACTATAAATTTAATGTTCCGAAGAAGGCTTAAATGGTGCGGGACCAGATTTACCTTGGGGTTTCGAGAAATCCCACCAGTTTCATTCCGTTCCTTTGCCATCACGCCCGAGAGAAAGAATGAAGAACGGAACAAACAAATACAAAATCTGGCGAAGAACGTCCGCCGGTATTTCCTGTTTGTCATTCGAAGTTGTGCAGATTCTATATTTGCCGTTCAATTTCTCGGCAAATATCGCTGGGTAAATATAAACTAGAATGTGCCGGCTGGGTGCTACATTTTGCAGCAGAATGTAGTTCTCTGTCAGAGAGGAGGTATGGACTTTATTCTCGTTGCTCAGAGTTCATAATCTTTCCTGTAAAAGACTTCTTTCAATTGCGCAGGTGAATCATGCCACTTGTGGAAGCATCTGGAGTTGCTTTCGTTGTGGGATTTATCGATTCTTTCACGACGACGCTCTTCGGATACTGGTTGCCGGTTTCATTAGCTTCATTAGCTACAAAAGGTGACTGTTTGTTTTGGTAATTTGCAACAAGATTGGCCTTCGTCGGGAAGATCCGGCTTTTCTAAAACGACCCGCGAGGAGGGACAGTCCCGACGTTGGAAGCGTCTTGCCAGCGGCCGTTTTTTCAATAATCACCGATCACCGAAGTGCCAATGACTTGATTAACGCTGGATAGGAATGTTTTCACACCTTTCGACTTGGGCGACGACGATTCTTCCTGTTCTCCCTGGCTGGCATCACGCGGACAAGTGTGTACTCCTCAAAGACTCCTTCGAAAGACGACGCTTCAGCAATAGCGTGTCTGCCCGGAAGGCAAATGGTACGGTTTGTAATTAATCCGCAAGCAACTTGTGGGCGATGGGATGACACAATGAGCGTCCACGATCTGTTCGATGCACGAGCTAAACAGGTCTCCGTCGCTTAGGGATGTTGGGGAATTAAGTGATCTTCCTTCCACTTTACCGGGTTCACCATGACAATACAATAAGCGCTGGCACGCGAACGGGTCGAAAGGAATGGCAAATTGTTGCTCGGATTATTAATGACGACACTTAGACGCCCGACCATAGGTTTACCAATCGAGATCGTTTTCTTCTCGGTATGGAGTCATGATGGGCGTCGTTTTGTCGATTAATTTTTGTGAGTTCCATCTGCACAGTCTAGCGTCGCGTGTGTGTCTCCATCCAGACGCGGCATCCGATTTAGTCATTTGTGTGGAGAACGTGTCATCAACTCCGGTTTCCCATGGGGGATACTTCACTAGAGGTACAGAACGAATGAAGATAAATATTGTAGTTTAATTTGAAATAACGTGGGATTTCCTAGTGGTGCTAGCCATATCCAAGAGGGTGTCTGATGAGTGATCTATGAGAGTTGTTTTTGTTTCGCGACATCTCTACTATAAACATGCATCGACCTTGATATCACGGCGTTTGCTTGCATAATAGCCCTGCTTATGGATACTAAATGAGTAAATACGTTGTGTATTGATGCTTCAATCTTCAATGCTATTAGTTTTTTCTGCAGATATTCTATGACCTTTCAGTGAGTGATGATTCATTTGCTTCGCGTTGAAATTGGTTAGGCTTTGTGGAGCCTAAAGCATTAAACGATCGAGTGAATCGCGTAGAAAAAACCGAAAGGGAACAACAGCTGTCGAAACAATTCGACATCATCGCCCGTGAATGTCATTCGAGCATTCGAGCCCGAATTCACACCCTTATAAACGCGACCATCCTAAATCCGTAGCAACAGATCAAGATCAGAAATCAACCTCGAGCCGAGCCGTGCCCAGGCTTCGACCTTTCCGAGATGTCGTATGGTGCGCCAGTGGTTTAAGTTTCCGTGCCGCTTGGTTTTTGTTTTCTAGAGCAGCGACGGGGTACCACGTTCTTGACATTCAAAGCATCAACCCAGCCTCTTCAGCCGCCGAGGAGTGTTTTCCGATGACACGAATGCAGCAAAGGCCGTTCGTTGGTTGGTTGGCAAAATCTCGCATCCGGTAGAAGCGAGGCACCCAATCTTTCCACCGCCGTTTGGTTTTGGGAGTTATTTAGGTGTGCATGGACCAACGCTCAAGATGGTCGATAAACATGCAAGAGCTGTGGAAGCTGTACATCCACATCCAGAATGCAGAGTGATGAGTGTAGCGTTGAAATAAAACAAACACGCCGCGCCGTTCTTGAGCTTCTGAACCTCTCAAATGTGAGGCCTGAAGAAGTCCAAGGCTACGGGAAGGGCTGAATAGGTTCGGAGTCTCGCATTCCCACCATTCTTCTCGCTGGCTACCCGAATGCGGTCGCCAAAGCGCCAGCAATGTGCCGAGAGTGGTGCGGTAGCATCATCCAACAGTTGAACTCGTCATGGGGCGTCATGGGTCCCATTTCGTAATTTCCTCACCAACCTGTGCCTCCGATGCGCAGAGCCTCGCAGAGGTAAAGATCATCAGCCTTTGCATGGCCGCGTGCCTCGGCGTACGGGCCGTAAACTCCGACGACTCCGATAGCTAATTATGCATTCAAACGGTGATCTAACGTACTCGATACATATTCACCGGTGGTGAAGTTGCACCGGAGCCTCTTCGGGAGCGGGACTGGTAGAACGCGTCAGTGCCAGCTTTAGGGAATGTCTCTTCGGTTGCTAGAACACGCACCAGCGGGGCTTTGGGCGATGGCAATCGCGCAAGTGTTCTGTGTTTGTACGCCCCTGAAGATAGTGATCTTTTTCCCGGCCTAGCCCGGAATGACGTGATGTGTTTTCCTAAGCAATCGTTCCTGCTCTTACGCGGTCAAACCTTTCCTGCATTCGATGGCTTGGATGCCTCGACAATCAGACGTCCCGAACATTGGTTACGATTGGGTTCGGGTGGGGGCATCAATGTTCAGCACGACTCACGACGCACGAGTATGGTGGCGTAAAGCGGCAGACTTTCCCGAAACGCGGGTTTTCAAACGGAAGGCATGAATCACGATCCACCGATAGAGGGCGCATGCGTGCCGGAACCGATGCTTCCGGTCACTGCGGAACCGTTTGTTCGCCGTTCGCCCTCGAAACCGGCATTATGGCGTGATTTATGATACGCTTGATTTGGAAGTCGTGTTCCGAAATCAACAACAGCCAAGAGCGTTGATCCTCGGTCTTTCCACTCAATCCAGAAGCAAAGGGTGGAATGGGTGGACGTGGTTGGGAGACTGTTCAATAGATGCAACAATGGCTGTTTGGATTATGCAACCAAGTGCAAGTGGTTGAAGGTGAGCGCATGTGTTGCTACTAGCTACGGACTATGCAGGTGCTCTTGACAATCCCCAGGAGAAGTTGCAGGTCAAACACTACCCGGAGTGGCAGGTGAAGCGGATGCGCTCGGATGATTCGATCGGTAAGAGAAAGAACGAACGATAGCACCGATCGCATCGGAAAACGATAGAGCATAATTGAAATGAATGAAAAACCACCAAGTCGAAGACCATCGCAAACAATAGCATTAGCATAGTTGAAGGGCTATCCAAGCCGTAGTTGAAGACGATCGCACAGGTTCGGCGATCGCGCATGAACCTTGACTTGCGACGTTTGGCTCGCCAAAATCCAGCTCGCCGTACCGGATGCGGCGACGGAGTTTTCAAGTGGAAGATCGATCTCCGCCGATGACACCGGAACCAAACCGGGTTCACGCTTGACTGCCACTTGCGAGGGAGGCTGTTTGTTTTGCTTTTGGCTGAATGGACAATCGATTTGGAAACTTTGCTTCGGACCCGACAAGCGATCGCTTGTTTTCCATCGGACAGCGGACTTCGCTGGGAGGCTGCGTTGTGGCGTTAGTGAACTCTAGTCCACTGTGAACACCGTGGAGCTCACTGTGTCACCGCAGAAGAATTCAATGGAAATCGGTTTGTCCCTGAACGGGGCATGCCCGTTACCTTGGAGATGTCCCAGCTTCAAATGGCTCTGAGGCCAGTGTGACAGTCCGAACGGCCTCGGAGTAATTGTTCGCTTGGTGGACGTAAAACAGACTCGTTTTTCTTCCCACCAGTGATCAAATTGACTTCTATCGGAGAAGTTTACGTGGGACAAGGTTTTCGACTTTCAATAATACCTAAATTGATTGTAGTTTCTCCTGCAATGGTTTGTTAGAATGTCTTAATATTAACTGCAATTTGCGTATAACGTAGGGCATAATTATTTATTGTTACTAGCTTATTTGCCCGGTTACACGGGCACTATGATTTTTTTTATGTGAAAGCTATCTTCTAGGAGATGGAATATGAAATTTGAGACAAATATAACATTCAACGTTTTATCCCAAGTCCAGTTATCACGTGTTCCCTTGTCGTCCAAGTCACTTGTCGAACCATTTAAATCGGTATTGTACGACTTCATATTAATCTTAGGAAGCTTTGAAATATTTATTGCTAAGAAATGTGGATCAATTTAATCCTTCAGTATTTTTTTTTCTTTACTTGACCGGTGCCGCGCGAAAATTTTAAATTGCTTCAAAACACAATTTCAACATGAAAAGTTTTTGGTTAATCGAAGAATCTTCACTTTTTCCCAAATCAAGCTGGTTGCTATAGCAATCAATGCTATGTAACTGTCGGTACTTTTTGTCAAAAGTAAATACGTTTCGGTATTTTTGTTCATGCTTCATATTTGTGGACAAACTGAAAATACTAAACATCCGTGGCAAGTTAATGACTTCAAACCGAGAACCAAGCGCATTAGGACCGATCATGAAGACGCTAATGCAGTTATTCTGCTGCGGCATTGTTGGTTTGGATAGTTTTCATTATTCCAGCAGCCGGTTACTGGTTGCATAGCACACTTGAATGCAACTTGAGATTGCGTGCAACATGAGATTGTACAACTTGTAAGCACACTTTGCTAAATTTTATAATTTATAGATAGAAGATATGGATTTGTAATGCATACTAATATTATGAACAATAATAATTAGTTAAACTGTTTTTGGCAAAAAATATTGTGATCGTCCTCCACCTCCATGGTGGTTTCTCTCATGCATGGGTATAAGTTTCCAACTGAATATTAATGATCGGGACCCTAATTAGGGATCTTTAACCTTGCAATGCAAAACCGGAGGAAAACCAGACTCTGTGGGAAACTAATAAATCCCGCCTATGTGCTCTGAAGTAATCCGCCAAATATATTATGACAGAAGTTGAAAACACGACACCGGCCGCTCGTATCTTTTCCTTTTCCGCCCTCATGAAAACGTGCCTATAACCCAGAGACGCTACAAAAACTGCGGAAACAGGATCAAGTTATTCGGCCTTATCGGGGGGAAAGCATCGTCGTGCAAACCGTTTTTGTTTCGCTGGTGAAAAGTTCCTTACCATCAGATCGCCGACGGTGGTTGTATATTTTATTTTGAGGAAATTATCACCCACTCGCGCCGCCGCGACAAAAGGCTACGGAGGGGAATTAATTAGCTTCAAATATCCGAAAAGCCGTCGAGCCAGAGGATTTCTAACGGTCCACCGAGAACGAATGACTTCCTTTCAACGCAAGCGTCCTGACAACGACTCCGTTTGGCTGAGGCCCTTCCAATTCGCGGAAAAGTGCGCACATTCTCATGCAAACGCCAGGAATGCAACAGTAGAAGAACGCGTGTTGCACCGTCACGTAGAAGCCTGTGTCGTTCTTGGTACCCGAGAGGGAGAGATTTGTGTGTTCCCGGAATGTAATACTAGCTGCTGCCGGAGCCGTACGACCTTCGAAACCTCACGGCATTAACTCGCGAAGAAGAAGAGCAAGCCGGGGAACGGAAAAAATGGGAGGGAAATAATGTTCGTTAACAACTCTTTTAAGTTTTGCATATGCGCTCGCTCTGCTGCAGAACTTTTTGCGTCGTTTGTATCGGTAGCGGTCCCAATCTGGGCGCCCTTAAATGGCGTAACCCTCGACGCTGGCTAATTGTTTCGTTGTCGTTTGTTTACGCTTTTTCGTACTCAACCTAGGGACTTCCTCCAGGTGCTTTTGCGGACTCCACTCCGGGCTAGCGCTTGGTTGCTCTAATAGCAACCGGGTATTGTGTTGTCCGACGTCCAGAGAATCTAGCACCAGAAGTACCCAATTAGGACTGGATTTCACTAAGGATAGCACACGTACCCCAAGGTCGAAGATAGTTAAAGTTCCGGGCCTTATGAAGTTATGTAACACCAGTGGATGGCTCTATCGAATGGAACATCGTCCTCTGGTCATGTGCTGCCCGGAGGCTTGTCTTAGCCACATTGGATAACCAAATTTGACCGGGCTCTTGGAAGGTGACATCTCCGGAGGTCTGGCGCACGGAAAGGCTTAGGCTTTATCGTCATAGACGTCTGCTATGCCTCGCTCTTTCGGAACGGAAACCTGCTCACTTCCATTGGAACATGTTCGATAATCGCCCTACATGGTTTCCTGCTTCGCTTGGCACGGTGCGCCCTTAGAATTGATGGGGTGCTCGCGAGGTAATAGCAATAATCATTTCCAGACGCACCCACGGTTGCACCTACTCGGTCCTTCACGCCAAGTTCCAAACTCGCAATGCAAGTGGGCATGCAAATAGAACCGCCCGTGGAACTCGCTTGGTGCGACGAAGGTGAACAGCACACAACAAAACCATTAATGGGAGCAGAAACATGCAAGGGTTTTGGGCAGCTTTAACTTTATATGTCTTCACCCTGTTTTGTTCTCTTCAGCGACGAGTGAATGTGATACTTGCTTTTGTTTATAATATAATAACAGTTTAGTATTCTTAAACTTATGAAAAGTAAAAAGCATGGAGTTGTCAAGTAAACAGCTTGGATCAAAACTACTTCAAAAGAGTTATGCTGCGGGACTGAAAACATACAGATGAAAAGATATCAGCTTGATCTTTTTACACACATTTGGTGACCTTAAGTGACGTTTGATGTTTACGTTTGATGAACAGATAGCTCCAACCAACCAACCCCACCATAATGCATTGGGTAAATATTGGTGTGTCCGTGCGCGTTGTATGTTTTGATCGATATCTTTCCATTTTTCTTTGCGCACCAGCAGCAAGGCGCTACTGTAAAGTGTGTTGCCACCATGTCTCTTGCATTTTTGTTTCTCTTTCCCATTCCATCCTCCTCTTTCTCACTCATTTAGCATTAAACCACACGCTTGGGGGAGGTGGCTGGCATTTTTTTTCTCCCCGCTCAGTTTCATGTTTTGCGAAAATGGCGATTTCTCAACTAATTTTGCTTTCGCGTATGCTCCGGCCACCCATTTTTTACCTTCCCACCGGAGGGGCGTCGTCGTCGTCGTCGGCGAGGAATTGAGATGAGGCAACCTGGGGTGTTTGAAAAACTTCATTTCCCACGTGTGTGTGTGTTGCGCAGACCGAGAGCGGACGCCCGAAGCAGAGGCTGCGAGCTGGTGTGCAAGACGGTTTGCGAACAGGTGCCGATGGATGGAAGTTGACCAACCAAGTCAACGTCGGAGGCGGTATTTTTCAACGTCGGAGCCGTTCTCCCGTTAGGCTCGACGGTTCCCACATCGAGGGTAATTTATTAATCGGCTCTCGCCGTCGGCCCAAATCCGCTACCCCCACCCCACCCACACATCCACCTAATCCCGGGCGAAGGGGTGCCGGTTGATCGCGTTCCGTTCCGTTTGGAAGACGAAAGGAAATAGGATTAGGCGAGCCCGATTCGAAAATCCCATTAGGCGCCTATCGAAGCGCCAAACGATTCAAAGGGATCACAAGTTTCCCGCTTCTTTTTTTAAATAAAATTGTTAAGTTTCAAAGGGAGAGCTTTATCACGTGAGACGCCGAGGTGGACGATAGTCCTTAAAGCCTGAAATCCGTTGGACAAACAAGTCTTCGGCGGGGACGCTTTATTTGAATAGCTTTGCCGACCTGCGTTTTTTTGATGACCTCCAAGGGGGCATGGAGCATAAGCAGTAGGTGATAGTTTACGCAACTATCACCACCATCGCCGTCATCACCACCACCAACACTACCGATACCGGAGGGATCGAAATGTTCGAAACGGTACACACGCAACGCAACAACACTGGAGCTCGTGTGCGTTGTGGGGGTGTGCTCACCCCCAGGGGGAGGGGGGGTGTGCGTTGGTTTTCTCCAGAGCACCTGCTCCTGCACACACCTCCCAGCCGACACCTGCCATGCATGCTTGGGGTGGGTTTTTTTTCATTTCGTTTTTGATTGGTCGCTTCGATTACGACATCTCGCTTGTGCTCGATCGATCGCGCGTCCACCATTAGATATTCGTCCGCCATGCTGTTTGTGTGTGCGCGTCGCACGACTGTGAGTCTTTGGACGTTGGGGGAAAAAAAACAGAGAAAAGCATACCGACACTTTAGAGAATCAATCATAGTGAGAAAATATATTTAAATCTTATGCAATCAAAACTTATCGTCACGTGTGCCGAACCGAAACTTTGAATCCGAACAACCGAATCGGGTGACGCCGACTTCGAACCAGTGTGACTACATCATTCCACCTTCCCTTTCCCTCTCTCGTTGCAGCTTGGGATCCCTAGAGGCCACACTGCCGCGTGAAATGGTGTCACGACGCAAAATACTGTCCCGCTCGCGGGACGACCTCAATCTAGATCAGTCCTACATCACACAGGAAGAGGAAGAGGACGTCTGGTATCAGAAGGAAAAACTCTACAAGGTAAGTGAACGGGGGGGCGATGGGTGGTTTATTATTTCTAACCCGTCAGCATCAGCAACTGCCGTAATTAACCAAAACGCGTTTTATTTATATGAAGGTGTGTTATAAAATCAATTAACCGATCTCGATGTGCATTGCATCTTTCATGAGATCCTTTTGCCGCGAGCAATTTATGAGTGTCATAAATAAGCACACAGCATGCAAACGCATTCTATAGATGCAGGGGTTTAAATGCATATAAACACATAATCTACCAGAGTTCGATTAACATAAACTGCACATGCCGGTGAAATGGTAATAAAATTAAATTTATTTCTTTCGCCAGCTCGCTTGCTTGCATTTCCATTCGAGTCAATTAACAGTAAATTATGAAAGCCTGCACTTTTTGCTATTGATAGAAGGTTTTTAGAATTCAATTATCATAATTACCGGACAATTTACTACCGTCGAGCGGGTGACGAGAGATCATTCCGCCCGGGGCGCCATATTTGTTTTGTAAAACTGATTACTCAACTCTGTTGATGATACCCCGCGTGAGGTCTTAGGTTGGTTGGTTCCTATCCTCTGGTGGTGTCTCCGTTTTGGCCTCTCGGAAGGCAGATAAGCTAAAGCATGCAAAAGCCCGCAGGAGTGACATCAACCGGTACGGTTCATCGCCGTGTTAGATAACGAACGGTGAGTCAAGTTTGGTCGTGCCACAAATGGGACAGTTCGGTTTCGGTCTATTTTTGGCGCTCATTCGAGTATGGAAGAAGCGCCAAACCGATGCACAGAAACCGTCGGCCATCGGTGGGCTTTCCACTGCGCATTCCACAACCGAGTGTTTGTTTACGTATTCAAATCGCGCGATCGTCGGACGGCAACGCGACGCAAGGGTAGTTTTGCGCTTTCTCCGACCTTTATTTCCTTGTTCGGTGCAAGACGCCAGCCGAGGTCCGATAGATTGAGTGCGGAACACCGATTTGACTTGCGGTGTGTTTCGCTGGCCCGCTTTTTCGTGCCTTAAACCGCGACGCTCCAGATGGTGCTTCGTGGAAAAAACCACCCCCCTTTTGCGGTTCGATTAGACACAGATCATGTTCGATGAATGAAGAAATCATGCCGCGGCTGGTGAAACACACAAACCAGATTTTCACCATGAAATGGTTTGTTGTTCGCATGTCAGTCTGGTCCGGTTGATCCATCCGTCAGTCTCGGGCCCGACCGGGCTTGACAGGTTGATCAGAAGTTGGTTACTCAACACGAAGCGGGTCCGTAGCTGTGGTCCGAACGTTTACACTCCTTGGTAGGGTTTGCGTACCGTGCGAATTGGTAAGGCGGTGATTCGTCCCATCGAGCAACAACTTTTCATTTCACATGCTGGATATTACAAGCAAGTGTCATGCAATTGATACGCATTGCCGACATTCTTTGCAATGCAGAACAAGTGTTCCCGTCATCGTTCTACCAACCGTTCTCCATAAATTTTCCTACCCCAGTCCTGTGCACGTCCGGAGACCCAGAATAGGAATCCGGAGCTCCGACTGCGTGATCGTCCGTCTTCATAAATATGTACGATGAAGACCCTAATTACCGTCCGGTTACCAGAACGCCACGCAAACGCAAGCTCGTGCGCGCAGGTCGTGTCTCAGGCTCTTCCCCCTTGGGGATCGATCGATCTCTCGCATTTCTCGAGCTCCGAAAGAGTCCCAGAAGACTGGATGTAAATGAGCGTTAGTCTTGGGTGGCTCTGATGTATATTCTAACGCAATAAATCAATCGGAAACTGTACCTTCCGAGTAGGAATACGATCTAGAGGCGATCTTGCGTGTACACGAGTTCGGCACGCGTGAGTTGCCGAGGTGAAACAAGTAGCCGCGCGGCGCCGCGTTAGAACTCTATCAAAGAGCTGTCATTACGTAATTAGCATTGCTGGAGGCTTACAATGATAGCCTCACTGGTGTATGGCAATCGAGAACAGCGTTCAGCATGAGCTAATAATACAGGCCACGATCGACTCGAAGTCCAGAGTCACTGGGTTAGTGGGAAAAGGTACATTCTATGCATTCGCAACATGTTTCCTCCACCAGAGGAGCTCGCACAATCTGAGCAGGAGGAGTCGGTTTCGCTTTCGTTGAGCGAACAACCCCGTACGGCTCGTTATTAATTAAAGCTCTTTGCGATTGCGTGGAGTTGATTAGCTTCACCACGGTCTTCACGGCTCCGTCGTCTTCCAAGCTCCGCCAAGTAATTGATAGTCGAACTGCCCGTCGGGGGTCTCATCTGTTGGCTACTCCAACTTTGTGTGTGTGTGTGTGTTGTGATGTTGCCGTTTTCTTGCCGCTCTTTCGTCTTACGTTTCGGCCATTTACGTACGTCAAACTCAACACCTTTACGACCTCCCTGGCCTATATTCGATAGGTCACCCGGGGCGCCCCAGGTTTGGCCGGCGTGGTTTCATCCTCCATTGAGATCTCTCCGACAGAACGCATCGCCGCGGCCAGTACGTGTGGTGTGTGTGAGTGTGTGTTGCGCAAAAAACGGGCCACCCCGAGCATAGGAAATGAATGACCGCGCAGGTAACGGGCCATCAGTGTCGAACGCATCGAAGAATCGATCGGCGATGCCATATCCACCCAAAGTAAATGGAAAGACTACAGCGATGAGCCGAACCATCATCGTGTGAGGTCAAGAGTTTTAATTTTGGCAAGTGTGTTTTTTTTTCCTTTTGCAGACAGTTTAGAGACTTCAGCTGCACCACTGATGCTACTTAAAGCGTCGTAAAAGGAGGTTTATTTTGGTTATTACCGAAGAAACCTGTCTCATTTCAAACTAGGTAACTTTGGGATTTCAAGGGAAAAGTCGTAAATCCAACGAACGTTATTTTATGAAAATCTTAAATGGACCTACCTAGCTGTTGGTTGCGAAAGTAAGCGATACTTTGACATTTTCCCCAGAACCTATCGTCAACTACGGTTTTTTTTCGAGGACGGCTTCTGCCTTCACGCCTGTCGCACCGGAATCCGGTATCTCTGAGAGAACGTTGCTCATCTCCGCAAGTACATCTTAATGGTTCGGCAGATGACTTGCGCTGCCGATTCACTTCATGCGTTTCAACATGATCGGATAACCGTAGCCCAACACTCCTCGCACCAAACGTCGACGTGTCCGAGTGTCGCTAGCGTGTCGAGGCCTGTGGAATACAGTATTCACAGTGTCATTTGCAGTCACCAACGCCGTTCGACGAACGCTACATATTAGCATGCAAATGAGCGCTGACCGACGTGCCACTTCGATTGGTTTTGTTTATTTATTTATCGAATGGCTTTTTATCGAAGACTCATGAACTGTTGGCCCTTAGGCGAGCTGATGTTTTTATTTTATATTTTCACTACTTTTGCATTGACACTTCGTAGGTTTGATGACATTATTAAAACCCAGGTGCGGTTCCAATTTTTGGAAAGCGATGTGCCACGGGCAGTTTTGGATGTTTGAATTGGGAAGTAGAGCGAAGACTCAGACCACCTGTAAATGAGCTAATTTTCTCATCAGTATTTCCCAAATGTATCATTTATTTAAATTCTAAAAACCAATCACCGATTTTGAAATCGATGGCTGTATTTGCATATGTTCGTTTGAAAAATAAATAAATGGTCGTTCAATCAATTCGTTTTGATCGAACCTCTATCGCATGCAACCTGCGTACATATCTCATCGATTTAAAAGAAATAGTACAATGAAAGATTCATGGAAAAGAGTGAGACAATTTCCGTTGAAAAATAATCTTCATTTGCATTGTTGACACAATCACGATGCTTTTCTCTTTTTGTTTTCAAGGGAAAAAGGATGACAAATGTGAAGTGATTGAAAAATGTTGAATTTGAATGAATAAAACACTTTCGCTTTCGCTTTCAAGATCACGTACGATGGCTCAAACAGCACGCAGCTGTTGTTGCAGTGTGAAATCATCTTCGTCCCTCCGATCTGCCCAATTACTTACGGTATACGCACTTCCATCCGCAGCCTCAACCGATTCCCACTCCCTTTATGTCATCAATTTTCGAATTGCCATTTTTGTCTTGCCTATTGCATAAGTACACCCTCTTTCATCTTCTCCCAGAGGCTCGGTAGTCGTTGACACTATCTGGTGTCTCCTTTTCGCTGGAAATCTTAAAAATCATCCTGCATCCGAAGAAGATTGGCCGGTGTGTGCGCAGGCAGCCCGATCAATCATTCCTCCCTTCAAGGGGAAAGGGCTGGCTGGCGGACGATAAAGATGATGCAGAAGAAGAGGGAAAACGTATTACCACATAACCACACATTCCGAAGATAATTTCCATCGTCCCAAGCAACACGACGTATCGCGACGAAAACGCCGAAATCAATTGATCGATCAGCTGCGCACGAGACTCGTGGCGGGTCCATTGAGTGAAATTCCAATTCGTTCGATCCGCTGGCGAAAGTGTCCGCCTGCCAGCCACGTGCTGAGACAAGGGGGGCTGGGGTGCCGAGGAGGGCGTTTTGGGCTTCACCACGCTGGCCACCGGATCGGATCTCGCGAAAGATCCGGATCCGAAAGAGTTGGAAACCGAAATATATAAAAGGGAAAGTTCGACGCTCTCCCTCACGCTCGTTCGGCACTTCATCTCGTGTCGCCCGGTCGTCTCTCTTCGCCATGGAACGGGACAAATCGCCTGCGCCCGGAAATGCGAACTGTCATACGAAGAAGTTCCAACGCCGACGGAGTCGGTTGGTTGGATTAATGGGGCGACGGGTTGGAATGCCGGAAGAAAGGCTCTTGCGACCGTACCGTCGCGCACGCTCATAAATCATAGCGTGGAACGCACGCACAACCCCCACTCACACACAGTAACGCGCACATGCTTCGTGAGGAACCGGCAACACATGGACGTGGTAGAAAGTGGAGAGAAATCTGGCCTGGTGGAAACATTTCAATCGTGAACTACCGCCATTTTGATCGAACAGTTAATGGAGCCCTTCGACGCGGAGGGCGAAACGATTGAGGAAGGGATTTCGAAACCAAGGTGTTAGTGGGAGTTTGTACCGAAAGGGGGGTGAGTTATCGTATTCAAACCATGCCCAGTTCCAATCAACGATCCGAGGGTAGGGTTGTTTGATCCATTTGGGAGAATTTGTTTGGAGAATGTTCATTGTGTCATTGATGAATGTTCAAATATAGCGAGATCATAATCTTTAGCTTAGGAACTCTGGAGACCCATCTACGACTGCACTTGTTAGCCATTCCTTCATCAAAACAGTCGGGTGGCAATACTACTCCAATTAATTCTCCCTTCCCGAGTGGTGACGTCAACCCTCAAACACGCAACAATTCAATTGACTTTGGCGCTCTGTCGCAATCCGATTCCCGCCTCAACGGGGTACCATACACCGATCGAAGGGATCTGTGGCGGGCTGGCTTTGAATTATGAACGAAAAAAGAAACGGTTTACCAAAGCGCACGATCACTTTCACGGCATGTAAAATACTTCGACTTCGACACGCCAGCTTTGGCGCGAAGTACGTGTATGTACCTCGTGCCTTTCTATCGCTGCGATCGCTGATGGTGACAACACCATCTGGATTGCATCCTCCCTCACAGCGACGCAGATTGACAGGTTCGTGAGCTACAGCCCACGGATTTGGCGGATTTTGTGGTGTACCTCATTTCTTCGACAAGGGATTTCACGTTTAAACGGTATGGAATGTTCCCTAAGTCCTATATCCAACGAATGATCTCCTTACATACGATGTCTTACTTTGGAAGCCTTTGATTTTGTAGCTCTATATTGTAGCTCCCTCAGAGAAAAATCGGTTTCACCAAGCTATCCTCTAGGTGGATCACGCGTACCCATCTCCAAACGAAAACGTTCCCTTTCCAATCCTATCCCGCTTTCGATTACGCTAACAACCGTTAGCGTTTCATCTTCAGACGCTAACGGCTAGTTCCTCAGCCCTTTCCGGCAGCTTCCAGCCCCGCAAAGTCGGAGGTTTCGCGTTTCTTCCAATCCACGTCTCGTAAGCGGTATCGCGCGAATGAAAACGAAACTTCTCCCGCCTGAAAACCCGCTAGACCAGCCCGGACTCGCGGGTTAGCGTGACGTGTGGTTTTCGTGGCGCACGGGATAACAGCTCCAACCGCATACAATTCATTAAGTTCGCGGTTTAGAGCTTTACCGTGTGGCGTTTGGATATGGTTGCTCTTTTCGCTTCGGTGCATCATCTCACGGGAGTCGTGTTAGGTGATACACTTTAGAGATTAGTTTGGTTTGTTTTATGTTCCGTTTGACATTAGGATATCTAGAACCATTCCAAGGTGTCTTATCTCCGATGTTCGAAGTTTGGAGGCATCCCTGAAGAAGCAGCGCTACCTCAAAAACAAAGCAAGACACGTTCTGGAAACAATGTGCTGCACCTTTGTAATCAATGCTGCTCAAATTGCCCTCCTTCATGATCTTCCTATAGCAAAGCCCCTTGGCTTTGCAAAGGTCTCGCCCGTTTTGTGAGTCGTGCCATTTGGCGGTCCTGCCCTTTTCATGTTCTAGCCGGCGGGGTAAGAACTGTTGCCGAATTCTTGATCCCCTCGCGCTACCCTACCGACTAAATGTCAGCGCCTAGTAGCACCGCCAACCAAGACGATGATGATGATGATGCTCTAACGATCGGCTCGCCAAACATCACGAACCGATCACCGGCGCACCGGCGGCGGAGATGGGTACCTGCTATTCCCTCTCACAAATGTCAGTGGGGCAAATTGGAAACAGGTTTGCCACCGATGTTGCGATGCAGCGTTGGTTCCCCCCGACACTCTGCTCGTGAGTGTCTCTGTTTGCTCTGTTTGTCGCCCCCTAGAGGCGGCATGCATTCTTAGATAGCCGGGTCGGGAGGTGAGCAAATTAGAAGCCACGGAACAGCCGGCAATCGGTGGGGAAAAAGAAAACAAATCACCCAAGAAGTTCTACAGCTGCGATGGCTCACGGTGGAGTACATTGTCGATTGAAGCTGTAGTGAACGTGGGCGCGTAGGCCGGAATTCCTTAGGATCAGGATCTTGGAAAACCTTGGTGAAGATGTCACTGCGGAGGAGCTGCCACTCTGAAGCTGCCCAACGCCGCTTAGTATATCTAGTACTCGCTTTGAAAGGCTAAAGGGTAGTTACCCTTGCCTGTTTACACGACCGGTTTCAGTGGTCCAATTGACATTAGCATTTACAAACGCCAACCGACGTACCCGGTCACAGCCGTGGCGGACCTTGGAGTGTACACCGTCTCCGCTGCAACATTGTTGCTGAAAGTGTACTTAATTTGATGTTGCCGCTCGACGGTTCGGTGCTGCTCCCATCCAAGCTAGAGGTGTGGAACCCGCATCGGGCGCCATATGGCTGCGGTTTTGGTGGCACACTCTGTGTTTTTTCTATTTCGTTTGACTCACTCTCTTAAATGTCAGCGTTCGGCAGGCGGTCCTGGTGGCAATTGAAACTCCCTTTTACAATTGCACTCGTAACGAAGTAGTACATCATGCGACCTTTGTAGGTCTCCAGCATGCCATGCTCCATTGTGGGACGTGCCAGAAATTGGTACGATTTCCAACTCTTCTTTGATGAATTGCTCTCATGCTGAGGAATCGGAACAAAAATCAAAGCAATAGGTGGCACCTTTGAACAGCCTGTCGATGGTCATCTTCAGGTATGTTCCGTCACCCTTTCAAGGACGTTCGATTTTGTTTCCATAAGGTTGTAAAAACCAGTTTCCAGTCTGGTCAGGACACGGTTGAGCTAATTTTGACGAGCGCACGTCACTTGTCAGTTTCGAGGGATCGGATGTAGAAGGTGTTGCTTTGCAATTGTTTGAAGTTAAACTAAGTCCTTTCAGTGCTTATCAAGAACAATGTTATGGTGTAAAAGAGGGCCTTGACAATTTTAATTCTCTCCTACAACAAATGAGATTGAAGAACAACATTCTTCGGAGTTACTTTTAACTTTTGAACAAGTTGTATTGAAGGAGGTCATCCTGAAAAGAATCTTTTAGCTTTCCACTTGACTTCATCGGCATCGTAGGGCACTTAACCTATAAAATCCCGCCTGCACCTTACGAATGTCTAATGTAACGGCCATCAAACCCGAATGCAAATGGCTACTACTGTTATTCCGTCGTACCAATTGCAGCACAACGACCGCCTCCATTAGCACGTTGTCGTCAACCGTGTCTTCGGAGGTCTTATGCATTTGTTGTTTTGTTTCTCACTCTGTCTCCTCCATCCACTTGATTGATACTAACATTCGTCCCATCGCCCGCCCCATAAGTCTCCCTGAACTGTCGGCAGTTCATTCGCGCGTAATTCCCGCTCGTTACGCTTCCTTACGTCGGTGAGGGGGCGCAAACCGAACCAAACCACCGTTATGTGTCGATTGTGTCGCCGCAATGCAATGCTAAACCGTCTGTGCCGGCCAGGATTTGGGTCAGCAAACGGAAGCCACCTCGCCCCGAAAAAAAAGGCCAACCAGCGATCAAGCGCTTCTCCGAAAGGCGGCAGCGATGATGATGAAGTACGTGGCATCCGCTCGAATCGGGGTCTGCGGTATCGAAATAATTTCACATTAGCATAAATTCTATCAAAGGGACAATATTCTTGGCACGAGGAAGATAAAACGAAGCACCCGAAAGTTCGTCCACTCCTTCGGGCACACAATAAAGCAATGACAAAAAAAAAGTGCCACCTCCTTGTGGGGCGTAATCTGCTGCACTCGAACGGCATCGGGACGCCACGGTGTATGAGTTTGGCGATCACGCGATCATAAATCTGCATTTTGCGTTCAGCCCGCGCGCCGGGGAAGATTTGTCTGCACGGACACGAAGCGACACGATTGTTCTTGGAAGCTCTTCAGGTCATCGGGATGCTGACTGAGGGAGGGCACTGAACGACGATATTCATTCTCGTTAGTTCATAATTCTTGGGAAATTCCGGAAGGTTTCTCTTTTTTAAATTTTGTTTTTCGACGGCACAGACCCTTTGAATGTGGTCGATGGTTGTGATTTAATGTTGTCAACAGATTATTTTACACGTAAATTTATTACCAGAAGGCATGTGACCGATTAGCGAGGGGTGAAGATGTAATGATTCCGGTAATAACGTAAAGGAGAAATTCAGTTTAAACTTTGAAAGAAAAATCAAATCGAATTTGAGGAATTTAATTTTCGGTACGAAGTTTTGAACATCTACAAAAACAGAATAGGAAGGAAAGCAAAACGAGCTATAAATTAGAGAATAAAAGTTGAAAGTTGCAACTCAATACCATTACTTTATGTGACGAATGCTAGAAGACGAATGTAATATTTCTCTGCAATGAAATAAACTCCAAGTATGTATGTCAAAAACAAGTAGGAGAAGCATTTGTGTCGGTGCGATGGTATTTAGATTAAAACACTTGTGATGTAAAGAGAGAAAAAAAAAGAATGGGGAAGGGAAGAGTGGGAATGAATTGAAAATTCGACGAGTGTCACCACTAGACGTCCGGCCATCGACCTGGGCGTTACCGTATGAAGAACATTCCTACCCATCATCATCCCGTTCTCTGCAAGCGTTTCGATAAATGATAGTCCTGCATAAGGCCTGTCTTATTTGCTTACGGTTTATTTTGTTATGCCCACCGTCCCCCGTTCTGGGGTTCCATCACGATGGCAGTTAGAATGTTGAACGCCTCTCGGTGTCTTCGAGGCTGAAGTCGCGTACGGACAATGTGTGTGGCATATGTGCTCTGAATAGATAATTTATTGAGTATGTCTGTACATACAACACCCTCGCTGGAGGTTTACCGTTAAGCCGTCGACGATGATTTTCGGTGGGAGCGCGATATCACTTGAATCGGTGGCTGAAGCAAACTCTCGAATCAAATATGATTTGTAGGAATTCACGGGGATAAATTATTCATTTGCTCCTATCCTTGCTAGGCATTCCATCTGCCGTTGATATAATGCTTTTTTGATCGAGCATAAATTGTGTGAGAAACCTCGTTTATTTGTGCCTTTTCCATACTTGCACGTACTACAGAACAAAAGACTTCAACGCTAGCATAAGCGAGGAACGCCCGTTTGGTTCAAGTGACTTAGATTGCACATTGGTACCACCTTTTTGCTCAACTTCTCCACGGCGCATATTGATCGAAGTGGTCGTACTTTGGGTTTTTCTCGCCACTTAATCCAATTTATGTGCTTTGTGTGTGCCACAGCGTCAGCGCGTTCCGGTAGCCGGCATGTGGGAAACGAGAAAACGCCATGGCGCCACCCTAATGGGCCGGGCTGTTGCAATTGCAGATCGGTGCAGTAGCATAACGTTTTCTTGTGGTGGTTTTGTGTGCTGGCGATCGTGTGATTGCTGCTTCGATCTAGGCCAAACGGCGGTGTTGGCAAAAGGCACAGCGGGAGCAACGCCACTGCGGAGAAAACCAAACAAATTTTATTTTCAAACGATATTTTTCATCGACCGCTAAGAATAGGAAAAGGGCCTGCGGTTTCGAATATCAAATTCTATTCCCCGATTGTGCCCTTTATAGCATAAGAAAGAATAAAAAAGAGTCACTTCTGACTGGGGGTCGAACAAAAGGGTTCCTTTCTTAACGAGCCGTTGAAATCGAAAGCCATCGACAGCCAGCGGGCCGCGCTCAAGCTGGTCTTGCCCGGACCGGATGGACATTTGTTTGGGGGCCCCCTCCCCCCCGCTAGATGCTCGTGCTTTTTTAAAAGGCCTTGCAAAACTCGCTCACCACCACAAACCGCTCTGTCCGCGCAAGTGAATGGCGTTCGGGTGTCGGGTTTCTTCTGCTTGCCGACCTGTTCGGCTCACCCGAACCGGCCTATCGCAAAACGTAACGCAATACGGCGCAATTCAATGGACGGCAGCCGTCCGGCGGGCAGCAAATAGTAAAAGTGCAAGAAATATCTGTAATTTAATATGCTCGCAAGGACGTTTCGGATGGACGAGATCGGAGTCGGTGGGAGCGGGAAAGCGTGGGGTGGGCAAAGAAGTCGCCGGTAATGCGAGGAACTGGAAACCGGACCAGCTAAAACCAAGCACTTCGGAGCGCGGAGTGGCTCGATCACGGCGGAAGTTTTTCGTGAGCGATTTAAGATGAAGCAGTTTTATTTTCGTTGCATATTTTTCCGTCGATCGAATTTTATTTTTGCGTTACGCGTTCGCTTACAACCGGTTGCGGGAGCATTGAGCAAGCCACTTTTACTGCTTCCCTCCATCCGGCGTCGCTTTGCCGGAGCTCCGGACCGCCAATCGATCGTTTCTAGAGGGGCGCCATTTTGGGAAGAATCGGTTTCGAGCAGGTGTATTGAATGATTAGATCGAATCTAAATTTTTATTTGAGCATTTTTTAACTTGAGAATAAAAATATATGTTGTTATGAAAAATATGAATAAATTTTGATGTATAATTTATCTTTGGTAATTAATATTCGGATTCGATGAAAAACGTTTCAACGTGTGTTTATATTTTTCATCACACACTTTTAAAAAACTTGAGTATGAGAACGTGTTGGACTTGAAAGTAAACTTGTTGCCACATCTGGCATTTCTTCTTTCGGCAGCCGACCTTTTCATGGTCAACCACCACCAAAACCCTCTCGAGGAAAAGGGACAACCGAACGGCTCGGCTCGGAAAGCCACCCAAGCTTGTCGAGGATCATAAAAACCCATCTTTTTCGCCGATTGTAATCTGTTCGGCTTTGACACACTCAGCGACTCGGCAGATGGATGGATGGATGATGAAAATAATAATGATGATGAAAAGATTTGATACGAGCAATCTTCGAAACGAGGGACACTTAACATGGGAGATCTGTGGTGCGTGTTTTTTTTTTGCCTTCATTTTGAATTTTTCGGCATCGGTTGACAAATCCACCGGACGCCGGTGTGTGTGTTGACATTTACGCCAGCCCAAAGGGTATGGGTCGGGTGGAATTCATCGGCGTTTTTTTTTACTTTCAATCCCGCAGCGGGGTGGAAAATTTGTGGTGCTTACCCACACGCCGAATGAATGGGTGCGTAATCGTGTGGGAATCGAGATGGAATGAAGACGATTCGGAATACCCGATGTACACTTGCCACACTTGCCTTGAAGATGGGACTTTATTTGTTTGTTTTGTGCGAGGGCAGTAAGAGAACAGCAGGCCCACTAAAAAACGATATGGCTGAGCATGATGCACTTTTGTTTTTGTCCACGAATTGTTAGGCAACATAAGCTTCATAATCGACAGCGGCAAATTGATCGCCTACATGCTAATGCGCTTTTTATTGGGTTTTTGCTGATGAGCTTGACCTATTCGGGTCCGGCGGTGGAAGGGGGGAAAAAGGGAAGCATAATGAGACAAGTGTTAGCTAAAGGTTGATTTGAACATTCATTATGCTTTATACGAAGAAGGTCGTTTACTGTATTTGAGGCTAGTTAGTTATTTTATTGGGGCGTTAATATATCCCTTTTTAATTTACGAAACAATTTGATGGCAGAAATAAATGTTTCTTACAATTTCTATATTTTTTTGTACTAAAAAGCGAAAGGAAGGACATATTTTTGGCAGACTGATATAATAACCATCATTAGGTGCTTACAAGTAAATATGGCAATACCGCTTGGGGCTGCCTTCAGGGCTTTGGTGATGTCTTCAGATTGTCTTCATCGATGTGTGCTTCTTGAAGATGAATTTGTTCACTGCTTTTAGCGAGAATTTAGCAGGTGCATATTTCATCCTTTCGGCAAAACATCGCGTTATTACTATCACCCGAGTTGGAAGTGGTTCCATCTCTTGCGACTCCAGCCTGTCCTTAGAGTTGTTCAAATATCCCTTTCGTTCTGCTCTTTCGTTTCAGGTAAGAGTCCGTCCCTTTGAAGTGCATCTATCAAAGCTCCGTGAGTACAGCAACCTTCGGCAACCTCGACACAATCGACTACCTTTTTTCACACACACACAAACGTCGTTGGTCAGCATTATGAATCGATAATAACCGACGATGTTAAGGTAGCTAAAGAAAAGCCGCACGCCGATCAACAAAAAGGGAGAAAAACAAGCACCAACCGAAACCGCGCTCATCAAAGTTGCATCGACCCCGCGCTGGGCCACCCTCCACCCACCCTTCACCAAACCCTCTCCCAGCCCGTTCGTTCGATGCACCTTGGGCTTCACTGCAACGGGGTGGGATTGGTGCATTGGCCTTCCCTTTCCAGACGGCGGATCTCGGCGTGCGTCTTTCGCTTCGTTTCCGTTTTCCGTTTCGTCTCGCGGAAGCTCCAAGAAGTAAGGAAGCTCACCTTCGGCGGGCTATCAGCCGCGAGAAAAGCACAATGGGATTCGAGGCGGCCGGTTTTTCTTCCTTCCAATGCCGCACAATTAGAGGCAAATTAATCGTCGTTTTCGTTTTCAACGGTTGTGGCCGTTTTTTTTTGTGTTGTTGTGCTACCTTTTGTTTTTACCGCGAACATCGAAGGGATGGCTAGTGTTTTCTTTCCTCCCTCTCTTTCTGGTATGAATTTCCAAACGCTTCTTTTTTCACTTTCACTAACACCACCCGAAACGGAAGGGGGCCTAATCGGTTGCGGAAGGTAACAAAAGCGGGCGGCGGGAACGTCGATTAGCACCAGGAAGTCAAGTTTTTCCCCCTTTTTCGATGGCAAATCATCCCCGATCAGGGGATTCAATTGCTTCACTTTACATTAGTCGAGGAGCTCGTTAAATGACGGGAGTTCTTTCAATAAACTATAAATTTAAATCGCGTTCAACGTCCGGGGTGGTCCACCCCGTTTTGAGCTCGGATGGGCTGAGGTGACGATTGCCGACTTGCCTTGGTTTACATAATACCTGTGGCACCGTGTGCAGAGTTCTTCTTCTTTCGGCGCGGTTTCGCTCGACTGAGGAGGAGCGAAGGTAAACCGGAGAGCCGCCCGACCAATCAGCAGTAATTTGAAAATCGATTTCTATTTACTTTTCTCCCGCCCAAGCAGCGCGGGTTCGTCGCTTCGCAAGCCCAAGTCTTTCGTCGCTTGGCTCGAGCTGTTTGGTCTCCGAACGCCCTGTCGATGATTGCCTATTTTTGCCTCTCGCGCACAAAACGCGATGGAAATTCAACAAAGGAAACGGCGGAGGAAAACCGTGACCAAGTCCCGAAACGGTTCAAATCAATTCTTTCCGTCGTTGCCTTTCTCTCAAAGCGGTCGTTCTTCGTGGACGTGAATCGCAATGCAAACGACGGATTCGAACGATCGATCACTGAACGAACGCAGGAAACGGTACTTTGTGTGAGGAAGAGTAGGTGGTTTTCGGCACGGAAAGAATCAACTCGCCCGGTAGGAGATCGGAGCCAGCATTGTTGTTGATTTCGGCACATAATTTCCTGACAAATGAAGGCAATACGGGAAACCAATTTTCTCAAAATTGGAACACAATTAATCGAAATTGTTTAATACGATTTTCGAAGAATGTTTTGAAACAATTTTCTTTTAACATTAGTAAGTGATAACATGTAAATTTAGTTCCTTTTTCAAATACCAAACGTACTGTTCGTTATAATTATACCGTTTTCTTGCATTGTAACTCATCATGAGTCAGACTCGTTCAAATGATGTGACCCTCACTTATCTTTTGCAATTCTTCGCCATCCTTGCTTTAAAGATTCACAGCTTCAAATTGTTTTCTCCCTTTGTACTGCCCCTAATTATCCACTCCACTCTCCACTCTCCGCTCCTCAGATCGCTTCCGCCTCCCGCAAACGAGCGAAAGATAAATGAACCGAAAATTATGTCAAATTCAGCTAACTCTTTGTGGTAGATTTCGAACGGAACACGCCTGAAACGGAGATGCGGTTCGCGTTTCGTGCCCGAGCAAATGATGCTTTCGTGCTGTGAAAATGGATTTTCTCCATGCCCTCGCCTTGTCGTTTCGGTGATGTGATGAAAAGCGTAATGAGTTGGCTAACTGCACTATAATCTTGGCAGAACGTTTTGGCAAATGGAGGAGTTGGTCTTGTATGAGTCATCTTTAAAATTATGCTGATGCTTTCGTCGACTTACAATGATTCATGCGAATGCAACGTTGCAGGATAATGTACTTTTTACTTTGCAATTTCAATTCGCTCCTAGCGAAGTCGACTGCAGGGTTAAATATTTAAAGAAAACGGAAGTAAATTTGGTAACTTCCTACACAAGAACACTTTTGAAGGCTGAGTTCACGGATGATTTTAATTAGTAAGTTGTGTTAGCAGTTCTTTGTAACAAACTCAAAAACTGTACTGTTTTGTTGTCGGTTGTGCATTGTTCTATACACGAATAAACCATCAACATTGATGATCATAATTAACAAGCAAATCAATTAGCAATAACCCAATTACCTCGTTTGTTATTTCTTTTTCGAGACGTGCGAAAACATGTGAATCAATCAATTGAACCAATCTGCCGTCCGTCTACACAGCTTCCCTCATTGGAGCACACGTACCGGAAGAAATTCAATTTCACGCGACTTTAATCGATTCCTCGCAGCGGTTCGTGGTGTTTCTATCGAAACGCTTCTTTGGTCACCGCGCGAAGGAGGTCATCAAGCATGGCGTGCCATCACGAGCGGAGTTATGATTATGTTCACGAAACAAACTGGCACATCATACCCTGCTGGATATTGCACGTTCGATAAATAATATTATGTTTGTCCGTTTCTACACGACGTAACCCCGAAAGATATCTCCTTAAGGTTGTATCCAAATTGAACACATTCTGCGTTCGGCCTTGATGAGAAACGAGTGAAAGAAAATTGTCTCCAGCCTTTATCGAATTTCTTAAATATTTTTGTTGCACTGTAGAATCAACTCCAACACGAACCGCACGCAAAAACGTGGGGAACGACATCCAAAAGCGCCCGATTTATTTCTCGAAATCCCTTTGCCGCAACGTGTGCCAGGCGTCTGAATTATGCTCGTCCGTGCAAGAACTCTCCACCGAAAAAGATGATTTATTGAAGTCTTAATATTTACGGTTACGTATGATTGGTTGTGCTGCGCTTTCCGGTTCGAAGCGAGAAGGGTCCACCGAGAAGTCCTTGTGTGCGATTAATGTACTACCACCCCCCAGGTAGGTGGGTTAGTGGGGTGGGGATTGCGTGCTCGGGCCGATTTGTGACGCTCGACCCACAAACACGGTGCGCTTTATGAACCGTTAATTTGGGTTTCGAGGTGTTTAATATTTTTAACCCGTCATCTCCCGACCTTCCGCGACCGGTCTTCCTCGGGTTTCCGGCAGCATTATCCAACAATTAATGTGCCATCGGAGGGGGAGGAGCAGGCGGGGGGCTTCGGTGCAATCGTTTAAGGATTTATTTTAGCAGCAGTACCGTTAGGTTTGGGTCACCCTGAACAACAAATGCAGGTCGATCGAGCACAAACAAGAAGTCGGAATGCAGGAATTCGAAAACCGAAATCGAGCTCCGGCAAAGCGAAGGTAATTTTTCACACAGGATGCATTATGGTATCGCTAGAGTCAGGGCATAAATGAGAGTGGGAAAAAGAGGGAAAAAAACCACCAGTTAATGAACGTGGAAATATGTTTCAAGAAATCAATTTTTGTCCACGAGGTTTGTGGCAACCTGTTTCTCATTAAGTGTTATAACCTTGCATTGAGCACAGTAACCTATATTTCGATCGTGTCAAATTGAACTTGACAATTCATAAATCGCTTTGCAAGTAATTGGAATGGAGAAAAATAATGAAATATTGCTATCTAAGAAAAGGTGCATTTTTAAAGAGGTTTTTCCAATACGAGATATATTTTATACATAGTTTACAACAAATCAAAACTAGAAGCTTACAGAAAGTACTTTATTGTAGCTTCATTCATGCGATCTAACTTGCAGCGATGCAAGGCTTCACCATCTTGTGCCATTTTTAGCAACCACGCTCGTGCCAGGTGCAGCAAGTGCATTTGTTTGGAGTAGCCCTCCGTGCTTAACCATTCATTAAACAAGTTTGCTGTGTAATTTTCTCTTCTCACTAGCCAACCACCAGTGGTACTATGCTGCATTTGGGGAGTCTTAGCACCAAGTTTCCTCCGAAGGGCTAAGCTTATGAGCCTGAAAAAACCTCTAGCATTATGTCTTCTTTGGTCGTTGGCGGGACTTGTCGCATGTTGGAATCGGCGGCCTTTGGGTTACACAAGCCGCGGGAAGGCTGCCTACGATGCCGTCGTTTTTTTTTTTACAAGGCACCCATGTGAGCGATCTTTTGCACTTGTTGCACGTGACCGACCCCACGTTCCACCGACGGATGCAAGAGAATGCAGAAAATTCGTCCCGGGTTGCAAAAAGGCGGAAAATTTACATAAATCTAATGAGCAATCAATTAAGCTCGACAGAAGAACGCGAGCAAAAAGGAAACTAGTTTGCTTCCCGATTTGGCCACTTTTGGGGGCCCGATCGCCCGGGCGGAGAATGTCGGGTGGTAAAATTTGTCCGTTCCAACCCAGCCTCCCCCCGATGCCTTTACCAATCACGGACGGATTGATGGGCGCATTTCACAACGCATTCGCTTTCCAATCGATCCAATGCGAGCAGGGCGTCATTACAAAACGGACAAACAAATCCATTCCGCTACGCTGGGTGGAAAAGCAGTAGGGAAATAGATTTAATTGAAACGTTTCAACAAACTATTTCAGCACCCCAAGCTCCTTTATGTTGAAAGGCAGCTACTTCAGCAAAGGTGAGTTCATTGCCTCTAAAGCTGATTTACAAAATGTTCCGAACCGAAGGGACAATTAAAGTGAAGCAAAGTGTTGAAACAGGCCCTGCATACTCACTTACTCTCCAATGTATTTTCCCTTGCCCTGTTTTCGTTTACTCTAGCGTCATTAATAATGATATCAGGTCGAATTTATGCTAATATTTATCGACCGAGAACAACGCCCAAAAACATGCTCAGCATTTACATCCCGTGTTTGCGAATTTCCCAGCCAACCTGCGAAAAAGGAAGGCGTGATCGCATTCTCTCCTCCTGTATCACTGCATGAAGGCATGGAAAGCAAATTTGTATACGCATTTTTACACCTTTTGCCGTGAACATACCCATGTTGCCGTTTTGTCTTATCGGTGCTGCAAATTCCCCTGGAAGGGTTTGGAAAAGTTAAACAAATTATGTTACGGTCTGTCGAAAAATTCCTGCCAAACCAACGAAAATGTATCGGGAAACATTGTGCAAGAAGGAAAAATAAAACGAAGTTATTTGGACAAATGTACGATCGAGGGAGGAAAGAAGAAAACAGAATTTGTTCATGTATATTATGATTGCTGCAGACGATCGTCGAGGTGTAAGAATAATTTATGTCGAAGTTAAATGATGATGCCAACGCGAGGAGTGTGGGTCAGAACATCCAACCATCTTTGCCGATTTTCCTCTGTCCGAATCATTTGCGGATGCTTCCTTTGTCGATGCAACAAGAAATACAATTACTTCGAACCCAATCGCAACTGCAATCTTTCGCAGAAAAAAATCAAATCGATGCGGGAACTTGTTTTGTTTGGAGAGGGGACGCTACGGAAAAGCAAGCAAAGGATACTTGCAGTTTGCTTAAGGTTATAAGTTACCGATTAAAGAAAGAAAGCGTTCACTTGGCGAGAAAGAATTGAAAAAGTCACGGAGTCGGCTGGACCAACAACCATTTCCGGTTGGGCAAATGGCCAGAACCTCGGGGTCGAAAAGGCAACCTGTCAGTTAATCATATTTTCCTCTTTTTCGTGCTTCTCACCTTGTTTTTGGAGCGGAAGAAAAGGGGTAAAAATCGATGATAAATGATTCAATAGCGGATTCGTGTGTACACCTTCGATTTGGTGTTACTTTTGCAGTTCGTTCAATTTAAAATTCGCACGATTCTTCTTTGTGAACCTGGTCACAATTATGCAATAAGGTTTACCCATTGGCCAGAGGTGTTTAAAACGAATCTGTATCCTCCGATTTTATTATGGCCGGCTCTGTAAGGGGTCAACGAACGAATCGCTCTCCCAACAACGTTCGATTAACGGTAATGCAGAGGAATCGTTAAGTCTTGCAGACACAAGAACTTTAAACTTCATCGTGTGTGGTTTTTCAGAACAAAACACTGAAAACAATACCATACGCTAGAGTACCTGTTCTAAACGAGCGATGAGCACGTGTTTAGAATTCCTCTGCGGAGGAAATTCCTCATAAGCTTTGCTTATGAATGAAGGAAAATGCGCGCCATAAAGAACGACGACCGTAGACAGGATGGAGCCCGTGAATAGAGGAATTAGACGAACGTGAACAAAACAACAAAGACCGGATACGTTTATCGAAACGTGGAAGAACGTCTCGATCGGTAGCAGGAAAATAAAAACCTAATCTTTCTTCATCCTCAGAAAAGACACTTTAAATGTTTTGATCCGCATCATTTGAACATAAAACGGTCGTTAAATATTCCATTCGGGCTTCCGTCATTTGTCGCTGATCGAAAATCGTTTTCATTATGTTTTTGAGGTTTTCAGATGGAAGGACAAGTAATATTAGGTGCATTTCTGGTTTAGTAATTAAATTGTTTGTTCTCGAAGGCCATAAATGCATGCCATTGCATAAAATATAAATATTAATTAGCATGAGAATAAGCTAAAAGAACTTAACAGTCCTTCATTTAAAGCTAATAATAAACAATCGTACAGAACAAATTTAGTTCTCGAATTCCAAACATAAACGCATTTCCAATCGCAAGCATACCTTGCTGGTCTGATCTGTCATCAATCTTGTTGGAAATGAGCCAAACATACAATTTTGAATGCTTGTCAGCGATTCCATTATTACACAGTCCGACATGTCAGGGTGTATGTTTCTATTGTGTTGCCCCTAATGTTGCCGTTAATGTGTCAGAGCATGGGACCGTGTGCCCCCATTCCGTTCGGCTTTCCTACCACAAAGTGTTACTTAACTGCACCGGACTCATGCAAATCTATTTCACGCATGCAAAGCAAGATGGCGGAGGTCGGTGGGAGATACGATGCAACCGCGTGGATCGGCTTAAGAGTATGTTTATGTTGCGTTGCTTTCGGTTCAGATTCGGTTGCATACGTCTGAAGAAACCTTCTCACTTTTTTGCTCTGAAAATTGAAAGTGTTCCACTGCAATACACTTAATCACGGCAGCGTTGCCGGAGGCTCAGCCTCTCAAAAACACGAACACACCCACCGTGGCGTGCAGGAGGGCGTAGGAGACAAACATGGCGACTCTGACCACACTAGGGCCCAACCCAAACAACAATTGAACTCCAACCGGGTCCCAAGGTGGGAAAAAGTCGCACAATTGTACTGCTCCGGTTTTTTCGACTCCTCCGGACCCAATTTACCCAACGCGATCGTCGGCACGCACACTCCAACCGAGACAGCTTTCAGGGCGACCCTGGCTTGCTGGTTTAGGTGTGGGACGCCCAAAGTTCTGATGGTGCAACATACTCGATTACGGTAGTACCGAAAAGAACTGAAGCTCGTTGCTCCTTCGTTTACCCGAAGGGCCCGTAATTGAGCCTTTTCGTGTGACCTGCATCTAAAAGGCTCGAGCGGGAATTCCAGCGTAACGTTCCATCGCTTCCAACATATGTTTTTGGCCGCTGGCGAGTCAACCTTCTCGAAAATCCGCTCCACCGTAGTGAGCGAGAACGAAATCCGCTGAATAATGCACCCGGCCCGACGACCGAAGCAAATACACACGATTATGCCGCAGGTTTGATGCGAAACTGTTGTTATGTCATCGATTTATTTTGACACAAGTGACGGATAATTGGATAGCGGGAAGGGCGGCTTGGGAGGGAGTTCCGAGGAACTAAAGACGCATTTGCAAATATTCGCTGGAGGTGATGACCGTAGCTATTTGCTATGAGTACACAGTCCTTGTCAAGCGGCACGACACAATTAATCGTGCACTATTGAAAACTATTGGGTTTTACACGATTTCTACGTATTGCTAATATATAAAACGTAAATTGCTCAAAGGCACGAAGTTTAATTTATTTTTGGTCGAATCAGTTCTACAATTTTCCTTAAGTCAGTTTGATCAGACATCCCTCCCTAACCTAATAGTGATCAAAATTGATGCCACTTTGATGGCGTCTTTCGCTTTGAAATAGAAAGAGACTTCAACGAGTGCCAAGTGACGAACCCAACATCGGTGGAAGAAGCGCCTGCTCTGTTGTTTCTCCTAACGATCGGGGTATCGTAATATTCATGTTTATGGAACCGATGAACATTGGCTCGCATCGACCGGGTCAATCACGGTGAGGGTCGTTGTACGGCGGTTTGAAGCACCCTGAAGACGAACGGATGGGTTGAGTTCACTTGTCACAATTTTTATTTTCGCTTCGAGCCGACAAACAGAAGCGACCAATCAACGCCGCATCCAAACGAGGCAGGCGATAACCCTACCAGGCAGCGTTGGATATAAAACGATCCACTAGCTTTGCCGACAACGATTGCATAACCGAAAAGGCAAGCAAGCGCGAGCGCGCGCCTTGGATGTCTGATTGGATTTAGCGTTGGATTTCTCATGGCAGTTTAATTTGTCCATGCGATCCCGGGGGGGATTTCGTGAGTAGGTTTGTTTATTCTTCATAAAGCTGTTACTATTGTTTATTGGTATTGCTGCGCTGCGGGCCTAGTTCGTTCGATTTCAAAACAAACCGAATACGGGCTTCACTCCAAAATTGACCCGATTATACGTTCGCATCCGATAAAGAGGTGCATTTGTAAATTATAAGGCGCTTCTTCGAATCCATTTCAACCGTTCACCGTACTTTCAAGAACCTTCTTTCAGTGAACTTATTGCCACCAGCAAAAGCTTGCACCTTTACATCAGTTTCCGTCTTCGAAGAGATCTAACGACGATCGATTAGTGTTACATAATGCAACAATACGCATCATCAGCTCGATGTTCGAACCCATCAATTTGACGTGAACAATTTCGAACAGTTAAAGGAGTCATAACGGAACAGTGGTCGGATTTCTTTCAGCCCAGAAGTTCCGTTAGACCCGCTTCGACCACTAAAGAGCCTATACCAGTTTTGGAGATAATAATTGAGTGCATTCTCTAGAACTGACCTCCGTTCGATCACTTCATTTTCGTGCATTTGATGGATGTTTTTTCGGGCGATTCCATTTCGTTTGATGGGCGGGTGCGTAGATGATTTCGAGCATAGCTTTTTGTGGTCGAAGAACTTGTTTGCATCGATCAATTTTTGGATCCATGAATAGTGAAAGTAGATGGAGGGAAGGCATTCCTCAGAACTTTGATGATATGCAGCTTTGATGGACCATATTAAACTTGATTCCTCTTTCTCTACTTTCAGGTAAATGCATGGTGTTGGAATTGTTTGGAATAGATTGCAATCGTGATGGTATGGTATTAGCGATGGCGCCTCAACAATCGGTATTCAACCAGGAAAGCTTAAACGGAAGGTCGCATCTCTAGAAACAGTTGAAGTGGACAGTCATTCTTTATAATCAAAACTTGAGTCAAAGCGTGAACTATTAACGAATCAGCCGTTACGTAATGGGAAAAGGAGAAATTAAATTCAGGTATCAGACTTAGTACCGTTGGGTGCAATGATCCTCACCATCTATAGGAAGAATAAGTCGACTCAAGAACTCGTGTTTTGAAGAAACATGCGGCGAACCAGCAATGTTGCATTTGGGTGCATATTTATGTACGTCACGAACAAACACGGCACAGGGCAGACCATCATCATGGAGGCTATTAACCGAGCAAGATGATAAAAATGAAGTATCGAACGGAACAAGAGCATCGTACCATTTTCCATAGGCCACTTGCTTGAGCCCCCAACGCGTTCATGTAGCCTCAAATTGATCGCTACCATTCAACGCGACATTGATTTTTATTTCCAGCTTCCATTCGGGCTTCCTCGCGAACGGTCTAGCTTTTCTATGTACAATGTACACTATCCTATCCTCATGACCTTCTCCATCCGCGCGCTTTGGCCTATTGACAAGTGGCCTCTGAAATTATGCCTCCGCTTGTAAAGTTCGTGAGTTTCTGAAGCATCCAGAATGGCGATTAACAAGAGCGAGTCCATGCTCGCACCGTTAAGCAGCGGAAGTATGAATTATTATGGCAATGTTTACAGGCTCCTCCAATCTGAGGATGCACCGCATTCGTACTTGTTCGCGAGTCCTAGCCCCATGTCATGTCATTCATTTCGCCAACCCGTGCCCGGGAATGTAGAATCGTTTTCCGCCCTTTACCATGATCGCAGGTGCTTTACTTCTTCAGATGATAAACCGCACATTCCATAATGCACACACACATTATGCTGCATTGGAGGTTGCCCTGATGGCTTGAGGAAGGTAAAGACAACAAAACATGCTACATGAACTCAACTGGAAACGAACGAAAACAGCAAGTCGCTGCTTTGTCGGGCTGTAATAACATTTAATGAAGCTCATAACTCACGCATCTAGGTCTCTCCTAACATGGATGTGGGTTGTGCCCTTCACCCATTGCTTCGGAAAACCAAGCGGATGATCAATGTCAGTAAAAGGCTGGATCTGACAAGATGAGTCTTAACGTGAATGATCCTTGGAATTGGAGGTAGATTTGTAAAAGATGTCTTGAAAGTACTTATCCAATGGCACATGAGCTTAACTGCTTGTACAACGCATATTCACTCTCAGTTTATGTGGGCTGTAGAAGAATCCACACATTTTTTCCAATAAATTATATCAAAATTATCCTTAACTCATTGGGGAGAAATCCCAAATCAATCCACAAGAAAATCGCATGGTTTCAAAGAAGACATGCTTTGTACTCGAATGCGATTGAGAATGAAAGGACTTCTCGGTAAAGTCAGATTATATCGTCTGACTCGATGCAGAGGAAAAGGATTCTTTTTACAACCGACAGAGAGTGAATTCCTTCGTACCCGGAGTGGATTTATTTCTTCTTTATAGCACAGCATTCACTTCTTCCGATTCCGATCGTGCGGAACCTCGCGCGGAAGATGCACGAACAGAAGACGGCCATTAAGGTGGACATGAATTCTTTCCACCGTTTTCTTCCACTTCCTCCTCGGGCCCGAGATCGATGTTGATTCCACCACGGCCTGTGTCGAATGCGGCATGTCTTCCGTAATCATAACTCATCGCGGAGATAAGACGCAACCGGGAGCGTCTCGGGGCGCAACATGTCCGGCGTCCAGCTGACACATGTTGACAGAAACAAGGCTAAAGGAGGACGAGGAGGAGCTGGAGACGATCATGTATTTATGATTGCTGCGGTGTGGCAAATTTGTTGGCATATATTTGAGCCAAAGAGGGTCGTGGGGATCGTGTACTTCGGATTGAAAGCGAATCGCGAACATGTACGGTTGACCTTGTAGGCGATTTGTCCGATTAGAAGGAAGAAGTCCGAGTAGAAGGATTAACTCCACGTTTGGTTATACAGCCAGGTTATTCACGCTGATAGTAGGAGAGTAAGATGATATTAATTTCGTGGAAGCATGCTGGAGCTCATAATATCAGGTTTAAGACACTCAGCGTTCCGGGAAATAGGATTGCAGTTTAATGTCAAATACTGACTTTCATATGAGTGTTCAGCAGGAGCTCGAGCATGGAAACTTTCACTACATCTACCCTCCAACCATGTCAAATTAGAAAAAACACGCTTGACTTCCTCAACCTCCACGAGCGAACGCATTCCAGAAAGCTGGACAACCGTAGTTTATGATCTCCTTCCCAGGGCGCTCCTCGGGTGTATCCAAAAGAGGCAAAACAGACTGTTCGCTGAGGGCGCCTCGGTACACAAAAGTGCACACAACAATGCCCAGGTACCCAACAATCCACTATAAACTACTCACCATTGAACTGATCACCATTTTAATGGCAGCAAGTATGTCTTCAGCTGCTCGGTAGCTCGTGAACCCTCCGGAAAGCCACGGTGAGCTCTCGTTAGGATCAACCGATGTCTTGCAGGCATGCATCGAACCCTCTCGGTTTCCTTTCGCAAACCCGCAAACAGGTGGTTCTGAGACTCGAGCGCGCGGGGATTGGCGAACCAAACAAGGAATTCATCCGTTGGAACTACAATCTTAAATTACCCCCGAAGCCTTTTGATCCGATGTCCGATTAGTACGATCTAGCTGCTGTACGATCGGTTCACGTTGGAGGCAGGTTCTGCTCGGGGGGCATTTACTATACGCTGTTTGATACCGAGCCTCCCGCCGAAACCATCGATACCGTGTGGGAACGTGGTGCGCTTCTAAGCCCCTACTCGCTCCTGATCAGAGATCAGCGAGCACCAGCTAAAGATACGAACCCCAAGATTGGTCTTTGCCAAAAGCAGCTACCCTTTTACATGCATAGATGTAGATTCATCTACGAACGCTCGGTGGAAACAACAGACGCCCGCGGCTGCAAAGCAAGTGTTGAGTGATAGTAAATCGTTGCAAATCGTTGTGGTGCAGCCAGATAGTCATCAGCCCGAGATCAAACGTGTGTGCCGTCGTCGGACAACGTCGAAAGGGTATTATTAAATAAATCGCTTCCAACGATAGTAAACAACAATAGGGAAATCTTACTCTCGAGTTGGTGGCCACTCTTATTGTACTTTAAACGTAACACTAATGAGCAAAACGAGACTCAATAGACTTTATGTTCGATTGGACTGGTCTGTGCTCGATCTTTAATCGAGCAGTTGTTTAGAAGCAGTCGAGTTAAATTAAGGTAATTCCTTTCGCAAATCAAGAACGTTCCAATCAATCTTATGGTGCTTTGTTCAGTGCATTAAGTTCTTTATACAGGGTTTACCATTTGATAGGACAAAATAATCAGATGATTCCACAAACGTGACAGATGACAAGCCAAGTGAGGCATGTATAGAACAATCGTGGCAGATGATATCACAATTGTGGGAGACGATAGCACAAGCCAGTACGGTAGTGTCAGTGAAGTACAAAATCGCGCGTATAAACGCAAGTCAACGCGGGTCAACAAGTCTGTCGAATCGCTGTGGATTCGTTTATACGCGCGTTTGACAGACCATCCGTACCGGCTTGTGCTATCGTCTCCTACAATTGTGATATCATCTGCCACGATTGTTGTATACATGCCTCACTTGTTGTTGTATACATTCATCTGTCACGTTTGTGGAATCATCTACTGCGTTTGTGGTAGCATCTGATTATTTTGTGCTATCAAATGGAAAACCCTGTATTGTAAAACATCCAGCGTACGATAAAGTTAGCTCATTTTTAAAGAAAAACGATGCCTCACTGGCAGAAGACCTTATTTCTGTGTAATAAATGTAACTTCTCTTTGTTTATCGCTGTGTTACCGACGCATGCAACCCTTCGCCACTAAGGTTCTCTTTAAGCCTTTTTAAGGCAACCGTATTTCATGCGCGGACCCGACATCTTCCGGCATGATGCACTGCCATAATTTTTCACTTACGTACATTACCGAAACGAGCGAAGGAAGAATCATGTGTGCACGCCATGTGCATGTACGCAAATAATCTCACCCGGGTGCAATTAAATTCCTTACGATCCCTTCCTGTGCCATTCTTGGCGCACGGACTGCTCCATCAAACCGCCGGCCGTACCGTCGCGGCGTGTGTTGTCAGATTGTACTACATACAGCCCGGTCGTTTGTGTTGTATGTTTTGTGCCCACGTCGTACAGATTCGCAAATGCGTCGGTACAAGCGTGCGACCCATCTCCCGATAATATCGGTTTTTCCCTCTGCCCGGGCCGCGCCGACAATTAAGAAACGTTTATGCGCACACCGCACGCAACGGTGTCCGACAGATTGGTGTCGTACTATATGTGCCGGACGCTGACCACCCGAGGGAAGGATGCACCAAGGAGCAGCATCTTACACGGCGCTGCAGGATATGGTTCTATGTTCCCAAGGGGAGAAAAGAGAAGAAAGAGAGAGTGAAGTGAATAATTGATAAAGATAGCTCGAGCAGGTCGAGGATCACATGGATCGCGCGTGAAGGAACCTATAGGAACCAGATGAAAAGAACTTAATCATGGCACCATTAATGCAGACGAGAATGATATTGAAAACGATTCTAGCTTGATTGATTCGTGGGGGAAAAAACCCCGGGCACTCCGGGGACTTGGCCACCAACAAATCCCCTCCTCCTAGGGTGCCTAGATTCCCGCCAGCTCTTGCGCCAAGGCAGGTACAAACCAATTAATTTACCAATCAATTATGGTGCATCCTTGGGCGTCGCGAGTGTTGTTGCATCTTCCGAGGGAATTTACACGATCAACCTCTACGGATCGGTTGTGCCCACAAGGAGGTGTTAAAAATTGAACATCGTTAAAGGAGATACCTTCGAGCGCGAAGTGCTTGGGTTTATTCCTTCCATCCGCGAGCGAACTTCAATCCAGAGAGTCAATGAGTTTGTCGTCGTACTTGGTAGTCCCTTTTTGCCTGCGGGATTACACTGCAGCCCGGAGATAAAACCAAGACATGACACTCCAGTTTATTAAACGCTTCCTGATTGGCTTTGTGTAGTCTGCAATCTGTAAGGTGTTGTGTGGGGAAAAGAAAAAAAACAGGAGTACAAACGTGGACAAGCCAATCTTGACTGCAATCACGTTCATCGAGGGTGTTATTTTTATCTCCGCTTTATCTCCTAGCGCATGTTTGCTGAGGCAAGCAAACGATGCACATCGTTTAGGACAGATTCGTGGCAATGATAAAAAAAACCTTTCTGACGTATCATAGAAAAATGACTCCACAACTTTTCCGTAGCAATTCTTCGCAAATAATGAGAAACTTCGACTCTTTTTATTTCCAAGGGATTCGTTTTGTGCTCCGGAAATAATGCTTCAAATCTTGGAAGAGTGTGATTGCAAACAGAAAAAAAGGAGAAACCCACACTGTCGTTATCTTCGAACAATTGATTTCGCGACCCAACTTCATTATGCTTCGTTGGCTCGACTTCGAAGAAAACCAGGTTATGCCTCGCTCAACGAACAAACGTACACATTGTTTTGTAGCCGACACTGAACAAAACGGGGCCAACGTCGAAACGGTTGCGTATTTCTATCAGCATCGAACTGATTTCCACAATAACCACAATGAGCATAATTGTTTATCACTTCATTAGCATAATTTTGGATGCGGAGGTGGTACGGGTCGGCGAGAAATTAATCGGAGCGTAGTAGGAAAGGCACGGGGCATCGGTCTGAGGGTGGGCGAGTGAAGGAGTTTATGAGAGCGATTGTTTGTTGTATTGGTATGTTGTTCTTTGGCGTATTATCATTTGTGTTGCAATTTTGGAATGCCCCAGATATTTGAGTGCTTTTGCCCGATTCAAATGATGCTGTGTTTGTGCTACAAAATGTTTCTTCTTGGGAAAATAATGTCACGCTCCTCAAGCCCTTACAGTTGGAATTTGGAACCGAGAGAGCTTTTCAAAAATGTCAAATGTGTGTTTGAAGTCACCACTGAAGGGGGTTGTCTTTGATTCGCATACTTTACGATCAATCAATGATTTACTTTGAATACCGATTTGAGAAAAAAAACTGGAACATGGTCAAGTGAGCTGAATGGCTGAATGAAACTTGAGCCCGCCCCAAAAATAGACTAACGGTTTCAAGCAATCATAACTTCCTTTCGCTACACATTCCGCACCGGTTCCGTCGAAATGGAATTGGCCAAGCTAATGGTAAGTCGCTCCAAGGGCAGAACGCTCCGCGCTCCTCGAAAGGAATTCCCTTCCCGAGAACACTTTGGGCTCTGACTCACGCGGGATTTATAAGACTCCAAGAGCTTGGAGCCCAATCCTGCAGCACATGGCGCTATTGGTGCCACTCCTTGCCGGAGCTCCTTAGGCTGCAATGCATTCTCGTCGTGTGTCGCTGGCGAAACCGAATCGAATGCGACTGGCGGCACACTTTGACCACGCGCTCGTGTTAGTTCTCCCGTAGAAAAATATAAGGCCCGGATTATTATGTGTGCACGCAAATGCATTCCGGGGAGCGTGCGCACGAAAGCTCAGCTCGAGGCACGTGAAATTGAGTCCGCCACGGGGTTTTCCGCCGCGCACGTGCACTCGTGGCTTATGGAGCTTTTTCATCGGACGGAATTTACGAGCGATCGGAGCGCAAATTTAAGGCAATTCAGTCTGATTTATGAACCACACAACAAACAGCCTTTCTTATTCTCACCTCGGGTAACAGGATTTTAGTCCGGGAACGCCACAAAACCATCGATCATACGCGAGCTCGTGTCAATCTAGAGTCGCTAAGATAACCGTTTTGTCGTCGCAGGCGTCATTTTCAGCTGCGTTTAAAGACAGCATCGTTTAAGACCCCACACGCCGATCTCGAAGGATCTCCCGACGTTTGCCGCTGACGTATGGGCAGCTTAGAAGGGTTTTGCTGGTTTGATTTTAATTTGACGACTGTGGCCACCGTCACGACAAATCACTCCAAAGACCTTGCCGCGCCTCCATTGCTCCCTTTTCGATAAACATGTACACAGTCTCATAAATCGCCCATTGAGACCATTACCGGTTCGCGGCCAGAGGTAATTCGTTTCCGTTTCACGGATTTACCACCGGTTCGATTTAGTTTCGATCGACGGCTAGGGAGGGTGGGTCCGGCGACCTCGAAGATATGTCACTTTTTCCGCCCGATAGGCGACCGTTATGGTACGTTTCGATGATTGACTGACTCTGCCCTCCACGACGCCGACCAGCGAATTAAAGCACACGCCCGACGGAATCGTCAAGGTCGCGTTCCTTCCATTCGACTCGCCCTCACCCCAATTCGCCCCGTACGCTGTCCGGTACGTCGAAGGTGAGTTTCCTGAGGCGCCGTGAAGGGTACCCGGTTTTAATTTCTCAGGCAAATAGACCAAAGCTTCGCGAACGTCGTCCATTTCCGAAAGGTGTGACCGAATTGGAGCAATCACACTCAGGGCCGGTAAATGTCTCGGAGCCGGGCGGTAAGCGCTCTTCCTTCCCGAATATGTATACCACCCTCTTCCCTACCACATGGGGGTGTTGGTTCCAAGGTTCCTCAGCACCGTTCTTCAAGCGCTTTTTACTTTTGCCTTACTTACCTACCATTAGATTGGATTTGATTAGGCTCATTGGTGAATGGGAAACTAGTGCGTCTTTACGACATGCCGGGGAGTTCGATCGTTTCGAAACAGACTAACGGCATCTAGCGCTTTGGAGGAATGTATCTTTGAAGGTATATTGACGCTGTTTAGTGCGGGAAACACATTAATCAACCTCACGCACACGAGATGTGCCAAAGAACGGGAGGTATTTACGGTTTCATATTTCTTTGCCCTTACGTTTTTACTTTCATGAGACATGAGAGTTCCAAACCCCTTCACGGGGTGATTGACATTGAACGGGGTATCGCCACTCGAAAAAGAAAACACTTTCAATACACCGTGCACTCGCAAAGGTTCTTCCAGAACGCATCTTCCAGACTTTGGAATGCCCCGAGTAACAAGTGCATGACTTCAACACCACGTTAGCGGAGTGCAGTAAATTTGTTTGCCTTCCCGGCGGGCTCTGCACACCGAACACACTCTCCGTTGCGCTCGTCGACCCTTTATTATAATGATTTTCGCCTTTTTGTGGCTATTATTTTGATAACACTCGTCGTAAAAATGCTCCCTTCTTGTGCACTTCTTCCATGCCGAGATGAGGGGTCCGCGAAATAATGATGCTCGTAACGGATACCTTCCAATGGACCTCCACTTGTGTTTAACGGAGAACGGCGGATGGAGAGCAAGTGACGAACTTCCTGTGTTTTATTAAGAATATCTCCCCAGAGGCTTTAACATAAACAAACCACTGAAAAACTGTATTCTATTTTGTGCGATGTGGGAAAAAAATATTCATCATTAAGAATTTCTTGATGTTTTTTGTTTGTCAAAGTAAAACACTTGATCACTTGTTTTTGTCTAAAAATTTCCATCGAACCCGACACTAATGAAGGTTATATACATTGAGGAAGATTTAAAAATAATGATTCACCTTCAGCTTGCATACTTCATTTCCATTGCACAAGGTCATTCTTACCGTTCGTTGACATCGAACCCCATTCAGCGAAGGGTAACCATACTAATAAACAAAGGAGGAATTTTCTACTTTTCACTTTCTTTTCATAAACATATCACTTATCGTAATTTTGGTTTGGATGCAGCAGAAACACAAAATTCTGCGTTTTGAACGCAACCCATTCAAACCTTGCATGTGTTAGAAATGGCCAGCATTTAATTACAAGCCTTTACAACATAAAAGGACCTCTTCGTGCCCCTCTTTCTATTTATTTTTCATCGGGGAAAACCCCCATTCGCTCCAAGCTAAAAGTACCTTTCACTTTAGACTTTTTTCGTGTTGAAAATAAAAATAAAGTACGAGACCACATGCCTTGCTCGTCAGCGAACGGTCGACCCATGGACGCCCGATAATCACTGTAATAATTTCAAAATTGAATATAATATCAAATAAAGGAGCGTCCGCGCACTTTTCACCGACCGAGCCTTTTGTTTCAGGCGAAAGTGAAGCAAAAAAGATGAGCAAAACGCATCCTTATTATGAACGTTTCGTTTCGGTCTTCCTGCACGGAGGAAATTTGTTTGCAATTTGAAAAAATAATGTTGCAACGAAAGGAAGAGAGAGAGTTTCGGTACAAAAAGAACGCCATTTTTCAAATAATTATGATGGTCGTACTGATAATGATAAGGGTCTTTTTGAGATCCGTGAAATTTAATATTTGCTCTCAAAACAGTCTTCTTGTTATGTATGGTTCGATTTAAAAAAAGGTTTTCGTGTTTTCTAATGTAATCAAAGTTCGTTGAAATATCGATAAAGTTACCACAAAAGCATTAAACTACATGTTTTTTTTTTTTAATATTTGTGTCCAAAGTTGTTCGATTCGGTTGTAATTTCCCTGCGAAATGGAAAACTGATCATCAATCAGCACAAACGATAATGTTGCAATAAGCATCTCACTATGATTTGAACATTTAATTCCCTCGGGCTTTCCTATAATGCGTGGAAATGTTCTTCCATTAGTGCATACCTTAATAGAGGAGGAAAAAGCTTGCCGACTTAATTTTCACTTCTTTCAACTACCGCTTGCCCCTGGGGCGTTCTAGCATTAACTAGTGTGCAATATATCTCAACCATTGATAGTCGTTGCCGTTGTGAAAAAGCGACCGCAATGCTCGCGCATTATCACCTCGCGAAATGTGCCGCAAGCGAAAGAAGAGAAGCCTATTAGCTGTTGCACCATCCTTTGCTAAAGATTGCGGATCCGCAAAAGGATCCCTTCACCCGACGGTGGAAGATGGCTTATGTTCAGCTTATCCTTTACCTCAAGCGAGGCCTAGATACGCAATAGGGTTATCTTCTCGGCAACGAGGGGTAAGCAACTGATCTTGTGATCCAGCTGATTTCACCAAGCTGAGCTGTGTTCACATACCCGTTTTTATAAACGCAATGTTCTACCATCGGGCGGTTCGGTTGCAATGCTGACTTATGTATCTCATCTTTCGCAACACACTGCCACAACAACGGTAACAATAAATTGGCCCAAGCAACTCAACAACGCATCTCGTTTCCCCCCTTGGCGTGGAGTTGGAGTCTCTCGCTCTTTCCCAACCCTTACGCATATCGCCCGCAACCCCTTCTAAACGGCTTTGACGCCGTGTCGGTTGCAGGAACGTTTTGCTTTTGAACTTTTGAGAGCCAGTTCTAGTTCAAAAGATTGACTTTCCGGCCGTATCTTGGAGTAGAACTCCCCGCGAAACCAAGAAGGGAAATAAAGGTGCCAACCGAGCTGGTGTGTGGGCAAAGGGTCAGCTGGGAAGTGAACGTAAGTCAGCTGATTCTGGCATCGATCTTTTCCCTCCTTCTTTCTCTCCTTCTCTCCATGACTGGTGTGGTTGTGTGTTCGTCATTAAGCAACGGTTGGTAGACTAATTTCGTTTAGCCGCGAAACGCGATGCCGGAGTCGGCTCCATGATAGTGAAGGGAAGATAAAAATTAGATCGCCATACGGCGCCTTATGTTCGGGCGCCTGTTGAGGTTCTTTTTTTTCTGCTGCCTCTCGCTTTCGCAACACAAAGCCACACCGGACGGGGGGTACAATCGGGCGGACGATTAGATAGGCGACCTCAGGAGACGAAGGTGTCTCAACGCCGATGCTGGCGATACGGCAGAACAAACGAACCGAAATCGTGTACTCGGTGGTGTAAATGTGCGAACTAGTTTCCAGCACGAGACACATTGCAAGATATTCGAAAGGGAGGCAACAGCATGGGGTGGCATTAGCATAGCGTTTTAGGGAGGCTAAATTGGATCGAATGTGCTAGCTTTTTAAATTAGTTGAGCATTTAAGAAACAGTTTCAGAAACGCATAAGCAACGATCGTAGCCGTCTTGTTTGACGAAAATGAAACAACATGTGTTGTAGTAATTTGTAAGCACTTTATCACGTTGACTGCCATGTCACCCAAAGTGGGTGACAGCAAAACTCAGTTCTAAAAAGTTTTTGACCCATAAATAAATTAAAATGCAACATGAAAATTATAGTAATATTTTATATCAATTCTTTGGGAAGCAAAGTTTTTGTTTAGCCTTAAAGAATAGTTGGTTTAGTAAATGTTATAAACAAATTTTATTAAAATAGATTGTACTAAAAAAATGTGCTAAAAACGCTTGGCAGTCAACGTGTTATAAAACACTTACCTAAGAAGATGAGAACGTATGTTATCATCGTTTGGTTGATAAATCTTGGTGATGAGTTGAAACCATTTTATAAAATCCTTCGTATACTATGTTCATAATGAATCGGTTTTGTGGATTACAAGGTCTTAGTCTAAAGGAAATGGGTATTACTTTACCGTTCAACACATTTGACGAAGTAATTTTAAAGCCCTTCCTTACCTTGAAGTAAATGGAATCGTAAAATCACCGACGTGCCTCGTAATTGGTCCGATGCTCGTCCATTCATCTGGCGTCCTCGAAGATGCGCGCCATCCGAAGACGCTTCGAGTGTGTGTTTTCCCTGCCGCAACCACGTGCGATGATGGATTCACCCTCCATTTAAAGTAAAATTCAATCAGACCCGCGTGTGTGCGGTCCGTTGGAAAAGGGAGGACGGTGAAGACAATCTCCCGAAAATGAGTTGCCATCGGTTTGCCCAACCAATGAATGAATGGGAACGGTTTCGCGCAAACCGTTCGCGGTGACATTCGCCTGTCAGCTGTGACGTGCGCTGTCAAAAGGGACACGTGTCCTTCGATTAGTGTTACGATTCCGAACGATCGGTTCGATCGGTTTCGGAATCGATCAGTCGCACGAGCGAGTGAACGAAGGGAGACGAACGGAAGCTCAAGGGCTTTGGAGCAGGGCCTTCGACAACCGGTCACTTTTCCCACTCGGGTTTCACTGACCCCAAAGATTCTTCTGATCGATCGTTCATGTGGTAAAATAATTAATCATTATCAATCAGTTGCATTAAACAGGAACACTTTCAACAGTACGGAACATCTTTAGGAATCGGATGAAAGTCCGTGAACTTTGCATGATAAATTTCTTTCACACTCATCATTCTGGTGTTTTTTTCTTTCTTTCCTCGTACAGGAACACATTCAGGAAGTGCTGGATAAATGGACACAGATCGACGACGAAATCTGGGCCAAAGTGATCGTCTTCGAGCGGAATCGGCGGGTGGCCAAGGCGTACGCCCGCGCACCGGTCCTGACGATCAACGGTTCCGACGATGGATTTGATGGAATGAGGTAAGTATTTGTGGTACATAAGTTTGGTGTGGCTTTGGTCGGAGTGTCGGACTGTCAAGGCAAGAATTGAAGCAAAATATCTCGGCGCACTTTATTACCTCATTCTTTCTCCACAAACGGAAAGGAAACTTTGAACGATTCATTTTATGCTCTTGGTAGTGCAGAGCTGATTAGACTTCGATGAATGGGAAATTAATTCGTTTGATCGGCATTACGTCACATTTCTTTTTCGATTGAATGACAGACTAAACGACCAAAAAGTGGGCTTGGGGTTTGACGATTTTGGAATGTTTAGTAATGCTTTTCAGATGCTTTGGAAATGGATTAGCTATGCGGAATTTCTCAAAACAGATGACAGCTCAATCGAAACGGCGTTTCATAAAGAATCGTTATGAAATAAACGACCGTTTAATTTTCTACTTTGCGCCGTAGGGCTAAAGGTTGCTCGGCATCAAACATGTCTGGTCGCTAGCCGGAGTTTTCCGATTTTTATCGAAAGCGGAAAATCTTATTACGACAAAATATTATCGTTGTTTTTTGTATCGGTTCAACAATAATTATGCAATCAAATTAGTAAGAAAAAAAGTTTAACGCAAGTTCGTCACTTGCCCGGCTGTTGAACTCTTCCGTTTTTGCCTCCGACGACCTTCCTTTGCGCGAGTGAAAATTCGTTTAAACTGGAACCAATGGTTGTTTTTCGAGCCGGGGAAAAAAATATATACCATTAACATCGACTCGTCTCCCAGTTTCCCCGGCCCCTCCCCTAGTCCCCTTCCTATTGCGAAAGTGAAAGTATTTTCATACGTCGGATGGAGCAGAGTGCCGTTGCTTAGAAAAGGAAAAACGCTGCACATGCCCACTTCCCCAAGCGACCGGAGAGGTATCCCTGCATCACTCCCACACACATACATATTGGCTGTAATATAATCCACCCTTGCTGGGAGAAGCGCACATGAGCACAAACAAACACGCGCCCGGACTAATGGACGATAAATGGATGTGAGCGGTAATAAAATGGTTGCTCGGGTAAAGTACTGCGGAAAAATAATAATAATAATAATAATACTCCACCAACCCCCGGACAGAGGCTCATTGCGCGCAGTTGCGCTTTCCCCGGGCATGAGTTTCTTTTAATTTTTTTTTAGTTCGGTTTCTGTTTTTCTTTACCCGCGATTGCGTAGACTTTTCGGGCGGTAATTGGACAACATTAAACGACTGCAAAACGCACACCACAAGTTTTCATTACATTTTACACGGCCGTTGTTTTTCTTTTTTGGTGTGTTTTCCCCGCGTTCGTTAGCTGCTCGCGAGCCAGTGAGGATCAGTTTTCTAAACTCATCCGTTCACATTCGAGACCTTCTGCCGCCCTCACCTTTTCCTTGATTTCCCTTTTCCCCGACGCTTAGCTTATGTAAGGCCACATAACGGCGGGGAAACAGAACCGTTCATTTATGGTTTTTAACAACCACCATCATAAAAAGAAAATCAAACCTCCCCGCCGGTCAGTGACCAGCGCTCGGTGGAGTTTAATTGAAAAAGGAATAAAGTTGTACCCCCGCAAGTCGATTGAAATGGCGTACAGCAACGTGAATCGGGTTGAACTTTTGATTGTTGAGGCTTAATTAAATTTTCCTAAGAGCTTCATCGAAACGATTGATGTTTCATGACAGTATATCGGCCAATTTTTGAACATATTTTCTTTCTCATTCATATATTTGACAAAACGAAACTGTTTGTGCAATTTTGCTGCAAATAAAATGCAACAACGACGTAGAACCGAACGAAATAAAACCTCAAGGGCAGCTGAAGCGGCGACCCTAATGTTTCCCGCCATTTTGACCGAGCCCTACGGGCACAAAATAGTTCAAACCGTGCACTGAAACTGACAAATGGTTGGTCATTTTTCAAACGCGAGTCTCCACGGTTTTTAGGGGTGGTTTGGCTGGCGTTTAAAAACCGCTGACCACGAGTGGTTCTTTTGGTCACCACTTTGTTGGAAAGGAAGTAAACTCGCGCTGTTCGTTAATAGCTCTATCAAATGCTCGGCTTAGGGTTGGGCTGGACTGTTTTATTTTTTTTTCCTTTTGGCAAGTTTATCGCTAGTGCTAAAAGGTACGATTATTTTTATCGCAAATCTACAACAACTGCGACCACAAGGTTAGGCGGTTTTTGTGCGACTCGTAATTGCATCGATGGAAACATGGGATATTTATCCGGCAACATGTTCACTACATGTTTGACGAACAACGTTGGTGTCCACGGATTTACCAAACATCCTAGAATGTGGTTTCCGTGGTTTGTGGTTACCGAATACGAACCACCCTCCGGGTTGGCGTAAATACCGTCGAATATCGGTGGACCTCAGATTTGCCTCGAGAGATTATGTACCGTTAAACGATGGAGAATTCCTCACCTCCACAAATCATCTTCGTTTGGGTTTGGTTTGTTTCCATTATGAGCAACTTTACAGAACCACGCCGCACGCCAAAGAGTCGATCGCCATTGTGTTGCCTTCTAATTGACAACATCCGCTTGGGTCTAATGATGTCGCGTGAAACATATCGTTCCCTAACCATCGACATTTTCCAACGCAACGGCGTGCATGACGCCCGCCCCCGCATCGCGCCCTGCTCATTCTGGGTCCATATGGTTTCGGCAGGGCCAGCCAGCCTTTTCCTGGCCCAGTGCTTCTTGAACTCAAGAACGCGCCAAACTGTACGCGTCTCGTGCGCTTCCGAATGCAATCAATCTTTTGTGTTTTCCAGCTGTTGTTTTTTTTTTTCACTGAACGAAGCGCGCACGAAGAATTTGCTGCTGCAGATCTGCTTCCAAGGCTGCGAACATCCATGCCGTTTCGTGTGTGGATGTGGACCAGCGCCGGTTTCGCGTTCGGCGTTCCACCAAACTGACCAAAGAGGTCGAGCGGACGACAGCTGTTAATTTGCTATTGTTCTGCGCCAGCCACCGACCGGAGAGGCCTAGAATCTGTATGGGTTTTGTTTAGCTTTTCCTAGGCTCGTGGACGCGTCACCCAAACATCAAGATTCCTATCGCATAGTTTCGTACGCTGCAGCACGAACACAGCGAGTTGCAGCAAAAAAGAAGAAAAGTTATCCACGGGGACCGTGTCAATGCGAACTAACAAGCACCCAGAAGGGCTTGAAAACCAAATGGTATACAGACCCAGGGCCTCACGCCATCTTTCTTTTTGTCAAACCGTTCAACGTTCGACATTTCAGAGCGGATCATTCGTTCGCTCGAGTGTTTTTTAAATTGTTTCCAAAACATTTTTAAGTGTATCCCGTTTTCCCGGTACAATTAGGGGCTTTAGAAACTGGCCTGTAATTTCCGCGCCCCGTTTCTCGTTTAAATCGACGACCCGCCACGTCGTGCCGGTTTCCGCGAGGGAAAAATCAATTATCCTTCCATCCTGCCTGCCTCTCTCTTTCAAGCGCATCATGTGCGCGTCATATTACCAGACTTTTCGCAAGGATGCGAAGATTTATGACGCGCATCCTTCGCTGCCCACGTTGCAAGCATTAGGGGAAGTTTCAAATGGTTTCCAAATTGGTTTGCCCCCGAGGGGTGTCCACAAATTGATTTCCACTTTTTTGGACCGAATCGTCCCTTTTTCCCTGGTTCACGTACACACACGGGTATCAGAGACGTGAAAAGGAAAACCTTGACCGATCTTGTAGTCGATCGTGTCTTGCAGGCGTTCCGTGCTTCCCGTGTATGCAAAGTTCGACTGCAAAGCCGTCGATCAACCAGCAGTGTATGTCCTGTGTGCCGGCAAGTTGCTCCCCGGCAGTATTTATGGCAACCACGAGCCAAGCCACACCTTCTGCCAGTGGCCCTGTGTAGAGATTTATGTGCTACAGCGGCAGCAAAGCGTTTGCAAAACATTCCACAGCTCCGGTCCGGTAGCGCGAGATCGACAGCCAACTAGTTCGACCGATTTCGTAGAAGGCAAGAACCAGGAAGTACTGCGTACTACGCCAGAGGGTTTTTTTTTCTGTTTGCGATCATTTCTTTTCCACTTGGAGAGCTCATCTGACCTTCCATCATTTGGCGTTCGTTCAATGTCGACTAGAGTGCCGTTAGACAGAAACCCTACGAGAAATGGGCAGATTGTTTCGGAGTGAAAATTTGCGTGAAATTTTCCCATTTTCAGTTTGCCGCAAGGAGTTCGTCAATCTGTATTTTAAATCGACACGTTCGGGAACCGTTAGGGTAAATTACTTTGTAGCAAGGTTGGGGATTTCATTGGGTTTTATCTGAAACATATGGGTCATCAAATTGTTTTCTATAAAGGCATTAAAAGAAATTCTGTAAATAAAAAGAAAAAATGATTGCAAATGATTCGCTGAGCTAATAATGTACACAACTCCTTTACGATACTTGATCGATCATTTGACGATAGAAATCTGCTAAACATATTGTTCCCACGGTGTGTCAAAAACGAGAAGATAAAACGGTGCGTATAAGACAAGCCAAGACAAGGAATAGAAGAGCGACAAATCATGTCCCGGAACTGCGACAGTGACAGCACTGCATATGTCTCTTGTGCAAATGTCACCGCCAAAAACGAACCACCTGGATGGATGGTGATGATGTCACGTTAAAAATTTGAATGCGCACACCACAAATCAAAACAAGCGACGATGTCAATGGTAGGATGTCCTATCCGGATGGTTTTTAAACGGCTAGCGCCATCTTCGCCACCCCTCTCGATTCGGTAGCCAGAAGGTCACTTCAGGCTAGCGACTTCACTTTGACATTTTTGGACATCTTTTGTACTCCTCGGGTTGAATGGAGATCTTAGGAACCTCCCCGTTTGCTGCCGGAAGCGTTCGCGTCCGAGCTATTTAGCTAATTGCAATTGTATCGAGGCATAGTTTGACGACTTTCGGAGACGAATTCCATGAACGAGGAAGCTTCCTTTACTCGACACTACCGGGCGTGGGAACGCCCAAAGAACTTCCATGTGCTTCAACAATAGTTTGTGAAGTACATCAACGGGGTGTCGCTCTTTTCGTGAGTTACAGTCCGTAAAAATGCCATCTTTGAAGCGACACGGAAAGAGACAAAGCTCATAAAACTCTAGACACACAGGATTTCCTACGAGGGTGTGATCCACGCGAAGCGTTGTATGCAGTTTCGGACTGCAGTTTATGATCCGCTGGCGTTGACGCAAGCGGAAGCCCTCCATGTTGACGCTATGATCCGCGCTCGCCGTTGTCAGCCGTAATGGTTTGAGATCCATTTGTGATTGCGACCTGGGTTGGGCTCGCGTTTTCGATTCGTTTCGGGTTCGGTTCAAAGTGTGCGCAAGTTCGCGAAGAGGTTGGCCACCGACACTGCCACTGGCGAGGGATGCGGGACCCACGATAGGCGGGGATTATTTCCTTTCCACAGCGAACGCAAGACGCAGGGCGGACTGGCGACCGCTAGCTTCTGTGGCCGCACGGAGCTGCGCAAGGTCGTCCAGTTTTTATGAGACTTTAATTTTTCCCCTCGACCAGAGAGGCATTATTATTCGCTTATGGCGTGCCGTGGCGTGGTGTGGCGTGGCGTTTTCCAGTTTGAAAACTTCAAGTCATTGCGCGGGGACTGGACGAAACCTGAACCAGAGAGCTGACCGCAAAACAATCGACGAGTTGAGACCTAAACAAAAAACGCGAACGACTCTGGGACGGTTGAGTTTGTCGACCACGGAGACGGAAGCTAAAGACGGTGGCCGAAAGGTTGGGAGTGGCCCGGGGCAAGGTCTCATATCCCCGCGTCTCTTTCCCCTTGCCCAAATGACGTGGTGCGTTTTTAATCGACTGCTTAACGAGAGCAAACGCGCCAACGACACTCCGCGAGCTGCGAACCGAGAGCGTGCGAATGAGATCGATCATCGATTTGTGTCGCGAAGGTTCCTGCTGTGTTGTGATATGATTTCACACACACAGAAACGAACAAACACACGTTTACACCGGATCTCCATCGGTGGGACAACGCCCTGATTTGAAAACCTCAGGCACCCTACTGTGTTGAGAGATTTAATGGCCGGGGACTTACAAGCAGATTGGAAATATTATGACCAAAGGCTATAACATATAGGATTAGGGTGTCTATTTTCGGATATTAGATTTTATCACATTCGTACGGAACACACCCGCTTTTAATTACTTAATCTACTTGGAATGTACCTCTGATTCGAGGTTCAGAAACCGACAAAGATTAGGGATTGCACTACCACGATTAGATATTAGTCTGATACTAATTATTCGCTACGCAGATCAAGCCCAACCCACCCACTCAGACGCCTACCATAATCCATAACATTGTAGCGGTGACAATCACTCCAACGTCCGGGATCGAGAGTGATTAGCATACGCCAATATGTCGTCCACAAAGTCAAGGTAACAACAGAAAATGGTAACTTGTAACGGCGGTTCTTGTTCGAAACAAAATTCAATCAAGAATGCAGCCACCGGTTATCTGTGTCCAGTACCATGTGCTGGCCGGACCATTCCATGCCGATCCGTGGAGTTTGCAGTTGTCCTTCAATTATTTTCTCGCTCACCTCGTGTGCAAAATGCTCGCGACCCTCTCGAGCTGATAATACTAACTAGCTTCGGTTGGAAATTGCTCCCGGAGTCCTGGAGGGAGTTCTAGAACGTCTGAACCGTATGCCAAAGGTCCATTAATTACCGGTTGCTAGATCGGCTGTTAGATGAATCTAGAACTAGGCGCTAGTCCTGGACTTCCTTTTCAAGCTGGTGGAAATTAGAAATGTAAATATTTATTTTAACATACACTCGGAAGAAAAGATCCGATTCAACGGTTTCTCTTCCGCACCAGAACGGCTATGAGTTCTACCGCCGCATCGTTGGTTCTAGGAGTTTTCTGCATAATTCCGATGTTTATACCAACCGTACGCTCTGAAGGCAGTGCCTGAATCTGCCCGGCTCAAGGCTACGCGACACGGTTTGTCCATTTCGTTTCGGTCTGCGGATTCCGATCGACCTCCGCGATGGGTGACGAAAAGGGGGCCGACCTGACCGATGGTCAGCTCACAATTGCACCCCAAAAGAGGGAGGGGCGGATCGGTCGGTGCAAACGGAATACCGTAAATTCAAATAATCATCTACCGCTTTCCGTTAGGTTTCTTCTTGTTAACATTCTCTGGGCCACCGGATTCGATCTTCGATCGAGCTGCCCAACCGATGGAGAGAAATGTCCGGAAGAAGGTGTAGGTACCCCGATCTGTGACTCATTAGCACACTTGTTACTCGGTGCATAAGTGCATCGCGACACGGACGGGCAGAGTTGGCAGGTTGGGTGATGTCGTTGGCATGGAAATGGCGTTGCATAAATTACATAAACCGTCTGAAGAGGATGCGGACGGCGATAGCGTTTATTCGTAGTGCAATCTACTAACGGTTTGTTTTTTACAATGGGTCACAATTACGAGCCAGGAGAACACAAACAATTTGTATCTGTTCTGCTGCTCCGTCTAGAACTTTGCAATAGAAAACCACGGGACTAACCTTCCCTTTCGATGGATCAGTCAAATAGTTTGGAATAAAACCGGGCGTGCTCTTAGATGTTGCGATGGAAGGAAAACATTTAGGCCAGGCCAATCGAACCCTTTCAAAAAACCCTCCCGGTTTCCTCCTTTCCCCCCCTATTGCGACCTCCACGACATTGGCAATTTGTTCCAAATGTCAGCGAAGTGTGAAACCATGTTCCGAAAATGTTCTTCGCCAGTCGCCACGTTCATCCGATGCAAAAAGAACCGCATGCGGTTATGCAAGTCACCAGACATTGGGGATTTTTGCAAGCAAACGGCAGACCCGCTTTCGGCAACAGCACTCCCTGGTGTTGGTGTTGGGTTCGTCGTCAACGCCTCCATGAAACGCCGGCGGCATCGACACACTACGAGGCGGCCTAACCCTCTTTCCTCCGATCCGATGCTGATCGTCCTAGTTCTGTCGAAATGCGGTCGAACTGGGTTCCCTCTAATCGCGCGTCGTCTTGCATACGCTGACCGAATGCTGCGTACATTACCAACACCCGTCGTGCCCGTGCAAAGTGCTCCAAAAACAGACCAAGCGCCCAACCCTTTGCCGCTCGAAGGGAACGAAAGACTTCAATGCGAGTTGAAACCACGAACCCGTTAAGGCGCCCGCTACTTGAAACCCTTTCGGTGCACCAATTTCGCGAGCAGCACTTGTGTGTATGGAAGTGTTTGTGTGTTTCTGGTTTGCGGTGAAAGTGAATTGCAAACCACAAGTAAAAAAAAAACCCTTGGAGAGGTCCAGCACGTGGCCCTCTGCGCGCACTCGATACGAATGTCGTAACGGGTTTCGAGCTACTTTCAGGAGTGATTCATGTATGCCATTCTAAGTACCGGCCAACCACACCGGGCACCAGCGGTGTGGAGCGTAAATACTTGTAAATAAAGAAACTAGACCACCGCAAATACACGCGCAAATACGAATTGCGCGATTGCACAATCACCGGTACCGTGCAGGACCTATATAGAATTGCCTTGCCCCTCGCCTTTCCATCGAAGGCGAAGGGTTTCCAGTTTCGTTTTCGGACACTCTCGACACCCTCGACATGGAACTCAACCATGGGCATTGCACGCTGTTGCGGTTGAGGTTTCAGTTGGTTGGCATCAAAACATTTCGCAAAACCGCGCTTAGAAGCGCATTCTCAATTGTTGAACAAAACATGAAACACTTTTCAACCAAATGTCCGAGACATGCTCGGATCATAAACGAAAACTGTTCTAAACGTTGCCCATTTATCGTACCAGCTCTCTCGAAGGACAGAGATCGATTGTGGGTGATGCAAAACATGCCTCCTCGGTGTGCCGACGCTCGCGAAAAGCGACATGAAACAAGTATTGAAAAGGCTATCTGTCGTACGTTGAGTGATCGGTGTCGTGCAGTATGATGCAATGCAACCCCACGGAACAGGGATTGGTAAAACTACATTTATGTGCACTCCTCTTCAAACCCATTTTGATAGGATAAATCTTCTTTTTTTTCCTGTACTGTGCTCACTTGTCTGCTCCGAACCTCTTCACTAATCAATTTGATTTTTCTCCTTCTTTTCAGAATTGGCCTTTGCGGCTTTGACAATCCGATGCGCGATCACAAAACCGAAGAAGTCAAACGGCACGTAGGACAGGTAAGACAGAAATCCTTTCACTCCAAGTGCGATCATCGCCTCTTCAACAGATGTCGGCGAGTGATGGGTCGGCGACTCCGAAATAGTTTAACGCCAAGGTTCTCAGTGTTCTTTTTCTTTGAGCTAAATGTCATGAGCAAAGTGATGTCTTCAGCGAAAGGAAGCTCCGAATCCAAAATCCGTGCTGATTTGACGAAATCTACCGCAAGCCAAGTGTCTGCCAGGGGGAGGCTTCTGCTAATAAAGTAATAACTATGGCTCACCCTAAGCGGGGGGTGGAACGCCTCCTCGGGAAGCCTTCGAACAGAAACGATCATCGACGGGCAAGTGAGCAAATACTTCCGAACATTAGAGCACGTCGGCTCATCTTCGCTTGGCGACCAGACACACGATTCATAAAGATCACCTAGATCGATCACGACCGACTGCGTACAAGCTGCACATCTTCCGTCTCGCGTCACCCTCCACCCCCAAATACACCCCGATCGAAGAAGTGGAAAGATCATTCGATGATCTTTAACGAAATATCAAGGCTACCAGCCGGCGCTGCTAGCTCCGGATGTGCTGCGGACACCTAAATTACGACCGAGGATGGTTCGCCCGTCGAGTCGGTCGGGCTTTCGGCCAAGTTCTGCCAAGTCTGCGCCGGGCACCTTTCCTCACGCCCATCGAACCTGCGTGGAAGGTCAACCGGTGCCGGACATGCCCCGGGTGCATTTCCGGACGATCGCTTTTCATCCAGCCCCCGGGGTTTTTTTTGCCTGATCCGTGATGATAAATTTCACTTTGCGATACGATACGTGCCGGAAGATTTGTGTGCAGGGCACGAACGTCAAAAGGGCTCCAAGACCAAGACTTGCTGGATATCGATCGATTTATTGTCAGTTTGTTGAATGGACCAGCTCTTTCTCCCCATAAAACCTGATCGAATCGGAATATTGAATCACGTCCCAAGCAAAATATTCAATTTGTATTGTTGTGCTTCCTAGTTGCCCTTAGATATTTAATTTGATTTTTCGAACTAATTTCTTAGTTATGTTGTTAGTAAACACGAAAAAGAAGTACGTTCTCTTTTCTTTATTTTGTATTCAATTTTTACGAATTTATCAATCTTTTCTTACACAAAAATTCCTGCACTTCAAAATACAAAATCTGAAAAATTATCTTCTCGCAAGCAACAGACATAACTCCACAGGGACACGTTGGAATGGCTCATCCATTTCAACCACGCACGTACACACTGTCACAGATGAGGCAGTTTTATGGCTAGTTTTACCGCTTCGCATTAATGTTAACAAAATATGGTAAACACAAGTTGTTCACGCTTGTTAAAGCCATCAGAAACTGACGGTACAACATTAAAGGGGTGCAAAAAAAAAACACACACACACCATGGCTTCTCGGCACGCCACCACCACCACCACCATTGTCCCCAAACAAACAAACAAACAAATGAGTACCGTGCCAGATTGTGGCAGCGAAGAAAATCTTGTAATCATCTGGTCCGGAGCTGGCGCTTCTTCACGGTGGGCCTCGCGAAGAAGTCATAAAACATTCGCACTCATAGTAAAAAAAGAAACCATCCCCCCTTCCCATCGAGAGGCGCTCTACCGCAGCCAAGAATCGGCGCGAACGTATGGACAGAATTTATGCGATTTGTCCGAACCGATGCGTCGTCCAACAAAACGGACCTTCGGGTGGCCATCGATCATTGCGGAACCCACCGTGACAACTCCCTTCTCGCTGAGCGTTCTTCTTCTTCAGAGCTTGCTCTAGAAAAGCGGACATCGGGAAGATCGCGTTCACTTTCCGCCAACTGGAGGACGGCTTAAGCGATCGTGATGAACTTGTTCGGCGACACTTACGTTGCTCGAACTTATCCTTCCGTCAACGACGGCGAAGATGATGATGATGATGATGATGGTGTTGCTTCTCGGACGCCTTTCGAGACGCAGCTGTGTGCGATCCTCTGAAGGGAAGCTGGCGAGAGGCCGTTTCAAGGCCGTCAATTGATATTTAGCGGACCGCCGGGCATTCTGAACGGTCGTTAAATTCGAACCGGAGGTTTCCTGCAGCGGGGAAGCAGCAGCAGATCACCGGTGGAGTGCCTTTTGCGCGCACATGACAATTTTAGTGCGCTTCTCTCGGTCATTATGTAGCTCCTCCACTGCGCTGGACACGAGCTGCTGAAGCCTGGTAAAGGTCTTGAAGCATGAGCAAGAGCAAGGTTAAGGGGGCTAGGGTCGCCCGAGGCTGCAAATAGCGAACCTACTTATTCGATGCTCAGATGTACGACCAGATCAATACTGTACCGATTTCTCGACCAAGCAACAGAACGCATGTTATTATTGATTGATGATTGTCGATGAAGAGAAACATGGTTCAGTCCGAGCTACTGGTTGTACACATTCCTTTTAAAAGATTCTTAGCTATTAATCACGAGCTTATCGAAAGGCATTAGTACAACAAGTCCAGTTCCTCGGGGAGATGGTGTTCGTGTGGCCTAATTGTATCACACCTCAAGCCCGATGTAAACTCTGGAGGAGGACAGAGCACAATACCTTACCTTGCAACACTTGCATATCATCGTGCAATCCGGATCCGCCAGCACAGGAGGAAACGCATCGTGATGATTGCAGATTTCCGGGTACGACGAGTAATTCGACGCCCTTTTCCAAGGCATGAGGTACCCGTACAAGGAAACCTGCCTGCCATATGGCTAATTGGAGTAATGCATGCCTGTGCGGACGCTAAAAGTATGGCTCGGATGGAGGGTGATCAATGGCATTTTACCGTGAGTGTCATAGGCACAGTGTCCGGTTTAATAATGACCGCTGTCAGATCTCTTGGGATGCAGATGACATGGAACCTCTGGCGACGTCAGCTAGTTCTGAACGCCGGCGAACTTCTTCCAGTAGATCCGGGTACTGACGACCGTCTCTTTGTCGCTTTGCAGGGTGTAAAGATCAAGATGGACGACGCAGGGAACATTCTCATCAGACGCTACTCGAAGAGCAACGTGTACGTGAAGAGCACGGCCAACCAACCGAACGAAGAGACGGCCATCGGAGCGGACATCCTCAAGCTGCCCGGCCAGGCGATAGAGAGTGAGAAGATCGTGAAGGTAAGTGTGCGCCACATGATTCAACTTTGACACCTGCTTGGTCACCTACAATTCCACCGATCCGTTCTTCAACAGCTGTTCGACATGAAGAAGTTCCAGTCCAATGTGAACCGCGAGCTGCGCCGTGCCTATCCGGACCGCAGACGGCTCGAGACGCAGTGTCTGTCGGCGATCGCGTTCGTCAAGTCGGAGAACGACATCCTGGACTGCCCGGTCTGGGTGCTGATCATCAATGTGGTTGCAATGGATATGCTGAAGAGTAAACTACCTCCCGGTAAGTACCAGAAGTACATCTCTGATAGATGTCAATGATGAAACGCGTATGTCTTTGCAATAAATGTGTCAGCTCTTTGGCGACGCTAAGAAGGACTCGCTGTCTGCAAGCGTAAGCAGATAAGAACTGTTCCATTGCTGCGAATGATTGTCAACTGATTGATGAAATTATGAGGCACTGCCTTCGTGCACAGCTTGACATTTAATGTTGCAACGAACACAGGGACGATTGGTTAAGAATTTTTTGACATTCACCTTCCCTTGATATTTTACCGCTGGAGCTGTGCACATACAACAGCTCACAAAGTTCATTGTTTGCAGCCCATAATTTAGAATGCCGCAAAAAGCGTTGAAGGGAAAGTCTCGCCGAAGAAACACTTCACAACCGCCACCAATCCCCCCGCATAGCTGGGGCCGACGCTTCCCAGACTTTCGATGACCGATAAGCTCCATCATAACGAAACAAATGTCAGTTCATTGCGCAAACTGAACGGCAAAACACTACGGCACGAGACGGCAAATTCATTTACTTACCATCCGCTCCGGTAAGACCGCCACAGTCGTGTAAAATGGTTCCATTCTGCAACGCCAGAGATGACGGTTTTGGTGGGACCGTTTTGCATACAATTGGAAACCGATCCCGAGGAGCATATTAGCTCCACAGGATCAAGTGCTCGGACCGACTGCTTCCTTTAAGGAAGCCGAACCACATCGTGCAACGAGCTGTGGAGCGTGTTGTCACTTAATTTTTATGGAAATTAGCCAGAAGTCCTGCACATTTTCCTGAAGAAAGGAAAAATGGCGATCCGCTCTCTTCGGCGCTGTTCCATTGTGTGGTCCAATTGATTGTCCCGATAGCAACAACCCGAACATCAATGGAAAGTGCATGTGCAGTTGGGTTTTGTTCGTTTATCCACCCCCCCGATCGGTGGACTGGCTCATGAAAAGTCCAGATTTAGTGCCAGCAGCGATGGTACGACGCCACAATTTGACAGACGCAACAAAGCGTACCGGCAGAAAGGAAGTGGCAAGTGGTTTTATTTTCTATGCAAATGTTTAATAACAACAAGCTGGCACACAAATTTGTATCATGCCATTTATGCACTTACAATTTCTATTATGTGCATGTTTCGGTGTGTTTGGCCTGTGTTGTTTTTGAAGAGGTAAAACGTAATATCATCCCATTCATCTGTTTTCATCAAATATGCTCAAGAAATGTTCTTCAGGATAAATAAAAGTCTACGTGAACTGAAATAGTACACATTTAAATTCAACGAAACATTCATATTGAGCCGCAGTACAGTTTTTCCTTAGAACACAACAAAGCGTGAGAGTTTATTTTCATTGACTACATTATGAAGGTATCGTGATCAAGCATGTAATAAAAGATGGTACAAATTATGATTAAAAAAAGGTATATGAGCAAGGAATTGTTCTGTTATGCCTCGTAAAGATCATCCTCTATGCTCCGCGATATGTTTTATCTATCAAAACAAAACATTTTTAAATAGTCCATTGAGACAAAGTCCATCACAAAGAGTTTTTCCGGAACACACAGAAAAACTGGGAGGAAACCCAATTCATCCCATGACCTGCATCGAGAATGGTTTCGCCCCCGACGCTAGATAACTGTACAAGAAGTTAATTTTGTCGGAACCCACCCTTCGCTAACGATCGTTGTTGTCAATTGTGTTTTCCAAGCGCGAAGGCGAACATTGCTGTTCACTGCACGGCCGGTATGTTGCGGTAAGATTTTCCCCCTGTGAAGAGGAAGTCGCAAAGAATCTCGTTCACCCAGCCCAGCAGCCGACACAATTAATTTTCGAAATGTTCTATCGCTCGGCCGATCGGACAGCTGTTGTGTCACCACCGTTGTGTTCTTGCCGGAAACCTCGAAATGCTGGAACATGCTCGGGCTGTATGGCCAGTTTTCCCATCCTCCACCAGTACAGTAGGTCAGCGAAAACTGTCGCCTAAGGGGGTGTCTTTTAACCTTTTCAACGGTTTATTAAAACAATTGCGTTATCGAGGCACGAGATTCGCGACCGAGTGGGGAAAAACCGATAGAGAAACAGAACGAAGATCGCTTGCACCACCATTCAACTTCGATGCCGGCCGGTCTGTTGTCCTCCGTTAGAAGCCGTTAGAACACAAGTTCTCAAACTGGTGAGCCGTAAGGGAAGCTGAAGCAATATTTTGTCACTGGAACAATAGCCACACGTTCCAGATATATTTTACCACCACGAATGATCTCGCCGTGTCTGTTCAAAACCCAAACAAAAAAAAAAGGGTAGAAGAAAATGCTTCCTAGGAAGAAAATCAAACATGAAAAGAACATTTAGCAGTACGCTTCCTCGCGCCGGAGGAAGATAATCGTCGGTCGCTGGGCCATTATGAATTATTGTCACGTTCGTTCGGTAGTTTCGGTTGAAACCGGCGGAAACCGCAGGAAACGGGGACGATGCCAGCGTCTTCAGCACAACACACTTACTTTACTTGCGCGCCGAGGGCGAGGGGAACGATGTTTCACAAATGGAATGTCAAACGGTGGAGAATTTTCGGTGGATTCCCAACCCAGAAGGGGTGTTTCAAGGCGGAGTTCTCGAACCACTTACCGGGTAGGGTAAATAAATCACGATCGCAATTGTTTACAGCCCATGCCACTGTTGATGCTGGTGACTTTTCCTTTGCCGTTCGGGAAAATATTAACCCGGAAAGAAGGACACACTTTGGGCTGACCTACCGACGGTCGCAAGAATTGGGTTTGTTTGACTTTGGAACTAAACCCCGCGAGCGAGTAAGCATTGACTGCCGTTTGGCTAAAGTAAATTCAGCCCATTCCTGTTGCAGAAGAAATGAGGAAAGCAAAAATCATTAATATTCAAAGCTTATTGGGTGGACACTGGTCACGGTCAGTTGAAACATGTCGTTGACTCCGCGTCAACGGAAACAAGTCTCTTCACCGAAAACAAACCTCATCCACGAAATTAACATTCTTCCATGTTTTCGTGCTAAAATACAGAAAAATGTCCCCGCCAATGAGTTATTTCGCAAATAAAACACTTGCCTACTGGAAAACATGCGGCAGCACTCGGTTTCCTGGCCCAACGAGGCATTTTTCCACGCAGGAAACGAATGAGAAAAAGATTGAAATTGTTTGCATTCCGGAATGCCGATAATATTGGAAGGAAATTAAAATGCCTTGTCATGTGCATCGGAGGTTTTTCGGGGTCCGGTTTGTCTAACGAAACATGACTCTTCACTGACCGAATGCAATGCGCAACCGTGAAATTGGAATCAAGTGGAAATGACAGAGCCCTAACCAGAGATCGACGAACTCTGTTCGGAACACTTTTTTTTACTTCTTGACAAACCTTTGACGAACGAACGAACGAACGTTAATGTGGCATAAACCGTTACTCACGTGCTGCGTAAACCTCTCTCTCAAGTTGGTCACTTTATGATCTGTTGACTGTACACATGGAGGTTCAAATGTTTACCTCCTTTTCGTGACGGTTTCAAACCTACGGTGAGTTTTTTACTGTTAATTTGTTTATCGTCAAGGGGGTCCGATTTCTGTTAAACGTTGTGATATGCTCCACAAAAACCCTCCCAAGCAATGGCGGCAAGATGAATCAGTTCACTTATTATGTAAAACATTAGGTTACGAATATAAGTATTGAACTAAAAAAAATGTCTACTGTAGGTTATAAGAAAATTTGTTGTAAGAACGACTTTACCTCATATATTTGAATCATTTATACTCGACCAGTGAACCAAACGCAACCGTAACAATAATTAATCTCGTAGCCTTTTTCCTTCCCCCTGCGCGCCTGCCGTCCTCCATCTACGGTGCAGTTCAACGTCCGGTTGACATTAAGAACCGTCCAAGAATCCCCATCCCGGACGAAGATCCGTACAGTGTGGCCGGCAACGGTGGCGGCAGCTCCGGTAGTTCCGGTTTCGGGGCCAGCGGGTCCGGTCTGGTTGCGGCGAGCCGCGAGCACTTGATCCAGCAGCCGCAACCGATGGGCGGCCAGCGGCGCAGCGAGAAACCGCCGAAACTACCTCCACGGGACAATCTGTACGCGACGCACGAAATTGGCAAGGTAGGTTCGGTGGTCCAACGCAATAAGGAGATTTTTAATTCAAGTTTTCTGATCTCTCCAGCCGGATTATGATGACATCGAGGATGAAAACCGCGTCAAGCTACAGCGAGGCAAATCAGATAAGGGCAAAGATAATAAGAAATACGGTAAGATACTAAGACACTCTGACAAACCAAAGTTCTAACATATCCTTTTCTCTTCAGATGATCCGTACTACTGTGGACTGCGGGCCCGAGTGCCGAACTTTGTGAAGTCGTCCAAGTCGGCGAAGGAGAACAACAACAACGGCCCGAACGCGGCCGTCGGTGGTGGCAGCAAGGAAACGGTGGCCTCGAAGCGCCTCTCGATCGCGCACCTGCAGCACCCGGCGTCGCTGCAGTCGCTGCACCAGCTGCACCAGATGCACCCCCATCACAACCTGATGGCCGCCCACCAGCACCACCAGCAGCTGATGTGGCACGCCCGGAGCTACGAGAGTGGCATTGGTGAATATTCCACCAACATGACTAACATCACGCTTATTCACTACCATTGCCTATAACTCGCTTGCATTCGCTTGGCTATCATTTACGATATTCACAGTTTCTGGCACTTTCTGCAACGTTAATTGTTTAAGTTTCATCTTCTATCGCAATTTTATAAATCAGTAGACCCAACTTGTTTTAAAATGCTACTGACACCAAATTTATGATCATTCCTGGCCGATCATATTTCATATGAAGACGTACTATATTTCTTTTAGTATCTTACTAGAATATCATCAGTCTTCGTTGGGATCTACTGCCTTGATCGCGTTTTATTATTCTAATCTTAATGAAACACCTTTACTAGCACTTCGTTTTGCACATCATCACAACATCTTTGATGCACTAGAAACTCTCATTCCTTGCACCTTGAATCGTCTTCCACTCACCTTCATTCTTAACCGCTTGCTAGCTAACTCGGGAAATCGAACCCCCCCCGCAAATCGGACTTCTAGAACTGAACCGAAACCCCCTCCCGACTCTCTTTCTCTCTCTCTCTCTGCTCCCTTCCAGATACGGACGTGGTCGAGTCACCCTATAGTCACATGTACGGCCGCGTACCACTGCCGACCCGGGGCTACATACCGGCTCCGAGGGCCATGTACATCGGCGAGTGGGACTAATGGGACATTGACACCCATAGACACATACACCCACACGCATCGTCAAAAGTATCAAAAAACATCTTCAACCCTGGTCAAAGCATATTATACTACTTGCTTCCCTGGGACGGAGGGGAAAGTGTGAGGAGCATGAAGAAAGAAAAACCCCCAGCCGGCGAAACACTAACGACAACATACCTTTACACCCGCATCAAGAAACGACAGCGGTGTTGCGAACGCGAAACCCAGGGAACCCAGGGAACCCAGGGACAACAATCAACAATCCTCACCGGAAGGCGCATGTTTACCCGGTTTCATTTTTTCCCCGGTGTCACTTCTTTTAACTAATATTACGATTATATATTAATATTAATAATATTACGAGTATAATATCGTGGGGCGCGTACATCGCGTGCTGGACCGAAACCATGTCCGAGCAGCATGTCTACGGTAGCATTAGGCAATTTGTAAATAATTTTCAATCTCTTCAATCTGAATTCCTCCAGCGCAACGCAAAGCGAACGTTACGAAAGCGATTCTGATGGAATACGCAAAGTCTGCGATGGGGAAATGAAGTGTTCGCACACTTTTCTGCATATTCCCTTATTTGCGGCCAAATTTAAGGCACGCCCAGGTCTTCTATAGCCCCATCCTCCCTGAAAACGACTGCTAGCCAGCCATCAACAGCCCACCAGGACGCACGCATCGCGGTAACACAATAGAATCCTCCTCGAGGAGCTACCCTCCCTCCAGTGAAACGACTGAAACCGAAAACAACAAACGACTTGCAATGAAAGAAACACGACCACTGCCTTTTACCGGTCCTCCAAACCCCCCCTTCCACGTAGTTGTAGTTTTACGAGAAAAGTGAAATTAGGATATTAGATTTAAAAAAGGGAGTGAAGCCCCGGGGAACAACCCGTTTGAAGAAACTAGGCTTACATTTTCCAGTCATAGCAATTCGTACTCTCTTTTAAATGTCCAATTTTCATCATTCCTGCTGTAAATATGACTACACATATGAATGGTTAGTAAAATGACCCCGCTAGAAGGAAACGGAAAAGCCACTCTTAGGAAAACTAACGCCTCCGATGGGGGCCTCCTTTCGGTGGTGCCTTTTCACTGTCATTTAGGCCGGCTTTCTTTTTTCTCGTTTGTTCTACTGGAGCAAAACTAGCCCTTTAATGTGTGGAAAACCCGTTCGGATTAAGTTTTAACATGATCTACACTTCTACAGTGTGGTAGGGTAAAATATGCCACCATATTGTTCTTCTTTGTATTGTGTCAATTTTTGCATAATCTCACACGGTTGGGGGTGCAACGAAAGAGATACAAGTTCTTATTTTCTTTCCGCAATGAAATCCAACCGTCGTGAAAGATAATCCCGATAGAATGCTAACAAACGGTCGAATGGATGACCAAAAACTTTGTAAACTAATCGACACACGCCAACAAATGATGATATAATACTCAACGCTAACGCACGCTCACATGTACGATTCTGCAATATTTTCGCCTTCAGACTCCGAAAAGTCACAGATGCGAAAGTAAACGGAGTGAAGTTGGGTAAATTTCTTCTCTTTTACTGCATGTGTAAGAAACAGACAATCCATGTAGGAAGAAATTTGATTTAACCAAACCTTGAATGTTTCATTCGATGGATTGTCGTTTTAATCTATTTAGTTAATCGTTTCAATGGTAATTCATTCTGAAAAGCACTCAAGAATTGCCAAACAAAAAGAAAGTTAAACTTCTTCACTCCTTAACATTGTACATTTTCAACTGACGGAACGTACTTGAGTGAGCAATTAACTATGGCTCTTACGAAAAAGGACCAGTGTGGAACGGATCGCATGTCCGTCCGCGTGCGACAAGAACAACTCTTTTAAAGAAGTCGATCGAGCAAAATGACTAGCATTAGCATAGCAATGTTCTATTTAGGAAACACTGCAAACTCAAACATAAAAGTCGCAAAAACTCTCGAAGATAACGTATTAGATAGCACCGTCAATGAAGTTTAGTGAGTACTTGGGGAGGAGGGATGAGCTTCGAAATCCCCACTACGCGCAAAAGATATTGCTCCCACTGGAAATCGGTGTTGTCGATCTGAATAATCGATCATAATCTAGTTTTGTAAGACAAAAATACACTCATTTATGCGAACGAAAAAAAACACGAAACTGGCGTACTTTAGATGACCAGAATTGAAATGGAGTCTAATCATGTACCCGATAAGCAGACACGCGTTGAAAATAAAACACATTGGTGAAAGGGCTTGTTAAGAAGAAATCTTTCGGCAATCTGCAATGCAATAGAAATTCTTGAACATGTACTCAGTTAGTGCGCTAAATAGTATCGTTGGAGGGGAATGTATCCAACCTTATGAAATTAATAAAATTATATTCCCAAAACAAGCGTGAGGAATTGTGAAACAACGTTGCCTAGAAAAGGTGTATACTTGGAAGTAAAATAGAAATATTTTGACGAGGAGCATGCAACAACTATTCGACAATTTCACCGATAGTAGCAACATAGAAACGATACCATACACGGTTGAAAGTAAAACGCGCCCATAGAATGATGTAAGCAAATATCGTTTTAATTTTCTCCTCATCTTGTCTAAATGTTCTGGATTTTTGAAATAAAAAACTATTCTTATCATCATGTGCTGTGTGTTTTCAATGTTTTAAAGATATTGAGCATTATATTGTTTTTAAATCAAGTTTTCTACATTCTGAAATGACCACGTGCGTTGTGCATGAGTTTCAACATGAAAGCATTTGATCCCTTAGTGTAAACGCATAACCGGCTTCAAATGAAGTCCTAACCACAATTGTTGTTTACAAACAGATTGCAGCAGGCATTGGTTTTTAGTTATTTTCAAAACGCGTCACGAACAGACTTGCAAACCGAGGCTAAATGGTGGAATACTGTTTGCTAGACGTTGGAATTCGCCCAAAAGTGAACGCCGAGGAAGAAAACTGGGATGAAATCATTCCAATCAAGCCGTACGAACCATCCGCTACCTCGTCGCCCATTCGGTTTAGCTACCAGCGCGTATCCTACCACAGCCTGGTAGATCCTGCGGTGGACATAAAATCGCTCATTCGAGATGTATCCAGAGTGCCGGAGTATCGGTTGTGCGAGCGGACCAACTTTTGGGACAGTTCTTCGGTTATTCTCGGTGTTTTCCTACGTATGCCTCAAAATGGAGAAAGCTTCGACTATGGATGCTTCGCGCAGCGCCAAAGGTTGATTCAGCTTCTGTTCACCGAAACTGAGCGTCGTTGTTTCATAGAAGATGAATTAAGCAAAACCACCACGGTTGAAGATGGGTCAGAGTTAACCATAGCGCAGTTCTACGAGCAGCTTCGAATGAGGCACCGCGAACGACAACCACCTGCTGAGAATAGTACGTTACCTGAAACCATCGAACACCGAGCGCTCCGGCCACAGCTGCGACCCTACCAACAGCAAGCCATCCGTTGGTTGATCGAGCGGGAAACCATTCCAATGACATTGCCGGCACAGTATTTGCGCCTTCATAATGCTGCAGTTCCGGAGCTTGATTTCTTTGCAGATCTGTACACCTTCGCCGTGACAGATGAAGAGCCGCACCCTATACCGATTCCCACCGGGGGCATTCTAGCGGATGAAATGGGTTTGGGAAAGACGGTAGAGATCCTCGCATTGCTTCTTTTTAACAAACATAAGATAAAGCCAAAACAGACAGGGGTAGCCATACCAAATCTCACACTAAATAAGCCGCGAAGCGGTAGGAAGCGTGCACAGTTGAAGTGTATCTGCAAGCTAAAGCATGAGAGAAAAACGATAGCATGTGAAATGTGTGGATTTCTACAGCACCACCTATGTGTGCTGAAGCATCATAATGTCGATGTTGCCAGTAACACTAATCCGTACCTCTGCCCCGAATGTTGGCGAACCGAACCGTTGGTCGAATCCGGGGCCACCATCATCGTTTCACCCGCTGCCATCAAGCACCAATGGGCAAGTGAAATCCGGAAACACATCTCGGGTCCCGGCATTCGGTTGTTCGTCTACAACGGCGTTTCAGAACCGGCCGGCTCATGGATCAGCCCTACCGAGCTCTCCTCCTACGATGTGGTGCTCACCGACTACAACGTGCTAAAGCAAGAAATATGGTTTACCAGCGAAAACACGCGCCCTTCACGCCATGAAAAGCGGTTCCTCAGTCCGGCCAGTCCTTTGACAATGATTCGCTGGTGGCGTGTGTGTCTTGACGAGGCACAAATGGTGGAGAGCATTACATCGAACGTAACCAAAATGGCAAAGGCACTCCCGTCCGTCCATCGGTGGACGGTAACGGGGACACCGATCGAGAAAACCATCAACAATTTGTATGGGCTGGTGCATTACCTCGATTATGAGCCGTACAGCAACTATCCAACCTGGAAGGTGTTTGTGTCGTGCTACCAGAAGGGAAACGCTGAACCTTTGCTCAACGCAATGGTACGCATTATGTGGCGTACGTGCAAGGCGTCCATCGTGGATCAACTTGGTATACCACCACAAACGGAAAGGGTGCACTATACCACCATGTCGGACCTGCAGAGACATTTCTACCGCACCGAGCATGCCCTGTGCGCGCAAGCATTCCACGAGAAGGCACGAAAGATCGGACGAACCCAATCGATGGCAGAAATGAACATTCCGACGTTAAACGCGCTGATGGAACCATTGCGCAAGCTCCGCCACGATTGTACCATCCCGTCGATTCTGCACGTGGCCAACACGCTGCCCACGAAGAAACTTCTTACACCGAGTGAACTGCACGAACATCTCGTCACGAACAATGTGAACGAGTGCAAGGCGCAACTACGATCGGTCGTATCGGCGATGAACGGAATTGCCGGCATTCACATCCTCCTGGAGGAGTACAACCAAGCGTTGCGTCTGTACCAGGCCAGTTTGCGCATGGCTGATGACTACAAAACCGGCACCATCACCGTGGATTCTTTGCTGCAGATTCACACGCTGCATAATCTGCTCGATCTGGTCCGTTCACATGGGCCGGCACTTGAACCGGAAAAGCTACCCGATGAGACCAAACTTCGCGAGTACGAAGAGCAATGCGCTCGGCTAGAATGGCGCTACATCGAGCAGTACGCGAGCAAGGTGCGAGCCGTCGAAACGAATCTGTTTCCTGCGATTGCAAAACTGGAGGAACTCATTTCACAATCGGAAGCATCGAAAGGACCCCGGCTTGACGGTAGCTGGTGGAGAGACATTTTTCACACCTACGACCGTGACCCCACTCGACACAGAGAGTTTCTTAACCGGCTCCTCACCGACATTCCAATTGAAAACCGCCCTAGCGCCTGGTGTGGACTCGACCTATGGCTTATGATTTGGTGGGACAAGATCACCGAACGCCGGCGAACGCTGAAGAAAGGTTTCAAAAAGCTGGAATTTTTCGTAGAAAATCTACAACCAAACCATCGGTGTTCACCGGAAGCGGTGGCTCGTATCGAGCAGCTCGTTTCAACTGCCTTTGCTTGCCATCTCGATCCGAGTCTGGCTACGGAGGATGCCGATGGAGACCAAGACGTACGATATCCGGCGCCTACCTGTCTGCTTTGCAAAGTAAAGGATAAACTGAATCAGTTGGAGGCAGTGCTGTTTCTTACCAGGCAAACACAGGCCGCGACCGGAGGCCTTTGGCAGATATCCCCCGGGGAGATGCTTTTAAAACGTATGCTTTGTACTTCTGTTGTTGACTATTTGCTGTTGTTAAACTTCACTTCATTGTGGCTAAAAGATTTCCTTATTTTTCACAGAAATATTATCGCACGTCAAACGAAGTCAGGAAGGGCTAGACAGTCGAGTATTGGAAGAAGGCGACCATTGTTTAGCGTACCTCGAACGCGTTAAGCAGGAGTTCAAGGAATATTCGCAATACTGGGTGGAAATGAACTACACCGTCGCGGCGTACGACGAGTTGAACATGTGCAAATCGCGTATGCAACTCATTACCGAAGAGCAGTTTTTTGAACTGATACGCGCAGAAAAGAAGCGCACACCGATGCAGCTGGTGTCGAGCGAATTGGCCGTCCAAATGCGAGAACTGCAGCTTACGAAGAATGAATCCGAACGTGCATTCGTGCGGCTTCAGGGTACGCTGAAGTATCTGGCATATCTTGGGCAGAAAAGCGACATCGATCCGTGTCCCATCTGCCAAGTGCCCCCATCTTCAAAATACGCCGTCCTCCAGTGTGGGCATCACTTCTGCAGCATCTGCGCCATCAACCTACTCAAGATGGCCCGAGAAAGACAGATAGTTTGCCACATTTGTCGCCATCAGCAGCATACAAAAGAGTAAGGAATCGTTAAGACAAAACTCGGCCCTAGAACCTAGTGATGATTTTCATTATATTAATCCTTTGCAGCATTCAGTACGTTACACTTATGGCCACCTCAAACCGTCATCAACAACTCGCGGTTGGAAATTATTCGGACAAAATATTTAAGATAGTTGAAACTATCCTCGACCTAAAGGACCAAGAGCCAGACGTAAAAATAGTCATCTTCTCCCACTGGGAACCGATACTGGTGAAGCTGGAAGTGGCCCTAACGGACAATAACATCACATCGAGACAAAAATCGAGTAGGTTTAAGGATAGTATAAGTGAGTTCAAAGATCCAGACCTCGGCATCACCTGCCTGTTGCTGCCACTGCGCTTCGGCTCGAAGGGACTGAATTTGACCGAAGCGACACACATTTTCCTAGTCGAACCTATACTGAATCCCGGCGAGGAGCTACAAGCAATCGGACGCATTCACCGAATCGGTCAAACACGACCAACGTTTGTCCATCGTTTCATCGTTCTCGGGACAATTGAGGAAACCATCTATGAAGCCATTCAAAAGGATAAAAGCGGTCGATGGTTAAGGAAGGATGTGACAGTTGAACAGTTGGAGGATCTTTTTTTGCTAAGCGATGAGCAAAATGAACTATAATATCGACTGGAAAGGTACGACTCTGAAAATGTTATGACAAATAAAATTGTTACTAACAGTTCTTCTGTATCGTTTATTAAACCTTAATTGGGACTTCGCTTGGGAAAGAGCTACGCAGAAAGAATGAGAAATGAAACTGAAAGGAACGTTGATGGTTTAATTACATGAACATATCGTCATAACCTGGTGGAGGTAGATGGTCATTATCCGGGCCGGGTCTGTTAAAGCGATTCATGTTTGGTCCAAACGGATCAAACCGAGGCCTTGGTTGCGGCACAGGTCCGAAGCTAAAACGAAAAAAAGATACGGTCATGACTAAATTATGTTGATAATAATTTCTTGAGGCTGACATACTTAGGAAAAGCGTTTCGAGGCCCATCCAGTAGCATTCCACCACCCAATCTTCCCAGCGGATCCAAGTCTCCGCGTCCAACCGGTATACGAGGAGGCATATAATATGGGTTTTGTTGAACTCTATTGCCTCCTGGTGGAGGAATATTGCTGGGAACACTGCTACTGGCCCCTTGCTGAGCCTCAGTTTGTGTTCCGGCAGTAGTTGGAGTCCCTCCAACAATTGGATTAAGAAGATTGTTCTTCACCAGCGATACTTGCGCATTGATATCCTTCAGAAGTGTATTGATCGAATCTCCATTGATTCCACAAACTGCCTCTTTAAGATTGAATGCAATATTCGAAACATTCAGTGTTTTGGCTTGCAACAAATTACAAATCATCGTATCCTTCGAAACTGTGCCATGTAAAATGTATAGCTCTGTGCCAATTGCATAGCGGAGGTTGTATGACTCGTGGCTTTCGTTCCATCCTTCCGGCAGCAGTTCGCTTCTTTCGATGTCGTCATTTAGGGTTTTCTAGAAGAAGCAGTGAATAGGTACGGTCACACGAGACGAACCCTGCTCGAATTTGGACGCTCGGCGAACCTTTTCTTGAATGTGTAAGTGAATCGAGCAGAGTTCGCGAACCTTTTTCGAGCAGAAAAAGTTAGCCGATTTTGGTGGATAGCACGAACCTTTGCCGCGAACCTTTTTGACGTTCCGTTCGATTTCCCCATTTGTTTACAATGCTTACTTTGATTTATTCTTACCAACTATCAATGAAACTACATCAAAGGTTCGTTACGTGTGAACGCTAAAAGGTTCGGCGAACCTCTTTTTGGCATTCGTTTGTAATAGTGTGCGAAAGGTTCGCCAGCAAAGGTTCGTCTCGTGTGACCGTACCTAATAAGATACGGCCAGAAAATCATAGGAACAACTTACATCGTCACCTACTCCGACGCAACGGAAACTGTTTTTGGTCAAAACCCAGTGCACGAATACTATCAGCAGGTCTGACTTTGTAGACACGTTTCCTTTCTCCAGCTTCCAGAGCATCTCGAGTCCATACAAATCTGGATCGGCCATTTTTGTGTATAATGTTCAAGCACCCCTCAAGTGCGACGAATTTTATAAACTTCTACGTTTTAGCGTCCGCAGACTACGAAAACTACCAAAATAGACAATCACGAATTATGACAATTTAGAATAGTTGTGCCCGGTGAAAATGAAGCGTCAATTGTGAGCAGCTGACTAGCAGTGACAGCATATAAACATTCGACCGAAAAATATAAACATTACAATTTCATCAGTCCCGCAAAGAAACAGATGCGAAAACATCAGCGCGGGGTTTGTTTACTGCAACCCGCGGCTGGCTGCATTTATAAGTTCGCTTTTATTTTCCGTTTTGTTTCGTGTCCACGTTTTTGTTCCACCATTCTTCATCTGTGTACACAGGTGTAGTTCGTAAGATACGTGTTCAGTTCAAATCAGTGCGTAGTACAACGTTTTATCGCAATACAACAATGGAGCCTTCGGTCGAAGCCAAGCGGCTACTTCTGGCGGAAACGATTGCCCGTGATCCACCGGCAGCCGACCTGAGGTTGTCGTTGTTTGTATCAGCCGCCCGGTCCTTCCGGTATGATTCCTGCCTTCAGCCGTTTCCGCCGAAATTCATCGTAAATGGGGAGAAAAACATAGACGAGCTGGTAAGTGTGTTGGTGCACCAACCGTCCACGTAACCTTGCAAGTGTTCTTATCTCAATCTTGTCCGTTTCCGTTCAACAACGCCATTCTGCAAACACCACGTCAGTGTCGAGTGATCGAATCGATTCCACCGGTTGCTGAGCTGACTGCAGGTCTCGAAGGAGTCGATGAAAGTACCGTTGGCCTGTTGTACTGGGTGCTGTGCCAGCAAGCTAACCCTCTGCTAAGGACGGTACCGAAGGGCAAGCACGACGAGGTGCTGGCCAAGTGTGTCTGCCATGCCAAGTATCTGCAACCCAGCCATATATTTGAGGTGATCCATCGGGCGGATCAGGGGAGTGAGCGAAAATTTCGAGAGAATGCGGTCGATTTTCGAACACGCTATGCATATCACGGTAGCCGACTGTTCAACTTCCACTCTATCATGCACTACGGACTGCAGCAGCATCTCAATAAAGTGTCCCTTTTCGGGGAGGGAATCTATCTTTCGGCGGAGCTGTCGGTGAGCCAAATGTTCTCACCGAATGGAGCCGGCTGGAACCGGTCTATACTCGGAACACATTTGGCCTGTCTTGCACTCTGCGAATACGTGGAAAACCCGAATTATGTAAAATGTCAAGGTAAGGAGGAAAGTTGTTCATCAGAGTTCCACATACAATTTTGTAAAACAATTTATTATTTTGTAGAAGAAACATCTCCTCCTACTGCTGACACATTGCCGACAACGACGGAATCAAGCACAACTTCCGACGGACCCTCGATAATGACCGCTTCGTTAACGGGCAACAACAACATCCCGGAGCGTTATATATTAATCAAAAATAACGACTTGGTCCAGGTTCGCTACCTTCTTCTTTACGGTACCACCAAAGATTCCAACACTGCCCTCAACGTGCTACAGTCCGGCGCGCCGGATCCAGTGTATATCCCAGCACAGCCTTCCTACCGTCTCCACCGACCACCGAGCCGGTTCGTGAAGTGGGTTGCTGAAAACAAGGGCTTCGTACTGATCGGGGGCTACGTGGGACTTCTGCTTATCGTCGGTTTCGTCAACAGCCGCAATGCGCACTATGTAAAGGAAATGTTCTGGCAAAAGCTGAACGATGTATACAACTCTGTACTAGGTTATCGTCCAAATGGTGAAAAGTAGTTTTAATTCTGGTTGGGTGTTCTTAGTCTTACCAGTCCAGTGTTTGCCTTTACCCGGTGAGCTAACCCTCTATTTTATTGTAGCTTGCGGTTAGTGCGTTCTATTGGGTATTCCATCTGTGTTAGTTCTTTTTTTTTGCTTTGTATGTGTTCGGGTGAGATTTTAAGGAGTTTGCATGCATAAGATTTCCTCGTGGGATAAGTGGGAAGTTGAAATATAATTCTAATAAATAGACCAGGAATGGTGGAAAATTCTGTCTACTTTGAATCATGCCGAGCATGGTTTCAATGGGAGGTTGGCAAATATTTGTACAGCTTTGGCCAGTTTTTGTGATACACGTGTAACATAGGGATAGGTACCACGTTAAGTAATGTAAAAAAGGGGCTCACTGGTTTTAACAGAAAGAAAATTATAGATGGAAAGCTATCTGTGCTATCAGTGACGTCATTGGTTTTCAAATTACTTCGAGCTTTTTGTTTGACGTCATCACCCGTGAGTTATCAAGTTTCTAGTTGGTTTTTGGTACCATATTCGTATTTGATGTTGATTGAATGAAGAAGGTTGATTTAATTTCATGTTAAATACAAAACAATATTGATTTTTAACAATTTTTTAGAAAACACTCTAAAGCTTTCTCGCAAAAGCTCATCGTAACCCCCTTACGTTGATAGAGGTTCCAGATTGTTGATGTCTATTTGTTTGACAAGCTCCGAATGTCAGTCTTGTTTAGTACTTCGGACCGAAAGGACGTACGCGGATCACGTCTCGTAGTTTTTTGCAGCAGGTGCTTACTTACTGCCTGCTAGTTTTAAGGCAAGTCCTAGTGCATTGCAATGTTTTGATGTTGGAGAACAACGTTAAATTCACCCAGCTTCCCTCACTGGCTCAAAAGCTGAAGTAAACTTAGTGGTGCATAAAAAGCTGTTCGTTAAACGACCAAGTGTTTTAGGCAACATCTGCTGTTTATTTCTCTGTGTGGAACTACTTTAAGAAAACATCATCATGGTAGATTACGTTCTTTAATTGTTTACTTTAGAAACATATAAAAAAAGTGTAGATAAACTTGCAAGAAGATTGTTGAACGCATTGTACTGTGTGTGTGAAAAGGAAAGATAGGTCGAATGCATACAGGTGTAACATCGATGGCTGGATTAGCCAATTTAACATTCTCTTTTCCAATGGAACACATTTCATATCATTTTCAATTGCGTAGCATTAGAATGCATTAAATATCCATACATTTGCCCACCACAATGATGGAAACAATTTGCTCAAAACAACACAGGTAGAAAGAGATGGAGAATAGGTCAGATGAAGCAACATAATAAGTTCCATGAGCTTTAGAGGTTCCGAAGGGAAAGCCCCGATTTAGGGGATTCACCGTCCCCATTTTCCATGATTGTTTACTACAACTCGGTCAATTGGTGTAGTGCCAGAAGAAATGTTAATAATTAGATTTGGATTAGTTAAACACAGATGGGTTTCTCATGGTGAGGCTATAATCGGAGAATGGATGAGAAAGCCTCCATGCTGCAAAAACTCCCTACGGTTGGGCAACACACTTTGGCTCCGCATCTTCCATTGAAACATGATACGAAAATAATCCAGCATCTCGTATGAATGGAGTGAAAGATGCGACATAATCCTCCAGCATGATGTAGTTCGCACCGCACATAAAGCGGGAATGAGCAAGTACAACTCATCATCGGGAGATAAGAGTGAGAAGGCGTCTTGGATTGATTTTTTTTCACGGTCACTATCCTACGTTGTCGAGCACGTGCAGTTGCAAACGTTCGTCGTGCGTACAACCTCGCCTTATCCTGGATCCTTTTTTCCACAGGTGGTGTACGTGTGTCTTGTGTAACGGGTGTGTGAGTAGTGTGCCCCAAAAAGTGCATCCTCCCCTGGCTCGCATAACGTGTCATCAAACGGCAGATACTAGTGTTTCACCTGTGTGTGCGTGGTCGTGCTTGTTGCCACGAAACAATGCATTTTGGCCGCGTGTCGCAATCACCCCGGGCACGACCGTGTCGCTTCCATATGGCAGCATCTTCCACCTCCACGGAAAACAACAGTAACAGCAGCAGAGCTAGTCACAGCAGCAGAAAAAGCACACAACAACTAACAATGAGTGGCTGGTTGTTGGTGGTACTGGTGGGGTGTCTAACGGGTGGAGTTCCTCCGGCCAGCGGACTGCCACCGGTCGGGGAAGGTGGTGAAAATTATCCGGTTGGACGATTCCCATTCCTAATGCCAAAAGTCGTCCCATACAAGGTAGGTACAAAAGGGCTGCCATTCAACTTACATTCTTTTTTTTCAAAACTTTCCGGGTTAGGAAACCTTTGGGGTTTCGAATTTTTCCATCAGCAGCTGTGGCCTTGAATTTGGATGAAGGTGCCTGCTGCTCCACAATACTTTGTAAGATGTGGAGTTCCGTTTGTTATCACCGTCGTCCAGCATCCGGTGATAGCAGCAAATCATGCTGTGCTGTCGAACTGTTTCTTCACTTTAAAACGTACCATATGGTGGCGACAGCACATCGCAATCAGCTAATTACTTCATGCTATTTTTAATTGTTCATGGTAACCTGGAACATATTCGTACACAATTTAAGCTAGATACAAATAGTAATTAAGAAAAGTTGATTTAACCAATTTTTCACACCTTTGAGTTTTCTACATGTGTAAATGTTAGTACTGTTTATTGCGTCAACAACATTTCTACTGAGACGACTTATTCACACAACCAAATCTCACCTACTACAGTGAGAGGTAACGTTAAATGTACATCGTTTTTCTACCTACAACATGGTCTTTACCAGCAAAGCAACCAATGTTTTAAAACTGTTTTATTTCGTTTCTAATGGTACTGGTTTTGATTAGGTTGTTGTAACAAATTCGATTATGTTGTTCACGTTTTCCCAAAAACAAGCATTCCACCATTTTCTATAAATTCATATTCAATCATCACAGTTTCCTTTGCACGTTAAAACACATATTTTATGGTATTTAAATGTTCTGAAAAGAATTTATTCGCACATGGAAATCAATGAAACGTTCATCGCAAATACGGTGTACAGATTTTAGTTGCAAAATTTTCCCACCCCACACCTTTGGCGAAGTTGAAAAGGGTATCGCTTTAAAGCACTTGATGAACCTGCGTCAGCGCTCTTATCAAACCAATGTCAGGGAGATGGATGGGTAAATGTTTCGAGCGGGCGAAAAGCCAACATTATACATGCCACATAAAACAAACGAGCGTCGAACCTCAGGACGACGCGTGAGTGTTTGTGGAGACCCGGTGATAACGACGGTGTTCGGTACATTCCCGTGGTATGTTGTACAAATCTAGAACAATGATCGATCGCCGATTACCTTGACCGAAGGCAAACCCCAGACTGGCTCTACCTTTCCCAATGGCTTATAGAAGTGATTGGCGTGCGTTCTCTGTGAGTGGAGTTCAAATAGTCTCGATTTTGATTTTGTCGAAGGGCAAGTTTTCTGTTTTCATAAAACGGTTACTATGATCTCTCAGAGAACAGTATGATGAATTGGAAAAGCAGTTCATGTGGGATAGCAACATTCTCCTGACGTTGCACTACGGAAGAACCAGTTCTGTGCTGCATCTTGTCTGTTTCTGGCTGTAGAAAGTTTCCCCATTGAAAGCTTTCCTTTCACTCCATCGTTTGGAAAACGCAGACCCAGGGTGAATCCAGTTTTGTTTGCACATAAAATTATCGTTTCCGGTGTTACCACAGCCGACAAACAAGCTCGTTCGAACGTGCACCTTTGGGGAGTAACCCGTTGTCCCAACAGCAGAATGTGGTTCCACGAGAACTAAACCGGTAGAAGATGCTAACGACTCCTGAGACACTCCCGGAACACGTTCCCTCCCGGTTGTGCGTCCAATTAGAAGGGATGTGCGAAAGCGCAGGTGAAAATCTAGAACAACATTTTGTGCTCTACTAGGAACAAGAAATTCCTACATCCGATCAATCAAAGCAAGCTTCAATTCGGTTATTTGAAAATAGCGGTTGGAAATTCATATTTCCATAAAACTAATTGATCACTCGACTTCCTTTCCGAGGGAAGAAAGTATCTGTATTTTATGCCCACCTTAACTGTTTTGCCAAGCTGCTAACGTCACTAACGAAGACATCGTGTGGAAAATTTAATCAGGTGGAGATGAACGTTGTATGAAAAGAACAGACAACGTTTTTGTTTACCATTGGGGTACAAACGATCCTTTTTTTCATGCACAACGACGCACAGCTAATAAGTATTTTTCGAATTTCATTAAATTCGTTTTGTTTCTCAGCTTTTGTGACTCATATTACAACGAATGGGTTTTATTTTCGATATAGAAAACTAATCTATACGTTTCATTACACTCTACTCGGGCTCATAGCACTGACCATAACATACGGAATGTGATTGACCACTCGACCAATACATAACGGGTCGGCTATAACCCTGTCCACCAACCTGGCAACGAACCTGATTGCTTGGAGCTTTGCCGAACGGAGCACCGAACTCTTAACTTTGTACAGCATGCGCAGATTCCGCCGGCGGGTGGAATGTGTAACGCAGGGATAAAGTTGAATTTGTTGCACTATTTTTAGACGCTTCCCATCCGAAGAGCCAGGTCCCATCCCCGGAGGGAAATGAAAGTTTTCCCCCATTATGCGTTCCGAACATTTCGGCTTGCGTTGGCGGAGAGCGAAACATCATAGCTTATGTTAAGTTTAAAAATATCCCCCGTGTTGTTGTTTTTGCTGTTGCTGATAACAAATTCCTATCAGTGGATTTTTTTACCGAGTTCGCAATGGTTGAAAGGTTTCTTTAGTGCGCTCAATTTACGACCATTTTAGGATATTTATACCGCAATTCCGTGACGGTTTAAATTGAAACCAATCCATGCCATGAATGAATCGCTTAGAGTAAAACTCTGTTTTCATAGACTGTCACCATTCTGTGCCATTTTCGGATTCGTGACCCAGGCGGAAAATAATAAAAATCCACCACCATCTGGTCACGTCCTCGAATAGAACCTCACCCTCCAGCGCGTGTTGGCTCGCGGCCAGCGGTTCATTCAGTTGCTCCAAACCCGGCAAGCGGTGCCAGGCGAAGGGGCAAGCGGGGTATTTTCGGAAGGAGTCCACAGCATGACGCCGAACCCGGCACCCGGTCCGCTCTTCCGTCCCGTCACCGATGCCACACTATGACGTCAGTCGTAGGAACGAAAAACCTTCGGAGAGATTTTCCCTTCCTCCTCCCTAGTGGGGATGTGCATTTTCCTGCCCGGCGCACTTAGCGTGGGATCGGTTGCGGGTTTCCGCTTACGCACGTACGCACACCAGGGCGAGGGAAATCGGAACAACACGAAAAGTTAGGATGAGTTAAGTGTGAACGAAACCCCAAATCATACGCCCGCAGGGGTTGGGTAGGGAGGGGAATGATAAAGGGTGGCAAAGGTTGGGGAGGGGGGAGCAAAAGTATGGATTTATGTTGAATCATGCTACTGCTATTGATTGTGTAGCCCTTCAGACGATTTCGTTCCCTTTGTCAGAGGATTTCCTAGTGAGTACAACAATAGTATCTAAAACAAAGCTATTATTATACTGTAGCTGCATTGCAGATTGAACTATTTTGTTAGTTATTAAAAATAATATTTAAAATAAGATTAGTTGTTATCAAAATTTTCCAATTATGACGAATTTTTATGAAGTATTACTAAACTGTAGAAAAGAAACATTATTAGCTCCAGTATAAGGCGATAAGCTGCCAAATTTCGGACATAATTTATCATTCTTTGGGTAAAGCAAGGGGATGTGTGGGTGGAAACAGGGTGTACTAGAATGCTGGCTTTCTTCCACCAATGTGTTCCGACGGGTTTTCAACGCCACCCTTCGAACACGACGATGAAGATATGGGTCAACTTGTTCTCCATCATGTCCTTGGTAATTAAGGGGACATTTATGTGTAAAGTTTTCCATTTTAAACGATGATAACTTTCCGTGCAGAAGAAAAGGATCCTACTGTTGAACTGATAGATGTTTTGTTGTCAGAATTTATTACTGCAGGCCCAATGCTCATTTCGTCACTTGTTTACAATGGTTCACACGCTTCGCACGTACGATAAACTTCTTCAAACCGCTCACAATCCACCAACGCATCGTGCTCATAATTTATGGACCGCTCGTTTGCCACAGTTTGCGTGTCAAATATTTACGTCCCGTCGATTGGGGCCAAAATCAATCCGTCACGTCGCTTCGTTCCTGCCACGCGAACCGCCGCTGCCGCCTTTCGTTTTTGGAGAAAAACAATTTTCGTACCATCGTGTGTTGGCAATCCGAGCAAAGAAAAACAGCGGCCAATCACGTAAAAATGCCTTCCCATCCGTCATTCCAACGCAACGTTTTTGGGGAGAAAGATGAGACGGCAGGTTGAAGTTGCACCCCCACTCTAGGGTTCGTTGTCACGGTGGCCAACGTCTCGTAAACCGGCTTACGCGTTCCCCCCACTCCGAAGTGCCGGCGAATCTAATAGCGCAGTACTCGGAAAATGTGAGCCCTAAGCTTCCCAGCCGAATTCCACGAACGGTCGGTTTGTTGGCTGAAGCTTCACCTACGTGTGGAAATTCTTCATCCCCGTCGTCGTCGGCGGGATGCGGAGTGGATTGGAATAGGGCAGTTTCCATGCAAGTCGGGCCCTACTGTTCCCTTCGATAAACATATGCCATTCCTTCCACGGTTTGAAACTATTATAAAAGCACAGGAAAAGTTCCTCCATTTACATGCTTGTGGAGTGTAAAGTGTAGGAACCTTTTCCACCCACGGGTTTTCCACCCACCAGATTTCTGGTGGTTAATTTTAGAATCATTGCTGCTCTGGTTCTTTCGATCCTCGCACGATGTGTTTGCTGCTGCCGTTGTTTGCTCAACATTGCCTTCCAGGTATTTTTCATCTCATTTTATGTTGGCGTTTGGTTTGGTTGGAAGGATATATTTGGAACTGTGTGTGAGTGTGTATCCCTGTGGCGTTTAAACATTATTCAGCGTGATTGGCAGCGTAAGTTGGGTGAGTACAGGAAAAGCTCTTTCTTAATTAATTTTAAAAAGGGCAGAAAATAAGTAGCCATCCTTCAAATCGGAGTCGAACTGATGACTTATAAATTGCTACACAATTCTCCCAAGTCTAGCTGCAGTCCACCGCTTTACCACTGAGCCTGTCGAAGGCTTGGTTGTTTGCTTGCCTTCCGGTTATCATTATTTGATAACCAGTTGACAGTGATTATCACTGGAATAGTCACTTTCGCAAAGAAATGTCAGCAAGGGTAACCCCCAGGCGCATTTCTTTAAAGATAGTACCTCAGTTGACCATCCCCCTTTTTCCCTCCTATCGCTTCATCGCTCGAAATTAAAACTTTGAAGTATTTTCTTTTCAAGTAAGCTGCTTGCATTATCCAAAAAAGAACCAATGGGCTAACAACGTTTTAAAAGATCGTTATTCTATATTTCTTCAATGTATGATGTTCTAAAATACATAACTGGTTTATGCCAACTTTTACAGAGAAATGAGCTAAAACTGTGACCTTTAAATTGTACATAATTTTGTAAATTCAGATTTGTAATAAGAGACGATTAGAATTAGAAAAAAAATATAATATCCTCACTTGTTTTAGACAACCTTCAAAGATTCATTATTAAAAGACTTCTGGGAAAATGTGTTGTTGGTAAACTGTGTGTTATTCGCTAAATATTTTTCGAGCAGTAAATATTTGCCTACGCTCCTTTTGCTCCACGCTTCAGCCATGTTTAATCTTTCGCTTCTTTGGGCGAGATTCTCGTGGCATTAATTTTCCACTTTTCCCATCCGACGACCGAGAGATTCTATCGCCTACGCGGCCAGCGCCCGTAGCTAATTACAGAAATTAGCGGCTGGTGTTTTTTTTTTGCTCTCCGCCTTAAATCAAACACGTACGCCGTTCTGCGTTTCTGCAAAGCATTAAGGGGAGCTAAGGGCTAGAAAGGAAAAATAAATTTTAGCGAAAATCAGCTCGTTATGAGGGCCTTCGTTATTATTGCTTTATTTGGCACATAATTGATGGTTGGAGGTGATGAGAAGGAAAACTTCTTCCGTCGGGATTTGTTCATTCTTCCAACGCCTTTCACGAACAACTATCGTGACCGAAAGTGCTTTGCGAACCATTCATTGTTTTAGTAAATATAGTTTTAATTTACAGAGGACATTTAATGAGAAACTCACATTGTTAAGACGACTTTTAAAAACTTGAACTGAAACAGTTGGTAAAGCTTTCTTGATTTCAACTCTTCTCCACCTTATGCTCAACTTTGCTTTTCAATACTTTATTTCTCGTCCAACCAACCAGCCTACTATGGGTTCCCCGACCCAATCCCTTTTCACTTGAAAAGTAATGAAAACTGCTCGGATACCAAGGGTCGTTTTCCCAAAGAAAGGGTAGATTCTTCTCGTTACCAACGATTGCGGACTTCTCGAAAAACGACCTAATAAAAGATTACAAAACCAGTAAGGTTTCGTTTGTTCCGGTTGTTGTATGTTGTTGAGCAAAGGTCAAATGAACCTACTTGCCGGGTTTACATTCTTCAGTAACAACAAGAGCGCACGATTAACGAATTACATCAACATCATCATCGACATTTGACCTCCAACGGTTGACCTGGAGCATACGATGCCAACGCGAAGTATCCACCGACATTCGGGATAATGTGGCATCATAAACGAATAACGGTTGGATACATTCCACCGTTCCTCCCAATATGCGGGAAGGTATACAGTTTTCCCTTCCCTTTTTTCATCCAGCTTAATTTGCAATTGTACTTCAGATACCTTCTTTTCCCGTTCGCCCCCGGTTCGTTACGAAACGAGAAAATCCACCAAACACACGGTGTAGGTGGTTCAAATCCTTCGTCATCCACGTTTCGCCCGCGAGAGACAATGTTGTAATCGGTTTCCATATTATTTTTCATCTATTTCGATAACCGTCACTCGTTGATGGAGAGGAAATTTTATCTTGCCTGCAAGGGCGTATTTGATCGGAATTCTCGGGTAGGTAGAAATATCTGAGTACGCGATTTAAGGGAGGATTCCGTTGCGGCTGTGCAATATTTCTTGCTGGAGCATGAAAATGCGATCAGCTTATGGTGCAGGCGAAGACGTTCCCTCGGGTGAAGTCATTTGATTAAAAGCATCCACATTGCGACGCAAGTAAATAAATTGAAAGGAAGTGGTAAGGTTATGAAATTACTCTCTCTTTCTCGACGATCTTCGTCAAACATTTTTAAATTTCAATATCTTCTTAAGGACGATAAACTAGTATTGTTTTGGACGGATACTTCGTTTCTTGACGCAACTGATTTTTTTGGCAGTGTTATGATTGTTTTTATATTATATCTTAAAACATCAATCGTTTGATATCGAAAGAGAGAAACAACTACAAAGGTGCCCTTGATCGAGGCAACTTATTCAATATTCTGCCCGTACTAAACCACTGAGAAAATTATTTTCCCTTCCAAGCGATGAAAACTTTTCGAGATTTTCCCGTTACACACGTTTTTCCCCGTACCTTAACCCAGCGGCGCTTCCATCTTTTCGGGTTCGCTATTCATTTCTTCCATTAGAGGAAGTTTGCATTTTTAATGCCATCGCCATCCGTCTCCTTTTGCGTCCCCGTGGAAAACCCCGTGTTGGAAGCTCAATACGTCGAGATTGCAAGAACGTCAACCGGGAGGGTTTTGCCTTTTGACGGTGGCGGGTTGTGAATATTGAATTAACTTCCGCGATGTAATGGAATTCTTTTTCCAATTAAACTCTACCGGAACGGGAACCCAATCTGCACATTCGTTGTGTTCAGAAAGTGAAGTTTATGTTTGAATATGTTAGAGAACTGATTGAAGTACATTGACATATTACTAACTTTAAATTACTTTGGGTTGCCCTCACCTTTGGTTAGCATTTGTTCCTGTTTTGTAAGCCTAATTTGTCCATGTATCGTTAGCAAGATCGACAGTAGCCACTACCGAACCAATTTTTCCCCTTTGAGGCATCACGATGTTATTGTGAAAAAATACCCTTGTTTGGTAGGATTCGTGTTCGAAAACACCACCAAGACATTCGTGTTACACCAATCAAGGGAAAAGGGTTCGGAAAAGTCCTCTTCAGCTAACCACCTACGCGGAGAGGCAACAAAGAAGAAAAAAGGATATGTGCGATGACCGTCAATCCGAGTGAGAGCTTTCCGATTCACTAATGTACCCCGTGGTTGTTTTCCTGTTTGTTTTTTCTTTCCCCGCAGCCCGAGCTCTACCTCTGCACACCGGTGAAGGTGGACTACACGAAGAGCTACTACATCGGTAAGTGGGATGTTTACCATCCAAGTGTGCGGCCAAAAACCTGGTTAACTCTCGTCGGTCGTCGGAATCCATCAGCTCTCGTTGATTGTATTTTTTTATCTTTCTCTCTCTTTCTCGATGCAGTTGGGTTCGAACCGAACGCCACGATGGCCACCGCGCACCATATGCTTCTGTACGGCTGCGGAGAGCCCGGCTCAGAATCGGCCGTATGGTAGGTGGCGATTCCACTCCGGAACGTAGATCTCTATTAGTGGCTCACTAATCACGATGTGCTTTTCTTTTTCTCGTGCTCGCAGGAACTGCGGAGAGATGGCAGGTGGGAGCGAGGAAAGCGGCAGCCCATGTGGAAGTGGTGCTCCATCGCAGATTATCTACGCCTGGGCACGGGACGCCCCGAAGCTGGAGCTACCGGAAGGGGTCGGCTTTAAGGTTGGCAAGGATTCACCGATCAAGTACATCGTGCTTCAGGTTCACTACGCGCATATCGACAAATTTAAAGGTACGAGAGGGTGTTAGGGATGGAACGTTAACTGTACGGCTACACGAAACAAGCAAAGTGGTTTTCCATACCCTCCCCAACTCAACTGTGACCCAAACAAGCGCACCAATAGCGCCCCGACAGGTGGAAACTCATTTGCATTAAGGCAAGGACACTGTTTCTCCATCGACGCAAACATATTCCCCCTCGTTTAAAAGGTCTTCCACGGACAGAAATGATCCGAAGTACCATAATTCTGTGCCCTTCTGCCTGCCTTTTTCCTTTGAAGATGTTCACGGTTGCCATCCCACCCGTCCTTCAGCTGTTTCGCTGGCACAAATTGGATGTGGGAGGGTATCGGGTTTTCGAAGATAAATGCCATCCATACCCACGCGTACACTTCGACGGAACGATTCCGTCACAATGGGCTTTCGTTTCCGGGGAGGAACTGAAAGGTCGTCGCGAGACGTTGGATTCTGGATAGAAACCAGAAACATCCAGAAGTACATATAAAGGACGCTGTATGTCGCGTAGTAATGAAGCTTGTAGCGGAAAAAGGGAGGGATGAAACGGCCAAACCATTTTTCCGAAAGAGTATGTCCTTGGGGGTTCCACGCACAAGAGCCGGTATTGTGATTATGCAATCATTTCCCAGGACTCGACCCACCTTGATATGGCTTCTGTCAGACAGAAAAATGTACCACCCATTTGCGAACTCCCCCGTCCTCTGATACTTCCGAGGGACAAATTGAGAAACTGAAAACTTTGTTTGAGTCTGTATGGAACATCGTCGTGCTCGTGACGGCGAAAATTAATTGTACCGTCGTTGCTGGCGATGATTGCGCCATTCGTCGACTAGCGGAAAGTTAATACCCCCAACCCACCTTCCTAAAACACCCAGCTGGAGGAAGCAATCGAGCACTCACTAAAAAACACACGATACGATAAAAGTTGGAACAGTTTTACGCTTCCGCTGCGGGACATCTTCCGCTCGATTCATATTTTATTCGTCACGTACAACTTTCCAGGTGCTCGAAACTACCCAATTTTCCCACAAGTCGACGGCTTCAACGGCCTGTTTACGACGTGAACTCGGCGGCCCAAAATGACTCGGGGCACCTGTTGAAGTTCGGCTGAAGAAGATGCCCGAGACACCATCCAAGGCAACCATGATGCAGCTCGTTTGCTTGTGACCAGTGTTCCGTGAAAATCGGTCGAGCGCCCACAAACTCCCAGATCGAATTTACCTTTCCCAAATCTACAGAGCCGGTGGAAGAGAAAACTACGGTGGTCGAAACGAAGGGACCGCGGATGATGCGGGACTCGAGCCACAAAGAGCTAGGATGAAACTCTGTAACTGTCGGTTAGCATATTGAACGCCGACGGAGCTTCATTTGCATACTTGATCGGTTGGGAAAACGCTTCGAAGGGCGCCTACTTGTTTTACTTCACTTCGTTTAAAATCGGACATGATTTCACCACTGAGTTGAACAGTTGTCATTTCTGTCACACCCGAGGAAAGATAAGCCATGGCTTTTTCCCATCGTAAACAGCTTGATGATGCTCAACACGACGGCGTAGAACATTAATTTAATTGGTGTTAATGGAGAAACATTAAATTCTCCTACGGGTCGGGTTTTACTAAAGCTTCCCATCGTGCAAAGGATGTTTTAGGCAGCCACCATCGTGCCGCAAGAACAGCTCGAACGGATTTTCCGGACGATACCAGCTGCTCCAACCTGTGGTGTTGCTTGTTGAGATGGAATTTTCCGTTCCAGGAACCATTCCGTTTAATTCGCTTCGTAGGCATGACTATGGTCCTAGATGTACGGATGGACGACCGGACGGATAGCTTCGGCAAGGGATTATGTTTTGAAGAGTTCACTCGAACTGACACCTTATGCAGGCAGCGAAAACTAGATGAAAGCCGTTCATGGCTTAAGTGTTTCCCCCCCGAGGGCAGAGTGTCGTTGTTCGTTTGGTTATTTACGTTCAATCGTAGTACGCAATGACCGCGAGCTGGATGGAAAATCGGTCGTTTTTCGAGGAAAATCTGGATTGGAAATTGTAAAACGAACGCGAAGGTTGTTTATTTTTAAACGTTGTTTAAACGTTTTATTTTTGAACGTTGTTTTTCAATATGGTAATAATAAATTTTATTTTTTCTTTTCGTGCTTGGTGTGTGCTGTTCCTCCCATTAGATGGAACGACGTATGACGATTCGGGCATATTCATACACTACACGACGAAGGTGCTGTCGAAACAGGCCGGTGTGCTGCTGCTCGGAACTGCCGGTTACATTCCCCCGCAAACCACCGAGCACATGGAGACGCTGTGCGACATCCAGGAGGACAAGGTAATCCATCCGTTCGCCTACCGGACGCACACGCACAGCCTCGGTCGGGTCGTGTCGGGCTATCGGATCCGCAAGGATGAAGCGGGCGACGACCACTGGACGCTGCTCGGCAAACGCGACCCACTGACGCCGCAAATGTTCTACCCGGTCGAGAGCCGCGATCCAATTCGACGGAACGACCGACTCGCGGCTCGCTGCACCATGCAAAGCAACCGCACACGGATCACCAAGATCGGGTAAGTGAGCGAACGTAAGCGGGTTGAGCTTTAATTGCATCGCTAATTGCGTTTTCCAACGCCCTGCAGGGCCACCAACGAGGACGAAATGTGCAATTTCTATCTGATGTACTACGTGGAGAACGACGAACCGCTGCAGATGAAGTACTGCTTCAGCAACGGGCCACCACTGTTCCACTGGACCAACCGCGAGACGGAACTGAACCACATTCCCGACTACGACGCCAGTCATCTGTAGAGCGTTTCGTCGTCTGTAGAGTGACTTGTCGGAAAGCGTGCAACACCTTGCGCTCCGACTCACAAACGCACACGGACATCCTTTCGTTTGATTCTCGTGCAGCAGACTCTTTCATCGTTTGCCTGCAATGGGACGACCGATGAAGCTAATGATGAAGGACGCAGAACGACTGTAAGAGCTGACAGGAATGGGACGATTTTGGAGCATGAATTTCCATATCACAAATTTTAACGGACGCGCGGAAGGAAGGAACGTTTGCGGGCAACAACATATGCGTACTATCCCCATTATCCACACTTAGCCGACCTACGGACATCGAGACTTGGTTGATTAGGACATAGTTTGCTTTTCGATCAGTTTTAATCGTCAGGATGATGCTCTGGAGGGTGGTCAAGTAAATAGTTTTCCCAGGTAGTGAAACGGAATGATTTCATACTAGTCAGGTTCGAGTTATTAATTGTGCGCCTCTGCTGCTAGATGGTTTTATTTCTTGTTGGTTCCGTTTCCTGTTGTCGTTCACGTGCATTTATGTTCTTTGTTTTATAGAAAAACCTACAAGAAAACTTATGCTAATGGGGGGTGAAGGGAAGATGGGAGTTGAAAGACAGAAAGATAATCAATAAGAAGCGTCGTGACTTCCAAGGAAACTGATGGTACAAGTGTGCGTGTGTATGTGTGTGAGTGTGTATGTGTGTGTGTATGTGTGGTGTTGAGATGAGCGAGGATACTTAAAAAGTATATGTTGAACCGATGGCACCGTTGTCTAACTAGCGAAATGGGATTTGTTAGCTTATGTCGTAAAAGGTTTCCGTTTATTGCCTTTTTAACAGAACTATTCTTATCCGTATGAATGTTGTTGTCAAAATGTGATTGAAAGTATATAATGAAACGAAAGGCTTAAGAAAGATGTGAAATGAGAGTCTCATAGCGAGAGGAAACACTGCATAGCAGAGAGCAGGTCTTCTAGCCCCAGGACGTATAGATCTTATAACATAGTCAAAAATGTGTGTGTTTTTTTAGCCGAAGATGAAAAGGTTTTGTTTTATGACAAATGCTTTTAAATATAATAACTGATTTCCTATGTTAGCAGAACTTGAATACCTCCCTCGAATGCACTGTAAAGAGCAGCACAAGCAGTACACTTGACAGTGTTAATCGTTGCATTTAATGAAATGTTTTATTGCTTTCTCTATAGCGTCAACCAGTGTTGAAACATATACTTAACCCGTAAATGGTATTTACCAGGACATGAAGGGCATCTCTATGTTTGGCTTATGTTTTCGTACGAATCTATCAGTGGCAGCACAATTACCGGAATCTTTTCACTTGTAGATAACACAAAATTAAACTAAGCAGTGGGGCAGCACGTGGTAGGCACGTGGTAATGCAAACAACATATAATATCTGGAAAAAGTATTCTCAAGTAATGGTAGAAAACAGAATTTATATATGGAACCTTGAAACCATCACTCTTAAGATTAAACAAAAAAGTAAAGACAGTATATATTGACGAAACAAACACACACACATGCAACTTAAAGACTTTCTTAGAGGAGGATGATCGCACGATCGTTAGATAAAAAAGGAAATGGGAAGTGGTTGGCTCTAAGCGCGATCGAAAACTATGGATAGCACATTCCTTTGGTGTTTAATTTAAACATTTAAAACAAAACATGAGATATAAATCGTCGTACAACTGTAGACCATATGCGGCACGTGGCAAATGTGCGTGAACACGTGGAATAGAACATGATAGTGAGATATGCATAGCTACATGCCCATAGCACACACAAAAAAAAACATATTATATATACACACATTCACGTACCGAAGCATACAAAATCGCAAAAATATATATACATTATTATAGATATACATATTTGTCGGATGTAATTTCCATTTTAAAAAGAGAATTTGTTTCCTCATAAGCAGCGTAGCAGCGGAAACCTCTATTAGAATTTACCAATGAAACACATGCCCTGACCCATGTTACGTTTGATTAGGATTCCAACTGCATTTGATCTGTAAAACTTTATTTTTATACCGTCTGAGATATTGTTTCGTTTCCTCCATATTCAAGCCCTCGGCTTGATTTTCTTTGTAATCAGGCAAAGGAAACAAAATGCAACTTTCTTTTCTTTAAAATTTTTAAAAGGAAGACCAGATCACGTGGAAATGGCGCATGTACAGGGGAGCAATTCTCTTGCATATGCGTGAGCCCTACAGACATACTAAAATAAAAAAAAAAGAAAATAAACAGGAAGGATGCATAGTATTCATATTCATAGTAAGCAGAGACTATTTCCGACTGTGTTTGTTGTGTCTTATGTTACATTAAAAAAGTATTTTATTATCTATAAATTAACGATTAGACAATTACACTTTAAAACGGGTTTCGCGTGAAGGATGGACAAATACGGTACGGACGAATACGGTACGGACGAGGCAGCTCCCGGGAGACGATACGCGTCCTCTCGCTAGGACGGTCGGGAAGCGAAGCGGCCATCCTGTTGTTCACCTCGTCCGCTATCGGACACCGATAGCGGCGAGTGGAAGGATGGCTGCGTACGTTGCAGCTTCCAGTGGATGATGAAGCTGCGTCTCCACAACATCTCCCCCTTTTATTTCCGATAATCGTTAAGCCAACGAGGAAGTCTTCTTTGCCTAGAAGACTTTCGTGGCACCGTTAGCGGCTGAGTCGAAACACTCGGAGCTGCTTCCGAAGGTCCGCATGACGGCTGACGTAGTGGCGCTTGCGAGACAGCTGTGGATGGTGCAGGCGGCGGAATCGGATCCACCGGGTCAGGAGCCGCCGGGCCGATGAAGGAACTGCTCGGTATCTGTTCCGTAGGCGCTCTCCAGTCGCCCATCACTATGTCGTAGGGCAGATGGGGGGACGTTGTTTGCTGACCCAACTGCGACGGGCTACGAAGATTTCGCTTTCGTAGCTGATTTACGTGCCGCCTAATTGTACGCCCATTTTCCGTTGCTACCTCGTACAGCACACGTCCACATCTTCGAATAATGGTCCCCGGAATCCATGTTAAGTTTCCTGAGAAGTATTTTGCCAGAACCTTATCACCTTCGTGGAAACTTCTACGACTCTCGCTCTGCTGTGACTGATGAGCCGTCGGCGGCCGCAGTAAATCGAGCGCAACCCTCGGCTGTCGACCGAACATAACTTCGGCGGGCGCCTTCCTTTGGTCCAGGAGCGGGTGAGGAGTCGTTCTGTAGGTCTGTAGAAAATTGTCCAGCGCCTCGTCTGATGAGGATCCATCCATTTGACCCTTCTTCAAAGCCCTTTTGAAGGTGTCGACGAATCGCTCAGCCTGACCATTCGACTGAGGATGGAAAGGTGGCGATGTGACTTGCTGGATGCCGTTTCGGCTGCAGAATTCCTGAAACGATTCACTGGTGAATTGCGGTCCGTTATCACTCACCAACGTTGATGGCATCCCAAAACGAGCGAAAAGACTACGCAGTATTGCTATCGTTGCTGAAGACGTCGTGCTCGAGGTTTTGATGATCTCCGGCCATTTGGACAGCGCGTCCACTACCACCAGATACCAAAAACCTTCTATTGGACCGGCATAGTCCACGTGCACTCTGGACCAGGGACCTGATGGTTGTGGCCATGGAATGGGGTCCACCCGTGGAGGAGCCTTGGATGCCGCTGCGCATGGCTCACAGGATGCAACGTAATCCACGATGTCGTCGTCTATAGATGGCCAGTAAAGGAAGCTCCGTGCGATCGCCTTCATGCGTTGAATGCCGGGATGACCATGATGAAGTTGCTCCAAGCATCGCGTGCGCAGGGTTTCAGGGATGACCAATCTCTCCCCGAACAAAAGGCAACCTTCCACCGTTGATAATGCGTCCTTCCTGTCACTGTATCGTCTTATTTCTGCTCCAAACGATACTTTTGAAGGCCATCCATCTCGAACGTACGAGTAAACTTGTTGTAGTACTGGATCACTTTTGGTGCTACGCTCAACATCACTGAAAGCAAGTGGAAATGAGCTGACGGCATTTACGGCTACAGACTTCAAATCGTTTTCTAAGTCGATGCTTGCTATGATATATTCTGCTTCTGGCTTAGCGTGATCCTTTATCAGGCGGGATAGTACGTCCGCATTTCCAAATGAACCCGATGGTACATACTCGATTTCAAAATCGTATAGTTGCAGGGTTAACGCGAATCGTTGTAATCTGTTGGCTGTATACGTCGGGATGCCTTTCTTTGACCCAAATATACGGAGCAGGGGTTTGTGATCGGTTTGCAGCAAAAACCGCCTGCCGTAAATCATTTTATGAAATTTTGTAACGGCGTAAACGATGGCGAGACCTTCTCTATCAATCTGACTGTAGTTTGTCTCGGCTTTTGTCAGTGCTCTAGACGCGTGTTGGACCACTTTTATCGAACCGTCTGGAAATTGGTGACTTATGGTCGCGCCGAGACCGATCGATGAAGCGTCTGCGGATACGATAATTTTGGCTCTAGGATCGTAGTGCGTAAGAAGGAGATCGGACGACAGTATCTCCTTAAAACGGTTGAAAGCCTCCTCGCACTCTTGCGTCCATTCGAACTTGTCTTCTGCTTTCAACAGGTTATCAAGCGGGTATCTAAGGCCTCGCATGTTAGGGACAAATTTGCCGTAGAAATTTATGGCCCCTAAGAAGGATCGTACGCCGCTGATGTCTTTAGGCGCTGGCAGATCACGAATCACTTCTATTTTCTCCGGATTTGGCCTCAGTCCGCGGTGATTCACAATATGACCCAGGTACCGGATTTCACGCATCTTGAAAGAGCATTTCTCTGGGCGTATCGTGAAACCGTATGCCGCTATTCGTTGGAAAAGATTGAAAAGGTTTGTATCATGGTCGTGTTCTGTCTCGCCCCCGACAATCACGTCATCCATGTATCCGCACACTCCTTTCAATCCAGCGAGCATCGTGTCGACTATTTGTTGGAAAGCTGCTGGTGCCGTCTTTATTCCCGGTGGCAATCGGTTATATGTGTATAATCCGCGGTGAGTATTGATCACCAGATACGATCTGCTTAGCTCCTCTACCTCTACTTGGGAGAAAGCGTCCGATAGATCAATGGTGCTGAAGGATCTACAGCGTGCTAGCTTCGCAAAAATATCCTCGGGCAAAGGCAACGGGTACTCATGTGCTATCAATGCCGAATTTAGCCCTGTTGAATAATCTCCGCAAATGCGGATGTTGCCGTTTGCCTTTCGCACAACTACTATGGGGGCTGCCCATTCCGAAAAATCGATCGGTGTAATGACGTTCATTTGCTCTAACCGCTTTAATTCGCCCTCAACTGCCTCTTGCATTGCGTATGCCACCGGTCGTTTTTGCCGGAAAACAGGTAGACTGTTTTCTTTAATGCGCAGCGCAATGCGTGCTTTAGTGCACTTTCCTGGCCCGCGAAATACCTCCGGAAACTTGTGCTCTAAATTTTCAACGATTTGCGGAATCGTGGCTAGCTGCCCACAAAACGCATCTAAAGGCATCGAACCTAATTCGAATGCGTCTATCAAATCGGCTCCGAAAAGTTCCAGTTCAGCTTCTGAAACGCGAATTGTAGCCTTTTTTGTATTTTCACCGATTCTAACCGTTGCTTCGAATTCGCCTGTTAGTTTTAGGCTCGACCCGGATGCTGTTTTTGCCTTTACGCTGGCGTTTGTTAGAGGCGGGCTGCCGACGCGTTCCCAGAGGCTATGGCCAATTAATGTTATGTCTGAACCCGTGTCCAGCTGTAGCTTTAGGTTGGTTCCGTTTATAATAACATTAACGTACTTACGGCATGAGGCTACGGTACATATGCTGACAGTTACGGCTTTCGTCGCTGGCCGGTTTGCTCGATATTTTGTTCGCCGGGTGCCGCTGCTTTTGCGGGAACAGAAACCTTCCCGATGCCCGATCTTTCCGCATGATCGGCATTTTTGTGTTTTGTACGGGCAGTCTCTCGTCCAATGTAGTTCGCCGCATAACCAACATGGCCTGCTTGGTTGAGCACTTTGCAGTGGAGAACGGTGATGCTGAAAGCTTTTCGATTTTTTAGTATACTTTGCTTCGTGCAACATTTGTACTTGCCGTTCGTGTCCCTGAATGAGGGCACTGTCTCCTTTTAGGTTGGTTATGCGTCGGCACTCTGCGGTGAGCTGGTCCAAGGTTACTTCAGGGTGATCCTCTATGCGCGCTAGTAACCTTGTCCGGATCTCAGCGTCTTTCTCGTCCTTAAGTCCGCACACGAGGATGAGGCATTTGAACTGCTCTTCGCTCATTGCCGGTAACTCGAAATCAACACACGCTCTGTTGACCCGGCAAGCGTAAGCCACTAGGTCCTCTGTTCGCCTTTTTTCCGTCTGGAGGCACCTATATCGCTTGCTGAGGGTCGATTCCGCCTTCCCGAACAGGGCTTTCAGCTTTGCCGTCGTCTGCTCGAAGGCGAGTTCCCGTGGGGCAAGTGGCAGAATAAAACTCACGTAACGAGCATGCTCGGCGGTGCCCAGCTTGCGCACCAGTAACCGCACTTTTGCCGAATCGTCCAACCTGGACGCATCAAGACTGAAGAGATCGTCGTAGCGGGAAAACCACGCTTCGAACGTGATGCCATTTTCGACGTCGAAACGGAACTCGCTGATGTTTCCCGCCAGGGAATCTACGATTAACTCTGGGTTACTCACGGGCTGCTGCTGGGGCGGTGTGTGTTGTTTTAGGGCTTGCATCATAAACTGCTGCTGCTGCTGCATTTGCTGAGACATCGTTTGCAGCATCTGGTAGAGGAATGCGTTTTCCGGGCTCGTGAAAGATGGTGCTGGGACTCCATTTTGCGCGCTTGGAGTCGTCGATGGCGCCGGGTTGAAATTTAACGATGGCGCCGGTGCTTCGCTTCGGGGCGCTTGCCAGGGCAACTGCGGGTTACTCGAGGTCATCGGATGTTGCAATCCTCCTACGCCGGATTGTCCGAAGGATGACCTCCGCTGCTCCTCGTCGGGCAAAGCGTTCGTTTCCATGCCGCTCAATCTGCGTCGTTTTGCACTCGGTGGCGGAATTTTTGTAGATAGGATTCCACCACTTTTCACACGCACGACACGCGATATAAATTAAAACTTTATCCTCGTCGCCACTGTTGTGTCTTATGTTACATTAAAAAAGTATTTTATTATCTATAAATTAACGATTAGACAATTACACTTTAAAACGGGTTTCGCGTGAAGGATGGACAAATACGGTACGGACGAATACGGTACGGACGAGGCAGCTCCCGGGAGACGATACGCGTCCTCTCGCTAGGACGGTCGGGAAGCGAAGCGGCCATCCTGTTGTTCACCTCGTCCGCTATCGGACACCGATAGCGGCGAGTGGAAGGATGGCTGCGTACGTTGCAGCTTCCAGTGGATGATGAAGCTGCGTCTCCACAACAGTGTTCATTCAATGGTGTGATTGAGAAAGATACAGGAAGATTAAGCGATGGGGGGAGGATTGCTTCGTTTCACCGACGAGCAAAGTGCTCATGTTTACCCAAACACGGTCGTCAATCCACAAGTTAGCACAGATCTCGGCGCTTATCAGTGCGCCGTTCCGCCAAGAATAGGTACGTAAATAATCTCCTGGCCAGCTACGATCTCGAGTGTGAGTGTGTTTTGTAATAAAAACCGGAGCCGAGATAATGCGCCTACTGTCAGTTTGTTTGGACGCCGGGTGCAGATCAGTTTGGTCCGCTTTGTTTGACAGGTTTCCCCAACTTTGGTCGTGTTCTGCTTTCCTTCCGGTGTTGCTTTTGTGGTGCATAACTAAAACTGATCCCGCGAGAATGGTGCAAGATCGTTCTTTGAATATCACGACTGTTACGGCGCGTGACATCCGCTGGCCAACGTCCTTGGGGGCACACGGTTCTGATGCAATGGTATGTAATGAAGTCGCACCGTGACCCGTTCGCTACCCGGAGTAACCGAGGACCGAATTTTGGGCCCATTCGTTCGTAGCACACGGATCCGGATTACTCTTGCGTTTACGTCACGATTGCGACGGTCGAGGGACCTGTTGGGTACGGCATGACGTTTACTCTTGGCCGCGGGACCGACATAGTACTGCTGGCCGTCCGTGCTATGAAGCGCCTGGTTGAGGGTCGCACGACGGCCAGCATTTACGAGCGATTCGGTCAGTTTTGGCGTGAGCTAACGAGCGAATCGCAGCTTCGATGGGTAAGTTCTCGTTGAATGAGTTCGGCAGGAAATTACCTATTACTACCGTCGGCTAGATTGGACCAGAGAAAGGTGTTACCCACCTGGCGGTGGCCGCCATCGTTAATGCCCTGTGGGACCTGTGGGCCAAGATCCGAAACGTTCCCGTCTGGCAGTTGTTGGTGGAAATGGAACCGGCGGTAAGTTTCATCTCCGGACGCAGCACAGTTTCTTTCACCGACGGTAGTCTTTCCATTATCGACCAAACAATTTACATCACTTTGCTTGTTTACTTGTTTACGATTTTTATTTGGACAATTTGGATAGCCTATCTGGTTCGCTTATAACTTCTTGTTTTGTATGTACCCTGCACCTGTAGAATCTTTTGTTATTAATATATTTTACGTTTGCGTTTGCCTGTCCGCTTTTAGCAATTAAATTTCTTCTTTCGCCTTTCATTCCTCGGTAGTTAGTACTGAATTTCCCCCTTCTCTCGTCTGGCCAACAAACACATGTTATGTGGGGGTTATATTGCAAAGAAACCAACAAAAATACGTCGTTTACATACATACATACATTCACATATTAGTATATATAATTATTCAACAAATCGTTTTTTTTTATTAGACCTAACAATGACGGTGTTAATTTTTCTAACACGGGTTTTTTTTTAACGTTACGTTCCGCATTTTCAACAGAGCACTTTCCGTTTCGCTCTGCTGTAAGAATTTTCAAACGCAAAACGAGAGTAGTTTATGTTTTTAATAAGCAAAAGTGATGCGCTGACTGAGTTGGTTATCGCCAACAGTCCAATTCGTAACTAAGGCAACCGCCCCGGTTTCTTGAAGAAAAAGAAACCCCATTGTGGCAAAAAGACAAACGAAAGCTTCCAAATGATTGGTGAAGTGCATATTCATTCTGTTCATGCACCAAACAGCAATCTGTTTTCTACAATTTCCAGTTTTCGGGCCAGAGCAATTCTGTCCCATCCTATATCTGTCCGTTCTTTATTACCTTAAAAAATGTTGCTACCACACGACCATCGTTCGGTTGGTGGTAGACACGAAGGGTGAGTAGCAAAATATATATGTGCAGTACAGACAATAAAGTATCCGTACAGTCACCAATTTTAAGTTTAATCCTGGTTATCTACAAAATATCGTTTAAATGGTTATCCTAGGTCACGTATTCGCTGAGATAACTAGGCTTTAAGTTGTAATTGATGACTGTACGGATACTACTTTCTTGTGTGACTGTATGTATTGATACGCCCTTTGCACGACCTTTGATGTTTCAGTTGGAGGACATTTTGCGAAAAACAACAACCCTAATATTCATATCCATACGTTACGTTACATATATAAATCTCGCCAACCTACGGATTAAAAAAAAAAAGATAATCATTTACAAAACTCGTAACAGTAAAAAAGAAACGGAGAATATATACTATGTAAGTAAAAATAAATGGCAAACAACGGTTTCGTCTAACGACTGTGGCCAGGCGCTAATGATGATGATGATGTGTATGTGTGCGTGTAGGGCGCGAGTTCGTACTCTTGTTTCTTGTAAAAGTTTTTCCACCTTCGCGTGAAAAGCGTCCTAGCGAAAATCCGAGCTCTCCCTCTCTCTCCGTGTATTGTTTTTTTTTCCTTTTTTGTTAATGAGGAAGGTTGGTGGGTGATTGAGGGAGAGAGGGGGGGTGGGTAGGGCGAGGAGAGAGAGGTGATGATTAATATCGTTCAAAGTGAATTCCAAATTCCAAATGTTCCACTCGCGACAATGCCCCTGCCTAGTTTTCCTGACCTTCGTCTACTCCCCGCCTTCCATTAACCACCGAACCCGAGCGACGTCCCATGAGCGGGTTGTGCGCGGATCTGGCACCAATTGTCGCTGCCGCCATCAGTTCTTCTTCGACCTCCTCCTCGTCTTCCTCTTCCTCGTCGGCATCGTCCTCTTCCTCGTCCTCCGGATCGGTGTCGGGATCGTGTCGATCGTTGCCGAACCGCCCATTGCCAGAACCGTTGGCATTGTTCAGCGACAGCTGGTGGCTCATGGAGGAGTTGTTCTTGTTCGACGGCTTCAGGCAGGTAGGACCGGCGCCGGAACGTGGAAACCTTTGCGTGTACCGTTCGAGCCGCAGGAACTTGATCGAGACGAGCCGGTTGTCGAACCACCAGCCGTTAATTTCGTCGTGCACGATCCCGGCGTCCTTGGCCGTGGCGCACCGCACGTACACGCAGCAGCTGCTCCGGTCGAGCTGGATGTCGTAGATCTTGCATCGGCCGCCCACCTTCTCCAGGATGGCGTCCTGCACGATCGTCTTCAGGTTCGGATCGTTCACCTCGTACTTGTCGAACATCTGACGGATCTTGAGGCAGGGCGTCGGTGGGTCGTGTATTTTGTTGCTATTGTCAAACGCCGGACTTTGCCACTTTTTGGCACAACCACCTCCTCCTCCACCGAGAGCTGCTGCTCCGGCTGCTCCAGCACGTCCACCCCCCGACGGTGAGCCTCCGCCAACCGATGTCGCCAACGGTGCGCTATCGATCCAACGCATCATCTTAAAGTCCTCGCCTCCGATCGAACCCACCTCAAAAAGGATGCGGCTTTCGTTGTGCTCGAGAAACTGCAGCGCTTCGTCCCACGCCCATCCGAGCTTCCGTCTGTTGGCCGGCCCGAGCAACCGATCGCGCAGATGACTGATGACAACGCGTGCATCCTGTTCCTTACCGCCCGACGCAGCGGCCGCATCCGAAGCGTTCGCCGCCGCCTGACTGACGGCGTGGATAATTTCGCTGATCAAACCGTGGACCTGTTCGCGCCGCTTCTGCTTCACCTGAAGGACGAACCGGAACAGATAGTTCGCGGCCAGCGCCACAATTCCCGCGATCGCAAGGGCGCCGACGACGATGAAAAACTTCTGGAACTTGTTGTACATCATGCAGGTGAAGGGAAGCTTTGGCCGGAGGATGGTGAAATGGTTCGAGCGGGTGGCGCGTCGGTCGAGCACCTCCGCGAACGCGATCGGTTCCCCCTCGGAGCCGCAATGATCGATCCGCCACTGCGGGTTCCGATCGATTAGATACTCCATGGCGTGCAGGTGGCGCGTGAGCTGTGGGATGAGCACAGACGGGGAGTTCTCTTTGGCGTACTTGAGCGCTTCGCCGGCCGACATTAGCCCCGAGACGGTTGCTGCGTCCCGGCAGTGATGCTGTTCAACGCGTGCCTTCAGCTCGTTTCCGATCAGCTTCAGCAACTCCAGGGCCGGTTCAACGTCGCCCGATTGAACGCAGGTTGTGCCAGCGATTCCACCCTCCTTCTCGCACAGATCGTACCGCGTGTCGATGGAGCTAAGTGTGCTGGCCAGATCGGTGCTGATCGTCATGTACATAAACGCGACGAACAGCAGAAACGCCATCAGCAGACAGAGCAGGGCGCACGGAATGAACGTCTGCTTGAAGCCGTAGGCGTCGTCCAGCCTTTTGATCATATTGCCGATCCGCACCCGATACGGAATCGACGGTGGGTCGGGTGATGGTTGCGCGTGCGTTACTATATCGTTCTCGTTGAACTCGTACTGACCACCGCCTCCTATACCTCCCGCTTGCAAGCGACTGTACCGCTGTCGGATATGATTGCCCGCGATTATGGACCCGGCCGTTCCCAACGGTGACGAGGGGACAGAGTTGCCCGCACTACCACCACCACCACCACCACCAGCGGTTGCGTTCGGTTTATTGAATCGCAAGTGTCCCGGGTGATGCAGCATTCCCGATGCTTGGCTTGGACCACCGTAACGAGATGAAATGGGAAAAGGTGCCGGTATACCACCACCACTGTTGCTTCCCCGCCGGCCAATGATTCCACTGATGGCACTGTTGTAGTTCTCCTGCGAAACCGTCTCCCCGCGCAGCTGCATCAACCGCTTCGTGTACTCGCTAATGTACGGCGTGGAGGAGGGAGAAGAAGAGTCGTTCGCCGCGCCGTTCGAAGATCCGTTCGAATCGTTCAACAGCGCACCTGCACCTCCACTGTTGTTGTTGTTACTTCCGCCACCGGCGACGGAGCTGTTTATATTGCTATACATACTGCTGTTCGCGGACGGAGGCGTTATGTTTGGGGCCAGTGAGGCCATCTTCCGGAACAGCGAACTGTGCGACGTTGGCTGCGGTGGTGTTGATACGTTTCCTGCAAAACGATACGAACAAAATCTGTGTTAGTAGTTGCCCAATTTCTCCTCGAACTGTTCCTCATATTCATTACCAAAACCTCGGATAGGAGGACCCCCACGCAGGGAAGAAGGGTGAGGATAGTCATCCTCCTCGCTGTCGTGTACGATGACCGGTGAGATGTAGATTGAGCTGCTGGACGTTGGCGAGAGGGACGCTTTCGTACTGCTTCCCGCCGTTCCAGCGTGATGATGATTGTTCACGGCGTTGCCACCGTTAGCTGCGCCAAAGTGGGTGGACAATACCGGTGACGTTGATATGCTGCTAGTGTTTGGGATTCGCTTCATCGACGGGCGGCCCAATGCTGCCGATGCCGCTGCTGTCGGTGGTGGCATTGCCATGGAAGGAAGTGCCCCGGCAACGGTCGCCCGTTGGCTTCGTCCAACGCGCGTGTTACTGCTGCTGCTGCTGCTGGCGGCAAGTGATTTCCGTTGAGCCGCCGTCCGCCGCAACCCATCACTACTGTCCGATTCCTCGCCGGAGCTGTAGCGAGTGGCCTTGGACGAGTCGCGGTGCAGCTTTTGCTTTTCGTTCTCGATAAAGTGGCGTAGCTTCTTGATCAGAATCTTTCGCGTAGTGGACGTTACCGGCAGCAGCGGAAGCCCACACTGCACCAGCCGAAGCCGCAGCTCGTCGTCGGAGAGCTGCTCCAGGTTTTCCATCCTCCACCGGATGGCTGCTCGTCGCTGCTCGATTCGTTTACAAACCTCGGCCTACTTTTCCAAGCTTACTGCTTATTTTCTTCGCTCACCACACACTACACGAAAATGCAGCTACTAATAGAACACCCCAACCTTGGCACGCACAAAATGCAGTCCTGTTGCTGCTGTTTCGGTGTGTCTCTTTTACTCTCACGCACGCCCGCTTTATCCTTCTCCTTTTATTGTGATGCCAACACGGGTTTGTCAAGTGGCGTCGTCCTGCTGGCTTTCTTCGCAAGATACGCGCGCGTTCGTTGCATTCGTTGACGATACGCAGGTAGAACTTGAACTCCGTGAGGCATGCGGTGATTATTTCAACGCAAAAGGCGAGAGATGATGATTTCACCGACGCTTTTTACCTTCGCACCGCAGACAACACACACGACGCACCGCGCGTTGTTGGTATGTGATGCTCGCGTCACTGCACTTCCTCTGCGTAACAAAATGCGGCCAACTCGCGGGTTATTTTCCAAACACCGTTGAAACCGTCAACCGCGCGGTGGTGTTGAGGCCAAAGCAAACATTCACACTCTTTTCCACCACCATTCGGTGCACTTCCATACTTTTCACGCTATTCTTTTTCCGCTTCTTCCCGTTTCGTCTTGAAGAACTGGCTTGTGTGAACTTTGCCGCTCCTTGCGACGCGCTGCAGCGACATCAAGGCATCAAACCTTCACCGGCACTCGACTCGAGCAGTGATGGGACACAATTATGTTTCTGCTGTTCAGAGGCCTCGATAAACCTTCACGATATTTCTACTTTACTGAAAAATTATTGAGGAAAAAGATCGACGATCTTTTCCGAGTCGAACAAAACACGCGATCTAGTGTTGGCAGAATCGGGACTCGGAAGATTCGAAGATTCGATCCCTAGACGGATTCTAAAGATTCGAATGCCATTTGACGGATTCTAAAGATTCGAATCCCTTTTGACGGATTCTAAAGATTTGATTCGATTAGGATTCGAATCAGATTTGATTGATTTGGGACTCGATTTGATTCGATTCTGACTTGATCCTAAACTGTTTGAATCGACTCTCAATGATTTGAGTCGAATTAGTCACATAACTAGTCGATCTAGAGTCGATCTAGAGACTCGAACAAAACACGCGATCTGTCACGCTACCGCGGTTGATGTAGCAGACCAGGTTTGCTTCAGAGTGGCTGTACGTAAAAGGGCGATGTTACGTCAAACGGAACTGTCAAAAAACGGAACTGATAGAAAAGGACATCCGGTAATTGTTTGCCACCGAAATGGAAATTGCATTATGAAAAGTATGTTTTCTTATTTCTAACAAAATCTTTATTTTCAATCTAAACGCTGAAAACCAGGAGCTTGTTTCAACAATAGATTTCCGCTACATCGAAGACGTTATCACGCCAAAGGAAGCAATAGCGATGTTGGAGCAGAACAAGGCATCCCGCTATGATCGCATGCAGCATTTGATGGAGCGTGGTTATCCCGCATATACTACACAAATAGGTGAGAAAACGTTCTTTCAATTCGTGGGGCCATTACAAATGTTTTTGTTTCGTAGGTTGGATGGGCTACAGTGATGAAACGATACGTGGGTTGTGCAGAAAATACCTCGCTGCTGGATTTAAAGCGTTCAAAATGAAAGTAGGACAGGATTTGGACAGTGATATCAAACGGTGCCGGTTGGTGCGTGAAGAAATTGGCTGGGAGAATAAATTTGTAAGTAGTTTTGACTTCTCAATGTGCTGCAAACATTAATTTATGCTTGTAACGATTCTAGATGGTTGACGCAAATCAAACTTGGGACGTCCCAACTGCAATTGAGTGGGTGAGAAAACTCAAGGAATTCAAGCTGCTTTGGATAGAAGAACCAACATCCCCAGATGATATTCTTGGGCATGCAAAGATTGCTGACGCTCTAAGGTGTTGCTAATCGCAAGGGACTACAAATAGTGTACCATTTTTAACATGAAAATTCAACCGATTTCAGAGAACATGGTATCGGAGTGGCAACTGGAGAGATGTGCTGCAATCGAGTGATGTTCAAGCAATTTATGCAAGCAAACGCACTCGAGTTTTGCCAGATCGATTCAGCTCGCATTGGTGGAGTCAATGAAATCCTATCGGTCTATCTGATGGCCAAGAAACTGAATGGTAATTATAGTTTCGACACTCTGCTATTTCCATGACACATAAATGAAACTTACCGATACAATTTTCAGTAAAAGTTTGCCCTCATGCTGGAGGTGTTGGACTCTGCGAGATGGTGCAGCACTTGCAGATGTGGGACTATTGCTCGGTGTCGTGTACGATGGAAGATCGATTGGTGGAGTTTGTTGATCAGCAACATGATCAGTTCGTGTACCCAGCAACCATTAACGAAAATGCCTGTTATGTTGCACCACGTGCTCCAGGCTATTCAACTGAGCTGAAAGATGAAGCTATTGTGCAGTTCGAGTATCCAAATGGATCGGAATGGAAACGCATGTTTGGTGAAGGTCTTTTCAAACCAGAAAACTACTGAAATATGATAATAATCTAAACCTATCAAAATGTTAAAATATTTCAATGAATAAATGTGGTTAATCACGTGGGTATTGCAGGGTACAATGGTGATTTACAACTTGTGTTATTCCCACTCACGTTAACCAGCATGTTGGTCGAATAAAACTGCTTGGAGCAATGCCTCCAGTTTTATGAAGAATTCCTGATGATTTTGAACTGCAAAATTCGTTGATGTTTGTTCGTTACGATTTTTAACAATCTGTGCTATGCTGTACGAAGCAATGGATGCGGCGGTATAAACACGGTATGTGTCAAGCGCCCGGAATTGTCAAATGAATTGGCGGGACCAACAGCATAACAAATGCGCCTCAGAAACGATTGCAAAAGAATTAAAAGTTGTGGCCGATTTAGGTGTTATCTCTTGTAGGTAAAGGAAATATAAAACATTAAGATGCCGTTCAAACGTTCACCTATGCGGTTTGCCCATATAGTGGGATATACTATAGTCTTCTACCAGGATGATGGCAAGTATGTGCGCTATTGATATTGTATATGCAAATCCCATTACACATGTTCCACGGTTGAAATACCTTTTTCGTCCTTCAGTTGCATTGTTAGCGTTGGATACGATGGAGACTTTCGCATCTGGCACGGCATTGGCGACGACGATCCACCGACAACCTGCATCGGAGAGCATGCATGGACTGCGCTCCAGTACGGCGATCGTGTGCTGATCGCGACCGATCTTAACACGGTGCAAGCTTGCAAATATCCGTCCCTGGAAAAGGATGGTATTGAGTTTCGGTTTACGGCCTACGTAACTTGTATAGCCAAAAACAAGCGGGTAAGACCTTGAGATTTCTATCGGCCCCATTTGTTGCTCATTTGATGAAATTCATCTTCTAGTTTCTGACTGCCGGTTCGGAAGATGCCACCATAAAAGTCCTTTCGACTGATAATGGCGAGCAGTTTGAATTGGAAAACCTAGGCGGTCCCGTGCTGTGCATCGATCTTAGCAAGCACAACCTTATTGCCGCTAGCATTGGTGATGGTACTATCCGTGTTTGGGACATGAACACGAAAGAGCTCAAGAAGACGATCGACGGTCTGCCGAAAGTTAAAAGTTTCGAAGCTGTTCTTCATTTCTGTGAGTTGTGTCAAACACGATCTCCTTCATTTCTGCACACTTTATTATTTATTTGATTGATGTTTCGTTCTTCCAGCAACACCCTCTTTCGAGCCGAAAACTGGTTCCCTGATGGCATACCCACTTGAGAAGGAGGTAATCGTGGTGAACACCAAAACCTGGCAAGTTGTAAAGAAATTCTCGAAACCGAAGCTTTCCGCCGATCTTACGGTCTGCGCCTTTTCACCGATGGGTGACTATTTGGCGGCCGGAAGTGAGGTAGGAGAGGTAATCGTGTGGGACTTCGACACACAGAAACTGATCGATGGATGTGCACAGTTTGGGACGTATCCGATCACAAGAATCGTGTGGAATCCGAAGAATAACGGCGAACTGGCCGTGTCGGATGCAAACGGGCAGATTGGTACGGTGACGGAAATTTTCTTAGAGGCCGAAGAAGACGATGACGGTGCCGGGGAAGATATCGTGGAGATGGCGGAAAAAGAGGAGGAAGACGGCGATGATAAAATGTTCGATGAGTGTAAGTATATTATAAAATGGAAACGAAAAAAGACTGCAATAGCTATATTCTTTTAAATCAGTTGTAGTAAAAGAAACCGAAGTGGAGGATAACGATGATAACGGCGATGGGCCTGACGATGATGAGCTGAACGAAAACTGTGTTGAGATAGAAAAATTAAAGTCGCAGGTTCTGGGACCGACACAACGGGCACCTGAAAATGACGCTCTTTCTGACGTTGACGATGATGGGGCTTCTTCGGTTCGCAGTGAGCGCTTTATCGGGCCAAAGTCATTCCCTCAACAGCATCCGTTTCAACCTGGCTCGAGTCCTCACTCGCAGGACCATTGCTACCTTGTGTACAATCATGTCGGAATGGTACGACGACACGCGACCGAGAAGGAAAACTCGATCGAGGTGGAGTTTCACAACTCTCAGCAGCACCACGGAATCCATCTGATCAACTATCTCAACCACACGATGGCGGGCTTGAGCGAAACCGTGCTCGCGATGGCCTGCTCGAGCGATGACGGAAGTCCGAGTAAGGTGGTGTGCATCAACCAGGCCTCGTTTGGAAAGCGCGAGTGGAGCTTCACCATGCCAGGTTGCGAGGATATCGTTGGAGTGACCGCGTCGGACAAAATCGTCATCGTAGCGACGGACAGTCGACTGTTGCGGGTTTTTACGGCCCGTGGAACCCAGCGTGAGATTTTGTCCATCCCGGGGCCAATCGTTGCCCTTGCCGCCTACGGAGACCATTTTTTGGTCGCGTACCACAGCGCTCCGGCCAATGAAGATCAAAACATTACCCTAATGATTGTGACGTGCATAAACTTTAAGCTGCGCTGTCGGGAAGTACGTGTCCCACTGACGGCTGGCACGGAGCTGCGCTGGATTGGGTTCTCCGATCGGGGCTCCCCGGTAGTGTACGACACGGCTGGTGTCCTTAATTTATACCACGCTGCATCGAACGTTTGGTTTCCCATCTATCACGCCGATAATTTGGTAAGCAAAGGAAATCGATGCATCTTCGGTTGTTGCTTTTTAAACTTTTTACTCTTTCTTTCTCTCTATCTCTCTCTGTGGCAGCAAACAAAAGGCGCATCGGACAGTCTCTTCATTATAAAAGTGTCCGAATCGACCCAGGCCATACAGCTGATTCTTTGCCGGGGGGCAAGGTATCCACTGACCAATCCGAAACCCGTTCCGATGGAAGTGCAATTCCTTCTGCCCTTGTGCGACCAGGACAGTGAGAAGGAGCAGCTCGAAGAGCAGCTGGTTCGTTCGTTGTACTTTAAGCAAAACAATGCTGACAAGCTCATAATAGAAACGGCTCTCAAACTGTTCGCGGTGTGTACGATTGTTTCGCTGCGCTGCCTGTTACCATTTACTTAACTATCTTGTATTGTTTCTTTCATCCCCGGTTCAGCTTGCTTGTAAAAATGAATGTGAACAACGCGCCAAGGAGCTGGTGGAAACGATTGCCTCGAGTCAGTTGATTCCGCTGGCGATTAAGTACGCGAGTAAAATCCGTCGGTATCATTTGGCCGACAGCCTGGCCCCTTTGCTCCCAACCTTCCAGGAACAGGTAAGAACGACGTTGAATCTCGGATTGTTAACATGCAAGTAGTTTGAAATAACTAATTTGTTAATAACTTTACAATTGCTGAACCGATTTGTACATGTAACACCTTAAATGAAAGGTCTGCTCAAGTAACACAACTTTGTGTTACAATAGATCTTTCTATATTTTCTAGTTTTTGGGAAAGTTTATTTTTCAAAAAGCGTCGGAAATCTACCGGTTCCTCCGGAACAAGGTACTCAATATTTCGAATAGCCATTTAGGTAAACATTTGCCAATTTGCCAATAACTTTTGATTCTTTGAACCGATTTTTACGGCAGACCCCTCAAACGAAAGGTCTTTTGCAGACCAACAACTTTGTGGAAGTACAGACTTATCCATCGTTTCCAGTTTTTGGCGAAATTAATGCTGCATGTTTAGCAGAAAAAGCATGTTCGAAAGTTCCCGATTCGCGGATTCTCTCTTCGAAAGAGAGATTTTGCGAGAGAATTCTCAATGATACTCAATGGTACTTTGGTGTGTGATGTTCTATTCAAGTAGCACATTTGGCTGATGTTTCCCTAAGCCTTCGATAGCTCAGTTGGTAGAGCGGTGGACTGTAGAAGCAAGCTTGCGAGCGGAGCATAGTAATCCATAGGTCACTGGTTCAAATCCGGTTCGAAGGAGAGTTTGAGAAATTTTTTTTTCTCAAGGAATAAAATTTATATTTTTTTGTAATATTTTACTGAAAGTTTTATGTGAATTACTTTTTTGACTACATGATATTATTTTTTTCATCAGGAAAACCAAGAGGAAAAGCTCGAGCAGGAACGCATTCGAGAAAGTGAAGCCATTGTGAGCGAGCTTCAGCATATCAATATTGAGGCGGTTACGAAAAAGGACACGACACCGAAAATAGTTAGTACTGCTGCGATGGCCAGCTGCCAACGCTGACACTGTCCAAGCGGTCATGGTTTATTTATGTTCCTATATCTTCCAGAAACCACTTCCAGTTGGCACGAAAAAGTCGAGCAACCCATTCCGTAAATCAACGCCTGCTGGTGGTGATTCCGTAGCGTCGTCGTCTCCCGCCTCCATCCCGGGCGGCACCGGCAATCCACTGGAACATTTAACCGGCAAGGCGATCGGATTTTCGACCAGCAGCAATAGCAGCGGTAGTCCATACGTTGCCAAAGCGCCGGCCAATGGAGGCCAAGTTGAGAATAGGCCTCACAACAACAGCGCTGGAACGTCCGGAACGCCTAGTGGATCGGGCGGAGGCAAGTTTAAACTCTGGTTCGAGCAAAACCAGGCCGAACTTCAGCAGCGCCATCCGGAGGTTGAAAGCTCGGAGTTAGTCAGGATCGGTGTGCGCGAGTTTAGGGCTCTCCAGCAGAAAGGTACGGAGGGTGGCAAAGCGTCGAAGGAAAATGGTACTCCGCATAAAACGTCCGAAAAGCGAAAGCTCGATGAAAGTGAACCGGCGGAAAGTGGCATCTCTAAGCTGGCCAAGTTTGGTTTCGTTCAGAACAATTAAATGGAACGCTAAAGCTAATTTGTGGATTGGAGTAAGTTCGTATTAAGTAAGTAAACATTTATTTTATCTATAAAACTAACCTTTGGGCCGTTTAAAATCTTCGTCAATAATAACGAAAGAACATGTGTGGTTGATTGGAAGTACGTCCCCAAAGACCGACGATTGACAATCCCATGATAAACGCAGACTAGAAGACCATTAGAAGCTGCATTGTTGTTCCGCGAATGCCACTCAATCATCGACAAGCGATGCCCGTGCAGCCAAAAGGCAAGAGGCGTAAAATGACGAGCATATGGAATTACGGAGGACAACAATTTGCGCTGGGTTCCTCGAATCTTCGGAGAATCGAACTCTTTTCCTATTTCCCAATTGCCTGGTAATCGCCATACCGCACGTTCGCCACGTCCTTTTATATGTGGCATGCGTCAAAATCGATCATGTCAATTATGAAGTGTCGAGTCATCGGCACATTTCCGCTTCCGCGTGTCATCTTCCGAACGGCGCTCGCTGATAGAACCGATCGATTGAGTTTGATTTGGCACTGCGATTCCCTGTCAGCTCATTCATCATCTATCAAACGAGTGTTGTTTCCCTCGGTGGAAAATGATACCATGTATCGTAGTTGCGGAGACACAACGTTAAGGATTTTCTATTCGTTGACGATTTCGAACCGTGAAGTAGCGCTCGATATCGTAGGATTAATCCTAGAAAAAAGAAAAGAACAAGAAACGGCCCGATCGTGGAAATGGAAATAATGTCCACTTCCCGGTTGGGGGATTTCCTTTTCTCGACATTTCAAACCTTTTCCATCTAAGTACCGAAAGGGGAATGGTTACAGATGGCAACAATAACATATCATTCGAAATGTAACGGATACGGTTAATTATTGGATGTGGTTGTGGTTTGGGTGTACATTAATCGGGCGTGACTGTGTCCCTCAAAAGGACATTTAAATTGTCCTCTCGGTGGCTCAGACTTTTTTTTATGGTACTCCACTGAAATTGTTCCTCGTGCATTCCCCATTCAATCGTATAAAAAGGATTTCGAGATTAAAACATTTAAATGTTAATGCCGCGCATGTGACAACATGCACTTCAATTAATCGATGGCCGGACAGTTTTGGGTTTTTTTCCCTTTTATAGCGAGAAATGTTGGTTTTCAGTTAATGATTGATACAGATGGGGCGTTCTCATGTGGCTCAGTGTTGTAGATAAAAAAGTGAACGATGGTGTTAAAATAATTAATGGTTTATCTCGGATCCAAGCCAGTTGTGTCCCGTAGGGGATGCATTTGATTTATTGTGAGACACAAACCTGTTCTTCGGTCAGATGGAAAGTTCATCCAAAAAATGGTACTTACTTAACTTGAGAATTAATTTTTAATCCTTCCTGCATAAGGTGAACTCGGATACTAGAGAATCCTTATGGCACAACGAATACGAAACTCTTATAATTTTATATTTGTAACTAAGGTATTATTTTACATCCGTGTTAGGAGGTAAAAGCAAATTGGTTTGTTTTCAATAACTTAAGCTATAAACTAAAACTGTTCGAATATGGTTATCGAATTTCTCCAGGGATATGTTAAACATTATTATCACATTTTTATATTATATTTTTTAACATTAAATTTTAATACTGGGCTTCTGGTTCAAGGCTGTGTGTGTTTCATGTTTGTTATTGAATTGATTTTGGATTGGTTTTCATTCAACATCTATTTTCGCTCTTCCTATCCTTCGTTAAACGCAGGGTGATATAAATACAGATAGATTCCTAAAAGTTAGTTCGATCAGAAGATGCAACCAGGTATGATTGTAATTTTGTTTTTGTTTTTGGTGCGCTGGTGAATGTAGCAAAACTTTACGTACCCCTTGTTTGTTTGAAGAAATGATTGAACTATATCGCTCCCATCGGTGACAGAACAAACAGATATCATTCCCTTTCCCACTAGCGGGACTTGATGATTCGATTGGTGCGATGGTTCGCACGCCCGATTCTCCCATGGAAAGTGCGCGTGTGATCCAACCGGGCGCCATATTCCCGTGCGACTAGAAGTGAATCAGTGCCTGCAACGCGTGGAAGAACGCGATACCAAGAACGGACGGGCATTCCCATTCCCATGCATCAGGTCCGGATGGTGGTCGTGTGTGGTGATCCGACTTCCCCTGTCTGTGCACCGCGGATTGCCAAGATTATGGGCACGACTTTTCCCACCCGAAAATAGTGGGATAACCGAATGTGAGTATTCCTGTGGGAACGGTTGCGGGGTTGCGTTTTCTCGTGCGAACTCGAGCGGTGGATAAAAAAGGGGTGGGAATGGGAAAATGGGTCTACGCGCGAAAAAAAAACCCAGTCGCAGTTTCCCCATCTCCTTTTTATGATTGTCATCACTGGCCTGCTGATCTACTGCGGATCGACGGCTGAGTGGTGAGATGTAAGCGATCTAACGCAGCGTGAGATAGTGAGAGTGAAGTGGTGAGCTCAGAACAAGTGTCTGGATCGTGTTCTCATTTGTTTAGAAATCGGAAAAAGCAGATGTTCTCACACGAAGCGAGTGCAAGAAAGTGAAGTGGTAATAGGAAGTTTGATTTGATTGATGCCGTGTGAAGGCAAACATGAAAAGAAGGGTGAAGGAGCAGAGAAAAATCGTTGGCGTGTAATTGTCGGGTCCGCGGGTGTTAATATCATTTGTGAAGCCACATTACACGGGTTTGCTTTCGTTTGAAAAAAGGGGGTAGGATACAGGGGCAGATGTGTGGTGCAATGCGGGGTGTTTACTAGTTTTTCTCCCCCTTTCTCCCCTTACGCAAAGTGGTTCCAAGCGCGCGCGCAATCAACGAGTTTTATCGGGCTTGTGGTGTGACTGCGCGGGGAAGAAAGGAAAACCTCCAACAAGACAAGGCAAGGCGCCTCGGCGTTCTCTCACGCCGCGGTCTTCGCGATCGCGAGAATGGGCAACGGAAACGTTAGAACAAGTGCCAGACCACGACGGCGACGAAGAATGAAAGTGTGTGTGTATGTGGAATTGCCGGTAGAAGCAGCAACAGCAGCAGAAGTGCCAGAAGCCCCCGGGCGTTCACGTGGGATTCCAGGCGCTGGCCACTGTGGGGTAAGTAAGCCGTGGGAGAGTTCGATTCGATGGGAACCCAAGCCGGGACGTCAGCATATTTGTTCTTTTCCATATCCATCACGGTCTCGGTCCGTTTCCGTTTCGAGGTTCGTTCGTCTGCAACTGTGGTAAATTAGAGTATAACATAATGGGAAGGGGTTAGAGGTTGATCCTTATCACAGAGCGAGAGCATCGTTTAAGAATTTAAAACATTTAGGAAATATGTAAGCGGTCGTTCGAAGCAGATCGTACGGAATATTTGAGTTCTAATTTTAACACCACTTACCAACAAGGACAATGTGAATAGAAGAGTCTAAATTACATTTCATCCCCTTGCTTGACCCAATGATTGATACCAGATGCAAATATTTGTACCATGTTATAGCTTTTTTCGTCATTCCCATATGCATATTTTATTGGAAATATTATCGTTAGTCATAACGATGAGTTTCCCTGTTTCCAACTGACCTTCCCGTTCGTTGGATTAATGTCCGATCAAAACACTTTGCGTTCCCAGAAGAATGATTACGTTGTTTTTTCCCCATATGTAAAAATATTAGGTGACATTTAAATCCCTCTGCCTATCCGCTTGTAGCAGGTTGTTCCCTCAATCAAATGCGATTAATTGCTTCCCATAAATGTGGTGTTGTGTTTTTATACATTTTTTTTTTCTCGGTGAAAACTCGACTGACTGGCCTACCCCTGGTGTGGCTTTTAATTGTTTGCAAATCGTCAACGGGGGGAGGAAGGAAAAAACATGCCCAAAGTGCATTTAAATATTTAGCTGGGAAAAATGCGCCGGGAATAGGGGAAAAGGTAAAGGTTGGGCAGAAGATATCATCGAAAGATGCACACCGGGGAAAGGGAGGGAGGGATGCAACTGCCACACACACATGATGATGTCCGTGTCATCGCGCTGCCGAGTCAACGAGGGGGAAAATGCACGGCGCACCCTTCGATCCGTTCCTGGGAATCGAGTTCCTGGCATTCGAGCGTGGTGTGCTTTACCCCTGCGTCCAATAGAGTGCGCCCTTGCCCTTGTGCGCGGCTTTTTCGAGAGAATCCCACGAATAGAACCGTGTCGCCGAGTCCTGGTTTCCCCGGGCCTGCACAATCGGTAAACAATTTTCTCATCGGAACGAAAAAGCCATAAAGCCCAAGAACGTGCCGAACGATGCGCGCATGATGGGAGTGGGAAAAACGCAACGCAAGACGCATTATTTTCGCCACCGAGGGCAAAATGGGAAGCATTTTCTGGTGGAAAACACGGCAAACAGCCGAAGCAACCGCGGGGGACAGAAAGGGACAGAGCAGTTTGAGTGTCCCGGTTTCGTCGAGAGGTCGGTGAAATAATTATGCTTTTATCTGGTTGCGGCCATAACTTCTCATGCATCCCCATGGTCACTTTCCCTGGCGCCGGAGGGAGAGTGAGAGAGGCGGCGTCGGTTTCTGCATCGCTGACTTCTGCTTCACCGTGAAGGAAGGAAGAGAAACAAAAGCGGGTCACACTTTAAACCGACACATTCTACTTCCGAATGTTTCCTCCTTTTCCCGGGACCGTTTTTCGAGCAGCAAAAGCGGGCAAAGAAAATCGCCGCGTGTGACAACCTAATGCCGTTCTCCCATCTTCTTCTGGTTCTGACGTGTTTTCCTTTTTTTTGGGCTCCTCGTTCCTTTCGATTCGAATCGTATCGACGCGTTTCCCGCGAGACAGATCGGTGCTTGCGTTTCCCAGGCCACCGTCAGCGTGTGACTGGGAAAATCCGGACCGAGAACTCTACCCTGGTCAGTCGGTCGCGCGATGGTGGTGCGATCTACCCGGCTCACACGTTCTTATTGGTTTAGTTTTTGTGCCTTGTGCGAAGCCCCTCATCTTGAGGTGTCAAGAGGTTCTTCAGCGAAAAAGAGTTTTGATGATCAACACCTCAAACAAGCGTTCGCCGGATCTTTAACGATCGAAACCATCGACTGATTTATTGCGAGCGGATTGTTCTACCCGGAAAGGAGGATTATTGTTGTCTACTAACGAGAAAGGGGTCCGAGTAGGCCGGTAAACAAAAGGCAATCCTTAGATAGTCCTACGTCATTGCGCGCCCATTACCGAATCGAGGCGTGAGGCGTAGACTTTCCACCTTCCAACGACCGAATCAATCAATCAACCTTTTTAAAGCCACCAAGGATGGAACCAAAAGCATTTGGTAACACGCTCCCAATTAACGTCGGAGGGATTCTACCCGCCTTCGCCATCGCCTTTTAAAACGACCAGTTTTTCAGTTGATTTCATCGATTGTGTCTACGCGCTGTTTTTGGTGACCATCTGCTGCTGACCATCGTGTCGCTTTGGGACCGCATAGAGATGTCACCCACTCAATAGAGTCACGATTGGATTAAAGTCATCCCTCCAGCATGCAACATAACGTGAAGTGCTTTGGCTGACCATCGTCCTTTTTCAGCGGTATTGTTCAACAAATCAACTGACCAGTGGTTGGACCAGTGTTGGTGGAAGAGGGAAGCTCAATTAAAAGACCCCTTCCATCGATTTTGCGGTATTTGCAGTGTGCAAAATTTTGTCCCGTGGTTTATGCCCACAATCGTAATTGAAAAGGGCTCGCTGAAAGCCAATGTCACAAGGTTGCAAACATAACATGACTTCATATGCCACTCGAATTAGTTACGGTCTTCCGGAGTTTCGTTTTTCGACATGTTTTCGAGTACACTCTTTAAAGTGGCCTATGTCGTTTTAGAAGTTTTTTTTCCGATTCGTTCCACTGTTGTTTTCTGCTCCTGCTCTTGTTTTTTTTTTTGTTGTTTAATATTTGCCATAACTTTAAAATATTTCACGCATCGTCCTCGACGAGCGGGGAAAATAAAACATTCGGGCACAATTATTTATTTCATGGTCAATTATATTTTCCCTGACCCTTGTCAGGGCGGCTCGGAAAAGAAGGAAAATATTTTCTGACGCCTGTTTTAAGCAGTTTGTTTTAATTTTTCCATTTATTTCCAACAAAAATTGTTGGACTTACCCTTGGAATGGAAGTGGGAAAAGTGGTCATCAAAGCAACCAATTGGCATGGGGCGAAATTACGTTCTCGTGCTGGCCTACATTGATTTATACGATTTCATAATTACTTTGCACATAATCGCCGATATGGACGCCGTGGACACGGTTTGCGGATTTGCAGCACGCAACAAAGTGCCGCCTCAATCAACATCCCATGCAAGTGAGTTACGATCGCAAATATTTGGGATCGTAAATAATTTTAAAATGCACTTTGCATCGTGCAGCTATATCCAAATCTGGCACGTGAACCCACGAAACCCGTCTATCCCTTGCCGACAATAATGCGCCCGAAGGCAGTAATCAATAGTAGAAAGTCTTCGTCCTTGTTCTAGGTTGACCATTTGCGTTTGCGTCATTGCTGACCGACCGTTGGGCGCTCGAAAGAGGGCGTTCGTGTTCGTAGTCTAAAACTAATCAAAAAGCCAGCTCCGACAATTTGCATTATTACCCGGGACACCTCCGGTTAGGGGTTGGGGTGACTTTTGGGTTTGGGAAATGAAATTTGATTATTTCGAACCGACGAAAACCCATATGTGCACACCTTTGCTCTCCCGAGCTCGAACAAGTGCAAATAGAAGTTTGATTAATTCTTTAAATCGATTTCATTTGCTCGGGGGCCTTCCACCAGATCCCGATCGATCATTGCAATGTTTTCCGGGAAACCATTCCTGCCCGCAAGTGGACTACAAACAAATGGGAACCTTCTTCACACTGGGAACGCGTCCTGCGTGCGTGTCAAAGTGGGTATGTCCTGCCCTTCGCTTCCTGGGTCCCGGGAATCTAGGAATTAGAATCGATGAGAGCACGAAAGGGTCAGGGGGACAAGGAGGAAGGAAGTTGTAAGTTTAATTAACATTCGTTTTCCCGTTATTGAGCCGCACTGTAACGCGCGTTCGACGTTGAAAAACTAGGGTTGATGATGATAATGTGCTTGGCAATATTGTGAGCACGCTTTGAAACTGTACCATCGCATCGGTTGGTAACTTCATACGAATTCGTGGACATTTCCGCTTGCTCCCTCCGGTGAACTTATTTTTCCACACGTGACCAAACGCGTGTCGATCGTTTTTGGATGATTTTTGATGTTGCTTTTCGATTTTATTACTTTCCTGTATGTTATGGAAATGTGTTGAGCGTGATGCCGTTGCTTCGCTGGCAGATTGACGCTGTTATTATTTTTATTACGTTAGCTTAGGAAGAACATGTGCTTGGCGGTAAAAGCAGGTTACTAGTGGTGTGGTACTCACGATAAGTCTTCAGGTCAAATAAAAAATCATCAATCTTTCTCCTTCGAACCGGATTTGAACCAGTGACCTATGGATTACTACTACTAGCCGATTGTCGAGATTTGAACTCCAACAACGCTCACTACAGTCCACCGCTCTACCAACTGAGCTATCGAAGGCTTGGTTCCTTGCATTCAAAAGTATGTTTAAAAAACACTCTCTCGAGCGATCACTTTCGAAAAGCAACGCCAGCACTTTAGTACCTGTTTGCGCATAGCTTGAAAAAGTGATAGTAGCTTGATCGTTCGATCCCCTCTTAACGATTTCTATGCCATCACAACTTTGTCAGACAAAATAAATCAAGACGATCAAGCTGCAACAAGACAATTTTGTTTTCATACACTGGTTTCGAATTAACAAAAAATGTATTCCTTCGAACCGGATTTGAACCAGTGACCTATGGATTTCTATTGTTTCTAGATGTGAACTCGGGAGCGTGTCTCAATTTCACTCATTTCTCTACAACTACAGTCCACCGCTCTACCAACTGAGCTATTGAAGGCTTGTCAGGTTATTGGTCACTTTCTGTTCAAAAGTTACATTGGCGTTGCATTTCGAAAGTTGCCCCAGGGCATGTCTGAACAGGTAGTAGCTCGATCAGGCGATCCCCTCTTCATTGCTACTCAGATTGTTTGGAGCGACTATCGTTATCTGCCAAATGCATTCGAAGATTGCTTCGAATTCGAAAAAATAAACATTTTATAAAAATATATAGTCGATCCTTCGAACCGGATTTGAACCAGTGACCTATGGATTTCTATTGTTTCTTTGAGGTGCTCCTCCCCTCCACATTCTCCTCTTCAACTACAGTCCACCGCTCTACCAACTGAGCTATCGAAGGCTTGGTTCCTTGCTTTCAAAGTGTGTTTAAAAATCACTCACTGGAACGATTTTTTCAGAAACCTACGCCAGCTCTTTAGTGATTCGCTAGCATAAAACAGTGATAGTAGCCCGATCCTTCGATCTTTCCTTTTTAACGATTTTTAAACTACCGTCAAAACGACATCAGACTAAATAAAATAAGTCAAGCTTCAAGAAGATAATTTTGTTTACATGCACAGGTTTTGAATTAATAAAAAATGTATTCCTTCGAACCGGATTTGAACCAGTGACCTATGGATTTCTATTGTTTCTAGAGCTGAACTCGAGAGCACTTAATCGTGCCCCAATTTCACTCATTTCTCTACAACTACAGTCCACCGCTCTACCAACTGAGCTATCGAAGGCTCGATTCATTGAGCCTCAATGTCTGTCCAAAAACCACCTGAATGCTCACTTTCGAAATACATGAAGCCCAAGAGGCTTGAGAGATAGTAGCTCGATCATGCGATCCCCTCTTCTTTCCAGAGTTTATTTGGAGCGACGATCACTATCTGTTAAATGCATTCGCCAGCCAGAAATGCATCGACGAAAGAAGATTGCGAGTATTCAAAAAATGATTGATTATAAAAAAACGATGCGTTCCTTCGAACCGGATTTGAACCAGTGACCTATGGATTTCTATTGTTTCTTTGAGGTGAATTCGGGACCTCTTAATCGTGTCCCAATTTCACTCATTTCTCTACAACTACAGTCCACCGCTCTACCAACTGAGCGAAGGTATTGAAAGTACATTTTAGTTTTGTGCATTCCATTTCTTTAGAGCATCTTTCGTGGATCAAAAGATCCTTTAAGTTGGTCGATGTTTTCGCAATAAAATTAATTGTGTACAATGTTTCCTTCGAACCAGATTTGAACCAGTGACCTATGGATTTCTATTGTTTTTGAGTGCTCCTCCATTCTCCTCTCCAACTACAGTCCACCGCTCTACCAACTGAGCTATCGAAGGCTTCGAGTTGTGTTTCCAAAGGGACGCTTCGCGATCATGAATCATCAAATCGCGTACGAATGTCTTCGCGAGTATTGGTTGATACGGCATCAGCAGGTTTCAAACGAAACTGGAAGCACAATCAAATGGTGAATTTTATTCACACACACGCTAAAAGAGAGGTATCCCGGTGAAACATTGTCGCTCGTTCTTGTGCATAAATCGGAAAAGAAACCCGATGGAATATGTAAAGATCACACCTGAGTTCCAACAACGATTAAACAGAGTCCGCCACTAGCAACAGCTTTCAGTAGAACCTTTTGTACTAAAAAATCTCTTGATAATATTCCTTGTCAACCCACCAACACAACGGCGGGATCAGGTGTTGGTGGTTTACAAATGCAGGCAAATACGGGACTCGTGAAACGGGCAAACAGGTTTTGGGCTTTGACCTGCTAGACTTGAAATCTTCTCGCTGTGCATTGAGATAATGAATACATTAGCTCGCGCAACTTCGTCGGGCAGAACCGAATCGAAACACGAGTCGCGTCCACTTGTGTCGTCCAGAGTGTTGCTGACCATCGTGGTAGAAGGTGAATGTTTTGAAGCAAGAACGCGCCCCCCGAAGAACCGGATCCTTAGAAGAACATGGCGGCGCAGGTAACATTGAGCTGCGTTTTATTGCTGGCAGTTGCTGGTTTGCCGGTGTTTGTCAACGCTGAAGGGATTGACCTCAGTGTTGGCGATGCGGCCTTTTCCGTGGCGTACTTCAAGAATTCGTTCAATCGGTCAGTGAACTCGGTCGTGTCTCCGATTGCGCTGCGCTTGACCTTCTCGCCGCTGTATGAGGTCACGGAGCCGGGCACCAGAGAAGCGGTTCGCCGGACGTTCTACCTAGCTCCGGAACCATCGGATGTTCGCAGCAACGCGGTGAAATTCGTGGACGATGTCGAGCAAAACCAGTACCTCAATATGTCCTTCGGGGTGTTCAAGACCGCCGATGAGCTTAGCCCCGAGTTGGGCGACTCCGTGAGAGCTATCTTTAAGGTGGAGCCTCAGACGGTGGTGTTCGCTGATACCAAATCGGTCGTCGCTAAGGTCAACAAGTGGGCGGAGGAAGCTACTGCCGGTTTGATACAAAATTACCTCGCCGAACAAGACATTGAGGTGAACCAGGAGCTTTTGCTGCTGAATGCACTCTATTTGCGAGCAAACTGGGCCCAGAAGTTCCCGCTGGAGCGCACGTCACGCGAAACGTTTGAATACCTCGACGGTCCGGCTCCGGTGGACTTGATGAGCGTCACCATGGAAGTTCTGTACAAAGCGCACGAGAAGTTCCACACCATCCAAGTGCCGTACAGCGAGGACAGCGATCTGACCATGTGGATCCTGCTGCCTCACCGAGGCGGTACCTTCGACGAGCTGCTCGATCTGCTGTCGGTGGAGCTGCTCGACGAGCTGGAGGGATCTTTCGCACCGAGAGAGATTGACATTTTCTTACCCAAGTTCACCGTCCGTCACAGCCACAATCCGCGCGATGTGCTGGCGAAACTGGGACACGAGTCCATCTTCGATGGGAATAACTTTGGAGCGTTCGCGAGTCACCGGTCGACGCTGGCCGGGCTGAAGCAGAGCACGTTCCTGAAGGTGGACGAAAGCGGCACGGAAGCGGCGGCCGTAACATGTTAGTATTCCGCACGCACGTACTTACCACGTTCTTGGCTTAATTCCAATGTTTACCATTTCTTTCTTCCACACCTCGAAACAGCGGTTGGCACGAAGTTCCGCGTGAGAAACACCCAGTTCCGAGCGAATCAACCTTTCGTTTTCATCATCCGCAAGATATCGACCGACACGATCTTGTTCTTCGGACATTACTCCAATCGCGAACAAAACTAATCCTTGGCCGACATTTTGAATAGAATTATGACGTAACTAGTTAACGGATGACGCGTTTAAATAAATGTGCAAAAAACAAACCACGTTTAAAGTAGCATAAATAAAAAGAATCTTTCCTTCATCCTTCGAACCGGATTTGAACCAGTGACCTATGGATTTCTACTCTATTTTCGAAGAGGTAGATTTCGTTGTTACACAGATAAGAGTTGGGGTTTGGATGCATGTTGCACACACCACCCACCTCTGGGATCTAGGTAACCACCAATTTAACCTCTCGCTAAAATCTCTCTACAGTCCACCGCTCTACCAACTGAGCTATCGAAGGCGTTGAAATTGTAGACAGCAAAACAACTTGATAAGCCCCGACCAACGGTGCACTTCACGCGAATTAAGTTAAAGCACGTGTCGTTGGAGCGAAGGTATGTTGCCGGTGGGGAGTGTGGTGGCCTTGTTTGGTGGGAGAAATGATCAGGGGTTTCAGTCGCAAACAGTGAAAGTTGCATAAGATACGCTACACTTGCCATTCGCGGGAAACGGTAAGATGAACTGTGGTACCGATGCCTCTTTTAGATTGAAGAGTAGTGTTTTGTTCGAAATGGCCTCGAAACTATTGCTCCTAGCAAAGTCAATCAACAGACAGGTCGCAGCATACCATGTAACGAGCCGAAAACTTCTTACGAACAGCGAAGAAAGTGGAGTAAAACTGCAAATTTGGTATGTTTCATCAACAGAACAAGGAATTGAGGCGTTCAAAATATGTTCTGGAGGTAGACTGGCTATAAGGAAGGCCCACACACTTAATTTCGGCAATCAAAGCGAGCAAAAAGATCCATATCTCATGATATCCCACAGAAGAGTAGTTTCTATCAGCAAGACCATGGGGATACTGTGATCTAGAATTACCAATTACCTATTTCGCGAAGATTTTGGCGGAGATCTCCTACAAGTATGCTAGAAATGTTTGTAAACACTTTTTCAACCAACTGTCAAAACAATGGCGGAGCAAAAAACAGATTTGACTCGACCTGTCTGTTGATTGTCTTTGGCTCCTAGTTTGATTTAATTCAATCGCAGGAGCTCTACGAAACCGGGAAAACGTAACCTAGCCTGCAGCGTTGGTCAAAAATTGCACCCTTGAAACGCAGTCAAGAAACACACAGCCTACTCGAACCTACTCGTTACGTGTTACACAATTCAAACCAGCCGTTCCGTGCTGAACAAGTAGTACTTATTAGATTAGGCTAAAAATATAGTAAAAATGTGTTTCATTTTGATTATTTACGAAGCGTTCAAAATAAAAAAGTTCTTGTACTCCTTCGAACCGGATTTGAACCAGTGACCTATGGATTTCTATTGCTTACAGACAGTCACCACCACCCAACACTTGTGTCAATGAAATGAAAGTAATTTTAATGTTACATGTCTCGTTGCAGCGTTAAGATGTGTGATGGTGTATTTGCCTTGTATGCTCACTACAGTCCACCGCTCTACCAACTGAGCTATCGAAGGTGTGTTATGCTCGGAGGTCTGTTTGATACTTTCCATGCCACAAAATCTTTTCCCATTGCTTTGTGCTTCTTGCCTATTGCCCCTCCATATTTTTGCCAACCAATTTCCACACCACTAACGAACCAACCAGTAAGGGGGTCCACTTTTTTAAGAAATTCATCATGATGAATAGCTAAAAGCAGGCAACATAATTCGACAAGGAAAGGAACAAGCCACTGTTTAAAAAAAAAGCTTTCAACTGTGATCGCGTGGCGGTCACGTGTCACGGTAACCGTGAGTTGTGTCGTTAGAGGAAAAGGGGCCGTGCAATATGTGTGAGCGATGGGTTTTAATTTCGCTTAGTAAAAAAGTGCTCCCGGAAATGGGAAAACGGTCACCGGCATCATTATGGGCACAGCATGGAACCAAAGTGGAAAGCATAATAACTAAAACATAATCCGCCAAAGGGTAGTACTTCAAAGCATTTTATGCATTCAAAAGATTTATGATACAAGAGCATTGATCTAATTCTGTGTCTGTGGATGTTTTCTAATTGCCAGGGAAAACCCAACCTTAACCGGCAACACAGAGTTTTCTTCACAACTGAAGACACTTTAAATTAGCCTTGCTTTCGTAGTAGTTAGCCTACATTGTATCCTTTCCTTTCCTTGAGCACACCCTTTTCATCAGATAGTACTCGGACTGCGCTTACCTTCTCTTCACAATTTTCCAGCTCAGAAAGTTATTGTTTGTTGCATAGAATTGCCCTGTTTTCATATTCTCAAGTGGTACTTCATCTTTTGCGCTGAAGAAGGTGTAGAGTCTCCTAATGATATCCTCCATTTTGTTGCATCTCCCGTCCTCCTCATCAAGAGAGTGCAAAGACAAACCGGTTAAACACTGTAGCGCACAGGCGAAACATTCGTGTGTTGAACTCGCCTTCCAAAGTTATCTTACGATTCACTTCGCACACTCGGTAAGGATATGAGACAAATATGAGCGGTAAAAGAAAGCATAATAAAACAACCGACACTGAGCCCAAGAATCCGTCGCCCAGAGAGAGCGGATGTTGATCATTTTTCGTCCCGTTCTCGAGGGCGGGTTATGCTCCGTGGAATCACTTCCTGGCGGAGCGGCAATCATTTATTCATCCCCCCTGCCCGGGTTTTTCTTCTCCGGCGTCTTCGTCAAGAGAAGTGGGAAAACGTCGTCTGCCCTACTCGAAAGCAAATAAGTATAATAACCTCCTTTTCGGTGCTGCATGCATATCCTCCAACGGACGCACGGGATGCAGGAAATGGTGTTTTTAAATGGCGTAATGCGCACGTTTTACGACTCTGCCACCGGTTTTTTTGTTGCGTTGCGTGTACTTTTTTTCCTGCTTGGTTATATCTCAATGTTGCCAATTTTTCCCTCCCATAAAACGGGTTTTGGCTTCTCTTCCCTAGATTTATGTCCCGCAGAACAGCCTGAGTCTGAGAATGATGGCCCGTTGTTTTTTTTTCTTTCAGGAGGACCAACTTTTGTGAATGAAACATTTCTTACAAACCCCCCCCTCGCCACAGGATGCGACTACTTTCATTCACTTTTGTCCCATTCAGGGCACGCTATCCGCAGGATGCGAAACCCGCTCGGGGAGGGCAGAGACCCGGGCGGGTTGGAAATTGATTGGCAGGCACAACCCACGGGAAAGTCCCGCGGTCAGGTGTTGTCGTAATCGAGAATTACTCGACCACGCCGTGAGAAAACGCCGCGGTTCTACATGGTTGATATTGGGTTTCTTTTCTCTTCCTCAGCTCGGTTTCCACTATCACAACTGGTGATGACGAGCTTTTGCGACCTTGATCAAATGGGCAGGTTGTGCAGGACGAGTGCCTAATTTGTGGCTACCCTTTCTTCGGGTCGCGTTGAATATTACGGGTGCAACGGAGCTTCCTTTCGCGTCCACGCCGAGGGAAGTGCCTTGAAGATGTATTTAAATGTAATCACCGTCTTCTGGATGGAACGAGATTCCCACAACGACACACAGGAAGCCCGGTAGCGCCCGAAAAAAGAAGGTTTTATTTTTTAATGGCGTTGATTGCTCCATCGGTTTAATTCGAGGGCCATCGCGAGCCTGTTCCTGAAATGGAAACAGAGCAGGAAGTGGACAAGAAAAGCATATCGTATGATTCATGTTTCTTCATAACTTTGCTTTGCTGCATTTGTGTGTGTTCAAATGCAATCCCTTTGGAATATGAGTCGCTGCACCGTTGGACGATTGTTATTAACATTAATTTTATCATATTTTTCTGTACTGCAACAGAAATGGTAACCGGGAACCGGGCGAAGGGGCAAAAGTAAAGGGAATAATGCTCAATTTGCGAGTAATTTGTAATTCAACGAACCAATGCGAATAATTTTACCGGTTGATGTTGCTGCAAACTTGGGTTGTCCGGTGCATTCATCGCGATAAGAGAGCGAGATCGCCTTAAGCCTCGGTGGCGCCACCCCCCGCGCCTGCGTATGTTGGAGGGTTGTATTCCCACCCTCTGCACCCTCCATCCTGAGTCCCTCTTTCATTCACACTGCAATCGGAAAAGGATGATTAAAATTGATTTTACTCGCACCAAATTGGGCGGAAACTTACAAGCAACCCGCCCCCCGGTGTGGAAGCTCCCCGTACTCTTCTTCCCGGTTCGTTTGCCTTCGCGGGAATAAAAATCACAAATTGTGCCTTCGATTGCAATTATTGGTTCCCATGCGAATGAAATGCGTTGGCAGCGGGTTTTTTTTTTTTTTGGTTTTGTATTCGTTTTATTGATGAGCATTAAAACAGCCCGCCATAAAAGGAGGGGGAAAAACACGGTAGGATTGGTTGTTGATTAATTTGGAAAATTATGCACCTTACCAGTAGGTTTGTAACAAATGGGCTGACGTAACTTTAATTGCCAATAGTTTATTTCACCGTCTTTCGTGTAATTGGATGTTGTTATAAAACGCTTCTCGTTGCGGTTCGGTTTGTTTGAGCGTTTTGCGCTGAATTGTGCGCGGGAAGCAAATCGAAAGCGTACGAAAATTATCAATGAAATGTGTATCACCTTCGATAGCTCAGTTGGTAGAGCGGTGGACTGTAGTTGAAGAGGAGAATGTGGAGGGGAGGGTAGCACCTCAAAGAAACAATAGAAATCCATAGGTCACTGGTTCAAATCCGGTTCGAAGGATCGAATATATTTTTATAGTGAATCATTTTTTCGAATTCGAAACAATCTTCGAATGCATTTAGTAGATAGCGATAGCTGCTCCAAACAATCTGAGTAGTAACGAAGAGGGGATCGCTTGATCGTGCTACTATCTGTTCAGGCATGTCCTGGGGCAACTTTCGAAATGCAACGCCAATGTAGCTTTTGAACGGACAGTGACCAATAACCTGACAAGCCTTCGATAGCTCAGTTGGTAGAGCGGTGGACTGTAGTTGTAGAGAAATAAGTGAAATTGGGACACGATCAACTGCTCCTTAATACACCTCTAGAAGCAATAGAAATCCATAGGTCACTGGTTCAAATCCGGTTCGAAGGATCGCATCTTTTTTATAACCAAACATTTTTTGAATACTCGCAATCTTCTTTCGTCGATGCATTTCTTGGTGGCGAATGCATTTAACAGATAGTGATCGTCGCTCCAAATAAACTCTGTTGCAAAGAAGAGGGGATCGCATGATCGAGCTACTATCTCTCAAGCCTCTTGGGCTACATACATTCCGAAAGTGATCATTCAGGTGGTTTTTGGACAAACATTGAGGCACAATCTACCGAGCCTTCGATAGCTCAGTTGGTAGAGCGGTGGACTGTAGTTGTAGAGAAATGAGTGAAATTGGAACACCACCTAGTGCTCCCGAATTCACCTCAAGAAACAATAGAAATCCATAGGTCACTGGTTCAAATCCGGTTCGAAGGAATACATTTTTTGTTAATTCAAAATTTGCGTATGGAAACGAAACTATCTTCTTGAAGCTTGACTTATTTTATTTAGTCTGATGACGTTTTGACGGTAGTTTAAAACTCGTTAAAAAGGGAAGATCGAAGGATCGGGCTACTATCACTGTTTTATGCTAGCGAATCACTAAAGAGCTGGCGTAGGTTTCTGAAAAAGATCGTTCGAGTGAGTGATTTTTAAACACACTTCAAGAGCAAGGAACCAAGCCTTCGATAGCTCAGTTGGTAGAGCGGTGGACTGTAGTTGTAGAGAAATAAGTGAAATTGGGACACGATCATTCACCTCTAGAAACAATAGAAATCCATAGGTCACTGGTTCAAATCCGGTTCGAAGGAAAACATTTTTTGTTAATTCAAAACCTGTGCATGGAAACGAAATTATCCTATTGAAGTTTGACCGTCTGGATTTATTTTGCCTGATGAAACTGTGACAGGGGCATAAAAATAGTTAAGTAGAGGGGATCGAACGATCGGGCTACTATCACTTTTTTAAGCTATGCGCAAACAGGTACTAAAGTGCTGGCGTTGCTTTTCGAAAGTGATCGCTCGAGAGCGTGTTTTTTAATCATACTTTTGAATGCAAGGAACCAAGCCTTCGATAGCTCAGTTGGTAGAGCGGTGGACTGTAGTGAGCGTTGTTCGAGTTCAAATCTCGACAATCGTCTAGTAGTAATCCATAGGTCACTGGTTCAAATCCGGTTCGAAGGAGAGAAACGTTGACAACTTTTTATTATTTTCATGTGCATTTCCCTTAAAGCGTGATTTATGCTCCGGGCAGCGTTGTAAAACATGACGTAAACATAATTCAACCTCGTTTGAATCAACATCATGGTCGACAATGGCCGGGCAAGATCATTGTCCTTTCGCACCCAAGGGCATCGGAAAACCCCATCCGTTTTCCACATGTTTGAGACAATGAGAGGAAATAGAGGTGTCGTCATCGGTTTGAAAACAATTGTCAGCATTATTTCGATTGGGATGGTGGTTTGATGAGTGAACATTGTTCCGATGCTGGGGCGCTTCCTGCTAGCAGGGACAACAAAGGACATGGATTGAATCGAGATGTAACCGCCTGATGTAAGCTAGAAGCAGCAGAAGGTCAAAGGTGTGTGGAAAGCGTAGGTGGGTGGTGCAGAAAATGCCACTTTTATTATCTGCTCATAAGCACTAGGATGACCTTTCATTCTGGTTGTACTGAAGGAATAAATTGTGAAATGTAATTGAAATCGGCAAGGACAGAGAAGTGATTCACTTTGTACCTCAATAACGAGGAACCGAGCAGAGGAGGCGATTGCACAATATTGCGTATGCTTTTCTACACTACTTTATACCGTAGGGGAGAGGATGTTCGCTCCTTCGTCCACTCCGTCCAATGCTGCTCGTCCTCCCGAATCTCCTCCCACTTTTTTGTTTCGCCCATTTTTTTTGGCAACCTCCGGCCGTTAGCACTTCCTTGTACTCCTTAATCCCGAAGCAAAACAAGGGGGGAGTCCCCTGGAGAGATAATTGGAAATTTCATTCCACATGAGCTAGTACTCCAGGTCCGAAGTGGAAGGATCTAGAAGGACGCGTAGGTTGCTGGCCAAAAGGCGAAGGACGGGAAGCTTAGGATGGGATTGGGGGTAAAAGGGAGTGCAAGGAATCCCCGGGAAACCGATCTTTGCAAACGGCGAACAAACGACGACCATCGTTCGGGCGCACGTCGACGTCACTCATCAGTCATCTTTTTTCCACAGCCAAGAATCGGAGGGCGGAGGGGGCCAGTTGGGTGGGGAAGGTGAAGGATTTTCCGGCAGCAAATCCATCGCAATTAGAGCCGCGTTCATATTCGTGCGCTTCGAAATGGTTTTCGGGCACGTGGCGCCACTCCTGTTGCTTCCCCTTTCCTTGAACGCTGCTTCCTTGAACTTGGCCACGTCCTTGGATCGGGGTGTCGCGTGCGTCCCATTGTTTGCCTCCGCCAATCGAGACGACAGATTATGCACTTTGTCGTTTCGACCCCTAGGCCCGGTTCGCCTTTCTACGCATTTTGTTGGCAAGGTCCTGTTTGGGGTTGGACGCTAAATCCGTTTTTCGAACTCTCCCGCATTTTCGGAGCTACATATTTTTGTCTTCCATTTTATTTTTCCTGCAGCTGAGAAAATGGAGTTTGGGTGGAAGTTTTCATTCTGGTAATGCAATTATGGTTTGTTTATGTTGATTGTTTTTCACGTTCCCCAGTGCACGCGTTTTCCACACACACACACACACCGGGTTTCCATCATGCGAATCCCATCTCTCGCCTCCGGGGGAAACCTATCTGCAATTGCTGAGGCTGACAATGGGTTAACGTGGCGCACCTTACACTTTCCCCCGCCTATGAGTGCATATGCAATTTCTTAAAATAAATAAAAAAAAAGTCCTTTGCTTTGCGTCCACCTTCGAGATAAATGGTACGAAAATCCATAAACATTACCACCGCCTCGATGTTGTCGTTCGTGGGAAAACCGTTCTCCGCCTGGGAAAGAGCTCATATCATTCGGCTCCATGGGATTCGATTTCTTCTCCCCGACGCCCGCAGGCTATTCCAGCTGGAGCTGATAATGGGTTTCCGGGATTTTATTTTGGCCACGGCTCGATAATCTCTACAATTGGGCATTGACAACGACCGGGGGGAGGGGACGGGGAAAAAAATGGACTCAACTGGACAAACATCACACAACGGAAGAGGAGAAAGCAGGAGTCGACTACGAAACATTTCGACGTGTCCGAGATATACCAGATCCCGTCCTTGAGGCGTGAAAGCCAAAGGAGAAGAAAGACAATTAGTGCGAGTCGCAATGATTGCACTAATGATTGGATCCATTTCCGTGCCGAACTTGAACCTTTCGCTCCGCTGTCAACTCCAGTTGATGCGTCTCGTGTAAACCTTGAGTATGCGAGTGGCATCACGTTCCTGGCTTGATTTCATGCTTCGACCGATTTCTGCGCCAGTTCATCTTTAATACGTTTCCGTCGGGGCCGCTTTGAGGGTGTTGTTTTACGGGTTTTAAAGTCTTAAAGTCTGCCTAGAGTAAGTTTTAAGGTAAAGGAGCAAGATTAATTGAATGAATTTGCACCAAAACAATGACGGATCATGTTGCAACCATGAGCAAAAGGAAAGAGTAATCCATGATTCCAATCAGCTTCAAAGGAGGGTTGTACTATTCATCCTTCATCTCCTGATTTATTTAAAAAATTTACTAAAACTATTCATCCTTCATCTCCTGATTTATTTAATAAATTTACTATAACTATTCATCCTTCATCTCCTGATTTATTTAAAAAATTTACTAAAACTATTCATACTTCATCTCCTGGTTTATTTAATAAATTTACTAAAACTATTCATCCTTCATCTCCTGATTTATTTAAAAAATTTACTAAAACTATTCATCCTTCATCTCCTGATTTATTAAATAAATTTACTAAAACTATTCATCCTTCATCTCCTGATTTATTTAATAAATTTACTAAAACTATTCATCCTTCATCTCCTGATTTATTTAATAAATTTACTAAAACTATTCATCCTTCATCTCCTGATTTATTTAAAAAATTTACTAAAACTATTCATCCTTCATCTCCTGATTTATTTAAAAAATTTACTGAAACTATTCATCCTTCATCTCCTGATTTATTTAAAAAATTTACTAAAACTATTCATCCTTCATCTCCTGATTTATTAAATAAATTTACTAAAACTATTCATCCTTCATCTCCTGATTTATTTAATAAATTTACTAAAAACATTGTATGTTTGACCTATGTTTTCATATTGTTTCTACGTAGCATGTAGAAAAGCCCCTGTAACTGCAATGAACGCCACAACCCCTTTCCATGAAATCCCTTTCTCTTTCTATTTTAAGCCACCGTACAACGTTGGTCCCCACTCTATTGGTTATATGCTGGCACAATGCTGCTTGCGCGTTGTACTGAAACTGGAGCGTGGAGCACAATTTTCACTGCGAAACGCTAAGCTACACTCGAAGCCTTCGATAGCTCAGTTGGTAGAGCGGTGGACTGTAGAGGAAATCCGTCCGAATGGTTGTTGTGTGTTTCTTTCTACACTGTGTGCACCACTTTCTCAGTGTACGAAACAATACGTCTCTACCATTTCGTGCGCAGTGTTTCAGTTATCCATAGGTCACTGGTTCAAATCCGGTTCGAAGGAAATTGCGAATTTTTTTTCCATTTTACTTGTCCACTTTTTTATTAGTGGTACGTCATGTTTCGTTTCACAGATGAAGACCAATTTATTTTTGTTTATATTCTGTATTGCTCTCGTCGTCATTTTGCTTGCAACTGCATATTTGGACTTATAATTAGTAGCAATCAAAAACATTGCTGAACTCGTAGGTGTTAAAAAGTGATCTTCTCCAAATCACAGTCAACAGCCTTCGATAGCTCAGTTGGTAGAGCGGTGGACTGTAGAATGAGCGAAAGAAAAATGTGCAACGTGTGGCGATCCCACGGAACCGTTGTGCTGCACTCTCGTGCTTGTAGAAATCCATAGGTCACTGGTTCAAATCCGGTTCGAAGGAGATCATATTTTCTTTAACTATTTTTATTTGTGTTGGTGTATATAACAACCTGTGTATGCCATACTTAATAATAATTTTATCGTTTTGTACGCGTCTCCTTCCTGTTCGCATGGATGTAAGAAGGTGCAACGCGAGGAAATTTAAAACGCACGCATAAGACGGGGGCAAGAACTAAGGAAGCAGCCGGAAGGTGAAGGACGGAACGAGGGAGCGAAAGAGGAAACAGACAGTCCCGAAGAAGGGAGCTGCATAAGAAACCAAAACGGGGAGGAAAGACACAAAATAAAAAAAACGCTACACAAGGTGCAACATACACATTTCGATAAGCATCGTGGGAAAGCGAAGTGAAACAAAACTCTTTCGGGTCCCTCCAAGGGCCTTCTGCTCCAAGCTCAGTCCCCTCCTTTCCCCCCCCCCCCCCCCCCCCCCCCCCCCCCCCCCCCCCATTAGTCTACCGTCTTCGAGCTCGATCGATTCAATATTGCCTCACTCTCGGCCTCTGGTTTCGATGATTTAAAAAAGAAAAACACAAACAAGACGCGAAGCAAGAAAGGGAAGCTAAGAATGGGCCCTCGAAATGCCTCGCAGCCAAAGTAAACGGCACTCTCCCCCCGCTCCCCCCGGATCCTCCTCACCTGTTGGTTGGTGGGGTGTTGCTGCTTCTTGTCGGTGGCAAAGGAAAATTCAAACCTGGCTCCAAGATCGGAAGTGAACCCCAGGGTTCGTTGTGTATTTCATGAGCGAACCTTATCCCACGGTTCGCGGTAGGAGGAAGAGGCTGCCCGCTAAGTGCACTCTCCCCCCCACCAGCTCATAATATCGCCCATCGTTCATATTCGCGGTCGATAAGGGAGAGGAATCAAAGCAAGCGGGTGTATGAAGGATGTGTGTTGGGATGGAACACGCGCACCCCGAATGCATTCGGAGTCGAGTTCATCAAACTGGCCGGCGAGTGAGCAGGACCACGACGGCCTGCGAGGAAGAACGTGATAACAAATCGTAAACCGGATGAAGCCGGGCGAGTTGTTGAGTTTTGTTTTGACTCTCGCGTTCGGTCGAAGGCTCGGTTTCGAAACGCTTACGTCACGTTTTGTGGCGAAGCGTGGGAACGTAATCTGCGGCAGCAGAACCACCATCCGGCGGGGAGGGTTTCCTTGGTTACGGCCGGCTGGTAAACAAATCGGAAAAATGAACGGCCCTTCGCCCTTCGCCGGAGCGCAACCGGAGGGGAAAAGGGCCGCACGCGGCATCTAGATCGATGGTGCGTCGGCTCGCCCTTCGGCCTGATGTTGATGTTCATCCGCGGGGCCCGAACGTTGTAGGGGAAAAAATGGGACCTGCGTTCATCCGTCCGTTCACCGGCTTCGAGCGAGCCTGCTTTGCCGGCAGTCGAGTGGGAATTCCATCATCATTCGCAGCAGTCGCCTGCTAGGAACCGGGAGCATTTTGACAGCGCGCTCGGAACGGAACGGTGTCGTGACCAGCGGTCTCGTTCGTTGATGTCAAGGATTATTGTGGAATCGAAGCGGTAGTGTGCATAGATTACACAGCCAAAGCGTATTAAAATCGATAAAACGGATTGCTTGCTGTCGGAAATAAATCCATCCGCGGGAGGATTATTCAGCGTTGCTGAAGAAAAGAAATCCCCACCATTGCCGATTTTTCTAAGATACCGCGAAGTGGTGAATTTAAACACAATTAAAACGAAGGAAAAAAGAAAGCAAACCGAAAGTGAGTGTGAAATAGCCGCTAGAAGCCATCCCACCCACTTCCGAAATGGAAGTTGAAATCGAATTTGTCTCATTAGGCTGATTGGATTCTAGCGAGCGCAGGAAGGAAAACCGTGAACCGTGTTGCTAATCGAGGCGCAAAAGTCCTTTTGGCCGCCGCGGTCGATGGTGTTCGAAGTGTGTGAAATGGCTGTGCCGCTCCCGGTGGGATAATCTGTACCTTAATGCCTAAAAAGTCCAGTTCGGTGAAGTGAATTCTTGGTGCAAAAGTGAAGAATTGAAACGGTCGAAGCACTGGATCCGTTCGAAAGTTATGTTACTGGAGGGAATTGAAATAGCCCACTGAAACGAAACAACCTCTAAAGTGTGTCGAACAAGTTGTTAGTGACGTGAAGAGAAAATTACCGTGTGTTCCAGAGCGGTTTACAATAGACGATGACCATGTCGCATCTACTGAAGCAAACGAAAAAGTGCTGCGTGAAGGTAAGTGTTGTAAATACCTTTTCATAACTACTTGTTATTTTCAAAATGCGTTCAAGTTTCGCTTCGTGGAGGTGTTAGAGTTGAGAGAATTTTTCTTTTAGACGAGAAAGCATCTTCTCCAGAAACTTTAAAGTCCCGTCCAGGAACCTAATCCATTTTAATCCACCGTCTTTGAGCCAACCCGAAAATCGAAAGTGTGACGACATTATATTTATCGAATTCCATCCCAGCTGCTCTCAGAACGGATCCCTGTCGAATCCAGTCTCAGATAGTCGTTGGCATTTTTATTTTATTAGACTGACCTACAATCTGTCCCTGCCAAAACCCGATGCTTTACTGACACACTCGGTTACAGCTGTGCGCCCCGACAAACCATTACTTCCCAGGGATCCTGTGAGAGAAGAAAAGTAAAACAGATTCTAAAAAAAAAGCCATGGAAGCTGGAAATGAAAATCTCGAAGAATCCTCCATCAAATTTTGTAAGACATCTGCTGCTGCTGGGACGGAAGGAGTACCCGAAAATCATCTCATCTTCAGCCTGGCTCCGGGGCGAGTGGGAACCTTTTGGGAGTCCTTTAAGTCTGTGTGTTTTTTTTTTTACTTTTTGTTGTTGGTGTGTTGCTTGGGTCGTTTTCCGTTTCCACTTCCTTTCTACGGCGCGTCGTGCGTCCTTTCTAGCGCACGCCACGGTGATGGATAGTGTAGAAAAAAAGAAGGAAAAACAAAGAAAAAAAAACGAGCGAGGGGCCAGCACGTCCTCGGCACGATTTTTTCCAACTTTCCCACGCCAACGATCAACGGGGCCACGGTCGTCGAGCCACCACCTGCTGCCTCCTGCCCGCTCTCGTGCTGAAAGGTTGGCTTAGAGCCCTACTATTTAAGGATACGTGTCGCGTTTGCTGGTTGGAAGAAGCGGGACAGCGATGCGTAACGTGTCTCTCGTTTACCCTCGATCTGGGAGAACTAAACCGAACGAGGCAATTTTTCAATTCGATAGGGGTCCTCGGTTGATCCACGGTGGTAATCAGTGTGTCACCCTCTGGGAGGGTTGGAAGTCCACGAGGAAAGCCACGGGGAACGAGAGACACACTTTTCACACACTGCTGGCCGGTGGAAACTAATCTCGCACCGCGAATTTCCCCGAGAACGCGCTCGTACCCCGAAGAACTGTCCCTTTTTCCCAGAGTCTCGAGCCGTCCGGCAGTTGCTAAATTGAATTTCACTCCGTTCAATGTTTGGTTTTTCTTCTTTCCCACCCCAGCATCGCCCCCGTTCTGGGGGTTGGTTGTGTGTGACCTTTTTGTTACTAGTTTTCCCAAACACCCAGTCCAATTGCACCCGCCGGGATATGCAGAGTTTCCTCCTTCTTTGTTGGGGTTTTGTGGCATTTTTGTGTCATAGGACAGATTGAAGAGAATTTATGTCCGGCTCGCTACAGTTTATTAGAAGCCCCCGGTCATCGGAGACCCATGCAACAAAGTCATACGAGAGAAAACCGGCGTGTGTCTGCATGATGACGAACGTCAGAATGTTCACATGCTGGGCACAATTTACAATTAAACTCCATAATGTGTCCTTTCTCGGACAGAAGCGGAGTTTAGTGTCGCCAACGGTAGTCGTCACCGTTACTCACGCCAATAAACGCACTTACCAGCCCACCGGAGCATGCAAATCACTCTAACACCAACGCAGCTGCAACGATGCCACCACCGGAAGTGTGGACATTTATTGTATTAACCGTGCACTCGGGAAAAACGGCGTCCATGCGCAACAGTTTGTGGCGCCGGAAGAGGTCCTTCGTTCGGCTGCGACGCCGTGGGAATAGAAGAGGAGATGGACACGATGGCGATGTGCCCGGGACACATTGGTGTCTCTGGAAAATGTTACGCGTGGGAAATACAATTTCGACCGACCGGAAGCTTCGCCATCGTTTTGCTGCAAACTGCTGCACTTTCAATGCCATCGAGCTGGTTTGCGTTCGGTTCCCTTTCCAGAATCAAATATTTACCGGCATCGGGACCCTTCACCAGGGCTCCTTTAACCCTCCCTCTGTGCCAACTCCTCAAGGTCTTTAAGGATGTTCTCATTTCAAATCGCAGTTTTCCTCGGCAATGGACTTTCCACCTCGACGTTGATTGAAATTTCCTTGACAAGTGTCGGTCGGTTGGTTACATACACTCTCTCTCTCAATCGATAGAACCCTTCTCGAAAGGGATAAATAAATGAGTGTCTAGCAAGTGGTTCGCAACACATTTCTACCGAAAGCGAGGAGATATTCCTTTCGTTCGAATTGTGATGCGGAAAATGTGTCGAACCATTTTTGTCCTTTTTTGTTCGTGTAACTGATAACACAGTAGCTGCCGGAACAACTTTCTTTACGAAGTAGATAAAACTTTGGCGACACGCAAATAAAAAAAGGAAAATGGAAAGGAAGCTCAGTGTCTGAGAAAAGAAATCCGTGTCGTCGTCTCTTTTCCAAACTCTCGTCAACTTTTAATTGCGGAAATTTGGTGCGCGGCGTGTGGATTATGGTTGTGCGTTGTTAAGCTAATATTTGATCGCTCAAAATCAACCCACTTTGCTAGTCTGGTTCTCCGGGCCTTCCGCTTCCATTCCGTCGTCGTGTTTGTGGGTGTGAAAAATCTCGTCAAGTGATCAGCAAGAAAAGAAGAAAAGGAAAAACCAGCGGTTTCCCAAACTCTCCCGCCTCGTCACGAAATGGTGCCTGGTGCTTATCCTTGTTTCCCTTGTTTCCCCTGCTAGAAACTCGCAGACGAGATGATGGGATGCGGTGAAGAAGGAAAAATATTATCTTTCCCACGCCATCGAGAAAGTGGGTTCGTGATCCACGGATAGGGAGTCGCGGGGAAGCAATCTCGGACGGTCGAAGAGTCCTGTGGCCGTCCTGATGAATCATAATTTGAAATAGAGTTGGTTTACGGTGGGTTGTGTGTTTATTCATGCTTCTCTTCTTGTTTCTTGAGCGAGTCAAAATTCATCGCTTGCTTCGACTGTTAAAAATACACACACCGGAATGAGTTAGCAAACGATTCGAAGTTTAACTCCTCTGTGGAGAATACTCGAAATTACTCTCGATCCGAGCGCTAGCCTTTTTATGTCTTAACTTGCGCCAACTTCCTGACTGCAAACGTTAAAGCTTACAGGCAAGGAATTCTCACGATCCTTGTGTCTCGGTTTCGTCACGAAACCCATCTCGTAAGGAGGCATCATATTTTTCTTTGTCCATCGCACCATCATCGTTCGCCCAAATTGTTGCGCCTTTAAATACGGCGTGTGCAACCTTGAGCCGCTCGGCACTCTTTCCGCTGCCCGACTGCATTAGCTTCAACATCAACGCATCGGGAATGCCGTTCCCATTCACCGTCTTCGAAGAAGAACTTCCCGAGACCAACGTGAGACCCGTTCCCATGGGACGGAAAACCGGATTCGCTCCCTGGAAACGATCCTCTTCCTTTCGGTGCACGAGCTGAGATTGCATTCGGTTGGTGCTGCTCCCCTGGACTTCCCCTCAACCCATTCGGTTGCTAATGGATGTGTGGTGGTCACTTCTGCGGTTGCTTCGATTCTTTCCCTCTTAACGCATCCCGCGGGAGGATGAGAAACTGCTTGCTATGATCGCCGTGGAGTCGTTTTCTTTCTTCTTCCATTTCCCATCAACGCAAAGTTAAGATACCCCCTTTTATACCCCTCCAGACTCAATTCGAACTTTTTACAGCTCTTTGAAAATTTTTAACTTTTTCCCGTGGTCCGATGGTCCGAGTGAGAGGATGGTACTTTTTCTTTCCAGTGGCGCCAACAATTGCATCGCACGTTTTAGGTTTTTGGTTTCCCAAAGAAACCGGACACAGGTGCCTTGCCTTATCGGTGATGTGGTCCTTCGTTTGATGTAGTGTTTTTTTCTTAAATATTTCATCACATTTTTTTCTTTCTTCGTTTCACAAAGGTGGGCTAATTCACTGCCATTTCTGATGTGATGACATATTGTAAAACGGTGTCAATTCAGTTGGACATCCATAAAATACACGAACTTGTCGTTTCAAAACGAGAGCAAACCCCAGCAAGTTGTTGAATTAAAACAACGAAACAACAGCACCTGGTCACCCAAATCCTTCCCCCGGTGTTTAAAATGTGTCCCAAATTGTGCTTTAAATTCGCGACACGTTTCTTCTTTTGTGCGGAAAGGAAACGGCCAACAACCCGAAGGCAGAAGGAAAAAATATCTTTCATCGGCGCCACCAGGGTAAAGATTACCCAATCGCAGTTGTGTTGCAAGTTTTGCGCATTTAGCACACTGGATTCCTTAATGTCCGGGTCCTTGTGGTCCCGGCAGTTGGACAAAGAGGGCGAGAAAGCCAGGACATGGCAGGGATGTGGCTGTTTTTTTTTTGTCTTCCCCCGGGACAGATTGTTGTCGTTGCGGCCAAACGTGGAAAGAACCGAGGGGTGCCCTGTGGGAACGAAAACTTGCACGAGTGTTGTTGTGATGCTTAATTTGAGCTTTTTTTTCACCCCTCCACGCCCGCCCGCTTTCCCTGTTTTATTAATATTACCTCAATCTTTGCGTGTTGTTGGTTCCTGTCGCAAGGATCCTGTCTCCCTCCGTGTTGCCTGTTGATGGTTAGAAAAAGAAAAAACGCGGAACAAAAAAACAGCATCACATCGTGTCTGGTTTCAACTTCCTCTTCGTGTTGTCCCACGGTCGAAGCGGGGGAAACATCGATGGACGGTCGTCACACATCATAAAGTTGAAAGGAAGCAAAGTGGAACTTTTTTCATCGAAGAAAACGAAAATGATGGTGCAAAAGTGTGCAAGAAAAGGGAAAAAAAATCAAAGCAAAATGATTGCAAACATAATGTAACGAAACGCGAGAAGTGGCCAACCGAGAAGAAAGCACAATGTTTCGACGAGAAGGTTGTACGGTCTCTCCGAACGGCGTTGAATCCGGGCTGGCAATCGAGATCCTTGAGAAAAACGGACTTGAAAAGGATGACTCGTGTTAAGGACGACAGATGGGACAGAGTGCAACAGGTTGCGGCCCTTACATCTTACGGGTAAAGATTCGGGAAAAAGGCAAAACAGAGTCCACTCCGAGATGCGATTTTCACATGCTTCGTTTAGTTCAGCCCGGCTTTCCGTTTTCTCCTTTTCCGGTGCTTGGACCTTTTTAAATATTGATAGCTGATTTGGATCAATCGAACGTCAGAGTCTTTTGATTTCTCTTCAGCAGAGATTTTTGGGAAAGTGAACCCGAAAGTGAATATACCGAGATGGGATGTTTTGTTTTTATTCGCGTCCAGCACGGAAAGTAACAGAAGGCAGATGGCACTTGTTGCAAAAATTAACAGCTAAATTTTCGGTGGGAACAGAGAAAAACACCTTTCTTTATCTCCTCTTGTCACGCGAGATTTCAATGGAGGCGAACAGAAGAAAGCAGAATTATGTTTTGAAGAAAAGGGTAGTTGAAGTTTTTTCGTTGTCAACTTCACACCGAATTTACGAGTGATTTTGTTTTTCTGTTTATCAACACGTCTCAGCTGCATTTAGTACTTGCATATTTAGCTCTTGTTTTCACTCAAAAGTTAACCACCAATTTGTCTCTTATTTTCCCGCAGATAATCCGGAAGCTGTCGTTCAACCCGAGTGCCACAACGAACGGCAGTGGCGGTGGATTCGACAAGTCGCCCACGAACAACGGCCACGGGTTGAACAATCGCATCACGGCAAAGTACGTGCTGCACAAGAACTGCACCCCGACACGCTGCAAAGTGCAGCCCCGCGAGGCCAGCACCGTGTTCGACGAACCACCCTCGGACGGTTGGTTCGAGACGGAGGCGGCCAACGGAGCCGGATTCTATCCGCTGGCGGAGGAGGAACATCAAGAGTCGACGGTATCGTTCCGGCGGTCCTCGTCGCCATCGCCTAGGGCGACCCCGGCCATACCGGAGACGCAGAACAACTACAAGCTGAGCCGAAACACCAAGAACCTGCCGAAGAAGCGCATGAACATCACGAGCAATAAGAACGTGAACCTGCGCAAGTGCTTCCGGTTGCGCTCGAAGACGTTCGATGGTCCGGTGGGTGGTGGTGGTGTCGTGGAGGAACCGACGATGGAGTCGGGCGATGGCGTCCCGTCGGTGGTGGACGGTGCGTCGGTGGAGAGCAAACCTCGGGTGCCCGATTCGTCCACGCTGGCAAGCAACAACAGTAGCAGCCGCTTGATCGGAGCCAAGTTGGACAAGATCAGCAAGAGTTTGATGCGTGGATCGACCGGTGAAGGCGAGACGGGGACGATGGCGACGGTGGGGACGATGGGTACGATGGCCGAGCACCACCACGGGGCGGCATCGTTGACGAACAAAATATCGAAACCCCTCTTTCTGACCGCTAAGAAGTGTGCCCGGCGGAGCCACTATAACCACATCGAGATGGACGCCGCAGATGATGACGACGAGTTCGACGAGGTGGACGACCTGGAGGACGGCCCTCATCGGCAACTACGCGGCGAAGAGATGATCCTCACGTCCACCATGGAGTCGGCACAGAGCAGGGAACGGTTGGAGCAGGAAACCACTCTAACGGTGGAGGAACCTTCGGCGGCACCCTCGGTACTGGAGCGGCTTACGGTGGCCGAAACGGCCGCAGCCATCCTCTTCGAGAAGGTGAAGTACGACCGTACCAAGCGCTACCTGATCGACCAGCTGACGGAAGGCGGTGAGGCGTATGTGGACGGCTCCAGGCAAGGTTCTCCTACAGCAGCAGCATTCCAGCTCTCCTCATCCTGTTCGTCGTCACCGTTTCACCTTGCGATGGCTGCGGCGGTCGCGTCCAAGAGTGAGGACTTCATCGACCCCTGGAAGAACTACAACATCCGTGGAGGCGCCAGCTGGGATAAGGTATCCAAGAGTCCGTGGGACTCGTCGGTCAAAGCGAGTCCCGTGCGATGCAACTCCGGAGGCGGGGAACCAAGTCCTACGGCGACTACCGCCACCACCACCACCACCGACCAAATGCAGCCCCCAGTCACGGCGTACCCCACGCGAACCCATTGGAATCCTTTCGAGTACTCGCCGGCGCACCTATCCCGACTTCAGTCGCAGGCCTCGACGCCGCAGCGAAAGCAACCACAGTATCGGCCGGCGTTCCAGGTGCAGACCGACGTCTGGGAGAACCTCAACAACAAGCACTACGAGATCGACACGGACGTGGTTTGGCGGTCGACGCGCTGCTCGTCCCGGCGCACCAGCGCCAGCACGGTGGAGACGTGGATCGACGACGAAACGTTCGACAACTCGTTCAACGAGGAGCTGGAGCGACGCTGCACCACGCTCAAGATATGCGAGTGAATCCGGTGCGGTTCCCTTCCATCCAGAGTCACTCCTTCACTTCCACGGTCAGGTGGAAGGTTTCGAATGGAGCGGTCGCTCGTTGGGGATCTCCGGCATACGTTGAAGGCAATACTAGGACAGAATAGCAGAGAGTACACACTCGATCTCGAGACGTAGGACTATTCCTATTTCACCTCTGGCACTTTGTACAGTTATTTGCGTTAGTAGACTTTCATTTTTGTGTGTGCCATTTGAAGTCATTTTTCATTCTTTCCACAACTCACGACATAACTCTCCGCTTCTCAAGTTTCTTCCGTTGAATAGACAAACTCACGCTCTACCAGTAGCTTTCCTAGTGAAATAGTCTTCCTCTGCCGTAACGGGCTTCGCCGTGAAAAGGGGAAACACTGATCGGTACTTATTTTGTGATACTGTATTTGTTTGTTTTTCGTTTTTGTTTATATTTCAATTTATTTTGAGTTAGTGCATAAGAAGATAGACAATAAGGATCGAATTGCTTTGTGTTATTTTATTTCGATACTTGACTGAGAACCGCATCGGCATGCCGGAAGCAACATGGTGGAGCAACCGAAGGAGTAAGGCAAACCTTTTCTCACCCCTTAGCGTAAGAACCACAAAAGAACCGAGGTTCGAACCGATAGCTTTAATTAGATTTCAGTTTTCGAGGTTGCTCCTGGTGTGGAAAAGGATCAGCAGCCCGAGTCCATTGGCTTGGGAAGGCAAAACAAACAAAAAGGGGGAAAAGGGTTGAATGCAATAGGAAAAACCACAAAACACATAATTACGGGGCCGCATGTGGGAAGCGAGAAACAAATAAAAGGGGGTTTGGAAAAGAAATCACCGGTAAACGTTTTGTACAAAAGGGGAACCTGAAAGAAATGCTGGGAATTAGAAAACACGGAAGGCTTTTGAAGATGAACCTTGAATGATTTGAGAAACTGACGATCCCGTAAAAGGTTGGGCACGAAAAAGGGACGCCAAACAAAACACGATCCGACCAATCTTGGGCGTGAAGCAGAGAAGCCAAAAGCCGTATTTATCCGTCCATCGGTAGACGCAGGGCAATTATCGGAATGCCACTTGTGAAAAGGGATAAGAAAAAACGAATACACTGCTGTCTAACCCATTCGGTGGGAAACTAAAGAAAATCTGGTTCCAGTATAAAAGTTAATAAATGCATTAACCGATCACCGATCGGCGGCAGTAGGCCGTAACAACCGGGCCGGGGTAGCCGAGACGTCGTGACCAAAGTGTCGATCCCGATCGCCCTCTGACGAATAACAAAGCAATCAACATCATCATTAGGATGTCCAAGTCTTGATTGCTGAAGGAAGGTCCAAATTGGGGAGTGGTTGAAAGTAAAACAAGTGTCGCTTTCACGGTTGGATGAGAAGGAAAACTTTTCAGTGCTACCAAGAGGACGAAATATAAAGACAGAATAGAAAAAAAGAACAAATTCACAGCAAAACAAACACCGTAATTAACTACTGAATAGTTACGATTCGAACAGATTTTGTTACCATGATAAATAATCAGCTTTATACTAAGTCAAAGTCCCAAACTCCACTCGCTTATGCTAGGGTTGAGTGAGATCAAGAATTAAGATGAATACAATAATCTATGCATATATGTGTGTGTGTATTGAGGTTTCAAAGAGTAGAATCACTTTTCGTACAAAGAACCTCTTCCTTCCAGCTTTTCGAACGAAATTGGGCCTCAAGTGGAAAACGAAAGACGATGAATTAAATCGAACTGCAACCGGATTGATGTGATTGTAGAGAATGATAATTGTTTCCTTAAACGAAGTGTTAGGATTACGGTGGAGATGGAATGAGCGTAATAATAAATATTATTTAGCTATGGAATATATTATTACCATCAATGAAGCAAGAAAGAATCAAATCAAACTAAAACGAAGGGTGTGTGTTTATTTTTCCGTATTGGATTTTGATGACGAACAAGGGATGCACATCTAAATACATGAAATCGTCTACTTCAGATAAGAACCGATTAAATTTCGACCCCCTTCCTTCGAAGAAAACCTTCCTTCCATTTGGGCCACAGATTGGATTTCTACCAGTCAGTAATTTCCTCCTTCGACGATATATCTTACTCGGGTGCTCTCTGGTGTCCGACCAGAAAACTGGTCCTGGACGTCGTGGCATCAGCACTCGTTGAGCCGCGGCTTCGTTGCATTCCATCGGCATGATTCACTTTTCGTTCTACTGGTTCGCACGGTGGGAGCGACCTGATGCGATGCCATCCGAAGATTCGGGATTCGTTCTCGGGGTGCAACGAACGATTTAGGAAGGATTGTGAAGGTTGTCCAAAGGTGCTGCAGTGAAGTGAAGTGCATTAAATCTTCGCCTCCAATCGCTTACTTTGGGTGGGGTTACAAGTTGGCAGCCTGGTACCGGAATGTGCGAATGAAGTAAGCAGGATTGGGTTGGAATGTGACCGGTTGAGATTTTTTCACTTTGTTTTTTTTGCACATTTCCGAGCTGGACTCTGGGAAACGACGATTTTATCGTTTCTCATGCGAAGGCGCAGGAACACAATGATTGTCGTTTTTAATTTCAGTTTTTTTCGATGAACCTAAGCCTGTTTGGTATTCGAGATTGCTCCTCAATCGAATGAAATAAGTTTGATAACCTGCGATTAGATAAGTGAGCAAGTTATTCCTCAGTTTTTATTGGAAAGCATACATAATTATACCAATCTTTATGAGCAGTCAAATTCAACTCAACTCGGTTATGCCAAAAAGACGTGTTTCGAACGGCATTCATTGGCACTATTCATAATTTACTGCCATATCACGCCTTGGGCACCTTCCCTTTCCGTCAGGCAACTACCACGAAAGGTTAAAGCACAGCAAGGTACACCTAACAGGTCCCAAGCTGGTGCTGTTGTGGCCGGAAAAACGGAAAACAAGCACGCTTCGATAACCTGCGATGCCATTTTCCTCGCAGCGCAAAGCTGTTTTCGTTGCAGTGAGTTTAAATTTATCGCTTTTCCTTCCCCTCCACGAAAAGGAGGGTTACCCTTAGTTGACCACCAATGTTTCGACGGAAGGGATTTTGTTTTGCAAACCGGCTTTTCTTTCCACTTTCCTGGGGCTTTGTGTGTATTGCGTTGCATTGCGACAGCCCGAGCGTCGGCTGCGTTGCGACAGAATATTATTGGAGCCGAAATGCCGGGTGTCTACCTCGGGCGGGAAGCGGTACCAACCGGGTGGGGTCCTACAACTACCTTTTCCGATGTGGGTCAGTTCCACGTGAAACCTTTCGATACCATGCTCTGGCTGTACGCTGCTGAAACGTATTGAAATCAAATTGTATTCCCATTGGAGACCCGGTTTTCTCACCAGTTTCCGTGGTGTAGTGGTTATCACATCCGCCTAACACGCGGAAGGCCCCCGGTTCGATCCCGGGCGGAAACAAGATGAATGCTTTTTTTTCTATTCGCATTCGTTGCCAGCTAGCTGAATAATAAATCATTAAAAACTTATTTATAGGTAACAGAATTGTTACCTTATTGTCTAATTTGGAACATCCGATTAAATTATCTGCGCACAAAATTAACAAATGGCAAAATAACCTTACCATGCTAGAAAACAGTCGTTTAGTTTAGCGCTAGCAATGGTGGAAGCAAAACGAGAATGTGTAATATTCTGGTTTGTGGTCGGTACGTGCGCAAAGCTACAGCAGAAAGTGTAGCATCAACCTAACCTAAAGAAATTGCATCTCCATTATCTTCTTTCGGTAGCAAATGTATGGCTGTGGTCTGTAGCTGCGCCTGTGGGAAATGGTGGACCGAAGACTTGTGATCGTTATTTTTCCTCGTGCATCTACGACAAGCTGAACTTCTCCGCCGACGGTCTACAACGTCTGCGAGCTTCTGCTACCATTATGCAGGATTCGTCAATAGTGCAAGTTATGAAGCTTATCACCCCCTACCCGGACAGTGTGCTATTGCTGCTGTTCGACGAATACGCTACCAGAGTTGAATATTGGAAGTACCACGATCGCTTTTTTCGGATTCCAGCCGGCTGTAAACTGTCAGATATTTCGATTAGCTCCGCACCGCAGTTGCAGACGGTAGCCGTTGCCGCACCAAACGATCAGTTGCTTACACTTACTCTATTCGACACCGGGATGGTAACCCTTCCCGATGCCTTCCTGAACCTACTGGGCATTAGAACACTGATGGTGCAGCGCGGTTTGTTGCAAACGGTCAGCCTAGATCCGCTCGTCAACAGTTCCAATCTTACCGTGCTCATGCTGGGATACAACCGTGTGAAGCAACTCGTAGTAAGTGACAATCGCGAGTTGGTCCTTCCAGTGAAGGACTTGTCACTGACAGACAATCTCCTTGAGTATATAAGCGGTGCGTTTTTTAACCCGCTAAAGCATCTTGTCAACCTTTCCCTGCGAGGTAACCGACTTCAACGAATCAACGGACGGATCGTCAGTTTCCCTCGGTTGACAATTTGTAACTTAGATGAGAACCAGATGACGCACTTAAATGTGTCCAACTGGCGAGCACCACAGCTAGAGGAACTTTATATGAGCTTCAACAACTTGACTCAGCTACCAGTAGGATTGGAAAAGCTCCCAAACTTAACCATACTTTATCTATACGATAACAAACTATCTACCATTGATCTTCGCCGTCTGGAAGGGTGCCCCAAACTTAAAACGATTGACGTCTCCGGCAACCTTTTGCAAACGGTGCGAGTCTCACAGCAGGGTCAGGTCATTCTTCGTCTACTCGAAACGGTTAACCTTGGCCAAAACCAAATCTCTCGGATTGATTTCACTCGCTGGAATATGCCGATGCTTCGCTCGCTGCGGCTCGCTTTCAATCGACTGGAGAGTCTTCCAGATCTGTTCAAACTCTTCCCCAAGCTTCAAAAATCGGTTGCCTTCGGGAATCCATTCCGATGCAACAGTCTCCGACAGCTACAGTCGTATCTTGCGGACAACAAGCTCATCGTCGATACAACGGTATACGATCAACCCTGTGTAACGAACTCATCCTTTAAAGTTTCCACTGGAGCGGTTATCTGTTGTATGGGCTAACGCCTAAGCATTGTCGCCTCTTATTGAATTGAACCTTGTAACCTACCTGATATGTTATGCTGGTGGAAAATAAAACTACATTTATTGGGGTACATTCATCTGGTACGGTTTATTCCTGTCTTCGCCCCGATTAAGACCCACAGAGCAAGGTAGCGATCGCTTCAGTTGGGAAAAGAACGCTCCTCAATCGAATGAAAAAAGTTTGATAACTTGTCGTTACATAAGTGAGCATATTCTTCTTCAGTCTTTATTGGAAAGCATTCATAATTATAACAATTTTTATGAGCAGTCAAGAAATTCAGCTTTACTCGGCTTAAGAAGAGGATTGTATCGCCAAAGAGACATGTTTCGGACGGCATTCATTGGCACTATTCATAATCTACTGCCACATCACGCCATAAGTACCTTCATTTTCCGTCAGGCAACTACCACGAAAGTTTAAAGCAGAGCAAGTACGTGTAATAGTTGTGCGATAAGCTGATTTAGTTAATGACCGGAAGATTCAGAAGGGTCGTATTAAAGCGCATTACAGCAGAATAACTTACCTTTATTTCCTCTTAACTGATTTTCGAGCATTAGTCAGGCCTAAAGAGGGTGGCGACATTTAGTTGCGAGTTGACAATGGTGGATGCAATACCAAACTGTATAACCATCGCGTTTGTGGTCGGTACGTGCGAACAGCCTAACCAATAGTGTAGCATCAACCTAACCTAAAGAAATTGCATCTCCATTATTTTCTTTCGCTAGCAAATTTATGGCTGTGGTCGTTAGCTGCATCTGTGGGAAATGCGGCACCTAAGACTTGTGATCGTTATTTATCCTCGTGCATCTACGACAAGCTGAACTTCTCCGCCGACGGTCTGCAACGTCTGCGAGCTTCGGCTACCATCATTCAGGATTCATTTATAGTGCAAGTTATGAAGCTTATCACCCCCTACCCGGACAGTGTGCTGTTGCTGCTGTTCGACGAGTACGTCAACACAGTTCAATACTGGAAGTACCACGATCGTTTTTTTAGAATCCCATCAAGTTGTAAACTGTCAGATATTTCGATTAGAGACGCACCGCAGTTGCAGACGGTAGCCGTTGCCGCACCAAACGATCAGTTGCTTACACTTTCTTTATTCAGCACCGGGATGGTAAGCCTTCCCGATTCGTTCCGGAACCTACTGGGTATTAGAACACTGATGGTGCAGCGCGGTTTGTTGCAAACGGTCAGCCTAGATCCACTCGCCAACAGTTCCAACCTTACCGTGCTCAAGCTGGGTTACAACCGTGTGAAGCAACTCGTAGTCAGCAACAATCGCGAGTTGGTCCTACCAGTGAAGGACTTGTCACTGGCAGACAACCTCCTTGAGTACATCGACGGTGCCTTTTTTAACCCATTGAAGCATCTTGTCGAACTTTCCCTGCAAGGTAACCGACTTCAACGAATCGACGGACCGATCGTCAGCTTCCCTCGATTGACAATTTGTTACTTAAGTGGAAACCAGATGACGCACTTAAATGTGTCCAACTGGCGAGCACCACAGCTAGAGGAACTCATAATGCACATCAACAACTTGACACAGCTACCAGTAGGATTGGAAAAGCTCCCGAACCTGACCGTACTTCAACTATCCTACAACAAACTATCTACCATTGATCTTCGCCGTCTGGAAGGGTGCCCCAAACTTCAAACGATTGACGTCGCCGCCAACCTTCTGCAAACGGTGCGAGTCTCACAGCAGGGTCAGGTCACTCTGCCCCTAGTCAAAATGGTTAGTCTTGGCCTAAACCAAATCTCTCAGATCGATTTCACTCGTTGGAATATACCGACCCTTACCACCTTAATGTTGTACTCCAATCAACTAGAGCGTCTTCCAGATCTGTTCAAACTCTTCCCCAAGCTTCAAGTATTGGTTGCCGTCTTTAATCCACTCCGATGCAACAGTCTCCGACAGCTACAGTCGTACCTTGTGGACAACAAGCTTACAGTCGATATAGGTGCATACGGTCAGACCTGTAAAACTAACTCATCGTTCCAAATTTCCACGGGGACGGTTATCTGTTGTATGGGGTAACGCCAAAGCGTTGCCGCCTCTTATTGAATTGAACCTTGTAGCCTACGTTATATCTTGTGCTGGTGGAAAATAAATTAACATTCATTGGGGTAAGTTCATCTGGTATGGTTATTCCTGCCTCCACTTGGTTTAAGACCCACAGAACAAGGTGAGCGATCGTTTCAGTAGTGAAGAGAATGCTCCTCAATCGAATGAAATAAGTTAATCAACCTGTCATTGTTCAACGTGGTGGTTCCGCAACAGCCGGGCGGTAGCGCCGGTTAGAAAATCGGCCCATGAGCCCCGAGGCTCACCATCTCGACGGCGTGGGTTCGATCCCAACCAAAACACGGGACCACCCTCCCCTGTGCGAGATGCCTGACTATTGACGGACACATAGGGTTAAAAGTGTCGTTAAGAGACAGTTTTTTTAGATGGCACTCATTGGCACTATTCGTAATCTACTGCCACATCACGCCATAAGTACCTTCATTTTCCGTCATGCAACTACCACGAATGTTTAAAGCAGAGCAAGTACGTGTAATAGTTGTGCGATAAGCTGATTTAGTTAATGACAGGAAGATTTAGAAGGGTCGTATTAAAGCGTATTACAGCACATTTTCATTCCTTTATATCCTCTTCACTAAAATTTGCGAGCATTAATCAGGCCTAAAGAGGGTAGTGACATTTAGTTGCGAGTTGACAATGGTGGATGGAATACCAAACTGTATAACCATCGCGTTTGTGGTCGGTACGTTAGTAAAGCCTAACCAATAGTGTAGTATCACCTGAACCTAAAGAAATTGCATCTTCCTTACCTTCTTTCGGTAGCAAATTTATGGCTGTGGTCTTTAGCTGCGCCTGTGGGAAATGGTGGACCGAAGACTTGTGATCGTTATTTTTCCTCGTGCATCTACGACAAGCTGAACTTCTCCGCCGACGGTCTACAACGTCTGCGAGCTTCCGCTACCATTATGCAGGATGTGTTTGTGTTGGAAGTTATCAAGCTTATCACACCCCACCCGGACGGAGTACTGTTGCTACTGTTCGACGAGTACGTGAACAATGTTGAATATTGGAAGTACCACGATCAGTTTTTTCGGATTCCAGCCGGCTGTAAACTGTCATATATTTTGATTAGAAACGCACCGCAGTTGCAGACAGTAGCCGTTGCCGCACCAAACGATCAGTTGCATACACTTACTCTATACGGTACCGGATTGGTTACCCTTTCCGATTCCTTCCTGAACCTACTGGGCATTAGACAACTGTCGGTGCAGGAGGGTGTGTTGCAAACGGTCAGCCTAGATGCGCTCGCCAACAGTTCCAACCTTACCGTGCTCATGCTGGGGGACAACCGTGTGAAGCAACTCGTAGTCAGCAACAATCGCGAGTTGATCCTTCCAGTGAAGGACTTGTCATTGGCAGACAATCTCCTTGAGTACATAGACGGTGCGTTTTTTAACCCATTGAAACATCTTGTCGAACTTTCCCTGCGAGGTAACCGACTTCAACGATTCGACGGACCGATCGTGAGTTTCCCTCGATTGACAATTTGTTACTTAAGTGGGAACCAGATGACCTACTTAAATGTGTCCAACTGGCGAGCACCACAACTAATGGAACTTATAATGAGCTTCAACAACATGACTACGCTACCAGTAGGATTGGAAAAGCTCCCGAACTTGACCGTACTTAATCTATCCGAGAACAAACTATCTACCATTGATCTTCGCCGTCTGGAAGGGTATCCTAAACTTCAAACGATTGACATCGCCGCCAACCTTCTGCAAACGGTGCGAGTCTCACAGCAGGGTCAGGTCATTCTTCGTCTACTCGAAATGGTTAACCTTGGCCAAAACCAAATCTCTCAGATTGATTTCACTCGCTGGAATATGCCGATGCTTCGCTCGCTGCGGCTCGCTTTCAATCGACTGGAGAGTCTTCCAGATCTGTTCAAACTCTTCCCCAAGCTTCAAGAATCGGTTGCCTACAGGAATCCACTCCAATGCAACAGTCTCCGACAGCTACAATCGTACCTTGCGGACAACAAGCTCATCGTCGATACAACGGCATACGGTCAACCCTGTGTAACGAACTCATCCTTTAAAGTTTCCACTGGAGCGGTTATCTGTTGTATGGAATAACACGTAAGCATTGCCGTCTCTTATTGAATTGAACCTTGTAATCTGCCTTATATCTTGTGCTGATGGAAAATAAAACTACATTTATTGGGGTACATTCATCTGGTACGGTTTATTCCTGTCTTCGCCCCGACTCAGACCTTCAGAACAAGGTTAGCGATCGCTTCAGTTGTGAAGCTATTGCACGATGATCTGATTAAGTTAATGACCGGAAGATTCAGAAGGGTCGTATTAAAGCGTATTAGTGCACAATTCCCTTCCTTTATTTCCTCTTCACTTCGATTTTTGAACATTAGTCATGGCTAAAGAGGGTAGTGACATTTAGTTGCGATTTGGCAATGGTGGATGTAATACCAAACTGTATAACCATTGCGTTTGTGGTCGGTATGTGCGAAAAGCCTAACCAATAGTGTAGCATCAACCTAACCTAAAGCAATTGCATCTCCATTACCTTCTTTCGTTAGCAAATGTATGGCTGTGGTCTGTAGCTGCACCTGTGGGAAATGCTGGACCGAAGACTTGTGATCTCTATTTTTTCTCATGCATCTACGACAAGCTGAACTTCTCCGCCGACGGTCTACAACGTCTGCGGGCATCCGCTACCATTATGCAGGATTCGTTTATGGTGCAAGTTAAGATGCTTATCACCCCCTACCCGGACGGAGTGCTGTTGCTACTGTTCGACGAGTACGTCAGCAATGTTGAATACTGGAAGTACCACGATCGCTTTTTTCGAATTCCAGCCGGATGTAAACTGTCAGATATTTCGATTAGCAACGCACCGCAGTTGCAGACGGTAGCCGTTGCCGCACCAAACGATCAGTTGCTTACACTTACCCTACTCATCACCGGGATGGTAAGCCTTCCCGATTCCTTCCTGAACCTACTGGGTATTAGACAACTGTCGGTACAAGACGGTGTGTTGCAAACGGTCAGCCTAGATGCGCTCGCCAACAGTTCCAATCTTACCGTACTCAAGCTGAGCGCCAACCGTGTGAAGCAACTCGTAGTCAGCATCAATCGCGACTTGGTCCTCCCGGTGCAGGACTTGTCACTGACAGATAATCTGTTAGAGTATATAGACGGTGCGTTTTTTAACCCACTGAAGTATCTACTCATCCTTTCCCTAGAAGGTAACCGACTTCAACGATTCGACGGACCGATCGTGAGTTTCCCTCGATTGACAATTTGTTACTTAAGTGGGAACCAGATGACCTACTTAAATGTGTCCAACTGGCGAGCACCACAACTAATGGAACTTATAATGAGCTTCAACAACATGACTACGCTACCAGTAGGATTGGAAAAGCTCCCAAACTTAACCGTACTTTATCTATCCAACAACAAACTATCTACCATTGATCTTCGCCGTCTGGAAGGGTATCCTAAACTTCAAACGATTGACATCTCCGACAACCTTTTGCAAACGGTGCGAGCCCCACAGCAGGGTCAGGTCACTCTTCGTCTACTCGAAATGGTTAATCTTGCCCAAAACCAAATCTCTCAGATCGATTTCACTCGTTGGAATATGCCAATGCTTCGCTCGCTGCGGCTCGCTTTCAATCGACTGGAGAGTCTTCCAGATCTGTTCAAACTCTTCCCCAAGCTTAATGAATTGGCTGCCTACAGGAATCCACTCCAATGCAACAGTCTCCGACAGCTACAGTCGTATCTTGCGGACAACAAGCTCATCGTAGGTACAACGGCATACGGTCAACCCTGTGTAACGAACTCATCCTTTAAAGTTTCCACTGGAGCGGTTATCTGTTGCATGGGTTAACGCCAAAGCATTGCCGCCTCTTATTGAATTGAACCTTGTAACCTACCTTATATGTTATGCTGGTGAAAAATAAAACTACATTTATTGGGGTACATTCATCTGGTGTGGTTTATTCCTGTCTTCGCCCCGATTAAGACCCACAGAACAAGGTGAGCGATCGCTTCAGTTGGGAAAAGAACGCTCCTCAATCGAATGAAAAAAGTTTGATAACTTGTCGTTACATAAGTGAGCATATTCTTCTTCAGTCTTTATTGGAAAGCATACTTAATTATAATAATTTTTATGAGCAGTCAAGAAATTCAGCTCAACTCGGCTTAAGAAGAGGGTTATTATGCCAAAGAGACATGTTACGAACCGCATTCATTGGCATTATTCATAATTTACTGCCACATCACGCCTGGGGCACCTTCATTTTTTGTCAGGAAACTACCTTACTTACCTACTACAACCGCTGAGCGGTCTTGGCCTGACGAAGCTCCATCCGAAACCGCTCACGGTCGCTCGCCACGCTGGTCCAATTTCGTATCCCGGCTTTATTGGCGGATTCGTCAACGCAATCCATCCACCTCAATTTAGGCCTACCACGCCTCCTCTGTCCTTGGGGACAGCCTAAAAGGACTTTACGGGCTGGGTCGTCCGGTGCCATTCTCATGACATTACCAGCCCACCGGAGCCTGGCGAGTCTAATTCGCTGTACGACAGTGAGGTCTCCGTACAGCTCGTAGAGCTCGTCATTATATCGGCTCCTCCATGGTTCCTCCTCACATACGGGGCCAAAAATCCTCCTGAGCATCTTTCTCTCGAACACGGCTAAGAGGGTTTCGTCAGAATTGGACAGAGTCCATGCCTCGGAGGTGTATGTGAGCGCTGGTACTGTGTAAGTCCAGTATAGTCCCAGATTCGACTGTCTTGACAGGCATCGTGAGTGGAAGCGATTTCTCAGACTGTAATACGACCGGTTGGCTGCCAGCACCCTAGCGCGAATTTCATCTTCAATGTTGTTGTCGGTGCTGACCTTTGACCAAAGAAAGATGAAATTTTGGAAGACTTCAAAAGTGCGTTCACCTACTTGCACGTCACCCACGCGTAGGCTTACGGCAATTGTTGGCAGGGCCGCTGATGGTGCCACCATCTTCTTGGTTTTACCCTCGTTTATCTACAGTCCGAGGTTATTCGCCGCTTGCTCGATCCTTTGGTATGCTTCTGCTATATAGGAGAGTCTTCTACCAATAATCTAGGTTGAAGAGTATGCAGACAAGCCCATCCCAGCGCAGTCCCTTAGTGGTGGCAAAGGAACTTGAGAGTTTTCCATCATCCTTCACCTGGCAAGTGACGTTAGTCATGGTCATTCATACAAGTCTGATTAATTTAGCCGAGATTCCAAAGGGCAACTACCACGAAAGGTTAAAGCAGAGCAAGTACGTGTAATAGTTGTGCGATGATCTGATTAAATTAATGACCGGAAGATTCAGAAGGGTCGTATTAAAGCGTATTAGTGCACAATTCCTTTCCTTTATTTCCTCTTCACTTCGATTTTTGAACATTAGTCATGGCTAACGAGGGTAGTGACATTTAGTTGCGAGTTGACAATGGTGGATGCAATACCAAACTGTATAAGCATCGCGTTTGTGGTCGGTACGTGCGAAAAGCCTAACCAATAGTGTAGTATCAACCTAACCTAAAGCAATTGCATCTCCATTACCTTCTTTCGGTAGTAAATGTATGGCTGTGGTCTTTAGCTGCACCTGTGGGAAATGCTGGACCGAAGACTTGTGATCGTTATTATTCCTTGTGCATCTACGACAAGCTGAACTTCTCCGCCGACGGTCTACAACGTCTGCGAGCTTCCGCTACCATTATGCAGGATGTGTTTGCGGTGCAAGTTATGAAACTTATCACCCCCTACCCGGACGGAGTGCTGTTGCTGCTGTTCGACGAGTACGTGAACAATTTTGAATATTGGAAGTACCACGATCAGTTTTTTCGAATTCCAGCCGGCTGTAAACTGTCATATATTTTGATTAGAAACGCACTGCAGTTGCAGAAGGTAGCCGTTGCCGCACCAAACGATCAGTTGCATACACTTACTCTATTCGACACCGGGATGGTTACCCTTCCCGATTCCTTCCTGAACCTACTGGGCATTAGACAACTGTCGATGCAGCAGGGTGTGTTGCAAACGGTCAGCCTAGATGCGCTCGCCAACAGTTCCAACCTTACCGTTCTTTTGCTGGGCTACAACCGTGTGAAGCAACTCGTAGTCAGTGACAATCGCGAGTTGGTCCTTCCAGTGAAGGACTTGTCACTGACAAACAATCTTCTGGAGTACATAGACGGTGCGTTTTTTAACCCGCTGAAGCATCTTGTAAATCTTTCCCTGCGAGGTAACCGACTTCAACGAATCGACGGACCGATCGTCAGCTTCCCTCGATTGACAATTTGTAACTTAGATGGGAACCAGATGACGCACTTAAATGTGTCCAACTGGCGAGCACCACAGCTAGAGGAACTTTATATGAGCTTCAACAACTTGACTCAGCTACCAGTAGGATTGGAAAAGCTCCCAAACTTAACCGTACTTTATCTATCCAACAACAAACTATCTACCATTGATCTTCGCCGTCTGGAAGGGTATCCTAAACTTCAAACGATTGACATCTCCGACAACCTTTTGCAAACGGTGCGAGCCCCACAGCAGGGTCAGGTCACTCTTCGTCTACTCGAAACGGTTTATCTTGCCCAAAACCAAATCTCTCAGATCGATTTCACTCGTTGGAATATGCCGATGCTTCGCTCGCTGCGGCTCGCTTTCAATCGACTGGAGAGTCTTCCAGATCTGTTCAAACTCTTCCCCAAGCTTAATGAATTGGATGTCTACAGGAATCCACTCCGATGCAACAGTCTCCGACAGCTACAGTCGTATCTTGCGGACAACAAGCTCATCGTAGGTACAACGGCATACGGTCAACCCTGTGTAACGAACTCATCCTTTAAAGTTTCCACTGGAGCGGTTATCTGTTGCATGGGTTAACGCCAAAGCATTGCCGCCTCTTATTGAATTGAACCTTGTAACCTACCTTATATGTTATGCTGGTGAAAAATAAAACTACATTTATTGGGGTACATTCATCTGGTGTGGTTTATTCCTGTCTTCGCCCCGATTAAGACCCACAGAACAAGGTAGCGATCGCTTCAGTTGGGAAAAGAACGCTCCTCAATCGAATGAAAAAAGTTTGATAACTTGTCGTTACATAAGTGAGCATATTCTTCTTCAGTCTTTATTGGAAAGCATACTTAATTATAATAATTTTTATGAGCAGTCAAGAAATTCAGCTCAACTCGGCTTAAGAAGAGGGTTATTATGCCAAAGAGACATGTTACGAACCGCATTCATTGGCATTATTCATAATTTACTGCCACATCACGCCTGGGGCACCTTCATTTTTTGTCAGGAAACTACCTTACTTACCTACTACAACCGCTGAGCGGTCTTGGCCTGACGAAGCTCCATCCGAAACCGCTCACGGTCGCTCGCCACGCTGGTCCAATTTCGTATCCCGGCTTTATTGGCGGATTCGTCAACGCAATCCATCCACCTCAATTTAGGCCTACCACGCCTCCTCTGTCCTTGGGGACAGCCTAAAAGGACTTTACGGGCTGGGTCGTCCGGTGCCATTCTCATGACATTACCAGCCCACCGGAGCCTGGCGAGTCTAATTCGCTGTACGGCAGTGAGGTCTCCGTACAGCTCGTAGAGCTCGTCATTATATCGGCTCCTCCATGGTTCCTCCTCACATACGGGGCCAAAAATCCTCCTGAGCATCTTTCTCTCGAACACGGCTAAGAGGGTTTCGTCAGAATTGGACAGAGTCCATGTCTCGGAGGTGTATGTGAGCGCTGGTACTATGTAAGTCCAGTATAGTCCCAGCTTCGACTGTCTTGACAGGCATCGTGAGTGGAAGAGATTTCTCAGACTGGAATATGACCGGTTGGCTGCCAGCACCCTAGCGCGAATTTCATCTTCAATGTTGTTGTCGGTGCTGACCTTTGACCCTTCTTCTTCTTCTTGGCGTAACGACCTTGTTGGTCATGCCTGCCCTGTAAAGGGCTTACGAGACTTTTTTACCCTATGTGTACGTGGATAGTCAGTCCTCTCGTACAGGGTAGGGTCCGGTCTCGGTTGGGATTCGAACCCACGCCGTCGAGGTGGTGAACCCCGGCGCTCATGGGCCGATTTTCTAACCGGCACTACCGCTCGGCTGTCGCGGACCCCCTTTGACCTTTGACCCAAGATAGTTGAAATTTTGGAAGACTTCAAAAGTGCGTTCACCTACTTGCACGTCACCCACGCGTAGGCTTACGGCAATTGTTGGCAGGGCCGCTGATGGTGCCACCATCATCTTGGTTTTTCCCTCGTTTATCTGCAGTCTGAGGTTATTCGCCGCTTGCTCGATCCTTTGGTATGCTTCTGCTATATAGGAGAGTCTTCTACCAATAATCTAGGTTGAAGAGTATGCAGACAAGCCCATCCAAGCGCAGTACCACTAAGGGACTAAGGCAAAGGAACTTGAGAGTTTTCCATCCACCTTCACCTGGCAAGTGACGTTGGTCATGGTCATTCTTACAAGTCTGATTAATATAGCCGAGATTCCAAATGGCAACTACCACGAAAGGTTAAAGCAGAGCAAGTACGTGTAATAGTTGTGCGATGCTCTGATTAAGTTAATGACCGGAAGATTCAGAATGGTCGTATTAAAGCGTATTAGTGCACAATTCCCTTCCTTTATTTCCTCTTCACTTCGATTTTTGAACATTAGTCATGGCTAAAGAGGTTAGTGACATTTAGTTACGATTTGGCAATGGTGGAAGCAATACCAAACTGTATAAGCATCGCGTTTGTGGTCGGTACGTGCGAAAACCCTAACCAATAGTGTAGCATCAACTGAACCTAAAGAAATTGCATCTTCCTTACCTTCTTTCGGTAGCAACTGTATGGCTATGGTCTTTAACTGCATCTGTGGGAAATGGTGGACCGAAGACTTGTGATCTCTATTTTCTCTCGTGCGTCTACGACAAGCTGAACTTCACCGCCGACGGTCTACAACGTCTGCGAGCTTCCGCTACCATAATGGAGGATTCGTTTATAGTGCAAGTAAACCAGCTTATCACCCCCTACCCGGACGGAGTGCTGTTGCTGCTGTTCGACGAGTACGCTACCAGAGTTGAATATTGGAAGTACCACGAACGCGTTTTTCGGATTCCAGCCGGCTGTAAACTGTCAGATATTTCGATTAGCTCCGCACCGCAGTTGCAGACAGTAGCCGTTGCCGCACCAAACGATCAGTTGCATACACTTACTCTATTCGGTACCGGATTGGTTACCCTTTCCGATTCCTTCCTGAACCTACTGAGCATTGGAAAACTGTTGGTGCAGGAGGGTGTGTTGCAAACGGTCAGCCTAGATGCGCTCGCCAACAGTTCCAACCTTACCGTGCTCATGCTGAGTTACAACCGTGTGAAGCAACTCGTAGTCAGCAACAATCGCGAGTTGGTCCTTCCAGTGAAGGACTTGTCACTGACAAACAATCTCCTTGAGTACATAGACGGTGCGTTTTTTAACCCGCTGAAGCATCTTGTAAATCTTTCCCTGCGAGGTAACCGACTTCAACGAATCGACGGACCGATCGTCAGTTTCCCTCGATTGACAGTTTGTAATTTAGATGGTAACCAGATGACGCACTTAAATGTATCCAACTGGCGAGCACCACAACTAGAGGAACTTATAATGAGCTACAACAAGTTGACTCAGCTACCAGTAGGATTGGAAAAGCTCCCGAACCTGACCGAACTTCTACTAGCCGACAACAAACTATCTACCATTGATCTTCGACGTCTGGAAGGGTACCGCAAACTTCAAAAGTTGGACGTCTCCGGCAACCTTCTGCAAACGGTGCGAGTCTCACAGCAGGGTCAGGTCTCTCTGCGCCTTCTCGAAAAGGTAAATCTTGGCCAAAACCAAATCTCTCAGATCGATTTCACTCGCTGGAATATGCCGATGCTTCGCTCGCTGCGGCTCGCTTTCAATCGACTGGAGCGTCTTCCAGATCTGTTCAAACTATTCCCCAAGCTTCAAGAGTCGACTGCCTACAGTAATCCACTCCGATGCAACAGTCTCCGACTGCTACAGTCGTACCTTGCGGACAACAAGCTCACAGTTGATACAACGGCATACGGTCAACCCTGTGTAACGAACTCATCCTTTAAAGTTTTCACTGGAGCGGTTATCTGTTGTATGGAATAACACCTATGCATTGCCGCCTCTTATTGAATTGAACCTTGTAATCTGCCTTATATCTTATGCTGATGGAAAATAAAACTACATTTTTTGGGGTACATTCATCTGGTACGGTTTATTCCTGTCTTCGCCCCGACTCAGACCTACAACAAGGTTAGCGATCGCTTCAATTGTGAAGCTATTGCACGATGATCTGATTAAGTTATTACCGGAAGATTCAGCGTATTACAGCACAATTACCTACTTTTATTTCCTCTTCACTTAAATTTTCGAGCATTAGTCAGGCCTAAAGAGGGTAGTGACATTTAGTTGCGAGTTGACAATGGTGGAAGCAATACCAAACTGTATAACCATTGCGTTTGTGGTCGGTACGTTCGTAAAGCCTTATCGATAGTGTAGTATCACCTGAACCTAAAGAAATTGCATCTTCCTTACCTTCCTTCGGTAGCAAATGTATGGCTTTGGTCTTTAGTTGCGCCTGTGGGAAATGCTGGACCGAAGACTTGTGATCGTTATATATCCTCGTGCATCTACGACAAGCTGAACTTCTCCGCCGACGGTCTGCAACGTCTGCGAGCTTTGGCTACCATTATACAGGATGTGTTTGCGGTGCAAGTTAACCAGCTTATCACCCCCTACCCGGACAGTGTGCTATTGCTGCTGTTCGACGAGTACGTCAACACAGTTCAATACTGGAAGTACTATGAGCGTTTTTTTCGAATTCCAGCCGGCTGTAAACTGTCAGATATTACAATTAGAAACGCACCGCAGCTGCAGACGGTAGCCGTTGCCGCACCAAACGATCAGTTGCTTACACTTACTCTACTCAGCACCGGGATGGTAACCCTTCCCGATTCCTTCCTGAACCTACTGGGTATTAGAACACTGATGGTGCAGGAAGGTGTGTTGCAAACGGTCAGCCTAGATCCGCTCGCCAACAGTTCCAATCTTACCGTGCTCGTGCTGGCCTTCAACCGTGTTAAGCAACTCGTAGTCAGCAACAATCGCAAGTTGGTCCTCTCTGTGAAGGAATTTGTACTGGCAAATAATATGTTGGAGTACATCGATGGTGCGTTTTTTACCCCAATGAAGCATCTTTTCAACCTTAACCTGGCCGGTAACCGACTTCAACGAATCGACGGACCGATCGTCAGTTTCCCTCGATTGACAATTTGTTACTTAAGTGGGAACCAGATGACGCACTTAAATGTATCCAACTGGCGAGCACCACAGCTAGAGGAACTATTAATGAGCTCCAACAACTTGACTCAGCTACCAGAAGGATTGGAAAAGCTCCCGAATCTGACCGGACTTCTACTATCCGACAACAAACTATCTACCATTGATCTTCGCCGTCTGGAAGGGTATCCTAAACTTCAAACGATTGACGTCTCCGGCAACCTTCTACAAACCGTGCGAGTCTCACAGCAGGGTCAGGTCACTCTGCGCTTAATTAAAAGAGTAAATCTTGAGCAAAACCAAATCTCTCAGATCGATTTCACTCGTTGGAATATGCCGGCCCTTACTTCCTTAGTGCTTTACTCCAATCGACTGGAACGTCTTCCCGATCTGTTCAAACTCTTCCCCAAGCTTCAACAATTGGTTGCGCTGTGGAATCCACTCCAATGCAACAGTCTCCGACAGTTACAGTCGTATTTTGTGGAAGACAAGCTCATGGTCGATACAACGGCATACGGTCGGACCTGTAAAACTAACTCATCCTTCAAACTTTCCACAGGGACGGTTATCTGTTGCATGGGGTAACGCCAAAGCGTTGCCGCCTCGTATTGAATTGAACCTTGTAACCTACGTTATATCTTATGGTGGCGGAAAATAAAGCTACATTCAATGGGGTAAGTTCATCTGGTATGGTTTTATTACTGTCTCCACTTGGTTTGAGACCTACAGAACAAGATGAGCGATCGTTTTATTAGTGAAGAGAATGCTCCAAATCGAATGAAAAAAGTTTGATAACCTGTCGTTGTCCGCGACGGCCGATAGGTAGTGCCGGTCAGAAAATGAGGGCTGGGGCTCATTACCTGAACGGCGTGTGAGTTCGAATCCCAACCGAGACCCGACCCTTGTACGAGAGGACTAACTATCCTCGTACACATAGGGTAAAAGTTGTTGAGTTTGCGATTACAACTTCATCAATTGAGTAGGCTATAGTTATATAGTAGACTGTGATGAAGGTGAAGCAAGGTTTTATTCCTTGTCTGTCTGTTAGTCTCGTCGGATGTAATCTGTATTCTGTTCAGTACGTGTAATAAAAGCAGAGTAGTGCAGTGGAAGAGAATCAAATAACCAACAAAAGTGTCGTAAGCCCTTAACGGACTGGCATGACCAACAAAACAAGGCCGTTACAGCAAGAAGAAGAAGACATGATTATAGGAATCTTTACGAGCAGTCAACAAATTCAGCTAAATTCGGCTTAAGACGAGAGGTGTATAACGCCAAAGAGGCATGTTTCGGACGGCATTCATTGGCACTATTCATAATCTACTGCCACATCACGCCTTGGGCACCTTCGTTTTCCGTCATGCAACTACCACGAAAGGTTAAAGCACAGCTAGTACACCTAACAGTTGTGCGATAAGCTGATTTAGTTAATGACCGGAAGATTCAGAAGGGTCGTATTAAAGCGCATTACAGCAGAATAACTTACCTTTATATCCTCTTCACTGAAATTTGCGAGCATTAATCAGGCCTAACGAGGTTAGTGACATTTAGTTGCGAGTTGACAATGGTGGATGGAATACCAAACTGTATAACCATCGCGTTTGTGGTCGGTACGTTAGTAAAGCCTAACCAATAGTGTAGTATCACCTGAACCTAAAGAAATTGCATCTTCCTTACCTTCTTTCGCTAGCAAATGTATGGCTGTGGTCTTTAGCTGCACCTGTGGGAAATGCTGGACCGAAGACTTGTGATCGTTATTTTTCCTCTTGCATCTACGACAAGCTGAACTTCTCCGCCGACGGTCTGCAACGTCTGCGAGCTTCCGCTACCATTATGCAGGATGTGTTTGTGTTGGAAGTTATCAAGCTTATCACACCCCACCCGGACGGAGTACTGTTGCTACTGTTCGACGAGTATGTGAACAATGTTGAATATTGGAAGTACCACGATCAGTTTTTTCGGATTCCAGCCGGCTGTAAACTGTCATATATTTTGATTAGAAACGCACCGCAGTTGCAGAAGGTAGCCGTTGCCGCACCAAACGATCAGTTGCTTACCCTTATTCTACTCAGCACCGGGATGGTAACCCTTCCCGATTCCTTCCTGAACCTACTGGGCATTAGACAACTGTCGATGCAGGAGGGTGTGTTGCAAACGGTCAGCCTAGATGCGCTCGCCAACAGTTCCAACCTTACCGTGCTCATGCTGGGGGACAACCGTGTGAAGCAACTCGTAGTCAGTGACAATCGCGAGTTGATCCTTCCAGTGAAGGACTTGTCATTGGCAGACAATCTCCTTGAGTACATAGACGGTGCGTTTTTTAACCCGCTGAAACATCTTGTTGAACTTTCCCTGCGAGGTAACCGACTTCAACGATTCGACGGACCGATCGTGAGTTTCCCTCGATTGACAATTTGTTACTTAAATGGGAACCAGATGACCTACTTAAATGTGTCCAACTGGCGAGCACCACAACTAAAGGAACTTATAATGAGCTTCAACAACTTGACTCAGCTACCAGTAGGATTGGAAAAGCTCCCGAACCTGACCGTACTTAATCTATCCGAGAACAAACTATCTACCATTGATCTTCGCCGTCTGGAAGGGTATCCTAAACTTCAAACGATTGACATCTCCGACAACCTTTTGCAAACGGTGCGAGTCTCACAGCAGGGTCAGGTCATTCTTCGTCTACTCGAAACGGTTAACCTTGGCCAAAACCAAATCTCTCAGATTGATTTCACTCGCTGGAATATGCCGATGCTTCGCTCGCTGCGGCTCGCATTCAATCGACTGGAGAGTCTTCCAGATCTGTTCAAACTCTTCCCCAAGCTTCAAGAATCGGCTGCCTACAGGAATCCACTCCAATGCAACAGTCTCCGACAGCTACAGTCGTATCTCGCGGACAACAAGCTCATCGTCGATACAACGGCATACGGTCAACCCTGTGTAACGAACTCATCCTTTAAAGTTTCCACTGGAGCGGTTATCTGTTGTATGGGGTAACACCTGAGCATTGCCGCCTCTTATTGAATTGAACCTTGTAATCTACCTTATATCTTATGCTGGTGGAAAATAAAACTACATTTATAGGGATACATTCATCTGGTACGGTTTATTCCTGTCTTCGCCCCGACTCAGACCTACAGAACAAGGTTAGCGCGATCGCTTCAGTTGTGAAGCTATTGCGCGGTGATCTGATTAAGTTAATACCGGAAGATTCAGAATGGTCGTATTAAAGCGTATTAGTGCACAATTACCTACCTTTATTTCCTCTTCAGTTAAATTTTCGAGCATTAGTCAGGCCTAAAGAGGGTAGTGACATTTAGTTGCGAGTTGACAATGGTGGATGCAATACCAAACTGTATAAGCATCGCGTTTGTGGTCGGTACGTGCGTAAAGTCTAACCAATAGTGTAGCATCAACCTAACCTAAAGAAATTGCATCTTCCTTACCTTCTTTCGGTAGCAAATGTATGGCTGTGGTCTGTAGCTGCGGCTATGGGAAATGGTGGACCGAAGACTTGTGATCGTTATTATTCCTTGTGCATCTACGACAAGCTGAACTTCTCCGCCGACGGTCTGCAACGTCTGCGAGCTTCCGCTACCATTATGCAGGATGTGTTTGCGGTGCAAGTTTCGAAACTTATCACCCCCTACCCGGACGGAGTGCTGTTGCTGCTGTTCGACGAGTACGTGAACAATGTTGAATTTTGGAAGTACCACGATCAGTTTTTTCGAATTCCAGCCGGCTGTAAACTGTCATATATTTTGATTAGAAACGCACCGCAGTTGCAGAAGGTAGCCGTTGCCGCACCAAACGATCAGTTGCAAATACTTACTGTATTTGGCACCGGGATGGTAACCCTTACCGATTCATTCCTGAACCTACTGGGCATTAGACAACTGTCGATGCAGCAGGGTGTGTTGCAAACGGTCAGCCTAGATCCGCTCGCCAACAGTTCCAACCTTACCGTTCTTTTGCTGGGCTACAACCGTGTGAAGAAACTCGTAGTCAGCAACAATCGCGAGTTGGTCCTACCAGTGAAGGACTTGTCATTGGCGGACAACCTCCTTGAGTACATCGACGGTGCCTTTTTTATCCCATTGAAGCATCTTGTCAATCTTTCCCTGCGAGGTAACCGACTTAAACGAATCGACGGACCGATCGTCAGCTTCCCTCGGTTGACAATTTGTAACTTAGATGCGAACCAGATGACGCACTTAAATGTGTCCAACTGGCGAGCACCACAGCTAGAGGAACTTTATATGAGCTTCAACAACTTGACTCAGCTACCAGTAGGATTGGAAAAGCTCCCAAACTTAACCGTACTTTATCTATCCAACAACAAACTATCTACCATTGATCTTCGCCGTCTGGAAGGGTATCCTAAACTTCAAACGATCGACATCTCCGACAACCTTTTGCAAACGGTGCGAGCCCCACAGCAGGGTCAGGTCACTCTTCGTCTACTCGAAACGGTTTATCTTGCCCAAAACCAAATCTCTCAGATCGATTTCACTCGTTGGAATATGCCGATGCTTCGCTCGCTGCGGCTCGCTTTCAATCGACTGGAGAGTCTTCCAGATCTGTTCAAACTCTTCCCCAAGCTTAATGAATTGGATGTCTACAGGAATCCACTCCGATGCAACAGTCTCCGACAGCTACAGTCGTATCTTGCGGACAACAAGCTCATCGTAGGTACAACGGCATACGGTCAACCCTGTGTAACGAACTCATCCTTTAAAGTTTCCACTGGAGCGGTTATCTGTTGCATGGGGTAACGCCAAAGCATTGCCGCCTCTTATTGAATTGAACCTTGTAACCTACCTTATATGTTATGCTGGTGAAAAATAAAACTACATTTATTGGGGTACATTCATATGGTGTGGTTTATTCCTGTCTTCGCCCCGATTAAGACCCACAGAACAAGGTAGCGATCGCTTCAGTTTTTATTATTATTATTATTATTATTATTATTTTTATTATCAAATTGTTCGCCGTGTGGCTGTACAAAGTCCAACTTAAGCTAACAGAAGGATAAACACAGACTAGAGGGGTTACAACAGGAACAGGATAGGGGTAACGAAAAAAGATTAGGAGACGGTGGACAGGAGACGAGAACGGAAGCTGACCAAGGACATGTGGTGGTCAAACAGGTGACCGACGGCGTTAAAGTCGGACAATGCACGTAGCCATGGGTCATTCTGGGCAAACAGAGTCCGGCGTGTAGGAATGTGAAGAGGAGGACGGACTCGCAACCTGTAGGACGGGACGTAGAAAGGAATGGCTGCGAGAAGGCCAGGAGAGTCAATATGGCCATGTAGGATGTTAGCGATCAGCAACGAGCGAGCGTGGCAGTGGCGGTCCTTGACGCTAACCAGCCCCAGCAAACGGCACCGGACCGGGTAAGGAGGCAAGGTAGCAGAGGGGTCATTCAGGAATCGCCTAACGGCAAGACGCGTGAATTTCCTCTGCACACCCTCCAACCTATCCATCGCTGTGACGCCCGCGGGTGACCAGACAACGCAGGCATAGTCGATGATGGGTCGAACCCAGCAGCAGTACAACGCCTTCAGGCATAGGGGGTCGCGAATTTCTGATGACATGCGGGCGATGAGTTGGCCCGTTCGACGACTGAGTCCAGGTGCGACCTGAATGTCAGCCTATCGTCCAGCCACACCCCCAGATCCTTGACTACAGTCACACGGGGGAGGGGCAGGCCACTGAGATGATAGTTGTGCACCAATCTGTCAGGAGAGCGACCAAAAGAGATGACACAACACTTCGCCACGCATAGCACCAGACCGTTGGCGATGCACCAAGCTGAGAAGGAATCTGCAAAGGTTTGCAGAGAGAGGGGATCACTGGACGAGGACACAGGAAGATAGAACTTGACATCGTCGGCGTACATCAAACAGCCCTCTGGTGGGAGGGCGCAGACACAATCCGAGATGAAAAGAGTGAAAAGGAGAGGACTCAGGACGCTCCCCTGAGGTACACCGGATAGGCCGATGAACGGATCGGAGAGGGACCTCCCGACCATGACCCTGTACGTCCGATCCGATAGGAAGGACTGGAGCCAGCTCAGGAGTGCCCCCCCAAAACCCATCCGCTCGAGTTTGGCCAACAGCAACTGGTGGGGCAAGCAGTCAAATGCCGCCTTGAAGTCGGTGTAGATGACATCGACCTGCCCCCCAGAAGCCAGGCACGGGTACAGGTCTTGCAACAAAGACATGAGATTAGTGACAGTGGAGCGTCTAGGCATGAAACCATGCTGGGCGGATGGGATGATAGGCAGAACACAAGGAAGGATGGCTGAGTGGATAATAGACTCGAGGACTTTAGAGACAGCACAAAGGAGGGAAATGCCTCGGTAGTTAGGGATGGCCGTACGACATCCACCCTTATGCCTAGGAACCAACCAAGCAGACGCCCACATGGTGGGAAAGCTCCCATCCCTGATCGAACGAGTGAAGAGCCGAGCAAGGACGGGGGCGAACGCTTCCCTGGCCTGGATCAGCACCGAGGAAGGAATGCCGTCAGGACCAGGAGAATAGGAACATTTCAGCTGGTTAAGGGCAGCAGTCACCGAGTGGACATCAATGGCCACGGCGTCGATATTGACTGCATCGCACGGTACATTCGCCACCCCTGACGAGAGGGACGCCGTAGATTGCGCTGGGTCGACAAAAAGCCCAGCAAAATGTTCAGCAAACAGGTTACTGATCGCTTGGGGTGAGGAAGCCGAGCGGTTGCCCGAGGACATGGTGGAGTTTTGAAAAGAACGCTCCTCAATCGAATGAAAAAAGTTTGATAACTTGTCGTTACATAAGTGAGCATATTCTTCTTCAGTCTTTATTGGAAAGCATACATAATTACATATAATAATTTTTATGAGCAGTTAAGAACTTCAGCTCAACTCGGCTTAAGAAGAGGGTTATTATGCCAAATAGACATGTTACGAACGGCATTCATTGGCATTATTCATAATTTACTGCCACATCACGCCTGGGGCACCTTCAGGCAACTACCTTACTTTCTTACTAAAACCGCTGAGCGGTCTTGGCCTGACGAAGCTCCATCCGAAACCGCTCACGGTCGCTCGCCACGCTGGTCCAATTTCGTATCCCGGCTTTATTGGCGGATTCGTCAACGCAATCCATCCACCTCAATTTAGGCCTAGCACGCCTCCTCTGTGCTTGGGGACAGCCTAAAAGGACTTTACGGGCTGGGTCGTCCGGTGCCATTCTCATGACATTACCAGCCCACCGGAGCCTGGCGAGTCTAATTCGCTGTACGACAGTGAGGTCTCCGTACAGCTCGTAGAGCTCGTCATTATATCGGCTCCTCCATGGTTCCTCCTCACATACGGGGCCAAAAATCCTCCTGAGCATCTTTCTCTCGAACACGGCTAAGAGGGTTTCGTCAGATTTGGAGAGTCCATGTCTCGGAGGTGTATGTGAGCGCTGGTACTATGTAAGTCCAGTATAGTCCCAGATTCGACTGTCTTGACAGGCATCGTGAGTGGAAGAGATTTCTCAGACTGTAATACGACCGGTTGGCTGCCAGCACCCTAACGCGAATTTCATCTTCAATGTTGTTGTCGGTGCTGGCCTTTGACCAAAGAAAGATGAAATTTTGGAAGACTTCAAAAGTGCGTTCACCTACTTGCACGTCACCCACGCGTAGGCTTACGGCAATTGTTGGCAGGGCCGCTGATGGTGCCACCATCATCTTGGTTTTTCCCTCGTTTATCTGCAGTCCGAGGTTATTCGCCGCTTGCTCGATCCTTTGGTATGCTTCTGCTATATAGGAGAGTCTTCTACCAATAATCTAGGTTGAAGAGTATGCAGACAAGCCCATCCAAGCGCAGTACCACTAAGGGACTAAGGCAAAGGAACTTGAGAGTTTTCCATCCACCTTCACCTGGCAAGTGACGTTGGTCATGGTCATTCTTACAAGTCTGATTAATATAGCCGAGATTCCAAATGGCAACTACCACGAAAGGTTAAAGCAGAGCAAGTACGTGTAATAGTTGTGCGATGATCTGATTAAGTTAATGACCGGAAGATTCAGAATGGTCGTATTAAAGCGTATTAGTGCACAATTCCCTTCCTTTATTTCCTCTTCACTTCGATTTTTGAACATTAGTCAGGCCTAAAGAGGGTAGTGACATTTAGTTGCGAGTTGACAATGGTGGAAGCAATACCAAACTGTATAACCATTGCGTTTGTGGTCGGTACGTTCTTAAAGCCTTATCGATAGTGTAGTATCACCTGAACCTAAAGAAATTGCATCTTCCTTACCTTCCTTCGGTAGCAAATGTATGGCTTTGGTCTTTAGTTGCGCCTGTGGGAAATGCTGGACCGAAGACTTGTGATCTCTATTTTCTCTCGTGCGTCTACGACAAGCTGAACTTCACCGCCGACGGTCTACAACGTCTGCGAGCTTCCGCTACCATAATGGAGGATTCGTTTATAGTGCAAGTAAACCAGCTTATCACCCCCTACCCGGACGGAGTGCTGTTGCTGCTGTTCGACGAGTACGCTACCAGAGTTGAATATTGGAAGTACCACGAACGCGTTTTTCGGATTCCAGCCGGCTGTAAACTGTCAGATATTTCGATTAGCTCCGCACCGCAGTTGCAGACAGTAGCCGTTGCCGCACCAAACGATCAGTTGCATACACTTACTCTATTCGGTACCGGATTGGTTACCCTTTCCGATTCCTTCCTGAACCTACTGAGCATTGGAAAACTGTTGGTGCAGGAGGGTGTGTTGCAAACGGTCAGCCTAGATGCGCTCGCCAACAGTTACAACCTTACCGTGCTCATGCTGAGTTACAACCGTGTGAAGCAACTCGTAGTCAGCAACAATCGCGAGTTGGTCCTACCAGTGAAGGAGTTTTCACTGACAAACAATCTCCTTGAGTACATAGACGGTGCGTTTTTTAACCCGCTGAAGCATCTTGTAAATCTTTCCCTGCGAGGTAACCGACTTCAACGAATCGACGGACCGATCGTCAGTTTCCCTCGATTGACAGTTTGTAACTTAGATGGTAACCAGATGACGCACTTAAATGTATCCAACTGGCGAGCACCACAACTAGAGGAACTTATAATGAGCTTCAACAAGTTGACTCAGCTACCAGTAGGATTGGAAAAGCTCCCGAACCTGACCGAACTTCTACTAGCCGACAACAAACTATCTACCATTGATCTTCGACGTCTGGAAGGGTACCGCAAACTTCAAAAGTTGGACGTCTCCGGCAACCTTCTGCAAACGGTGCGAGTCTCACAGCAGGGTCAGGTCTCTCTGCGCCTTCTCGAAAAGGTAAATCTTGGCCAAAACCAAATCTCTCAGATCGATTTCACTCGCTGGAATATGCCGATGCTTCGCTCGCTGCGGCTCGCTTTCAATCGACTGGAGCGTCTTCCAGATCTGTTCAAACTATTCCCCAAGCTTCAAGAGTCGACTGCCTACAGTAATCCACTCCGATGCAACAGTCTCCGACAGCTACAGTCGTACCTTGCGGACAACAAGCTCACAGTTGATACAACGGCATACGGTCAACCCTGTGTAACGAACTCATCCTTTAAAGTTTCCACTGGAGCGGTTATCTGTTGTATGGAATAACACCTATGCATTGCCGCCTCTTATTGAATTGAACCTTGTAATCTGCCTTATATCTTATGCTGATGGAAAATAAAACTACATTTATTGGGGTACATTCATCTGGTACGGTTTATTCCTGTCTTCGCCCCGACTCAGACCTACAACAAGGTTAGCGATCGCTTCAATTGTGAAGCTATTGCACGATGATCTGATTAAGTTATTACCGGAAGATTCAGCGTATTACAGCACAATTACCTACTTTTATTTCCTCTTCACTTCAATTTTCGAGCATTAGTCAGGCCTAAAGAGGGTAGTGACATTTAGTTGCGAGTTGACAATGGTGGAAGCAATACCAAACTGTATAACCATTGCGTTTGTGGTCGGTACGTTCGTAAAGCCTTATCGATAGTGTAGTATCACCTGAACCTAAAGAAATTGCATCTTCCTTACCTTCCTTCGGTAGCAAATGTATGGCTTTGGTCTTTAGTTGCGCCTGTGGGAAATGCTGGACCGAAGACTTGTGATCGTTATATATCCTCGTGCATCTACGACAAGCTGAACTTCTCCGCCGACGGTCTGCAACGTCTGCGAGCTTCGGCTACCATTATACAGGATGTGTTTGCGGTGCAAGTTAACCAGCTTATCACCCCCTACCCGGACAGTGTGCTATTGCTGCTGTTCGACGAGTACGTCAACACAGTTCAATACTGGAAGTACTATGAGCGTTTTTTTCGAATTCCAGCCGGCTGTAAACTGTCAGATATTACAATTAGAAACGCACCGCAGCTGCAGACGGTAGCCGTTGCCGCACCAAACGATCAGTTGCTTACACTTACTCTACTCAGCACCGGGATGGTAACCCTTCCCGATTCCTTCCTGAACCTACTGGGTATTAGAACACTGATGGTGCAGGAAGGTGTGTTGCAAACGGTCAGCCTAGATCCGCTCGCCAACAGTTCCAATCTTACCGTGCTCGTGCTGGCCTTCAACCGTGTTAAGCAACTCGTAGTCAGCAACAATCGCAAGTTGGTCCTCTCTGTGAAGGAATTTGTACTGGCAAATAATATGTTGGAGTACATCGATGGTGCGTTTTTTACCCCAATGAAGCATCTTTTCAACCTTAACCTGGCCGGTAACCGACTTCAACGAATCGACGGACCGATCGTCAGTTTCCCTCGATTGACAATTTGTTACTTAAGTGGGAACCAGATGACGCACTTAAATGTATCCAACTGGCGAGCACCACAGCTAGAGGAACTTTTAATGAGCTCCAACAACTTGACTCAGCTACCAGAAGGATTGGAAAAGTTTCCGAATCTGACCGGACTTCTACTATCCGACAACAAACTATCTACCATTGATCTTCGCCGTCTGGAAGGGTATCCTAAACTTCAAACGATTGACGTCTCCGGCAACCTTCTACAAACCGTGCGAGTCTCACAGCAGGGTCAGGTCACTCTGCGCTTAATTAAAAGAGTAAATCTTGAGCAAAACCAAATCTCTCAGATCGATTTCACTCGTTGGAATATGCCGATGCTTCGCTCGCTGCGGCTCGCTTTCAATCGACTGGAGAGTCTTCCAGATCTGTTCAAACTCTTCCCCAAGCTTCAAGAGTCGACTGCCTACAGTAATCCACTCCAATGCAACAGTCTCCGACAGTTACAGTCGTATTTTGTGGAAGACAAGCTCATGGTCGATACAACGGCATACGGTCGGACCTGTAAAACTAACTCATCCTTCAAACTTTCCACAGGGACGGTTATCTGTTGCATGGGGTAACGCCAAAGCGTTGCCGCCTCGTATTGAATTGAACCTTGTAACCTACGTTATATCTTATGGTGGCGGAAAATAAAGCTACATTCAATGGGGTAAGTTCATCTGGTATGGTTTTATTACTGTCTCCACTTGGTTTGAGACCTACAGAACAAGATGAGCGATCGTTTTATTAGTGAAGAGAATGCTCCAAATCGAATGAAAAAAGTTTGATAACCTGTCGTTGTCCGCGACGGCCGATAGGTAGTGCCGGTCAGAAAATGAGGGCTGGGGCTCATTACCTGAACGGCGTGTGAGTTCGAATCCCAACCGAGACCCGACCCTTGTACGAGAGGACTAACTATCCTCGTACACATAGGGTAAAAGTTGTTGAGTTTGCGATTACAACTTCATCAATTGAGTAGGCTATAGTTATATAGTAGACTGTGATGAAGGTGAAGCAAGGTTTTATTCCTTGTCTGTCTGTTAGTCTCGTCGGATGTAATCTGTATTCTGTTCAGTACGTGTAATAAAAGCAGAGTAGTGCAGTGGAAGAGAATCAAATAACCAACAAAAGTGTCGTAAGCCCTTAACGGACTGGCATGACCAACAAAACAAGGTCGTTACAGCAAGAAGAAGAAGACATGATTATAGGAATCTTTACGAGCAGTCAACAAATTCAGCTAAACTCGGCTTAAGACGAGAGGTGTATAACGCCAAAGAGGCATGTTTTGGACGGCATTCATTGGCACTATTCATAATTTACTGCCACATCACGCCTTGGGCACCTTCGTTTTCCGTCATGCAACTACTACGAAAGTTTAAAGCAGAGCAAGCAGTGCGATAAGCTGATTTAGTTAATGACCGGAAGATTCAGAAGGGTCGTATTAAAGCGTATTACAGCACATTTCCATTCCTTTATATCCTCTTCACTGAAATTTGCGAGCATTAATCAGGCCTAAAGAGGTTAGTGACATTTAGTTGCGAGTTGACAATGGTGGATGCAATACCAAACTGTATAACCATCGCGTTTGTGGTCGGTACGTTAGTAAAGCCTAACCAATAGTGTAGCATCAACTGAACCTAAAGAAATTGCATCTTCCTTACCTTCCTCGGTAGCAAATGTATGGCTGTGGTCGTTAGCTGCATCTGTGGGAAATGCTGGACCTAAGACTTGTGATCGTTATTTTTCCTCGTGCATCTACGACAAGCTGAACTTCTCCGGCGACGGTCTGCAACGTCTGCGAGCTTCCGCTACCATTATGCAGGATGTGTTTGTGGTGCAAGTTAACCAGCTTATCACCCCCTACCCGGACGGAGTACTATTGCTGCTGTTCGACGAGTACGTCATCATAGTTCAATATTGGAAGTACAACGATCGTTTTTTTAGAATCCCATCCGGGTGTAAACTGTCATATATAATGATTACAAACGCGCCGCATTTGCAGACGGTAGCCGTTGCCGCACCAAACGATCAGTTGCTTACACTTACTCTACTCAGCACCGGGATGGTAAGCCTTCCCGATTCGTTCCTGAACCTAGTGGGTATTAGAACACTGATTGTGCAGCAGGGTGTGTTGCAAACGGTCAGCCTAGATGCGCTCGCCAACAGTTCCAACCTTACCGAGCTCATGCTGAGTTACAACCGTGTGAAGCAACTCGTAGTCAGCAATAATCGCGAGTTGGTGCTTCCAGTGAAGGACTTGTCACTGTCTGGAAATCGCCTTGAGTACATAGACGGTGCGTTTTTTAACCCGCTAAAGCATCTTGTATACCTTTCCCTGCAAGGTAACCGACTTCAACGAATCGACGGACGGAGCGTCAGCTTTCCTCGATTAACAATTTTTCACTTAGATGCGAACCAGATGACGCACTTAAATGTGTCCAACTGGCGAGCACCACAGCTAGAGGAACTTTATATAAACATCAACAACTTGACTCAGCTACCAGTAGAATTGGAAAGGCTCCCGAACTTAACCATACTTTTTCTATACGATAACAAACTATCTACCATTGATCTTCGCCGTCTGGAAGGGTATCCTAAACTTCAAACGATTGACATCTCCGACAACCTTCTACAAACGGTGCTAGTTTCACAGCAGGGTCAGGTCACTCTGCCCCTAGTCAAAACAGTTAGTCTTGGCCTAAACCAAATCTCTCAGATTGATTTCACTCGCTGGAATATGCCGATGCTTCGCTCGCTGCGGCTCGCTTTCAATCGACTGGAGCGTCTTCCAGATCTGTTCAAACTATTCCCCAAGCTTCAAGAGTCGACTGCCTACAGTAATCCACTCCGATGCAACAGTCTCCGACAGCTACAGTCGTACCTTGCGGAGAACAAGCTCATCGTCGATACAACGGCATACGGTCAACCCTGTGTAACGAACTCATCCTTTAAAGTTTCCACTGGAGCGGTTATCTGTTGTATGGAATAACACCTATGCATTGCCGCCTCTTATTGAATTGAACCTTGTAATCTGCCTTATCTCTTATGCTGATGGAAAATAAAACTACATTCATTGGGGTACATTCATCTGGTACGGTTTATTCCTGTCTTCGCCCCGACTCAGACCTACAGAACAAGGATAGCGCGATCGCTTCAGTTGTGAAGCTATTGCGCGATGATCAGATTAAGTTAATGACCGGAATTCGGAAAGGGTCGTATTTAAGAGTATTAGTGCACAATTACCTGCCTTTATTTCCTCTTCACTTCGATTTTTGAACATTAGTCAGGCCTAAAGAGGGCAGTGATATTTAGTTGCGAGTTAACAATGGTGGAAACAATACCAAACTGTATAACCATCGCGTTTGTGGTCGGTACGTGCGAAAAGTCTAACCGATAGTGTAGCATCACCTGAGCCTAAAGAAACTGCATCTTCCTTACCTTCTTTCGCTAGCAAATGTATGGCTATGGTCTGTTACTTCTTCCGTGGGAAATGCTGAACCTAGACCGTGTGTTCGCGAATTGGCCATGTGTAATTACGATAAGCTGAACTTCTCCGCCGACGGTCGGCAACGTCTACGGGCATCCGCTACCATTATGCAGGATGTGTTTACGGTACAAGTAAACCAGCTTATCACCCCCTACCCGGACGGGGTGCTTTTGCTGCTGTTCGACGAATACGTCAACACAGTTCAATACTGGAAGTACTATGAGCGTTTTTTTCGAATTCCAGCCGGCTGTAAACTGTCAGATATTACAATTAGAAACGCACCGCAGTTGCAGACGGTAGCCGTTGCCGCACCAAATGATCAATTGCTTACACTTTCTTTATTCAGCACCGGGATGGTAAGCCTTCCCGATTCGTTCCGGAACCTAGTGGGTATTAGAACACTGTTGTTGCAGGAGGGTGTGTTGCAAACGGTCAGCCTAGATCCGCTCGTCAACAGCTCAAATCTTACCGTGCTCATGCTGGGCGCCAACCGTGTGAACCAACTCGTAGTCAGCAACAATCGCGACTTGGTCCTCCCAATACAGGACTTTTCACTGGCAGACAATCTGATTGAGTACATCGACGGTGCGTTTTTTACCCCACTGAAGCATCTTGCCTACTTTACCCTGGAAGGTAACCGACTCCAACGAATCGACGGACCGATCGTCAGTTTCCCTCGATTGACAATTTGTCACTTAGAAAATAACCAGATGACCCACTTAAATGTATCCAACTGGCGAGCACCAAAGCTAGAGGAACTTTTCATGAGTATCAACAACTTGACTCAGCTACCAGTAGGATTGGAGAGGCTCCCGAATCTGATCGGACTTCAACTATCATACAACAAACTATCTACCATTGATCTTCGCCGTTTGGAAGGGTATCCTAAACTTCAAACGATTGACGTCACCGGCAACCTTCTAAAAGCGGTACGAGTCTCACAGCAGGGTCAGGTCTCTCTGCGCCGTCTCCAAATGATAAATCTTGCCCAAAACCAAATCTCTCAGATCGATTTCACTCGTTGGAATATGCCGATGCTTCGCTCGCTAACGCTCGCTTTCAATCGACTGGAGCATCTTCCAGATCTGTTCAAACTCTTCCCCAAGCTTCAGAAATCGGTTGCCTTCGGGAATCCATTCCAATGCAAAAGTCTCCGACAGCTACCGTCGTATCTTGCGGAGAACAAACTCACAGTCGATACAACGGCTTACGGTCAACCCTGTGTAACGAACTCATCCTTTACAGTTTCTACTGGAAGGGTTATCTGTTGCTTCGAGTAAACCTAAAGTGTTCTGCCCTAGATTGAAATCAACATGATAACATGTCTTATATCTTATGCTGGTGGAAAATAAAGAATCAGTTGTTGATGTATTTTCGCCTGGTGTTTTTTATTGCTGATTCTGGTGTAGTTTATTTCTTACAGCACAACGTTAGCGATCCTTTCAGAGTGACATACCCGCTAGTGCAATCCTCCGGGTCCTGCGGTAGTCCTAAAATGAGCCTACCCGCCATGATGTTCTCCGTCAATGCCTGTACGGTGGTACACGGTAGCGGATTGTACTCCAAACCGAACGAACCGAGCGCAGGGAATGCCGCGACCAGCCTTGGTACGGTCGTGAAATTGTTGTGCGATAAGCTGATGTAGTTAATGGCCGGCAGATCCAAACCGGACGTGTTGAAGCGCGCGAGCGCACAGTTCTCGGCGTACAGTGTGGTCAACATCGGTAGGCTGACGGGACGCGACGCTCGAATGCCGCGGGCCTCCTTGTTGTACGAGAGGTCGATCGAGTTCAGATTGGGCAGGCCATTGAACGGAGCGAGGTCTATGCTTTTGAGCAGATTGTTCGACATCGCCACCAGCTGCAGGCTGGGGAAGCGTCGCAAGCGCTGCGGTATAGCCTGGAACTTGTTGTTGTCGAGAAGGAGTCGCTGCAGGTTCGGTGCCGATAGCCACTGTAAATCGAGCGTTGTCAGATTGTTGTTCTGTAGGTTCAAAAAGTCGACGGCCGGCCAGGTTACGGTGCTTTGAGCGGCGATGGTTAGCAGGTTGTTGTAGCCTAGATCGAGCCCACGTAACGCTCCCAGAGAGACGAACGCGGTCATATCAAGTGCCTCTAGTAGGTTATTGTGCAGGTACAAGTTCTCGATGGCTAACGTGAACGGTGTTTTGATGGTCGTAGGCACAATCGAGCGAATCTCGTTGAAACTCAAATCGAGCGTATCAAGCTTGAGATTGTTGGTGAAAAGATCAAATGAAAACTCCTTTACCGTACACCGCGTTATAGTGAAATCTTCCAATAGTTCCAGGTTACGGATCGTCGGTGGAATGTGAACCAACGGACAGACGCCAATGTACAGCTCAGATATATTTAAGCTAGGCGCAATCACCACCTGGTTCAGTGACGGTGCGGTATAGACAGAAATCACATTCAAGCTAGTACCGGGCAATATCTGAAACACTTGCTCGTTGTACTTGTAAATCTCAATCTTGTTGACAAACTCGGCCATACGCTGAAGGAACACCCCGGATGGGTTTTCCGGCATCCGGACCAGTTCGACGCTGATCGCATAGAACACTCCCGGTGGGATCTTGCGCAACGTCGCTATTCCGTCCGAGGACATGTTGAGGCTGGCCAGCATGCAGGTATTCGCCATACCCATTATACACTGCCCACTGCAAGGCAGCACCACCCAAGATGAGATCAAAATGGCCACCAAGAGTGCACCTGAAATCCACGTCCCTCGTCAGCATAGTTGTGAACAATTTGTTATTACCAAATTTACCCTGGTACTGCCACATGTTTCCCGATGTGTATTATTTTTTGGCGACACTCTTACTAGATGACAGCAACAAAAGCAAAACGCAACTAATGGTAAGCGCGCAGGTTGGCCGTTAAAATAAATCCTCCTTTTGCATCGCCCAGACTTTGTCCTGTTACAATCAATCAAAAGATCATTAATCGCAGCAGTGTTCACGAGACCGAAGCCGAGTTGCTAATCGGTAGCTGATGAAGGAAACGGCCATGTCTAGAAAATAACAAACGATTACCTCCACGAATGAATGACATGTTTTAAGCTAATTTATTGTAGCTTATAAATGTATCTCCTTTAAAACGTTATACAATCTTTGAAACACATGTCCAAATGAAACGATTACAAATAGATTTCGAGTGGATTAAAAACGAGCGCACGTGGGGCTTTCGTTTACCGGAAGTTCTAAATACACTTCCGGAGTTGGAAAGTGTCATGCCTACTTAGGAGCTTAATAAGCGGGTGTTAAATGTTTTAATTATTAATAAAAAAATATGCCATAGGGAGAATATGACTGTATGGAGAAAAAAATTGTCCTCAGCAACAATCCAGGAAATGGAAATTATGTATGTAGAAAAGAAAATACACGATTGCACATTTCAGAATAGGGGGTTAATGTGTCAGTGACAGAATACCAATGGAAATTTTCAAGAAAAAAAAGAACCAGGAAACAAAAGGGTTACAAATACGGATGCTTTCACGCACAAAGATGCGCCTCCATCTGCCGTTTGCCAGGATTGTCGGAGCCTTTGTTCGATTGCGTTCTCTACTCATTCCCTCTCGGTACTGGTTTTTCTTCTCGTTTTTTTTCTGCATTTGCTCTAGTGAATGAATTCTTATGTTAAACTACTTCCGCCCTTCCACGCGGTGGAATGTAACTGAAAACCGTGAGAAACGGTTCTGGCGACGATTGCTCTCGCTTTTGTAGCCGCTCCTTCCGCCGGAAAGCAGGAATGCTATTGAAAATTGTTCCGTGTGCCATAATTTTATTCCGCGTCCGTGCAAGATTCCTCTAATGGAGGCGATGCGGGAGCGACGTGACACCTTCAAGGACGTTTCGTCGAGGAACGTTGAATGCAATGACGTATGGTATGCTGTGAGAGACAGCATGGTTGCTTTTATTTCCTCTTCAGGTCAGTTTAATGTAATGACGTTTCTGTTTTGAATACATACATTGCACTCCACGTTCCAATATGATAAAGAAAGGAAATCCTAGATGCCTTAATAACAAAAACTCTTTATTTGTTATTTAAAGGCAACCGACGTAATTATTAACATTGTCAGCATGTGCGCCGTTATTGAACTCCTTCTCGGATCGATCGAAGTGTGACTCTTTGATCCTATTCCTTCCAGAGGAAAGAAATCCAAAGGTTGCTTTGACCGTTGTTGCTTCATTTTCATCAGAGGAGTCGGTCAACAAAATCGGTCCTAGGATTCCGAATGGGTGTAAACGTGTATCAGACCAAAGCCGTCAGAGGACCTTCAAGCCGCAACATCAGGCGTGGTTTTAAACGTGCACCGAGCACGCGAACTAGTGATTAAAATTTGCATAAGGACGAAGTCCTTGCTCCGGATACCGCAAGTGTACAGAAACACGCCGGGGTACTGCAGAGAGTTGTACGAGATTGCAAGGAAAGTTCCGTTGTTAACCGTACGGAAATGCTCGCCGTGTTGTGGTCCTTGATGTCCGGAAAAGTCTGACCCCTACGAGAATAGAACATCGTCCATCAACTTCAGAGAGTTTGAAAGCGAAACCGGGAACAAGCCGTGCAGGTGCAGGTGTGTTTTCCCCCAACGGAATTTGGTTACGAATATACATTATGAAGTACAAACCAAAACGAAACAAAAGACCAAACACGAAATCTAGCGAAACCGTATCAGTTTCGCTGAAATGGTACTATGCAAGGAAAAGCGACACAAGAAAAACTTCATCATTATGGGTGCAAAAAATAGAGCTTAAGGTATGCAAAGAAGGGGTTGGAAAATGCTTTCACTGAAAGACCACCATCGCGCGAAGGCTCCTATCAGTGCCGCACGGGAAGGTGCCCAAAGAATTTCCCTCCATTTCCACTCATTTACGTGGGTAAAACCGTTTGCTTGTCCTCTCCCGGACGAAAGGGTTCATTACAGGCGAATAAATTTTCCCATCGCTAATGGTGCTGTGCATCGCACTTCGAAAAGACGGGCGTGGTCCTAGGAAAATCCTTTCCCGATGGAGTGCACTGCGGAACAATGGCAGCGGCACCAACAGCAGGACCGCCGTCACCAAAGTTCAGGGTTCGCGTGGCAGGAAAATTACAACTATTCTTGCATCTATTGCCTTCCCCACATTGGCCAACGACAGTGGACGACAACAGGCTGCTGCTATATTGTGTCCGCGTTTGGCATGGGATAATTCTACGCGCGAAAAACGGGGCCCACTTTCCAGCGTTGGAATGTGCCCGAAAGTGGAACGAAAGCGGGATGCCTTGGAAGCAAAATGGAGTTGTTTGCATATTAATTCATCGCATCGATGAACTCATATCATACTGGCGATCCTCGCGGAAGAAACGACTAGTTAAATAACTTTGGAACTGACATATTTTCAATCATTTTGTGCCACAGGATAGATTGCTTCATGTTTTTTTTTAAATTTAAGACCATTTTCCAACTCCGTTTAAATTGTATACTTTCCCTACATGATGAGTGGCTCTGTTGCAACATCTTTTCTAGTGAGTTCTCGTAGAAACCTTGTTCTTTTTAATTGGAAAATATATGGAAAAACAACTCCTAAGCTGCTGTTAGATAAAAACATCGTTACTGTTGCAAGACCTCAGTGCACTTCTGATGGTGGTGCAACATCCTACGGCGGGGGAAAATGGCGACATAATAATCCTTTCGGTTCCGGCATTCGCCGAGACTAAGCCCAGGCTGCCCTCGCATGCATAATGATTCGTAAAAGGAACCGGTAACAAACGGTGTTTTCCCATCCGAGTGTCCCCATCCGAGTTCCTTCCCCCCGAGTGTTGACGTCGGTAGCGGGAACTCTAAATTATGTAAATCCTTTTCATTCCGATGAAGGCATGCGCCCACTGTGGACGGCTGAATGATCCGCCATGCACCAATTAGCACTCCTCGGCCTTGTAAAAAGGATGAGAAGGCTGACCGGTGGTCATCGACCGGTTCCGGGTGCAGTTGAGCGAAACGCGCCCGTTCCTAGCCTCCGATCGACTTGTAACCGATCGAACGATGACCAATACCGTTTTCCGCACGAACCCTATGTTGTCTAATTAGCGGCGTCCTCGAGCCACCCGGCAACTGGTTCCATTTCCGGCACGTGCATTAGTCACGGCTTGGTGGTCATGCGGTCGCCACAGGATGCGCAGCCGGCAGGAGAAAAGCCGGCACTGGAATAGAAAACATGCTTTACAGCTGGTTATCCATTTTCTCTCCAGCATAAACATTCTCTCTCGCTCCAAAAACACACGCTGGAATCGGTTTTCCGTCGCGCCAACCGTTGGCAATGCGGGGCAAAGCGGATGACTCAAGAAAACTCCGTTTTCCACACAACGACCCCACTCCATTTGTGTCACTTTTTCCCTCGCTGTGGGTGTGCTAAGAATAACGAACGTCCTTGCCCGTGCGGGGCCGGAAAAAATCGGGCGATATCGGCCGATACCTGCGAAAGAGAAACCCTTCTCAACAGTCCCTCTGGCGCAGCGGATAGCGCGTTGGACTTCTAATCCAAAGGTCGTGGGTTCGATCCCCACGAGGGATGATGTTTGATGATAATTATTATAATATACACTATTGTAAAATTTATGGTAGAATGATACATAATTTCTTTATCATTTGTGCTCGAGATAAAGATGTTGAGATTGTGTTCTCTTCTCTCTCTCAAAATGTATGTATGAATTTGATGATTCAATAATCTGCTTTCAAGTACTTTTCTTCAAGTTCTTTATTCAATTAATATTCAAAGGCAATTTGTGTGAAGAACCCGTAATCTTTATTTTTTGGAATGGTTAAGTTTTTATTTCTTTGTGAAAATCATACTAGTTTGGAAACAACACATGTTATCACACATTTTATAATGAATGCGTAGAATATGGAAAATAAATTAGTCCAAATTTTACTACATGGATACAAGGACAATACAAAAAAAGAAGATATATTCCTTATCGTTCTCGGGTAGGAGAGAAAGGAAGGATAGAAATAAATGAAAGAGTATCATAAAATCATTGCCAGGATGAACGAACGATCATAATATACGCGAGAAAGGCAACCTTCTTTTCTGTTGTCGGTGTCCTGCTTGGTTTTCTTTGATTGCACGTGGATATCATCATATCCCTTCTCCTGTTCTCTCCTTCCGACAATCATTCCTACCGCCCTTCCACAAGCTCATTTTTGGATAATAAAAACAAAGGGCAACAAAAAAGAAAATGTTGGCAACCTTAAAGGCGCTCCACTTACGCCTGGCACACATTGATTTCGGCTTGCCGCACTGCAATCGATAATCCTCCGGTCCTGAAACGCACCGGAAGCCCACCCACGCTCCATCCCCGAAACACTCCTGGACGGAGCTTTGGCAAAGGCCGGCGAGCCCTGCGCTAGACTTGGTGACGCAGCACGGAAAGGATGTGACTCAGAACGTTCAGTTACGACCACTTCCTGGGGTATGATTACTGTTAACGATTGGGCCGCTGCGACACACGGCACGAAAGGTAACCTTGCAGACAGTTGAGGGAATGGTGGCGTGAAGACGGGAATAAGGGAAACGGATCCGTCCGTCACTGCGGGCTTGGAGTGCGATTTACCCGTTTGTGGTCGTGTGTGTTTGCGTGGCTCGTTTGAAGGAAGTGAGGTTAAACTTTCCTGAAGTAAGACACACCTTCGCGCACAAGGGACGACAACGAACGTGGCAAGTTACGTGACCGGAAGCAGTGTTCCTCTTCCTTCGGCTACTGCTTCACCGGTAAGCTTAAGCCTCAGTGTCGCATCGAAAGCTTTTTGTCGAAGCAGAACACGGCGTAGGAACTTTGGACGAAGAGCTCTATAATCCACTTCCGTCAGGAGCTCAGGTGAATACACGCCATGGCTTTCTGATGGCTCCGTAGCGTGGTTACGCGATACAGCTTGCCGAAGATCTCACATTCAATGTTGATCTCAAACTAAGGCTATGCGGACGAGGTAATAGCGCAAGGGCACTAACGTGCAGGTTTTATAGCTTCTCCCCAGTATGATTTGAACAATCGATAAAACCCAAGTGGATGGTTGGGTATCGATTTCTCTTGTTTCAAATAGGAAGTTTTGCTCACGCACGAAATCGAAATCAATCACAGTAGCAACCAACTATTTAAAGGAATGTAATTATGGTTCAAAAAAGCTCCATGCATTCATATGGCGTCGTAATAGTCACCCGAAATATAGAATATTGCTTTTCTAAAGGAAAAAAACACATTACAGCGTAGTGACATACCGTAAATCATCTCTCTTATTTGTCATTTAACATTAACCAGGTATGGTATTAGCATCAGCTTTAATCTTACGTTTATGACGTTTGCTATACAATCCCTCATTAGGATCAGTACGCCACGAGAGAGATGTCGAACAATCTCCTATCCCGTGTTCCCCGTCGGTTGGTAAACTGTGTAACGTGAAGTAGACCACAGCCGATAGGTTTATGTGATAGTTTTCTTCCTCTCATTTGGACAGTACTGCTGCTCCGTTCTCAGGACTCCTACAACGCGGTGGTCGATGGTGCCCCGTGTTTACGGGACTATCCGGGATTTTGCACGCTGGCCGAAATTTCTTTCCATCAGCAAAATTGGCAAACATCGTTCCTAGAGGCGATCGGCGCGCAATATCGAAATGTGGTAGTCAAGCGAGTTTACCTGCCCGTACATTTCCAGATGGAACGGTTTTTGGAAGCGACGGCGGTGTATTTTGATGAGTGCAAGTTTCAACACTATCACGAGCGCATCTTGCCGATTACGCACATAGTCACGTACAGTGCCGTTGCAATAGATCATGCAACTAAATTGAAGCACCTTCAGCTCGCCCCCAACGAGTATCTGGAGCGACTGCAAATCGTCGACAGTGCCATCGAAAGCGTCCCGAAAACGGTGGCTAACCTGAGGAAGCTACAGTTCCTCGTCATAGACAAGGCGCTGCTGCAAGTGCTTGACCTCAATCTATTCTGTACGCTACCTCATCTGCGTTCGTTGCAGTTTGTCGACAACCGGATCAGCCTGTTGCTTCCTGCTGATCCCCAAAATTGCGCCTCTTCGCTGAAAGACTTAGATCTGAAAAATAATCATCTCACTAACCTAAACCTGGCCACCTTCGTGCCATTTGCTGATCTCACACGACTGATATTCGACGGAAATGGGATCTTTTCCGTGTTCACTTCCACCGGCATTACATTGATCCATCTGTCGCTCTTGTCACTGATGGGGACCAGGTTGAGCTTCTTCGACATCGATCAACTTTTCCTTCCAGAGTGTTCAGCAATCGACCTAACTAACAATCGGCTAAATCCGGTGCCAAAATTTAGCAATACAAGTGTGCCCAACCTACAGGTCTTAACACTTAAAGGGAATCAGCTGAGCACGGTCGATCTAGCGAATTTCGAAGAGCTGCAGCAGCTGGCGCACCTGGATCTGAGCGAAAACCTTCTGACGTCCGTTTATGCCAGCAGGCCTGTCCATCTGCCTACACTCAATCAATTAGATCTGGGAGGGAATCGCCTCTTAATGTTGAGTACGCAAAATTGGGACTTTAAAAATTTGGCAAATATCATTTTGGACCGCAACCTATTCGACCAAGTACCAACGCAAATCCTTCGGAACGGTGTTACCCTGCGTTTGAGTATGCGATCCAACCCGATCCATTGCAGTTCGTTGAAGAAGCACACGGTATTTTTAAAGTTTCCAGGTCAAATATTGTATGTTACGATGTTCGAAAACTGTACACTTGCAAACTTTACTGGATCCGTACAAGTAGCGGTTTCTAATTATGCGTGCTGTATGAAGTTGTGATATTGGAATGTTATATGAGGGTTCATATCGAAATCAAGACATATGAATATCAAAAGAATAAAAAGAGAAGGTGCAACCCAAAGAACTTTATTTAATCCCGTTGTCAACATCCTATTGTACCATCCTCTCAACAAGTACTTCCTGCTTATATCCAGCTTATGAGTAGCCTTACCAGTACATTTGAGTTTATGTTTTACTGCGAAAAAGCCTTCCTGTAGGTCCGTCAAACTCCATTGGCTTGGAGCCTAGTGTGTGACCCACAAGAGCGCACATTGAAATCACAAATTCGCAAAATGTCTGCTGCTTAGAAACTCGTTTGGTTAAGGATTAATTAGCATAAATAAAATAAGAAAATAAAACAAAAAATTAACAATAATGTCGTACTAGAATAAAAGTTTCTAGATATAGGTAATTCAAACGTATTCATGAACGAGTGTAATCTAATTCCCATTGAATTATTTTGGAAGCAGTTTGAGGACTTATTAGAATCCAATTTTGAATACTGCGGGTCCCTAACCATAACTAATACAAATTAAAACGGTAGACTCAGAATGAAAAAAAAAGTCAAAATACATTAGTTGCGTACCCATGCTTCTATATAAATATTGCTGATAAATAAGATTGATATTACAGTAAGCAGCACAGATCAGCTTAAGCTGGTGAATATTTGCAAGTTTGGCAAGTGGTGAGCTGAATCTTATCTTGGGGTAAAAAACAAAGTTTTACAATTGAGAATTGTACACTTTTTGTTAATATGATGTAATTGTTTTCTCCTACTGAACTACCCATCATCCAATTAGAAAGCCATTTTTATTCAATCCAACGATTGCGATTTAAATATAAAGCTGTGGTTGTTTGTTACTTACAAAGTATTCCTTGGTCAACAATCATGACATCAAGTAAGTAACATATACGAATCTTTTTCCGTCTTTCCTAAGGCTGATAGTGTAAAAACGGTATTGTTCCAGTTCTGTGTTGGTGCATATTCTGGATGATCATCTATTTAGATGCTCCAACCACCGGCCAGGAGTGTGTTCCTACCTTTAATGGCGCGTGCACATTCTCCCAAATCTCTACGACTAAAAATGGTTGGGCATCATCAATACGGACAGCATCGTATCCAATAATAATTGTGAACAAACTATTAATACCAGCTTCTCCAAAAGCACTTCCTTCTTTCATCCAGATTGGGGGAAATCTTTCTAAGTCTTTGGAATTTAAGCTTTACCATGAGAAGGTAGTGGTGTTGACTCGTCAAACTCAGTTGACTTCTCTGAACATTAACAACTGCCCCTTCTTGGAGCAGCTGGCCTTGGAGTCTAACGATTATTTAGCTGAGCTGATTGTTTACAACGGCTCGATCAAGTACCTTCCACCGACCATACGAGACATTAGAAATCTGAAGGTATTGAACGTACGCTATACGCAGCTAACGAAGTTGAACTTGAATATTTTTTCCGAGTCACAAATGTTGAAAGAAGTCACCGTGAACAACAACATGATACGCGACATAGTGGTCCCAAACCGAACAGTATACATAGAATTTCTGTCGATCAGTGAAAACCGACTGGCCACGTTGAACATGGCCCTTTTAACGCAGATTAGGAATCTCACGCGTTTAGATGTCAGATTCAATCAAATTGTTCAAATTTGGAGCTCGGAAGCTGTTCTGTTGCCTGCGTTGTCATACTTGGCCATTGAGAAAAACCATTTGGCATCAATTCAGCTAAAATTAGTGAAAATTCCAAAGTTGGCTTTCTTTTTTGTAGGAAATAACAATCTCACAACATTCCCGACGAGCCTTAGCAAATTTCCGATGTTGAGGTCCATCAATCTGTATCGCAATAATTTAACTTTTTTAGATTTGGCTGTTTTAGGCAACTTCCCAAATCTAGTGATACTAGACATAGAAAGAAACCAGCTTGCATCCATCACAACTAAAAGCGCTCTCCAGCATGAGGCTATAGAACAGCTGCATTTCAGCTCTAACAGGCTCAGAACGGTTAACTTTACCGGGTGTAGCTTTCCCAAATTAAGATACATAAATTTAGCTAATAACCAAATTACCACGGTGCTTCCTAACATATTCATACAGTTTCCAAAAGTATCGCTGTACGTAACAGAAACCAATATGTCTTGCAGTGATTTGTCTAGCTATACGAGTGAAATTTATAACCTACGGTTAGAGGTTGATACCGCGTGGGGAAGTAATGTATGCTCCACAGGGGCGCACATTCAAATCACGAAGTCAAAGAAAGCCTGCTGCTTAGAAACCCGATAGATTAGCCATTTTGTACTGGAATAGAAGTTTCTAGATTCAGGTAATCAAACGTTTTCATAATGAAGTGTAATGGAATTTAAATTGAACTGTTTTGCAGGCAGTTTGGGGGCAAATTAGAAACCCATTTGGTGTCTCAAACAGTTCTACAACCTCAACCAACGCAAATAAACGCAAGGTTCAGAATGAAAAATATTGTAGCAAAAATTATTACCTACATTGGTGTGAATGATTTGATTTCTATAAATACGGTTAAATAACGAGATTGGAGTTGCAGTAAGAAGCAATTCAGGTATAGGTGGTGAACGTCTATTAATGGTTTCTGTTTGTTCTTGACAATGCATTTGTTAATCGGAACGACATTAGCATGGCTGTTTGTAACCAGATCCAGTGGAAATCTCTGTGGCGTTGGTACGGTATGTCGTATTACCGAGTTGGACCTCCAATCCATCCCTGGCAACAGCTTGAGCGTACTCGAGCAGCAACCGTCCACCAAATACTTGTTCATCCAGATTCAACGACTACTGGTCGGCTCCGTTGCAGTGGCCGACCTGATAGTGGGCGCCTCCCAGGTCGCCGAATTGCTGATGTTCAAAAAGTTTCGCGAAAATACGCTACTACTGCCCAGTGCACTCACACTGAAGGAATTAATCTTACATGATGCAGTCGCGTTGGGGGATTTTACTGCCGGGATGAACTCGTACCTGGAAAGGCTTGAAATAGATAGATGTGCGATGACCATCATTCCACCGTCTGTGCGTAATCTAGTAAAATTAAAAGACATCTCTGTAAAACATTGCGCTATCAGGATATTGAATCTGGCCCTGCTCGTCCAGCTCAAACAATTGGAAACCGCCATGTTCATGTGGAATCAAATCAGCAGCATTTATCCAGCGCAGCCTTCGATCATGGAGAACTTTGACTCGCTGATTCTATCCCATAATCAGCTCAGACAGCTCAATATGAGTGCATTGTTGGGTCTGCAGCGAATGCGCACCCTTGCCATCGATAATAATCTGCTAGTTCACGTTCACTTTGGAAACCAAGGCATTGTAAACTTTCCTCGACTAAGTACGCTTGATCTGTCCAACAACGTTCTTCAGAATCTCTCGTTCGTGCAGTTGAGAGCCCCCAACTTGGAGAGCCTGCAGCTATCGTCCAACGAGCTTACCACCGTCCCGGGACCATTGCAGAGGTTTCCCAAGCTGGTCACCCTAGCGCTCAGCGGCAACGCACTGTCGTCGGTCAGGTTCGTGGATTTCCGAGGTCTCGGCCATCTGGCGCATCTGGAGATGGATAAAAATCGCTTGCAAACATTAGACGCCACCACCGCCTTACAGCTGCCCCGGCTCGTGCTGCTAAAGTTGTCCGGCAATCGGCTGCAAAGCGTTAACCTGGACAAACTTTCCCTGCCCCGCCTCATCCAGCTGGATGTCAGCTTTAACCTGCTAACGGACGTCCCGACGGTGTTCGACCAGGACTTCAAGCTTCTGCAGGTAGTCGCCGTCGTGGGCAACCCGTTGACGTGTGCCACGCTGGAAACGCACCGGTCCTACATCGCAAAGGAGATACTGATTCCCAAGTGGCTCCTGACGGAGGCGGAGCTGTGCTCCACCGGGCAACTGTTTGTACTCAACGAAAAACGTCGTGCCTGCTGTGCACCTTGATGATATGGTGGAAATAAAAAGAAGCTTCCGAGCGGACACCATGGATGGCTGGGTAAGCTTGTCGATGTCGTTTACTTTGACCCGTCTATGATCGCGCCTCCGAACTAGAGGGATTTATAGGTGCTTAACTGCTGGCGTGTGTACTGAACCATTTCAAACCTGAAGCCAAACCCTGTGTTTTTTGCGAAAAACGGACACAATCAATAGTGGCTAGACACGCGCAGGTGGTAATTATGTATTCCAAAGTTACCTCGTTGCCGAATGGCGCTCGGTTGCGTGTCGACACTAATGGAAGTTATCAGTCAGAAATAGGCTCGACCCCGCTAAAATAGTTCCACAGAACCATCGCTTTGGCGAGGTGTCGGTGACCGAAGCGGAGTGTTTCCCACCACGGCACGAAACTGACGCCATCATTCACCGAATAATCTGAAAACGCGCCCATCCGGGCAAATAGAAATGGATATTTCAAGTCCTGGGACACTCGGACAACATATTTGCTCCACCATTCCCTAACCTAACGCAAAGCACACCGAAAGGATACAACAAAATGTGTCGCTAATAGGAGGTTGTGTTTTGTTGCTTTTTTTTTTGCGTGCCCTCGAGTCCCTCCATGTTGCCATTTCGGGGTGTGTCCCATAAAGAAAACGGCTAACCCGACACATTTTGCTGCAGGTTCTAGAGGTGAACATTTTGATGACATCGCCATGGTATAGGAAAAGTATCGATCTCTTCGCTTTTCGAGCGTTACTTAGTTAGATTGAATTTTCAAGCGCTTTCGTAAATGAGCTAGTTTGTTTTAAGTACTTTTATTTTACGGAAGAGATACTTTACATGTAATTTAAACTTTGTTTATTTGATAGTTTTTTGAAAATTTTAGTTGTTTTTAATCATCAAATCGTCTTTCAACGATTGCGGAAATGAGGAAACATTGGCAAACAAATTACATTCGGTAGAACTCTCAATCGTCGCTGCGGAGAAAAGAAAATCTTAATTATTCTATGCGGGTGTCGCGGCCAATGTAACCGTTAAAAACATCACGGCAAAGTGGGAAAACGCAGGGAAAACGACCCTGAAGCGCACGGTTTGTTTGGTCGATGTTAATGGGTTACACGCAAAGGTCCACCGTAGTTCTTTTTCTGATAGTAATTCGTTTTTAGTAGCTTGTCCTGGCGTGCCGGGAGGGTCGTTTTCCCTTTTCCCGGTACAACTACGCGTGAGTTTTTTTCTTTTTATTCTGGTTCGGGGTTTTCGCGCAGGACGAGGACGAATGGGAAAGGTAAATATATACACATGGCAAAAAAAGTTAACCCAATAACGAGCAATACCGACGGTACTGCGGAATGTTGCTTCCGGTGACCTTTCTGGCGAGTTTCCGCGGTCATGAAACCACCCTATGTGTGTGTGTTTGTGTTTGAAATTTGTCGCAAAACTATTATCGAAACAAATGCGCGCCCCGTCACCGGAGGGATCCACCGATATCAACAACGGGAAAGTCATAAAATGGTAATCAATGCAAGCCAACAGGGAAAACCTCGAATGGTATGCGAGAGTTACTAACCGCAAGTGAAGGGACGATTGAACCCTCCGCGAAGGACCGGACCGAAGTCGAACAGACGAGCAAGAAATCGGATGGAAAACCCACGTTTTCACCAAATAAAAAATCCCTCGCACGAACCGAGTGGAAACGGGGAGGAAAATCGGTCAATATGGGAAGGTGATTAGTTTCTGTTTCTGTGAAAGTCGCCGTTTAAACGAGCCTTTGATCCTCGATTGCGGTAGGATAATTTATGTAAATCAACTCTACCCCAACTGAGGACGGCCACAACAACCAATTGGGACTGGGTTGCCAATGTTCTCGTACGCCAAATGTTTATGTTCATTGACGGGCCCATCGTAGCAACCTTTGTTACGAGAACCCATTTTTCTTCTACTGTTCTGAATTGTTTTTGTTAAAGTGTTCGACATAAAACCGTCTCTTCTCTGTGACAGAACATAAATTTTGTGAAGCGTTGTCCGTTACTATGTAGCACGTAGTCGGGATAGGAAATAAAGTTGTAGAAAATTTGGGGATGTAAAACACGCGTCTTTCATATTTTCAGATTTTCATTGCTATTCTGAATGTTGGGCGCTTGGGTAATTGGATTCAATTTGAACATTTGGCCAAAAGTAACGCACCCGCAAAAGCTGATCCATATGCCACGTGATGCAAATCTCACGAACGGTTGGACCCCTTCTGGCGTCTAGGAATCACTAGGAAAATATTACTTATTATAATCTTACGTTAAATTGTGCACTTGACAGCGCTACCCGGAAGTCAGAGGTAACGAAGTGGCAACGAAATTCTCTCGAATTTTTCCCGCTGATGTTAATAAACGGGAAGCAGAGTAAACTTCGGTGTGCCTGCTAACCAAAAAGAACTGAAGCAAAGAAGGCCTGCTTTAAGGAGCTTTCTTGCGTCTTGAAGGAGCATTTTCGTATTTACATTTGGTGCCTTTTTATATGAAGCTGGCACAACCTACCCCGACCGTGGGGTTGGCATCGTCTCGTGATGTCGAATTTGATTCGACATTCTTCGGTTGTCCAAGCCATTTATTTACATCGGGGTTCGCATGTACCCCTCAAATGCTCGTGGGATATTGGGCCCAAGAATGGGTTGCTGCGATGGACGAGAGGCACGATAGAGCAGGCTGGGTGATAATGCAAGCGGGAAAATTGTATGTATGCCTAAGGATGCACAGCGAGCAAATCGCCTTGGCGACGACGTCCTGGCGATGTGCTTCCATTCTCAGCTTGCCTGCTGCCGGAGCCGCCCGATGCTGCTGCTGTCGTTGGCACGAGACAATGCAAAATAAATAGAATTCGCAACTCAAGCAGGACACTTGATGAACGATTTTCCGTTTGCTGAACTCTTCGGTCACCAGCGAACGGCTTTCCACAGGCAACCCCCGTAAGCCCCTGGGAGCGTCGAGAAAAGCTCGACGAGAAATTGTTGACTCTTAAACAGTGGCAACCACACGGCTCTTGCGGTCTCTACGATCGAAAGGCTTCGGGGCAAAGTCGGTTATTGTACGCGTCTCAGCGACGGCAGTCAAGTGGTCTGCCTGGGTTTGAATAATATCAAGTGGATTTTTAATCGGCTCTGCGTTGGCGCTTGCAAATTTTCTTCCCGACAACAACAATATTCATGGCCGGAAATATTCTCATGCGCGTGCCATTCAGTTTTAAGTTCGCTTCGCTCAGGGAAATTATTTGCTGCAACAGGAAAGTTATCATTAAATTTGATGTATTTTTACTTGATAGAAAAACGTAAATAAAATTGGCGAAGGCCAAAAGTGGGTTAAAAAGTGACGATCAAATACTTGTAATTCCGTATTCAGCATACAATTTTCAGCGCGTTAGGTTGTCGGTCTCTTTTTAAATTGATAATATGGAGCCGAGGCATTCACGACCTTCGATAGCTCAGTTGGTAGAGCGGTGGACTGTAGAAGCAATGAGTTGATAGAAATCCATAGGTCACTGGTTCAAATCCGGTTCGAAGGAGAGATTTAAAAACTTTTTTCGATTTCATTTTTTTAATGATTTGACAAAAACCTTTTAGTTTAGTTATATTATTTATTTTATATGTTTATAATAATTTATTTTAATAGGATTGGTTTTGTTGCTGCACATGCAGCTTCAAATTCACTATGGTTTTCTCTCGAATGATTATTTTTCATTTATAAGAAAAATATGCACGTGGTTTTTGACAGATGATCGTAGTAACATAGTAACCGGCAAATACATAGTTTGAACAGCGCATGCCTTTTGAAACAAGAAAACACAGTATAAAAGCCAAAACAAGTTCTTTATGCGTGTTTGATGTGCGCATTTGAGCGACCTCTGTTCATCACCTTCGATAGCTCAGTTGGTAGAGCGGTGGACTGTAGAGGCATCTCTTAGCAATAGTAATCCATAGGTCACTGGTTCAAATCCGGTTCGAAGGATGGTTGATACTTTTTTTTGTTGACGTTCAGTTTTCAACTTTTTACTTTTAACTTTCGCAAATGTTTATTATGACACTACGTTCGATCGATCGGTATTGCAATTTTTGTGCACGTGAATGCTACTATGCTAATTTAAAACGACTGTACATTTTGCTGACATGTGCTTACATTTGTTTTATTAGCTTATGGATATAATTTTACGCTGTGTGTTGTTGCAACCGCATGCAGGGGATTGCCGAACTTTTCGAAAACGATATCAACTTCCCAGCTCCTTTTGCTCAACAACCTCCTAATTTATGTTCATTATTAGTTATAATCAATTACCGGTCCACTTTTATATTGTTCTTCGTTATGTTTTGACCTTTGCGCTGTCATTTTGCGCAACATTCTGCGGACCTTGCGTTACGTTCTTCCTAGCCAAACATCTGCCTAGCAATCGAATTTCGACCGACTGGCCAAACTTCAAATAAGGGTCATAATGGTAGTACAATAGAAAAAATATAAAACAAAGACAAAGTTAAAAAGTACAAATAAAGTCCAGTAGAAACACCACTGCGCAGTGATTTTTTTTCATCACTTTTTAAAAACTACTCTAGATGCAACGGGGGATACATTTAAAAATCAAACATCGTCAAGGATAAACTATCGTGCTAAGCGTCATAACACTGCCGTCCGCTGGTTGAGAGAGTTTAGGTGCTATTAACAATTTTTCTTCCTCCTTCCGGGGGGCGAACTCCCTTACGCCATTTCTTCGCGACGAGAAGAAACTTCCATTATCCAAAGTTCTGCATACATACTATTATTAAAAATTGGATAATCTTTACACCTTTCATCACGACATTATTTTCTGTTTTTGAGTACTGATTACAATTGCTGTTTTTTTAATGTTTTTTTTTGCCTGGTACACCCACGCATACCCCTCGTTAAATATCGGTTCCAGGCTTGATGCTTTCGATACATGATTGCAAAGAGAAAACGGAAAAAAAGAAACAAAGATAAGTAACCGAAGCGTAAAGGAAAAAAAAAATATGCACATTAAATGTAAATAAAAATGATGAGCTACTAAGAGAAACCTAACAAGCAGAGGTCACCTCGATGGCGAATCGAAAGCTTCCTGTCCAATGGTTGCGCGACCTGTCGTCGTGAGTTTTCTTCCGTCGATCGTTGATCTCTTTTGCTTGCACGCTCCATTACTTGTTGCCACCGGACTCTGGCAGTTCGGTCGCCGGTGTCGACTTGGCCGACGGAGCCGGTGAGCTTTCGATGATCGCAACGAGTGCACCAAGCTTACGCTCCAGATCGAGCTCCTGGTGGCGTCTTAGATGCGCGCGCAGTTGCTTCACGATGCCGCACGATGAGTCCAGCTTGAGCAGCACCTTCTGCGCCTTTGCCCCGGTGGCAGGTGCCGCCGTGTCTAGGACGCGCACCACCTCTCGCAGAAGTGTCATCCAGCGGGCCAGGATCACTTCCTGCGGACTGTTGTCGTTTCCCTCGACTCCGTTGCCGTTAATCGACTCCACACCTGCGCCGCCACCACCACCAAGGCCACCGGTCGTCATCAGTTGTTCCATCTGTGCGATCAGCGTCAGCACGGTGAGCAGCAGAAACTTGCACTTCAGCACGAGCCCGAGCAGCAGGTCCGTGTTGAGCAGCGTCTCGAACAGTGGCAGCAGTTCCGCCGCACTCGCGTACTTCACGTGCAGCTCGAGCTGGGCAAAGAGCGGACTCAGCTGATCCTCGGCGTCCTCCCGATCGCGCTTCGGCAGTGCGACGAGCGTCGCGAGGATCGTACACCAGACCGTCCACCGGGCCGGATGGCCGCTGAGTGCCTTCTGGATGCGCTTCAGCAGCAGCTTGCCCTTGCGAACCGAAAGGAGACGCAGTATGCCCTCCGCATTCAAGCCGGGCAGTATTCGCTCGAGCAGATTCTCGATCGTGTCCTGCTCGACCTCCGACACGTTACCAGCCGCGGCATGCTGCTGCTTCGACGGACCGCCGCCGCCACCGCCACCGGCAACATTGTTCTGCTCGTCGGTGGCCCGATTTTCCTGCTGAGCGAGCAGTCGCTCTTTGGCGCGCTTTTCCTTCATCTGCTGCTTCGCTTCGATGGCCAGCGGGTTCGACATGTCCTCGAGGCGCAGCACCAAGCGGTAGAGGTTCTCCACATGCAGCAGCACCTGGCGCGAGCGGCGCTGATTGGCGGCCGTGTCGGAGGAGCTGTTGTTGCCGCTTCCGGAGCCACTTCCACCGGCACTCGCACCGCCTGCCGCTCCGCCCTCCGCCACCGAACGATCGACCACGACATCCTGATCGATGATTTTTCTCGGCGCAATCACACTGCCGCACTGCAGCTTGCCGAGCGAGTTCTCGAACTGTACCGGCTTGTAGCGACGCGGCTGAATCTCTTTGATGTTGTCCTTCGCCGAGGACGAGTTGTCCGAATTGCGCCGCTCGCGGATCAGCCCGTTCCGGTGCAGCATCTGCTGCGAGAACGGATGGTAGAACGTGTTGTCCTTATGCGCTTTGCTTTCTCGCTCCGCACCACGCTCGCGCTCCTTGCGGTCGCGGAACACGCAGAAGTAGTAGTCGTTGTAGTACGCCGTCTCCTTGTTCAGCTGCGACAGCTGGATGCCGAGCAGCCAGTGTTTCGCGCGGTCGCTCATCATGTTCGCGTACTCGTCGTACTCGAAGTGACGGTTCAGCTTTCCATTTTGCAGTCGATCGCCGCGGCCCTGCTGCTGCTGCTGTTGCTGTTGCTGTTGCTGCTGCTGCATGTTGCCGCCGTGATGTTGGTGGTGCTGTTGCTGCATATGGTGAGGATGGTGGCCACCACCGGGATGATGGTGCTGCATCTGCTGCTGGGGGAAATGATGATGCCCCGGGTGATTATGGTGGCCATGGTGATGATGGTGCGCCATATTGTTGTGGTGATGCGGTGGACCATTCCAGTTGGGCGCCGGAAACGGAGGATGAGGATGGTGGTGCGGCGGCGGCGGCGTCATAAACGGATGGTGCTTAAAGTTTCCGTGGGGCGGTGGCATCGGGGGAAGCACCGGACCGGGGCCCGGGGCACCCGGTGGCACACCCAGCGGCAGCGGAGGTTGCCCCAGACCTCCGGTGGGCGGCGGCTGACGATAGTGCGGCAACATGGGATGATTCTGCTGGATCTCCTCCACCAGACGCTGGCTGAAGCTGGCATTGTTGTTGTTGTTGTTATTGTTATTAGTGCTGTTGTTACTATTGTTCGGCGGAGGTGGCTGGAAGGTTATCGGAAAGGGAAACGGCCCACCGCCGCCAACTCCTCCCTGCTGCTGTTGCTGCTGTCCAGCTACCGGGGGTGGTGGTGGCATGTTCGTCGGGGGAAACCCGAGGGGCGATTGAACCCCTCCTGCTCCACCGAGTAGGGCGGGTGAGGCAAAGGCCAACGGGACAGGAACGGGACGATGAAGCATCGGATTGGGTCCCGGGGGCATCGGTTGCGACTGGCTGGAGCTTGGAGGCGCGAAGCCGGGCGGTGGACGAGGCAGTGGTGTCATTCCTCGTCGCATCTGCTCTTGCTGCTGTTTGATCATGTTTTGCTCGATTTCCTCCAACGAGCAGATACGAATCTGGCTCGGATTTGGCAAAGGATACCGTCCCAAGGGTGCTCCGAAGCGGTCTGGAAAAGGAATAATCCTTGTGATTGAATGTTTCTCTGAAAGCCGACGGCCATCTTTTACTTACCACCAGCTGCTGATCCTGCCGGCACAGGGGTTGATGATCCGATGACCGATGATTGCAATGGAACAGAGACCGGGGGTACAGTGTGGCGTGGTGTTTCCGGTTTGCTGGGCATCGTCCACACGCTCGGGTCGAGCTGCAGCCGGGCCTCCGGTTCCGTATCATTGTCCAGCTCGAAGTTGTCGATCCCGACCGACGAAAAGTTGATGTCCAGGTCGGAATCTGCCCCGGAATCACCGTCCCCTCCTTCGCGCTGGTCCATTCGCACGAGATCCTCGTGCAAATTCTCCCAATCGTCCTCCCGTGCCTGCCCGAACGTTTCGTCGTTGAGTGCATCATACTCCTCCTCCGAGTCGGAACCACGGCCTCCACTGCCGGCACCTCCACCGAGCACTCCACGATTGCGACCGGCCCTACCACCTCCACCGTCGTCATCTTCCCCGGGTAGAGCCGCGTCAAAGCCAAAGAATGAGTCCGACATCTTCGCTACCTTCGCCTCGCCAACTTGCCAGCCAGTGATTCGTCAATCGGCTGCACTGGGGCGGGACCTTACAACGACACAACCTTCGGTCACCTGTCGCTCCCAAGTGGACGACGTCGGCGACGTCGACGGAAGGCAGGAATCGATCCTCGAACACCTCCTACCTCCTCACTCAGTACGACGACCCGCGCGCAATAACACCTGGCAACAACAGCACCGTGTCCACCCGGGGGCACTTCAGCGACCGTATCACCGACGGATTGATCCACTTTGGCTGCAGGTACCCGAGGCGAGCGATAAACAACGAGGCTGCTGCTGCTGCTGCCACCACACCGCACGGCCTTCCGCCGTTTACCACCGCGCCCGGTGGCGAACGATACACACACTCAGCTGCGGCAACTGGTTCGATGGCGCGCTGCTTGGAGATTTCCGCCGTTTTCCGTCACAATTCCGATGCGGCTATTGTTTGCTGGGTTGTGAAATTGCCACAAACGGTGAGGACGGCAATCTCCGTGGAGTACAAAAAAAGGACCAAATCACACGACAGCAGACAATGCGACGGACGTTTTTCTGACAGCACTGCGCGGTTTGACGTCTATCGAGCGGCACTCGATATCTATGACAGCGCGATTATACCTCCGGATCGAGTGCTGCAGCGGGCAACATTACTTGCAAAGAGTTTTGCTCGCATCTGCCTGAAAACGGGTAAAATACTGTTTTTAATTTTTGCTGAACAAGTGTGTATTAATGATGGTAAAAAGAGTACCCGAGGGACATTACTCATCATCGTTCGTTCAGTACGATTTTCAATATAAAATCTCTTTATTTGGGATGCTTTTGCTGCACTTGCGATGGATCTTCGGAGTTTACCACAAGATTATAAACGAACTACAGCATCCTGATCTCGCACTTAGAAGATGCAGCTGACGAAGGAAGGATCCTTTCTGCATCGATGCACGTATTGCAGCGCGCGCTTATCAAATTCCGTTGTCCGATAATGCATTTTGAAAGAGTTTGCGGATCTTTGCAAGCAATAAAAAACAGTATCATCCAATCTTGTACTCAAACACGGTTTCATTTTATTTTCCGATGCGGAATCATGGTTTCGTTTGAAATGTGTATAAAAATACGAAATATTCCCATTTTTCTGTATACTTAAAGCGATGGCGATATTTTTATCTGCTCTCTTGGTGTTTTCAAAAACTCCGGTACTTTCAGTTGCGACTGTTTCTAATAAATGGTCTCACAAATCACATCTGGCATTCTATTTGGTTTAAATATACGTTTCCCAACGACAAACTTGTTTAGTTCTAGCTCTGTAAAAGTATCCTTACTCACTAATTGACTCGATTTGGTTTCACTTAGTTTACTAAAGAAAGTCGAAACGCCACGGCGTACTCGGCCACGAAATCTGCATCTACGCTGCGCCCCTATGGGTTATCAGTGTGGGATGCCCTTGTGGTGGAATTCACCCATGTGATGCGGTCAATAAATAATAATCTTTCTTATGATAGTTCCAACGCTGTACGCAACGCCACACACTTATCTTGGAATAAACACGCATCATAAAGACACTTTCTCTATTCAAGTTTCAACATCTCCATCCACTGTCTCTCTATCTTTTGTTAAAGCTGAGGAATACTGGTTTTCTGATTCGCCTCCTGATTGGTTTGATATGCCTTTTTGAAGACTGTGTAAATTTTAGAAAATTGATCGTCATATTCTACATCGTGATACGTTATGGTTTGCTTCTTATGATAAAAGGATTTGGTAAAGTTGCTGTCGAATGCTTGCTGAAATCTCATCCTTTCAAAAATGGCAGTAATTCTTTGGCAATATCGGAATTCTTTCATTACAATCGCTGGGAGAGATATGCTTTGGCCGAAGCTGTTTGTGTTTGGAGCTTGGTGTTCCTAACCATCCCATATGGTCTAGTGGCTAGGATATCTGGCTTTCACCCAGAAGGCCCGGGTTCGATTCCCGGTATGGGAAAGATACTTTTTTGTTTACGGCTGCGACTCATTCGTATCACTTTTTTGTTTTTGGTTCTAACAGGCCATTTCGGCGCCCCAAGGACGATAAGGCTTGGCGGCCGTATTGTAGCCGTGAGTTGATGTGCTCACGGGGTACTGCGGGTTACCGTACGCCGATAGCCCACGGTTGGGGTTGTGGTTGGACAGCTCCGTGTAGGTAGGGGCGCCGTTGTTGGCCGACCCGGCACCGGCTTGTTGCTGTTGGTCAGCTTGTTGCTGTTGTTGCTGCTGCTGCTGCTGTTGTTGCCCATTAGCGGCCGAATCGTGCTGGCTGCTGTATAGCTCATGCAGCGGCGCACTGGACGCGTAAATGGCCGCGGTCGCTGCCGAAGAAGCGGTCGATTGATGCCCACCGGTCAGCTGTTGCTGTTGTTGCTGCTGTTGCTGCTGCTGTTGCTGGTGGTGGAGGTGTTCGTGGGGCGGTGGTATGGTGGCCACCTGAGGAATGTACGGAGCGGTCGCACTCTGGTGTGGTCCGTAGTTCTGGTGAGGATGGTAGTATCCGCTCGTGCCATGGTGTGTTGAAGGGTAGGCAACGGCGGCGGCCGCCACCGGATATGCCGTGGTACTCCCGTGGGACCATGCCGGGCTGGTAGCGGAGGCGGCATTCGCTTTCGAGGACAGTTCGCGCTGGGTTGCGAAGCACTGCAGGTGAGACATTAGCCGCAATCGAAGGGGATCCTGCACGTCCATCCCTTCGATCGTGACCAGGTAACGGGCCACTTCGGCGACACACTCCCGGAAGCCAATGATGTGATAGTCCATCGCGAACCGTTGCGGATCGTAGCTGGCATCATCGAGTCCTGTAGGGCAAAGAGAAAAAATGGAGAAACATGAGTTCGATGTCAGAAAGAGCAAGGATTAACACCTACAGAATTATGCAATGGTATTGGCGTTACCGTAACGTTCAACAGTAGTAACGCTTTTCAATAGAAAACACGTTGCTATGGTAAACCGATGATGTAACGCCAATCTTATCGTTTAATGCTGCTCGGCTAAGGACCCTCATTATACAAACTATTGGAAAAAAAACATAAACCCTCTTCCACTACGAAAGGCGTCAATAAGTCAACACACAATCATTGACGCCACTTCTATCCCTCCCTCACCAACACCCGCCCATCAAACAAACTCCCCTTCCTTGTTGTATCCTGTGCTAAAGCCGGCGTGTAACCGGCCAGGAACGAACTCTCTCACGGTTCGCGCACCGGACCTATTTCTCCAGTGGCGTAGAACTCGCGCATACGCAGATCCTTTGCGTTGCTCAACATCGAGGGACCACAGCAATTGCTGCGGTATTCCAATTCGTGTACGTGTTCGTATCGCACGGTTCGCCGGATCCGTTTCCCCCTGCATGGTTCCGGATCGACGGGTTCCCGCGGGTGTCAAGGGAGGTGCCTTCGTGTGTGTGTGTGTGGGAAATTACATGTACTCTCCACCCTCTTTCACCCTCCATATGGAATCATCATCATTCTAAAACATTACCGCCAACATACGCCGTTTCTCCCCTACGAGCTGGCGTGAGTTTTTTTTATTCAAACTTTTATTAATCTTCCCAGTTTTGCTGGTACTATCGGCGGACCTCATTGCGAAAGGGGATTAAATCATCCGCCTGTGTGTGTGTGTGAACCCTTTCGGTTTCGTTTCCATTTCGAATGCAGCCAGTGCGTTGTGCTCACGGTTCGGTAGGAAACACTATCGGCTCCCCTCCCCGGAGGGAAAGTATGCACCGCATTGACTTGTTCAGGCCACACGCAGGGGGAAACAGTGAAGGAGGGGGAGGAGGGAGGGATCCTTAATGGCGTGGGAAAGTTCTACGCGCCATTTCCCGGGCAGCTTTGCGCTCCTTCGGACACTAATGATTGTACCGAATGGGTGAAAGAGGAAGGGGAGAAATGGACGAAAATAAAAACACTACAGACCCCTTGCGATTAGAGAAAATGGGATTGGGCGAGTTGATGCTGCCGGAATCAAATTATGCTTTGTTTCAGCACCATACCGGAGTTGCATTCCCTTGCGCCGGGGCCACAGTCATGTAGGGTGATACGGGGCAGTATGGATTCGTTGAAGATAAACAAACATTTGTCTCAAGTTCGAAATAAATGTCAACATTTACTCTGAGGAGCCATAGATTGCTTAAAACAAACCAAAGGTAAAGTTATTTAAAACCAAAGTTTGCTTAGACCTGTGATGCGTATGTTTGGAATCAGCTGTCACACTAAACCATAAAATTACACATGGCCCCCGCGGTGCATATTGCACCAACCTACCTTAATAGTAGGAGCTGGTGCAGAGCACGCCGATAAATTGATATTTATCGCGTAATTGGGACCGCGCTTCCTCGTTGTGACTATTGTGGGGTGAATTTGGTGTTATTTAGTTTTTTGTTTCTCACATCCACATGAGAGTGATGACTTACTCGTGCCGCGCGATATGCCCGAAATGGAGACGAGTGTCAATTTGGAGTTAGAAAAGTGAGGAAGCGGGCGATAGGCCTTAAAAACACCTCAGGCCTCCCAGAGGTTTATTTATTAGTTGGGAATCGGATACTGTTCATTAGGTTTCTTCCATTGTTCTTTGAATGCAATTCTAGACGCAATAGGCTGTAGAAGTTAGAACGCATCACAAGGCAAGTGGATCACAAGATCTGTTAGGAAAAAACCGCCATCAGGTTTTTTTTTATGAGAAAAAACATAATCACCTTCCCTTCCCTTCCATGGGCAAGATCAACGGCATGTTTCGTTCCGTTTCGCTTCAGTTGACGCACAAAGTATCGTTTGCGAATATCGTTTAACTTCTGAAAACTTGACCCTACACACGCGGTGTTTGTGGAAGTTCCAGAGCCAAACACGGACCGCCACTATAGGCATGTTGTTTTCCACTTCAAAGCACAAAGGAGGGTGCTCGGGGGGAAATGGAAGGAAAATAATAACTGGGAAAGAAAGACCGCTAGGGTCTAGGAAACAGCCGTGGGAAACACAACTGCAAAAAGGGACTCGGGGCCTCCTCACGGCAAAAGGACCTCGGAATAGAAACTCGGTCCCTAGCGGGACCCTCTTCAACGTTGAACGTACGGGGAACGTTAGGGAAGCGTAAGGTAAAAGCGGTTCTCAGGCGTTAAGCACAAGGGAAAAGGACACCACGTCGAAGGCGAAGTCGGTCCGGACGACCGGATATTGCTGTCGGAAGCAAAATATATGAGCCTAAGAAATAAAGGCCCGCTTTCGGGACCGGGATCGTACCGAGTGACTACGGTTAATTAAACACCAAAACGGGCACGTCCCTGCGTTCGCTGTAATGAGCCGATCGTCTTACACAAATCTCATACCAATGCGGGTCCCGATCTTCGCTCGGGACATTGGACGAACGGGTTCCGCTGGAACGGTTAGGCATCGGAAGGATCACCTTTCTGCCCGTCTAACCCAAACGTCAATACGTCTTGTGTCCGAGACAGGAAGTCAACGTCGACACAGCCGAGGAGCGGTTCTCCAATTTCTTTCGCAGCATCCCGAAACAAAAAGAGTATACGTGAAAGGAAGCACCCGTAAAGCAGTCTTACCTCGTGCGTGTAGCGCCTTCAGATGGTCAACCGTCAGTTGCAGGATTTCGGCCTTCTCCAGCTTGGCCGAGCCCTGCTTCTCGTACGCGCTCGGCACCAGCCGCTTCAGCTCGGTCAGCGAGGAGTTGATCCGGTCCCGGCGTTTCTTCTCGATCACGCCGCGGCGCCTTTTGCGACTCAACAGTTGACAGCTGTCAGATTCGCCCGGTGATGTACTGCAAGGCGGGCCACCGGGGAGAAGGGTTCGACGACGACGACGACGACGACCATGATGATGATATTGCGAGATCGTGCGAATTGATCGACGAGACGTGAGAAAGAAAAAAAAGGAACACACACACACCGTATTAAATAATTTGTTTGCCGCAAGGGAACGACGAGGGTTTGCTGTTATTTCCGGGTTTCGAAAAAGCGTGGGAACGGAGGGTTCTAAGATTGGTGGGACTACGTGAGATCGGAAGTCTTTAACTGTTTATTGTTACCGAACAGAACATGAATTTATGGAGATTATGATAACATTAGAAGTAAGTCTTGTTATCAAATAGATCCAAAACAATTTTCTACTATCATAGTATATTTATGACGATAAAACGACAATATCAAGACTATTGAGATCGCATTTGATAAAACAAAAAACAATTTTTTCCTGAATCTTGTACTTGTTACCACCACTTCTTCTTCTTCTTCTTCTTCTTGGCGTAACGACTTCTTGGTCATGCCTGCCTTTTAAGGGCTTACGAGACTTGTTTCCCTGTTGTACGTGGATAGTCAGTCGTACAGGGGAGCCACTTATTTAAATTAAAAAACAAACTTCTCTAAATGTGCATTTTTAATATAAATGCATCTTGGTATAACTCGTTGTTTGGAGGATCGTTAAAACTAAAAGCGCAAGGAACACTTTATCTGACACCAGGAACCACTCCAATGTTGATTCTATTTGAGAACTTCACCGTAAACACTCTGATAGCATTCTTTTCTCATATCTCTCCACAGACGTGAGGTAACAAAATACTCACTGCTCCTTGGACGATTCCTCTGAGTAGAGATCCTCGCAGTCACTCTCGGACAGCGTCCGCTTGTGGCCCTTGGAGGACGGCGGCGTCCACGTATTGTGACCGGCGTGCGTCGGCGTGGAAGTTGCACTTGGCGTTGTTGCCGCGGTCGTGGAGTAACCCCAGTGCAGCGGCGTACTGTGGTGATGATGGGCGGCATGGTGATGAGGTAGGTGATGTTCCATTTTCGTTTGTAAGTTTCCTCCCCGTTCACCCTGTGTTTCACTGTTTATCACTGCTTTTCCACACACACACCACACACGCAATCTTATTGAAGTTGTTTTCACTTTCCCGACGGCAACGGTCGATTTGAATCTTGTAAGACACTTCCGGATTCGGCCGTAAAGACAGACACAGGCACACTTGATGCAGATGCGGATGCACTTGGCGTAGAACTTGGCACTTGGCCGCAGCGAGCTTGCGACAAGTCGTGCGGCTCACTTTTTCGGTGGTCCGTCTTCCGGTGACGACGACGACGAGGACGAGGACGACTCCTCACACGTGACTTGTCATGTGCGCAAACGGCGTCCGACTGATTTAATGAGCGTACGCCGAGCGCATGCAATGCATGATGCCGCACACACAGCCCACCGCACCCCTCGTGCACACGACCCCCTCGCCTGGTTCGCCGGCGTTCGGTTGGTTGGTTCATGCGCCGCACGCCGGGAAAAGATACGCACGAACGCCACGCGACCCTCGCACTTTGCTGCCCCCGGGTCGGACCGAGGGCGGCCTCGGATTGGCCGAGAAGGGCGAGCGAAAGGGACTTCCTTCCCTTCCCGCTGGTGAAGGGCACAATCGTTTCCACCTCATGCCCGTTTCGTTCATTCTCTTTTGCGTTTCTGGACGACTTTCCGGTGGTGGGGGAAGCGTTCTGTTCTACGAAACGTTCATTCTTGGTTCCCCCACCACGCCGCTTTGTAAGATGAATCATTCACCTCTGGTTCATCTAAAGAGGAAGGGCTGGATATATACGTCCTGCTTCTACACACGCACACACACACACGAACGAAGCATGGCCGATGAAAGGACGCACGACGGACGGGCACACGCGGAGATGACACGCGAACGAAACGCGAACACACAATTCGCTGCTCCCGAGTTGCATCCCCTCGGCGGTAGGTGCAGGGGGGGGTAGGTGTGGTGGAAAAACCTCATCCCAACCCCCGAGCGTCTCGGTCCATCCACCGGCGGCGACCGGCGACTGGCCACGTGGACCGGCATGCGGCCCCAAATGCCCGCGTGGCACGCGTTTCCTCTAAGCGTCCGCGACGAGCGTGCTCCCACAATGTTGGCGTCTGCCCTGGTTACACACACATGCACTTGTTGCTGATGGCCGGATGCTGCCGCCCGCCGGAAACACTTGACCTTGGCTCAGCTGGGCGCAATTAGGTCTGCCATGCTGACGATGGCGATGTACGGATCGATCAGAATAAGGGCAGCATCGGGCGTGACGATGTCAGCTGATCTGCCGTGCCAAACTGCTGGCTTCAGAGGACATAATAACTTAACATAAGTATTCCTGCAACCGATAAACCACACCGTTAAATTTGTGTGTTAAACTCCTTTCTGCTCGTTTAACACGTTGACTGCTAAGCGTTTTTAGCACACTTTTTTAGAACTATCTTTTTTAATAAAATTTGTTTATAACATTTATTAAACCAACGGTTTTTGACGGCTAAACAAAGACTAAGCTTCCCAAAGAATTGATATTAAATATTACTATAATTTTTATGTTGCATTTTCAATTATGTATGGGCCAAAAACTTTTTAGAACTAATGACAGCTGGCTATCAAAAATGATACCCATGGCATTCAACGTGTTAATATTTTCTCATTTATTTCATCTCCTTCTTCGCAGTGCAGCTATAGAAATATTTTAAAACGAGATACCGTAGATGTACCATATTTGGCGCAGTTAAGGAAATTCTGCATAAAAAGTTTAGTAACAAAATCAATGTTCGGTCAAATCATACCATTTTTTGCACAGTGCTAGCCTAACTACCATAGAATATAAGAAAAATAAGTGAGAAACTCTTATATTGTTATTTCTTCAAGTTTCAGAAACTCTTTGTGTGGCACATTATGTTCCTAACTTGGCGCATAGTTTTTGCAATGTTCCTTACTTGGCGCGATGTGTTCCTAATTTGGCGCACTTAAAACAAAATGGATGTAGTTCATTGAATTCAACAGCTATATTCAAAAGTCAACTTAAAACAATAGAAACACTTTTCAACAGCAATTTAAAAAACAATTTAGCTTTTTTTGCAGCGGGATTTTGGCTTCTCTCGTGAAAATAAAACTATCTCATCGCTAACTTTTATAATCTCATTCATCAAAGCCTTCTATGATTCAAAAATATCTAGCAGCGCAAACAGCCATATTCTCCACGGTGAATAATTAGGAACACTGTGAGCCAAACTTGGCGCAAAATCGTTCGCTTCAAAATTAGCATAAAAATCTCAAAAAGCGCCGAATTTAACCACGATTCATTGAAAATACTTACTTTTTGATAGTTTCTGATAAATAAAATCCCTAATAATTTTTCCTTTGCGTATAAATTATTGGAAACAGTTGAACCCACTCCTTAGCAGCGTTGCTAACGCGGGTAAAAAATGGCGCACTTGTGAGATGGATTTTTTCATTTAATTAAATTTACATTCAATAACTAAAAACCAATAACATGTTTTGATGCGGATGTATTGTACAAACATAAACAAATATTTTACTGCATATTTTAGGCTGAAATGATTTGGAAATAGTCTAATATCGAAGAAAATATTAGAAAGTGCGCCAAGTTTGGACCCGCGCCAAGTATGGTGCTTCTACGGTACCAATAATGCGCAAAACTTACATTTTATTAGCCATCGATCACCAGCAATTAGCTCAAATAGCTAAGCTTTTGAAGAGCAACATGATGAAGAGTGTGAATAAAGAAATTTGTAAAAGACATTGGAGAGCCTATAGTCAAGGATATCGACTTATCCATAAATAAATACTAATGCAGGAGTAATTTTATCTGTATTTTTGTGCATCGTTTTCTAATCAGCAATATTTCAGAATAACTGACCATTTATCTTTTTATTGCTTCAATAAAAAATGTATGTTGTGCATGCGAGGGAAATCACTTTAGTACACGGAAGAGTCAATTAATTCCACTACACTTTTATTTACAAATTACTGTTGGTGGATTACGGTGATTTTCTTCGATTTGTTAGAAAAATCGATAGCTAAGACTCATCGTTAAATAGGTTCCATTCAATGACCCTTGATTCGAAGGATTATTTGTTGGTCCTTTCAGTCTTTGATTACGTCATTGCGTACATTTAAATGAATTCCGTTTTGCTTTCCCACAACGGTGCTTTGCTAGAAATAGAACCAGTGCACATTTTTATTGCCAAAGATAATCTTCCATCGTTAATCTGCACCTCGTCTGCGATTCGCATTCGTCCTTTTCGTCCTGTTTGTCCTGCAGGTGCGAGCCGATCGTGGGAAAGTGCTCCCGCTCCGTGTTCCATGAACCTTTTCACACAATTGTTTTTATTTCCTTTTTTTCGAGAGTTTTCGTATTTCTCTCTCCCTCTTTCTCTTTCGGTTACGGCCTCAAGCCACCCTCGTAGTCCTGCACTTTGCGTCGTCCTTGTGGGATGTCCAATGAAAGTCCCGAACCGAGCACAAACCGTAAACTCCTCCCATCCCTTGTCCGGGGTGTGGAGGGTTTTGCCTCTTGCCGGTTCCGATAAAGGGCCTCCCGGTGCCGTTTTCATCTAGCATCTCTAGGAAGGGAGGGCTTTTTTTACGCTTGGTTTTTCGTTTGGACTCCCTACGATGAGAGTTTTGCTACAAACAGAACCCCTCACGAGTTTAGGCCTCGAACAGAGGGGTGCAATGTCCTTAGTGTATGTCGTGTTTCCCTTTCCAACGCCCTGTTGCCATTCTGATCGTCTTCTCTTTTGCTTCCTTTTGCGCTCACGCGTGCCGGTCTCGTGTGTGAACCGAGCCTCTATTTGATTTCCCACGATTTTCATCACGACCCATCAGCAGCAGCGGCTCTCGTAAAACCATTTCCCGCACGAGACCCGGACCCTTCCCGGGGTTGGGGTACTCCTTCCTGGGTTTCCTAAAGGATCCGCTTGCACTCTTCATCTCTTGTCCGGTGGCGCGTGTTGTGTGCCATCACCGTCGGCGTCTGCTTGTTTGACTTTCTTTGCTTCTAGCCCGACGGAACAAGGACGAGGAAGAAGTATTTTCACATTCTCAAGTAAAACCCTGAAAAAGAGAGCTAAACAGGAAAAGCAAAATAGTGCATTTGTAATTTAAATGCATGAAGTAATTTGAAATTCAACAAAAGCTGTAATTGGTCACTATCAGTTCGTTATGAACAGGTACAAGTACATCTTTTAAATAAAAAAGTAGACAAAAGTGTCTGACCATTAATGGTCGTGGTCAGTGTCACCATAAAAACCATTTTTTTCGTGTACAAAAACACTTGTCATTTGCTTTGTCTGGCGAATTAGTTTATAATGAATAAAGCGTAACCTATTGTTGCGCTTGAAACACGAAATGACATCACACACACATTGTGGCCTTCCGCAACACTCATTTGGAATGACATTCGAGGTGTGAAAATAATAATCTTCACATTAGCCGCCCCGGTGGAAGGCTTTTTAAATCCACATCAGACGAAACTGGATTCAGATGCATTCGGGTTCGTGTGACCTTCGGAACTAACAATGTGGCCCTGTGTGCAATGTAGTGGCGAATCGGAAGTGACCTCAGGTGTAGCGGTGAGGGTTTTCCTGGGACTTCTTCTCGTTGCGTGCGGCTCTTCAGCGTTTCCGGAAGAACGGCGCATCGATGTTCCTCAACCGAAGGCTACAATAACGGACGCAGCGGATGTGGCTTATACTGACGAAAGCCGGATGGTGATCGACTGGCAGAGCCCACTCCGACATCTGAACATCTTGTACGCGCCAAGGCTTCGAGAAATCAGCGGGACACAAAATCTCCAAGCACTCCTCATTAGCGGGTGTGTTCTGGAGCGCCTGGAGGACTCACTCGCTCAGTTGCCCGCCATCAGAATTTTAAAGCTAGTGTCCTGCCAGATGAATGGCACACTCGATTTGTCGTTGCTCTTCCTTACGCCATCCCTTACTTCGCTCAACCTGGAGATGAATCGCTTCGAGTGGGTCGTTCGTACACCGGAACCAGCGTACGCCAACCAATCGCTACCGTTGAAGTTCCTAGACCTCTCTGCCAACGCACTTGAGCACTTCGACCTGGGCGTTATGGAACCGTTTACGGCAATCATGGAGCTTGTCCTCAGCCGCAACCGACTGATAAGCTTGGTGGGAGAAGTGCAGCTACCCAAGTTGGCCACCTTGGACCTTCAATTCAATCGTTTAACGCAGGTGGACCTGCGGGGTTGTGATTGTCAGGCGTTGAACCAGATGCAGTTTTCCAGAAACAACCTGACCAGCTGGCCAATGTTTGCTTCGTCCTCCCGAGGGGTAAAATGTCTAGCGCTAGGCTATAATCAGCTTGAGATGGTGAACTACACCGCGCTGGGGCAGCATCGAAATCTCCAATCGTTGATGCTGGAGAAGAACGCCATCAGCAGCCTTCATCCGAGCGATTCAAGCGACCACAACGACACTACGGCACTAGTGGAGCTGCCGATCTTAAAGGATCTCTTCCTGTACGAGAATCACCTGGAAGCGCTGGAGCTGGAACGCTGGCAGATACCTTCGCTGGAACTGATCCGTGTCGATATGAACCCACTGCGGTACATTCCGGCCGAGCTGTTCCAACGGTGCCCGAAACTACGCTACTTTTACTGCTTCTGTCCGGACATCGAATGCGAATGGATCGAGCTCCAACGGAGCCACCTTCAAGCGGAACCAAATATGCAGATCGATCAAGTGGGGCCAAATAAAACCAACCGGGACTGCATCAGGATGCCAAGGGATGATTGTGTATATTGTAACCCTCGCTAAAACGATTTGGAATAAAACGAAATGAAACGAAATTTTCTTTCCTACCGTTTGCACATGAAAATAGAGCGCAACTTTCGTAACTGTAATTTCATAACATTTTAATTCACTTTAAATCATAAACCGATATGTATAGATAGAATGAATCTTGGCATAAGTGGAACGAATATCTACAAAATATTACACTTGAACAAAAGTTGTGTTGCCGTACACGCAGTTACGCAGTTGCAAGGCCTACCACCTTGACTGGCCTGCTGCTTTCTTGCTTCCTGCCGAGCTGCGGATCCTAATGCGAATAATAAATTTTTACACTTGCACTTCGGCACGCAACAAAAAAGGGTGGAAAAATTACAAATGCTTTCTTAGGGGTAAGTACAACCGGAAGTGGTCGTTGTACAACTGCACAGCTTCGATGGAATCTTATCAACTAGAATTTTCTATCCCCTACTGGATGAGGAAACCCACCACCCCCATCCTGGCATAATCGATAAGTAATTCATTTGCTTTAGAAATAAAAACTGACTACGACGGGGGGCAAGAGAACGAAAGTGTGACGAGGAAAAGGGGAGGTCACTTCTTGCCATAGTGATTTTGATAGTGGTGATGGCCTTTGCCGGTGGTGTCGATGTACTTGGAGGTGTACGTCAGCAGCATGTGCCGCTGCTTGATGTGCTTCGCGCGGATGTGTGGCGACGGTATTTCCTTGGTGTAATTGCTCGGGAACCAACCGACGGCCCCGTCCCGGATGCGTTCCCCCTCATACCATCCTGAAAATCGGAAAGAAACACCGTATGGTTAGCGAATTTCGGTGGGAGTGTTATTGAAGACCCCCTTTCTTTCTCTCTCTCATACCGTCGGCCATTTTGCGATGCACGTTCACCACGTCCTTAATGTCGAGATCGAGCTCATCGGGCTGCAGGGCCTGGTACGGATGGACGGCGATCACCTGCGGACAGTTCCACTGCTCGTAGATCTTCTCGTCCGGATTCTCCGACGCGGGCGGTTCCGTCACCGTTAGCCAGCGTTCACGCTCCGTTTCCGATGGGCAGCTGAGAATCTGCGGAAACAACAAGACGGTTTAATGACGGTTTCATCAATTCTTTGGCATTATTTTCCCCCGCGCTTACCATTTCGACCGTCTTTCCCTCGTGGTTCTCCAGAAGCGTCATGATGATGAGATTTTTACCGATCGTTTGCATCTCCTTCGCCGGCAGCCCGGGCACAACGTCCCCCGAGCTGACGGTCAGCAGTGCTCGTTGACAGTAGTCCGTCACAAGAAAGCTTTCGTCGCTGAAGGAAAGAAGAATGGAGAGAAAGTGTAAGTACAAACGTTTTCCGCACAAAAGACGTTGACGCTGTGCGTTTGGTACCTTTTCTTTTTGGTCAACACGAGCAGATCGGTAAAGAGAAAGGCGTACAAGTTGCTCTTGGAAAACTTCTTGCCGAAGGTCAGCTTGGCGTCGTCTCCGCGCCACAGCAGGTGCATCAGCTCGCCCCGCTTCTCCAGCTTCCGGTGCATGCTACTAGGGGCCGCCCCGATGCCGCACGGTACGATCGCGAGCGGCCGCACGTGCGTCGGAAACTCGATCTGCCGCGACAAGCGCTCCATCTCGTACATCTGCTCGCTTCGGTGCGCCGCATCGTTGCACTGCGTCAGGATGCGGTTGATCAGCACGAACGTTTTCTCCCAGCTACCGAACTCGTCGTCGTTCTCCGGATGGCAGCGCTGCAGGACCGCGTCCAGCAGCAGGCGCATACGGGTGATGCGCTGCATCGGAAGCATCAGGAACGAGGAAAGGCTCAGGCTGCAGCAGACGGGATCGGTCTCGAGTTCGGCCAGCGTGCGCGCAAAGTCGGGCCGGTTCGCCCGGAGCGTCTTGAGCGTGCGGTCGATCTTCGCCTGATGCTCGCAGTACGACACGTACACGTGGAAGTGCTTCTCGGCGTGCTTGTAGATACTGTGGCTCAGGCCGAGCAGCATGATGTTGTCCTGCCAGCAGTTCTCCAGGTCGCACAGCAGCCGATCGGAGCACTCCTGCACCGGGATGATGGACGAGAAGAGTGTCTTCCGGTCGGTGGCACTGAGGATGCGCTGGTCGCGGAAGGCCGGATGGTTGACAAAGTGTGTCCGCAGCAGGTTGAGCGACTTCAGGTACGACGCCTCCGAGGTGAGAATCTCAAACTTGGCCTCTTGCAACCGCTTCTCGGTCGGTGTTAAGGTGGCTAAAATTAAATAAAAAATAAAGAACTTTAGTTCCGTGCTAAGAGACTGTCTCGAAGAGTATGTTACCTAATATTTCCGAGTTCCGTACTTCCGGTACCTCGCACCAGAGCGTACGGAGCTTGCCGACGTGCGGCTCAATCAACTCCAACGCCGTCGGTCGGGAGGGTTTGCGCAGATGCAACGACGAGGTTTCGCTCCGGTCGTCTCCATCGGATCCACCACAGCTCGAACCACCATCGTGCTGCTCCTCCGCCCGGCGTCGGTTGCGCTCGGAAATCTTCTCGTACCCATCATCGTACAGTTCCTCCATGGTTTGGCCACTAATCTCCGCGTCGATATCGCGCGTGATCGACTCCAGCTTGGCCGCGTTATAGATCTGGTAGAGCGGTTCGTTGACGAACATACTGTGCGAGTGGTCATCCCCCGGACCACCCTCTCCACCCGTCGATACGCCCGAACTCTCGCTCGAACTCGCCACCGACGCGCCACTGGTTTGGTAAATGTCGGCGTACCACGAAGACGCGCCGGTCGCTGCCGTCGTACCATTCCCGCCTACCCCTCCCTGCACACTACCGATGTCCTTCGGTGGCAGCGGGGAACGGGGACTACTGCCACCGGCACCCTTGGCCAGCGACGATTGGTCACTGTCGGTGCCAAACGAGTGTGGTTGCTTGAACACGGCGCACTCCGCGTACCAAGAGGTGGCGCCTAGTTTGCGGGTGGTGGAACCGTTAGACTTGCTGGATCCCGTTCCCTTCCGGCTGACGAGGCCAGCCTCGGCCGGGGGAGGTGGTGGAGGAATCGACGGCCGATTGCTTCCCGCGGTCGTGCCGAGTGCGATCGATTTCCGACGGACGTCGCCGAGCTTTAACGCATCGTTGCTTGGCGGCGGTTCCGTGGACACCTGACACGATGGATCCGTGCCGTTGAAAATACCCGAATCTACGTCCACCGCCGACGTGGACACGTAGAAGGTGCTGCGCGACCCATGGAACGAGCTGCCCATGGTGTGGGTGGCCGTGTCCGACACGAGACTTTTGCGCAGCTTCGAACGCAGAGACTTGGAGCTCTTGGACTTTTTGCGGGTGGCCTCGGCGAGGGGTTCTCCGAGCGGCCGGTTGCCACTGACGTTGCTCGATTCGCTGGTGCTCCGCGGTAGACTGACGGCAAGGGCCTGCTCCGAGGTCGAGGGACTAGAGATGAGCGTGATGCTACCGGCTGGAGGCGACGGCGGAGGTCCCACCAAGGGTGAGGACTGCTGCAAAGGCAAGGGCGAGACCGGCGGCAGTGGTGAGGGCCCACCTTTCCCAAACGGCGCATTTTCGTAGTCCTCGGGTGGCGGCTTCGGAACACCACCCGCTCCACCTAAAGGGATCGGCAGTTTAAAGGCGCGCCCTGAGGACTTCGACGATGTCTTTGAGGACGGTTTCGGCGGTAACACGGTGGGGGAGTTTTCGTACGTCACAGCACCGCGACCCCCATCACCACCACCACCAGCACCGCTCGCTTTGGGAGACTTCTTTTTCGACAACTTGTGGAAGCCTTTCGCTATCTCCGACTTGGAGAGCGTTCCGAGGTTCTTGATCTTCTGCACCAGCACGTAAACCTGGCTGCTGGACGGTGGTGGATCGGGCAGCTTTGCGTTCCGGATGTAGACCCCACTGTCCGTGCGGTGCCGACATCGCTGCTCGTCCTCCTCGTCCTCCTCCGTGTCGTCGCTGTCGAACGAATCGAACTCATCGTCAGGGGTGACCGCGAGGTCGGACCGGTGCTCGTGGAAACTTCCGCCGGAAAATGGTGCCTGTTGCTGCTCCTGCTGCAGATGTTGCTGTTCCACTGTAGAGGAAGCCCGCGATCGTTCACTTCCATTCCGGTAACAGTCATTCGCTCCGATCGAGTACAGTGACTCATAGTGATGGTCGGAATCGTCTGAAAAAAAATGAAAAATAGAAAATGTTACGATTAGATGTCTATTGATAAGGATTGCATCTACTGATAAGAGGTAAGAGAAACCGCGACTACATTGTAGTGACCCGATTGATGCCAATCTTTCATAACACCGTAAAACGGCAATAGTGGCATGTGTTGAGCAGCGATCAGTGCACTTATCAGTACCATTGTAACAACGATCAAAGACGGAGGTTGTATAGAAAGAGTTCTCACTATGATCACCATGATCAACCTGCTATCACTCGCCATGTAAGTAGAGATTAAAAATATTAACATAATTTTTCCTAATTGAACAATATTTTCTCTCGATTTGCAGATTGTGTCTGTGTGGAGTGACCATCGGGGCTACGGTTAACCTATCGTGTGAGAAACCGAAGGCCACGGTATGCCATATAGCGAAGCTACCGGCAGGGATGGACATCACGCTTCCTGATCTAAGCCGTCGAACTAAGCTAAGCATAAAAGAAGGAACGCTGAAGAACCTCACGCAAGCGATGATCGCTCCGACCGGGTCGCAGTTACGCACGGTGCATTTGGATGGACTCGGTATGGAAAGTGTCTACTTGTTGCCCAACTTCGAGGAAGTCCGGCTGCGTAACAACCGACTGTCGACGATCGTGTTGCCATCTGGTGAAAGTTCGTTCGCACTAAAGGTTCTTGACTTGAGCCGAAACCAGTTCAAAAACGTCTCCCAGTTGGCAGCTTTCACGAAGCTAGAAGAACTCAATCTCGACGATAACTTCATCAGAGAGCTGCCTATGGGGATGTTCGAAGGAATGGAGAATCTCCGCGTACTCTCGGTAGCCCGGAACAACCTGACGAAGGTGGTGACACCTACGGGTAGTGGGGAGTTCGTTTTACCCAATCTGGAGACTCTGTCCCTCGCCTTTAACCAACTTCAGGAGATCCAGATGATGCGCTGGCAGTTACCGTCCCTGAAGGATCTTTTGCTGAACGATAACCAACTAGTGCAGCTATCAGAACTGGATGGTTTTGATCGGTTCTACAGCCTGGAAAAACTTGCACTGGCCAGAAACCGTTGGAGCTGCGCATGGCTTGTACATGCCTTGCAGAATGTCACAAAACCCGGGCAGGGTGTGCAGATAGTTCGCGATCCGGCAGGCGAAAATCAGCAGAGCTGTACGTTCGAGAAAGTGGCCGGCATTTGCTGTCAGTTCAACGTGGCCGAAGATGCGGGAACGAAGCAACTGTTCGATCCAGAAGTCGAAAATGCACGGGAGATGACTATGCGCATCGACAAGCTACATGACGAGTACCTCAAATATGGTGCGGAAAAGGTCACCGAATTTGCCAAACACGTTCGCGAGCAGATAGACAAGCTGACTGAACTGGTTCAAAGCGGCGAACCACAGGTGGTTACTTTGGAGCATGTGTTGCACCTCCGCGAGGCTATGGAAGAGATGACCGAGAAGGTGGCTGAGCATGAGAAGTTGGCGGAAAAATTCCTGGAAGCTGATAAGGAACAGAAACGGTTGCTACACTTCATGGTCGATATGAAGAATAAGCTTGTCGGTCAAGCAATCGATGCGGACAAGATATTAGACCTTGTGGAACAGGAGAAGGCTTCTTTCGATCAACAACTGAAGGCACACTTGGCCAAAAACTAATTAGGCTACAAACTTTTTCGTACGAATATATAAAAACTGTAATTGAAACCGTACTATTACTTTATTGTGTTTCCTTTTTTTAATCCTCGAGCGTTTTATAATGGATGCTTAGAAGTCTTCAGCAAGTTCTCCCGATATTTGACTGCATGTTTTTCTATAGTACTCGTACGTTGCACTCACTGTATTCTCCAGCTTATCGTACTTATTTTTGAGCTCCTGGAATAGATCCCGGCCAGTGGACAGTTCCTTCTCTAAACCTCCAATACGATCGGATTGGTCCTTAAGTTTGATACGCTGATCGTAACCTTTTCCCGTGTAGAAGTTGAGCTTGCTCCTCATATTTTCCAGCTCCTCGCGAAGTTTGCTCAGGGCAGTTTCATGTTGCGCCGTAACCTGGGTCCAGTTGGAGAAGAGCGAGGATCCGTTGCTACTTGTACCGTCCGCCTCGATTGCCGAGAGGGTTTCGTTCCACTTGGCATCGAGCTCGGTGCGAAGATCTCCCATGCGGGAGGACAAGTCCGTTTCGAGCGTGTCCAAGCCGTCTCGATGTATGCCGAGGCTCTCTTCCAGTTTCTCAAGGTCCTTCGAGTGCTCTTCCTGCTTTTTGAGAAGTTCATCCAGTCGTGTGGACAGTGCTTCGTGTTGGCTTTCTAGCAGAGGCTTAACGGTGGTCGATCCATTGGCGATCGACGCGTTCAGCGTACCGATTAACTGCGTAAGTCGCTGCAGCTGGTCCCACTTGTCCTGGTACACGTCGAGAAGGCTGACACTGTCCTTACCACGATGGGTACAGCAGTGGTCCATATAGCGAATCATGTTTTCTTCCTCACAGCGGTCCGCCTTGTCTGAATCAATCTGAAGCGACGGTTTGAGGCTAGCGAACACCGGCTCCGCTATCAGCCAGTCACAGTACAGTCGATTTCCAGCCACAGCCAACGATTTCAACGCAGCGAACTGCGTAAGATTGCCCTCGATCCGATTGAGGTTGTTCGAGGCAACGCTGAACGTTTCCAGCGCATCCATCTCCCAGGCGTGCATATCGAGCGTGGTCAGCTGATTCCCGGCGAACGAAAGCGTCACCAAACGTTTGAGCTGCACCTGAGAAGTCACCGTGTGCAGGCGGTTGTGGGCAAGCGACAACATTCCCAATACGGACAGTTTGCTGAACGCACTCATGTCCAGAGTGGTCAACAGATTGTGGTCCAGCTCCAGCAAGTACAGCTCCACAAACCGCTCGAGCGAAGGCAACGCTGTCAGCTTGTTGTGCGATAGCTTTAGGAATTGCAAACTGTACGGCTCATCACCTGCTTCGTCCAGCTGCAGCTCATCGATCTCATTTTTGGTGGCAAACAGATATTTATAATCCGCTCGAATGTACAGTTTCACGATGCCGAGTCCATCCAGTCTGAGATCGGTCACATCGGATAGCTTGCTGGCCAGCGTTTCCGAAAAGTTCGGAATCCGACCGGACTCAATTACCAGCCGATTGTGAAGATCATCGAAACTTGCGTACTCAATGTCGCTATCTGTTTCTAGCGTGACCTGCGCCAATCTGCACATCTCATGCAACGACGAACATCGGTAGGTTTTCCCGGCAAAGGCAATACTAGAGATTTGTATCAAAAGTGCTGCACAGCGAAAGCTACAGATGGAAACATGAGTTTAGAGACAAATTAAATGTCTTGGAACACTAACAATAACTTTATCAAGCTACTTACAGACTCAGCTGGCTAACCATTGTGATGAACCGTGTTGTAACCACAACGTTCCTTCAAGAACTGAACCTGAACACTGAATAAAGGATTTCCTCCCATCGAACGATCTCCCTCTCGACATGACCCAATAAAACTGCAACAAAGTATCGCAAAGAGCTCGTATCAGCACGCCGATCAGTTGCGATAACCGCGAGGTCAAATCTGCTCAACAACAAGACGTGTTTTGTCAATGGAGTAGAGGATCTTATCGTGGTCCTGCTTTTCCTGATTCATCTATGTGATAGAATGTTACTCTTTGAGAAGTAAACAGTTTACAGGGATGATCAGTATAGTATGTTTCAATTCATCATCAGTCTATTTCCATCAGCCTTGAAGCTTAGTGTCCGTGCTCCGTTAGCCATGTTTGTGCACTACTTTGTATTAGGGTAAGTGTAACAGGAGTTATTAGTCTTTTTGTTCGAGGGTACCCTGGATAAAAGTGGTTATATGCTTACTCTTCCAGTTCGTTGGCGTACCTGGCTAGATTTGCGCAGACCGCCCCCGATCCTCAACTAGTGTATAAATGTGTTTCTAAGATCGGATCGGTATGTGTCATCCCAGTGATGAAGTTCGAGGATTCTTCACAAACATTTCAACTGCACGATTCGAAAGATAAAACCCAGCTAAACATCAAAGGAGGCAACATTGTTGCCTTAATGAACAAGCAATGTGAAACTCTTCGATCGTTCGAGAAGATCACTATCGGCCCGACCGGCCTGGGTGAACTGTGCGTTGCGAAGTCGTTCCGGGAAGTGTCTGCAGAAAATAATAACATCCGAACATTGCATGCGAACGTCGCCGATGACGGAGAATTCCGTATCGAAATTTTGAAACTGAACAACAATAAACTCGACAGCCAGGCAATGGGGGTAATCAAGCATTTTGTTGCGCTGAAGCAACTCCATCTGGAGCGTAACGCCCTGACAACGTTAGACATGGCCGATTTCACTGAGATGACGAACCTGGAGGAACTTCGGTTGAACAACAACCGGCTCAATAAGATCACGGACGGGATGATTGCTCTGCCAAAGCTTAGCTTCTTTGGGCTGGCGAACAACTCGCTGACGGGACTGAACGTGCAGCAGTGGAACATGGAATCACTGGAGACGCTCGAGCTTGCCTCCAACAATATCACCTACGTTCGTGGTTTCAAACAGTTACCCACACTGAACGAGGTGACGCTCGCCGGAAATAATTGGGAATGTTTTGCGTTAGAACACATGCTGGAGTCGTTGGAGTCGAGTGCTGTTACGGTTCGAGACGGCGATCGCAATTGCGATGGTGTTCGTAACACAAGCATATGTTGTACGGTCGAGGCCAACCAGTCAGAGCATACGCTTCTGGATGAGTTGAAAAAGTACTCGGAGCTAGAAAAACGTTACATAGAAGCTAATTCGACGCTGGAGAAGAATATCAACCTCCAAAAACTTTATTTTGCAAGTGCTATAGAGGAATTCAAAAAGAAAATCGACGAAAAAAAAAGTACACCGCAGTTCGCAAGTTTGACAGAAAAGTCTCGAACTGGTTGTAAGGAGGAGAATGTTAAAGGTACAGCAACATCATCTGGCAGCGATCCTGCTCCTGGTACGCCTGCTCCTTTACCTGATAACGATGGTGGTGAATCGACTCCAAGTACCGATCCTACCATTACAGACGGTAAAGCAGTAGAGAAGCTGGAGAAAGAGCCCTGTGAATCATCTGATAAAGAATGCATCTGCCCCAAGAAGGAATTGGACAATATTAAAGCCGATCTGAATGCTCTGACAGCTAAGCTCGAAGAGAGCGATCGTAAGGTGACGAACGCGCTAACTAATCAACCCTATCTGCAATCGTTGGCGGCATTGAACCGCCACGAGTTTCGTACGATGGTTAAGCGCGGTGAGGAGAAAGTAAAAGAGGTGAACACGAAGCTAAAAATGCTGAAAGATTACATAGCGAGTGAGCTAAACAAGTTGGTTTAATAAAGATCCCTCACTGTGGTGATCATAGACCCAGTATCCCCAGAGTTCATGTTTGTTTATTTGCGGTAGGGTTATCGCTCGCAGTCGTTACAAACAATGTAGTCTTATCTGATTTCGATCATTTTGAAGGTACATCAGTTTCTTCGCTGCGGGAGATGAGTTAGTTTTCATTCGAATACGGAACGCGCCAGTAGTTACGTACTTTCGCTAGGAAGATGATTGGCTTTCGGTAAGCACAGTTCACTCGGTTTGGTTTCGAGGAGGATTCGTTTCAGTGTCTTTTCTCTTCCACAACAGGATATTGCTACCCCTATTGGGACTTCTGGTTGGAAGTGCGGTCGGTGTTAGTTACAACTGCGAACAACCTGATGTAAAGGAAGTAAAAGGCACATGTGTTCTTGAAGGTGTTACGCTACTATCTCCAGGGGATATCAGTAATGCCTCTTTTCCTGACGATATTGCGAACGGTCCAGTCAAGCTTATCAAAGGAAATGTTACAAACTTTTCGCTTACATTAGCACGAAAACTATCCGCTGTAACGGACGTTACCGTGGATGGCATGGGCATCCGAGAGTTGGTAGTATGGCCTACCTGGAAGCATCTTTCCGCCCAAAACAATAGTATCACCACGGTTACCTTTGCTGGGGCCGATTTGTTGGGGGGTTTGACAGATGTTGATCACTGCCAGCTTCTAACGCTGCACCTTCAAAACAACGCTCTCAAGCGTGTGCCATCGTTCGGAAGGCGTCTCAAGCATCTCAAGGTGCTGCTACTCGACGATAATCTACTGGAGAGCGTGTCTATGAACAGCTTCGCTAATCTCGGCCAACTGCAAACGCTTTCGATCGCCAGGAACCGGCTGATTCAGGTGACGACCGGGGCGGAAAGTCTATCGAGTGTACAGCTGGTGAAACTGATGCATCTCTCGTTAGCCAGCAATCGATTGCTGGAGTTGCACGTCACCGGGTGGCAGATGGAATCACTCGAAACACTGGATCTATCCGGAAACGATCTGTACCAAATGGACGTGCCAAATCTCGGTCATTTCCGTGCCTTAAAGGAAGTCCGATATGCCGGGAATGATTGGAATTGCGAGTGGCTTAGTGCAATGCAGCTGCACCTCGTGGAGAATAAGATCTCGGTCACCGATGCTGAAGCGAGCGGAAGGTGCGAGCGGGAAAAACTCATGACCCTCAGAGGGATGTGCTGTTACGAGCCGGCCTCAAAAGATTTCTCGCTGGATCTGTTCGGGGATCGCTGGGAGCAGCTATACGAACTACAGCGCCGTTACGATTTGGTGAAGTTCGGCTACGACAAAGCGGAGGCAGCAGACATGAACTCGATCGTTGAACGTACTCACAGCTTTCGAGCGAACCTTTCCGAGCCAGCGAGTGGCCAGGAAGCGATCGAAGCGGGTTTACGCCGGTTACGTTCGGCGCTGGACATCGAAACAGCGCGCATGGAAGATCTAACCACCCGAATCGATCGCTCCGTGACCGAAGTTCGTCAGCTAATCGAAGATATCTACCAGCGGGCGACGCAACCAAAACCGACGTTCAATGCCGTCGTCCAGGAGTCGCTGACGGACAGCATTGCTCGAATCGAGAAGAACATCGTACCGCTGCACAACAGCATTCGTGAGTACGTGTCCGAGATTATTGCGTACGATAGAAAAATTCTGCAGCTCGACAAACAGATTGCTTCGATCGACAAATCACTGTTGGAGCAGGCGAGCGATTATCGACAGCTTAGCGAACGGGTCAAACACATCGAGCGCGACGTTGCAGTGGCATATAACCTCGTTGAAGAAAAGACTAACGACTTAACTTCTCTGTCCGATCTAGTTGAAACGGGTTTCAACGAGCTAAAGTGGGAGTGAAAACAAACAGGGTCGAATGATATCTGAAGGAAACTCTAAAACTAGTGCACCAAAAACTTTTCATTATTCAAGCGAATAAAATTATCTAAACGACGAGTATCATTACTCTACAGCTATATCGTTTATTAACATGTCTCTAATCACTCCGAGTTAGTGGACGTTTCTTCCTCTTGACTATCTTGCGTCGGTGGGCGTGCGCAAAGTGCCTCTAACTTCTCGAACCTTTTGGCCATCTCCCGGAACTGATGTGCGTGCTTGCGTTGTGTCTCTTCCAGTGCGTCTATTTGCTTCTTGGCCCCACGAACCTGATGCTGCAGCTCGTCTACAATCCCGGTACGGCTTACGAGCAGCAGCACTGGATCCGGCGTGGTAGCGTTTTCACTGCAACATAGTTAATTCTCCAGCAGCAATCCAGGCTGACAGTCTGCTTCGTCCTCGGTGGTGAACGAGTCCATCTCGCGCGATTCTAGCCGCTCCAGCATCCCGAACAGCCAGCCACAGTTCCAGGGGTTGTGATGCAGTTCCACCGTCCGTAGGGCCGGCAGTTCCTCGAGAAAGGTTAGCAGGTAGCCGAGCCGATTGTGGCTGAGGTCGAGTACGCGCATTCGCTCCATCCGCCAAAGGGTGGTATCGAGCACCGGGAGCTGGTTGAACTGCAGGAAAAGTTGCTCCAGGCGTGGCAGAGACAGTGTCCGGGTGGCGCTGTTGGGATGCGTGGTGATCGTGCGCAAGCGGTTCCGTTGGAGTGTTAGGATTTTCAACCGCCCGAGTGCCGCAAAGTCGTCGAGGCGAAGCGTTTCGAGTAGATTGTCGTGCAGATAAAGCTGCTCTATTGCGGTGAGTACTCGCAGTCCGCTGACGTCGGTCAGACGATTCTGATAGAGATGCAGCTGTTTGAGTGGGAGCCCTTCGGAAGCCTCAACGCTTGTAATAACGTTGTCGGGTGCAAACAGGATATGCAATGATTCGCACCCCTCGAGAGCGAGGTGTTCTATTTGGAGTTGGTGTATCCTAAGATTTTCCACCGTCTTTAGCCTCTCGAACAGCTCGCGATTGAACGTGGGAATGGTGCTATTGATGATCCACAAGGCTTTCTCTCCAATCGGAAACTCTGCTCCTTCTAAGGGCTTGGTTACATTTTCAACCACGCAGAAATCTTTCACAGGTTTCACACAATTGTAGGGGAAAACACTAGGTATGATGAACATCAGAAGTGTCACCATGGGCGTAAGAAGCACTAACTTCGACATTGCTAACAACTTCAAGCTAAACACAGCTAACAAACTGATCACTTCACAAACTCGCGAAGACCAACCAGTGTTCACGAGGAAGTTTGTGTGTCGAATAGCTTCTATTCCTACTCTGACATCTCGTCGACCGATCACTTCGAGATGCTGTTATCAGCAACGTTATTCCAATGATTACGGAAACATTCGCAAAGGTCACCATTCGCGGACGAACCGTGACGAGTTGATGATAAAGCTCTGTTGATATCATTTGTCATTAATACCACTCACCAAGAAAGGTGGAAATCGATTGCACTTCGAATCGATCCCTGTCGGCGTCCGGCAGCGGGTTGTTCGCGACCACCTTCCACTTCTCCTTGCCGTCCTGTAAGGGTCCGTGGCCGCCTTCAGTCTGTTCGGGTTTGCGATCGATGTCTATCACAGGAAGCGACGGTCCCTTTGCCGCGTGTTTCCTCCTCGGAGGTACATTCGGAGGTTTCGGTGGAATGCAAGGCGGTTCGGAGCTTTCCGTCACTCCCGCCCGAGGGTCTGGATGGCGCACCCGAACCGTCGTAAGGAGGGACGCCGTGGGGGCCGGTTTTCGCGGGCGCCCGGTGGCAAAGTTTTCATACACATGATCCGAGGAGAACGAAACCCTTGGTCCGGTTCGCTGGAGGCGCTCCGGTTCGTCCGCGTTCGGCGGAGGTTCTTCCGCTCGCGGAGGATCATTGCGATCGTACAGGTAGACACTGGAGGTGGAGGACACGGAAACTTCGCCGACGGCACGCGGGCGTCGTTTTCTTGGCACTGTTCCGTTGCAAACCGGTGGAGGCGGCGGAAGGTTCGGGTTCACACCACCTAACACCATCCTAGCGCCGTGTCCGTGTTCACTTCGGCCGATTGGCAGCGCCATCGCAGGCCGCTCATTGTTGTGACACTATTATACAAGTAAGTCCAAGAAGCGTGGAAGCTTTTCACAGCACTAGAACTGAATTGTTGGGTTTGGATTGGAAACTAGCTAAAAGATTTACTTATTTAGGACATCTTTAGATGTTTTCTAGTAGTACAAAACAGAACGGAATGGAACTCATTGGAATGCGTAAACTTGTTGACAGTGAAACTTAATGTAAATAAGAACAAAATGGAGAAATCTTCACCAAAACAAAGCCTCGCTTGATTGACCATCGATGAAAAGGGTGATGAAAGGAGTCCATCGACTTTGCCATTACGTTGCGGGGGTGAGTTTGAAATTGATCCGGTCCATCAATTTCCGCCGGTAACCTTTACCATCTCAATCTGCCCCTTCGCTCCAATCCTGTACGGTATCCGGCAAAAGCAGAAAACAGTGAACTTTGAACCTCACCCCGGCCTCGCTTTCCGTCCGTCTCGTGGGAACGGCTCATGTCTTCCGCTTGCGCGATCATCAATTTGGCAAGTCGGCGAAAGTCGGCGCTTGGGAACGACCATGGGCCCGGTTACTAATGGTTGCAAAAATCGATTCCACCAACAATTCCACACGCGTGGCCATGTTTGGCTTGGTACAAATTTTAAACCTGTCAAAATGGGGTGGATTTAAGGTGTCGAAACGGGTTCATCCACAGTCATCGCTTTTCAATCGTAGTACGCGGCGAAAGTGATTGCTTTTTAATTCTTTAGGGTTTTGAGGAGTGCAGCGTAGTAGACACACTGTTTCCATCATCCATCGCACATCTCCAAAGGTATTGGCTTGTGTTTCCTTTGCGGCCGAATGATTTTATGGACGCGCTGAGTCATAAATACTTTCACCGGCCCTCAATTAAGGTTGCAGTTTGTTTGCGGTTTGGTCCGTCATATGCTCGTCCAAATGCATACATAACGATTTTATTGATTCAATTTGATCGGTACTACCTTTTCCGTTGCCGATTGCTCACTAAGCTGCCCGAAATAGCGGAGAAAACTCGCTTAGAGCAAACCACGCGAGTTCCATTGGAAGCGGTTTCAAATTCATCAATCAACAACAATTGGATGATTTTTTTTTAATCATATGTTATTTGTTTCGTGCTCTCTTCAGATAGTCAAATTGGTTTAGACCACGAAAAGAAAACACACACACCTTTAAAAACCTCCCTAAATAGCTTTGATGAACTGCAGCGACTTCTTCGCGAGTTTATGAAAGGGAAATTATAGTTCCGAATCGTATCCGTTTTTCCCCGCGACGGCCATTGCTAATCGTTGGGCCGCCTTGCATAACACCGGCGCGAGCAGCGGTTCGTTACACCTTTGCGGTGCGTCGCTTTTCCGAGCCACCGCGGAAAAGGCCATTTGCGCTACTACACCGGCGGAAACAAAAACGCGGCTTCAATTTAAAGGCAATCATTCGATTATTACGGGGCCACCGCGAGATCACATAATGATCGGAGCGATTGAAGCGCTCCGTTTCGGCTCGAGCACAGGGGGTTTTCCACTGGCCACTGGGTTTTCGTAGCACCCAAAGAGGCACAACTTATATATTTTGTCAACCGCTTCCGAAACAACGGACTGTTAGTGGTGGTGGTGGGAAAGTGTAAAAACGAAATTAAATTCCACCGGAGGTCGCGATCAATAATTGACGGCCGCACTTTGGTGCTTCCGTCTTTGTTTTGGCTTTGAACGACGTGATGAGGCGTTTACACTTACATTTGGGAAAAGTAGTTCTTCGCTCCGGCGAGGCATCATTCACACAATCAACGCCAAACCAGCTTCAGCCTCAACGAGCCAGCATGGTTTTGCATTGAATTCATCAGTTACGAAAACATTTTCTATTTTGACACCGGCTGGCGAAGGTCAGGTGGTGAAGCCTCCGGCGCAGAGAAGCAAAAACTCACAAAAGTGAATCTTTGTTTGAACCTCTTGCTCATTTTCGCGCGTCGACAAACGCCCCATAAACGGGGTATGGAGGCACGAAGGCAAACCGTTTGAGACAACAGAGAGAGGGAGGCCTTTTTGGGGATTTGAATTTTCGATTAAAGCACTGCGCAACTCCGTTGGATTGTTGGTTTTGTAGGAGATTATGTTTTACGAAAACGGCCCCGCTTCCTACCGTGGGTTTTGTTGGAGGGAATTTCTTAATTAACTTCTTTACTTTTTTCTTGTTTCCACCCAACGAAGATTATATCCGGAGCCCCGGGGTTCAAGCAAACAGTGCAGCCTCACAGTGGTCCATGCATGTTTTATGGAGGAGGTTAAATGTGGCGCCGTGTGCAACTCGACTCCCGAGCCCGTGATCAAGATACAAGCGTCACGCGGCTCGGTTGCATTCTGGAGCGAAGAGAATGGACCCAACTAGCGCGCCGGATTAATGGCCGAGATGTGTCTACTTAACATTGAATGGTCACCGTAAAAGTGTGACGCCAACTTGCCGGCAAAGTGGAGCATTTGAAAGTATAACAAAAGCAAAACCACCCTGGTTACTGGATGGAAATAGTTTTAGAGAAAGTGCCGAAAGCGTTTCTCAGATTCTAAATATTCTTACCCAAAATATTAAGTGATTTGTTTGTTTTCAAATATTTGCTCTTTGGAAAGCAACGGGTTGTAGATTATATTATTTCAAATCAGATTGTGGCATTATCTGGGAATGGTAGTTTTTATAACAGGGTTGAAAATATGAGCTACATTTATGGACCACAAACCAACACAAATAGTGTTTCCTCATATGATTGCTGTTGCCAACTATCCGTGACGATTTACTGAACCACAGCTAATCGCTTTCCCTAAGCCTAAGTACATCCGGTGGTTTGGAGTCAACACAACTATAATTCCGCGGACCCATTGACGTACACCAATTCTAACGCTAGTGTCACACGCATTCGTGGCCGATTGGGAGCGCAGACACAGACAAGATAGAGATAGTGAACAAAACCGATTTCACAATGGCACAAAACGCTGATGACAGTTAGATGACCGTTCGGACGGGAATTGTGCGTGAGTGGAGCGCTTAAGTGGGCGTATGGGGCGATTATGGGGAGCCGCCAAGGTCAGGCTGATTTTGCATACAGTACCAGCGATCTCAAGCCTGCACTGAAGAGGAGGAGGAGGATGAGGTGGTGGTGGATGGATGCATACTAGAGGCGGCTACTTCAACACAAACTCACTGGTGTGCTGGAATAAATTTATATCGTTTGGTTATGTGTGTTTGTCGGGTTGAAGTGTGGAGCCGGCGGGTGTCTAGCAGATTAGAACCAAGTCTCACAGATAATACCATAACCACGGTGTAATCGCGTGCATTGTTACCTAACCTACACACCTACACGTCGGTGCACCTGAGCGCACCTAAGTGCATTCGAACGTTGAAACGCTCGGGTGGGTGAAACTTTCCACGGAAACCCTTTCCCTGGCACTACGAGGCAGGTGGAACTCCACACCCCAGTTTAAGGCCGCTTGGTTGGGTGTCGGATGCCTCATAACTCACGCACACACCAAGCAATGCATTTGCAACGGCTCTCGGTTTCGTCAATCGAAAGTCGCGCGTCGAACACCGATTCTTCTTCACTAACGATCCACTTGGTAGTTATTGCATAACGCCAAGCCAGCAGCATTAGGTTCGCGAGGAATCTAGATCTAACAACAACGAAAAACGGCGGACAGCCTTTGGGGAAAACATGGTAAAAGGCTGTAACAAGCACTGACACCGAGTACTCATCCATGCCTTTTTTTAAGAAAAGGTCTACCAACGACACGAACCAAAGAAACAACAACAGAAGCAGAAAGAAAGCAAAAACGCGTCACATTATGTTGATCACCCTTTTCGCAGTGAGCCACGAGGTTGATTGGTGCGAGCATTTTTCCTTCGCTCCAAGCAAAGTGGCCAATTTTCCGTTACATGATGGTTCGGGAAAACCAAAATCAAAATATTAGCCACAGCGAAACAACAATGGAGCCAAAGTGCAGCGGAAAAACTGCATTTCGTGCAATAATCTTCGAAGAGGTGCTTTTCATCGATTATCACGCTTTACAAACGGACGAAAATGGGAATAAATGGATTGTTTGCGCAGCAGTTGTTTGTAATTTTTGACACACGAAAATGGATCGAAATTTCAAAAGGAAATCCTTTTCATCATCGCGAAGACGAATCCAGTTTCGATCAGCTCTTTTTTTCATTTCATTCGCGTGGTCCCAATTGAGCAATTATTGATAAACCGATGAGAAACGGTTCGATCGAATTGGCAGCGAATGACGTAGCTCGGAAAATTCACTTTGAAGATCAGCTCAGTGAAGGCGAACGATAAAGAGGGGAAAAAAAAAGAAAATTGGATTATGATTCGATTGATGTTTCAAAGATTAAACAATCATTGCAAGAATTAAAATCATATTGCTGATCGCTTGCTTGTGGACTAGATTTCATGGAGCTTGTTTAGGCACAATTTTGAATTGTTTCCATTATGAACACATTTTTTCTAAAGCTTACGCTGGTTTGTTCGTTGTTCGAGTTAGAGAAGGAAACCCCCTAACTACAACACGCTTGTGTGACAACGTCCTTGCTTCAAATGACTCTGAATTCTATTAGAATAGACCATTGTAACGTTGAGAGCAAAGGAAGTTTGCGGATCCAACCACGGATGATTAGACTACTTCCTTTTTTCCCATCAGCGCTTTTCGGGGTGGGAAATTTCAACCGTAGGAGGCTCGGTTTGGAGGATTTATCGTTTTATAATTCCACCACACGGAGGGACAATCGTCATCACCATCAACATCAGGGCTCATAATCATCTTCTTCGCGCTGTCACCCGGGGGTACAAATTTGGATTATCCATTGTGATCGAACGGATACGGATCTACGACGATGTTGGTCCACGGTCGCGATAGATGTTAGCCGTCAATTAAAATAGAATCAAATGCCAACCCCCGAGGTGCGTCCTAACGGCCTTCCGGCGCTCACGGCAGGCTCCGGTCGATTGAGAATAGCCTTGAACGCTTCAGCCGACCATTAGCATGGCGTGCGATGATGAGGCCGCATTATTACAGCCCGTTTGCCGATGTTGCCAGATGGTGGGGCCCACAAAAGCTCCGAACTCTTTTTGGCATCTTCGTTTGCCTACCGTGCGATCGTACGATCCAACGGAATGACGCAGAAAAGAGTTGCTCCCGTCGTGAGCTGGATTAAGCCCGAAGAGCAGTTTGGAAGTCTCGAAACCTAAAGATAATGTTTTACGCCCAGGAGCGACTACTACGACAGCAAAGAACTGGAGCTATCAGAGAACGTTCAAGTGCGTCAATAACGCTTGTTTCCTTGTTTCACTATAGTCCGCTAAAAACCAGTCCCGGGGCAAGTTAAACTTCGTCCGACACGTAACACTGAGACCAAGGAGTGTGTGCCAGCGAAATATAAAGGTGTTCAAACACCGAAACTGTAGTCAAATTGGAACCGACACACTGAACCTGAACCGGTTTTGGGGGATCATCTGTTAAAGGAAACTTGATCCAAATGCCGAGATGACTCATAACTAGCCGCAGTTGCTTTTCAGAACTCGTGTTCCACCATTCATGGCACGGCCTGGCCTTCGTTGCCGGTTTGCGGAATATTAGCCAACCTCGATGGCGTCTCTGTTGGCACCAAACACTTTGTTATCACTGTGTAAATTATCATGCCACACAAACAGCTCCAAGAAAGCCGCAATTGGGACAAGGGATCCAACTTCCATTGGATGATGTAACAAAGACTGGTTTTCATCTTCAATTTGCCTCGATCCGACTTTGGGAAAGTAAAGCAATCGTGAACGAGGAGGCCTTCGTTGAGGATGACGCAGGGCCAAGGGTCAACCAGAGTCGCTCGATCGAAGGGAGAGGTCTATCATTCCACTCCAGTGAAGCGTAATTCCTGAGTATTCCGCCCACTGGGAGCAGTCACAGCACACCATCCCTCGGCGAGGACAGAGGATTGCTCAGAAGTCGCCCCGTAGCATGCACTTTCGTCCATCGATCGAGCCTACGCTGACTGGCTTTACTCGCAACGTATGATTAATCGCGTTGGAAGTTATTTGCATCGCTGACCAATATTTTCAATTGAATCCCATGAAGCTTAATCAAGAGGGAATTTCCGGTTCTAAAACAACAACTTTTCTTGGAATTCATTTCAAACGCAAGAAATGCTCAAAATCTCACCAATTACCATTACTGATTCCGTACAACATGATAAGAGACCAAGCTGTTGAAATATACGTTGACTTATGACCTTTCTATCGCGTTGTTTGATGCGTTCATCGAATCGGACGATCACTTTGTAGAAGAACACTCTTGCACGGTATATTGCTGATCTCATACGAGGGACACCAGCAATACGTAATACTGTTTTATTAGCTTTTTTCCGTACCGTACACAATGCAAGCAAGTATTTGTGATCGCTTTGCGTGTCCGCAATGTGCTGCAGAACAAGTTTTTCGTATAGCTGTTGCGGCTTGCCTTGAAGCGCCCGGTTTGTGCAGCTCCTTCTCCATACTCCATTGCTGTTCACGGACAGGATACGAAAATCGTTCGCCGCAAGTCTTCAGCGCATTCTACAAAACCCACCCCAGACGTAGGTCACCAACTTTCGCGGTCGACGATCTCCAAACGCAATTACCAGCATCTCTAGATGCTCTTGGGTGGGATCGTGGGTAGTCGGAGGTTCGATTTAATTAAAAAGATGAGGCGAGAGCGCGGTTATTTAGACAGTTATTTAGACGACGCAGCATTTAATCCAGTAGGTTTTTACTTTCGCTTGATTAATCTTCGCTTACGTGGTATACGAAGGCCGCGTATTTTGGGGGATAGAAGCTCCAAAGCAGGAAATACAACTCACTCTCTTCGAGCAGCTTCATTCCCGAGCTTTACCACCATTTAAACGAACGACATGACACAACTTCCGGCCATGTTGGCTGCTCCGAAAAATGGTGCACCATGGTTCGACAAAACAAAAAGGTTGGCAACGATCGAGCGTTTCACGAATCCGGACGAACTCGTTGCAGGAGATCCAACGGAAGTCTTAGGCTGTTAAATAGGCCGGACACTCGTCAGACCTAATTACAGCCTGCGACACCCTGCATCATGACATACGGTGCTTGCGATTAAGCGTTTCGGGACCGCACACAAGGCAGTAAAATGAGAAATAAGAAATCCACCACTGGTTTGGTTCCAAGCTGGCGTTAATTGCTTCAGGAACTAGGAACACACCATGCACCGTTAGTGAGTTCGAATTTGGGAAGGAAAATGTTGACCTTCGCAAGATACAAATGGATGCCAATTAGCAGCTCTGGCTTCAGCTGTGGAAACAAACCGTAGAAGTTAAACATCTCATCAGCTACATAATTCAACAAACAAGATTTGAGGCATTGGAAACAATTTGTGATGCCGATGTCTGGGCATAAATGGAGTTGGTTTAAATACTGACAAGGGTCGCCCGATCACGCCCGACCGGATATATCAATCAATATAATTTGAAATGACTCTAGTTAAGTTAATGAGGTCAGCCTGAAACACTCCTCGAATTCCGTTCTATTCCATTCCGCTCGGTTTTATACGACTCCAGAAGTAACGTAAAATAATTTGTCCGGACCACTCCCTGAATGATGAATTCGATTCGAAAGCATTCAAAAACTTTGGAACAATCGAAGTGAAGCATGGATAATGGTGACTCCAATGTTCAACTGAATTACTGAGTGAAACACTGAATGCAGGAATCGACCATTTTGTAAAACAAGTGTTTCCAGTTGCCAATGCCCAGCTATTTAAATTTCCAACACCTCCACATAATTCACTACACGGCGGTAACACTTTCTCTATCGCACACGACACCTTGCCGTTCGGTTCGGAATTTTCACAACGAGTCGTCACAGTCCACGAATTATTACTCTTTACTTGCGTAACAAAAGCAAACGTGGATTTGCGAAAAAAAAAGCTAAAAATTAACACATATTCAAGGGGGACTTTTGCACTACGACGGTATGTTGATGAAGATACACATCGATCACATGATAAATAACACAAGAAATTTCATTCAACAAATTTCCACTACACATGTTAAAGAAGTTGTTATTGAAAAAAACTTAGTCGAGGAACAAATGACGACGTTTTTGAATACGTCCAACGAGCATCTAGAGAAAGGATTCGCGTTTATTATGTCACTGCGTTTCGTCGATCGTTTGTGCAATCGGCTGCATTTGATCGAATCCGGTATTTCTGGTTGGTATTTATCGGAAATGTTTCAGTATGCTGCCGCAACCTCGTTCACCGTGGCGTGTCGTTTTGTTGCATTTGGTCACATTTTTGTGTGCATGCTTTGATCCTCAACTCCCTCCTCGATCTCCAGCATTTTTCTGCGCCACCCTTTCCTACGTCCATATCCATTGATGGAGCATGACTCTTCGTTGCATTCGTTCCGCTTGGGTTCAGATGTGCGGAGTTTCGAAAACATGCTCGTAGCCGATCATAACCATCAAACTGCAGGCGGATGGCACCGAAAAGCGCTGTTGTGGAAAGTGGTATCCCTTCGAACGGCACACATACACCACAAATACACTAAACAAGGCTGTTTACGCCTCATTTCAGGGCTCTTTTCCGGTGTTAAATGCGAGAACTTCGTGCGGTTTGCGCCAGGGGATTTATTTTACTTTTTTTTTCATACACAGAACTCTTCAACGAACAATCGACAGAACACGGAACAAACTCTCGATCAATTTAGGCACGTCCCACGCGAAGATTAATCCCCTTGACGGACGGACTCGTGGGTGCTACGGCGTAAGAAATCCTTTTGGAACGCATTACATGACCTCACCGTGGACCACACAACAAACGGAGGGAACAAATTCGCGCATACCTTAGGGGCACATAAACACACACACACACATACATCGGTGAAGTAGCACACAAACTGGGACATAAATGTTACGAGCCACTGGCGACCAGAAAAAAACCTTTTCCTTCAGCATTTACTCGAACAACGAGCCGTCTGAGGGTCACGCTTGGTTTTATGTTTTCAGTGCAACACACACACACAACACACACACAGGGACAGCCAACATGAGTGGCATGCTTACGTTGAATATTCCAAAGCCCCACCGACTGGCCAACTGAATCACGATCGACGCCACAACAGCGTGCAGCGGATGAGGGCGACGAGAACTGAAACCCCGGACCGATATTGACGCGTGCGTACACTCTCATGCACGAAAGCTTACTAAACCCTCCGTTTTTCCAGCGATCGTGAGCCTCGCGAGCGTTTTCGCTGGTGGCGCCTAAACCCCGGACCCCCATCGTGGAGCCGCGATCGCTTAGTCGCGATTCTTGGAGAGCGGTAGAGAGGGATCGTGCTCTCTTTGGTTGCACTTCTCTCCGCAGCATCGGTGTTATGCGACATTTGCCGTGTGTCAAACGGATGCCCGATGGAAGGGGGGATTCCACATCTTCCCCAAAGCCGGGGAGATATTTGTGATCAAGCAAACTAAAGGCTACCAATTGACTTTATCGGTGTGTGTGTGTGTTGAGTTAAAGATGACTGATTGTTAATGGAAGAAAAATAGAGCATCACTGAACCAGGCGCAAGTTTTATACTGATGGTTTATGTTAATTTTCTGCTTCGCATCAAGCGGAATGCAAATGATCACACCGTTTATCTGCTGCACCAGAAGACGAGCTAAAGCCAAGAATTCACCCCGGTCCTATTGAATGCTGAAATTCCGGCACTGACCAGATTTGACAGGTGAACTAGAGCTGCCAATAATTGCCTAAATTGCGTTTGGAATCGTTATGAAACGCAGCTTCTTGAAACTTCAAATACCCAAGGTTGTGCATCGAGAGATCTTGCTGATGCTGCGGACGACTCATGCTGTGAAATTTCACACCCTCTCGGAGACCGCTTCACGATGGCCGAACAATGGACACATGGAGAGAATCGGATTGCAGTGGGGTTGGAGAGTCTTTTAATAAGCATCATCGTCCGAGCATCAATGGTCCGGTATTTCGAACGCTTCTAATTTCAGTCCGTAGGAAGCCAGCTGCGAAAGCATTGCCAATGCCATTAGGTGATGCAAATCGTACCCGATGAGATTGAAGAAGACGGGTGTGTGATGGGGATGTATGTGCATCACATGCACCCGGCACCTTCCACAGCTTGATTAGATTGACATTTTAAGGTGAAAAATGGCCTTCATGATCATCTTGGCGTTCGTCTTTTTTTGGCGATCTTGTGCAGCGTTACTTGAAGCTCGCAAGAGAGGCCCAAGGCACGATGACCCTTCGTGAGTAGTTCACTGAACGCCATTGTCCATCCCAGCTCATCCGAGATCGACGAGATCGTTTCAGAATGCGTAAAAGTGGCTCGCAGTGGATGAAGACTTGTGCAACTGGAGATCAATCAGCCGGGTCAATTAAAAAGCCACATAGATACACCCACGTACGTGAGAAATCTCCCGCTCCACCACGGCGATCCTTGGAATCTCCCGGGAAATCTCCGCACCGAAGGACCATTCGGGCGTAATCGATTGAGGCCCGTTTGTCAATCGAGACAGTGTTCTCAGCCGCCCTGGGAAGCTGGTACAATGTCTCCGTTGAGTCAATTGCTCCGAGTCCACCTAATTTAACTCATACGATGGGGTGCCTGCTCGCACACAGAACAATAGTGCGATTAATAGTGCTGTGCATTTTGTAGTGCCAACACGATGATACGAAAGCACCGTCTCTGCTGATGCATTCGAGCAAGTGCAGTCCCAGCAGTGGTGCAACCGATGGTGTCGTGGTAGTGACTGTCGCTGCTGGTACTTAGATTCGATTAATTTTGTGGCAATGATGACGGCGTTGAATGGCGCTTGGAACTCTCTTAGTTCCCAACGTGCCCGAGAGTAGCATGTTGCTACTGCCCGAACATCTTCTTATGTAAACAGGTTTACTATTGATTTACTTTCACACCCCCGTCGGCCACAGGCACACATATGGGGGCGTAAGTCCGTGAGCTCCGTGGTTCAATTGTTGAAGGCGAGCATTACGGGCAGAAAAACGGCATTTCACCAACGAATCTTTCACCGTTTTCTCAGCTGGTCGCAATCTAGCCCAGTGCACATGTTCACACAGTGGTAGCGTGCTAGATGCAATGGAAAAGAGATCAAACAACGTGGCGGCAGACGATAACAATGACAAATAAAGCGTGAAATAATCATAAACATCGTGTTGCGATGTTCAACAAAACCCGCCAACGCATGCAATACTATGCGTTGCGTAAAGCAAACGAAACAATAATCAAGCTAATCATCATCTTTACCATAATGCGAAAACTATCTCCGCTAAGAAAATAATCAGCTTTAATCTCCACAATATCGCATTAAAGATAGATAATAGAAAAAATGCTCTAGCAATGTAATTAAGCCTTGTTTAATTACAGGCACTTCATTTCACCTAAAAAGAACAATTTTATGATGCGATTGAGCAGTATTTCTTCAATCTAGTAGACTGCTCTCTGAAACCCTATTTGTTCTGCTACCGTTACCGTTACTAACGTAGCCGTTACGGTGTTTATACTGTTGCATACATTTAGGCGTAACATTACGAATTTCGTGCGAAAACGAAAAACGGACGAAAAATGTTGGGAATATACGAAAAATCTTGAAAAAACGAGATGTTGAACTATTGCATTGAGTTTCTCAAGATTGTGGACGAAAGAGTACATAATACAATGCTACTCGCTATTCATAAAACACTGATCAGGTTTCTACAACAACAAAGTTGTATGGCATATTCGTTTTCTTAACCAATAATATTTTTTTCTTTTCAAAAATCGGTAATGAAGTTTAATCATAAATAATATTAGGAATGTAGCGTAAATGACCAGCGGGAAGTGATTAAAACCACAGCACACTTCATTAGGCCGATGGAATACCGTTCTAGTAACGGGAAACTAGTTGTAAGGGTACTGATCGAACCAGTAAAGGGGGAGAAATGATTTGCATAAGCAGACGATCATCGTGTGCCACTTACCGTCTGTCTTCGGGTGTGTGATGCGAGGCAGTTTCCGCGACCTTAACGGCGTCTGGTGGGTTCGTTTACGTTCGCGCACACTAAAAGAGAGAAAATTGTATAAAACAAATACAATGTAGTGTCAAGCCTGCTTAGTGGAAAGCTTCCCCGGGGGAATGGGAACTTACACGATAAAGTTCGGCCGCTTAGATGCCGTCGTCCCAGAGGAAACCATGCCGTCGGATCGGTCACCAGCCTCATCCTCGTCGGAGATGTCGGTCCAATCGGCGCTGTTGCTTGTATCACTACCACGTTCACTTGGTGGTGTTAAGCTGGCCAGCCCTGCCGTGGTACCGTACAGACTGTTGGTGATATTTTCCGACGCCAGCGTCGTCGTGGAGCCGCCAATGTTTCGCCGATTAAGTGCCATGTTGCGTACAAACTCTAGTCGCGAGCCTATCGATTCGTAGCAATTCGACGATACCAATGAAACGTTATCTCCTGGTGGCGATGGAGGCTGCGTCCGCAAACGCACCGGTTGCAGCATCTGCTTCTCCTGTTGCTGCTCGTACAAACGACGGTCTGGCACAGGAAGTTCCATTTCAGCTGATCCACCGCACGCCGGATCATCGTAGTCAACACCATCGGCGCTACGAATGAAGTCGTAAATATTCTCTTCGTAGATATTCTCCTGCTGTGCCTGCCCGTACTTCTGCGATCCGTGGGGCGATTTGTCCAGCAAATCGCCACCCGGACTCAGTGGAAGTTCAGTAGATGATATGCTCTCAAGTGTGAGGTTTAATCGATCACTGACCAAAGTCGGGCTGGTGACATCACCTAATGCTCTGGTGTTGGTGCTGGATGCGCCGATTAGATTATTCCTTGGTGGTAGGGGAACCCCCTCTGGCTTTGGAAGGTCACCGGATGATATGCTCTCAAATGTGATGTTTAGTCGATCACTTTCGGCAGTCGAGCTGGTTGTGTCGTTGGATGCGACGCTGCAGTTATTCCTAGGAGGCAGGGGAACCTCCTCGGGCTTTGGTGGCCTTGGTGGAATCTTGCTATACTTGATCATCTCATAGTTCGACTGATAGGTCACCTGCAGGTGCTTCGGAAGCGTTTTTGGTGAGGACGAAAGATTGCGCTTTGGTTGTGGCAGTGTTAGATCGTTGCGGGTATCATCCCTGGCCGGTGGAAGATCCGGTGGGGGGCTGCAAATCTCATACGTATCCTCTTCCTTCGCTACAGCGTCAGCAGATGCATTCTTTCCTTGTGGATTTGCGCCGAGTTCAAGCTCGATCGACTCGTAATTTTCAAAGGACTCATAGCTGTTGATGCTGATCGTATCTTCGGGGATGAGATGAGTTGCTGGGGCATCTTCACGTCTACTGTTCGTTCTGGAAATGCTCTGGTAGATATTTTCTGACTCCCGCTTGGATTTGTGAATAAACGATTCAATCTTGCTTGTGAGCTCAGTCAGATCGATCGATACCACTGGACTTGAGCTGGGTACCGATTGCTTCTCACTGATCCCCGTTAACTGCGTACCCATTTGTTGTATTTCCTCCGGTTTCGTCACGGGCTCATAATCGTCCTCCAGATCCCGCTGCAAGCGATCCCGCCGTTCGTTAAGACTCATTCTTTCCACCGTTCCACGAGAGCAAGGAAAATGATGGTCATCCATCGAGACCGCCTTGTTGATAACAATAGTATTGACCGCTTCAACAATGTTCATCTGGCTGGTATTTGTGTCACCATAAGATAGCGAACCTGACCCAGCGCCACGAAACAGAAAGGACGCATTCGGACGCACCGGCAAATTGTCACCACTTGGCTGTTGACCTTCTCCCTCTTTCGTCCCTCTGGCCTCGTCGGGATCATTGAGTGTCAGGTCGTTGAAACTTTTCGACAGATTATCGATTCTATGGCTGGCGGCAGAGATTGCTTCCAGAATTTTCTTCTCGGAAACTTCCATCTGTTGGCCGAATCGTTCCGATTCTATCGCTTGCTCCGATTGTGGTTCATCAATTTGTATCGTCGGTATTTCGATAGAAGAGATGAACGATCGTCGAGTAGATCCGGTTGCCGTCTTTTCGCCGGGATCGTCACGCAGAACCACTTCCACAGGTGCGTCCGGCGGCCTGGTAGTATCGATTTGTATTTTTTTCGATGATCGGAACGTTAGTCGCTCGTATATTTTCGAAACCGTGCTTTTGCTTTTCTTCTTCTCTTTTGTTTCTTTCGATGGAATAGCTTTTTCTTTGCCTTCAATGTTTATCACACTTTCCACCGAGGGCTCGACAATGTTTGCTTCCTTAGATGGATTCTCTTCGCCGGACGCTGTGCTCTGTCCACTAGATTCTATTGTTATAACACTCGTTTCCGTAGTTACGGTACTTTGGCTATTCGTGTCTTCCGGTATCTCAGGGGTGTGAAGTTCAGTTCTCGACACTGCGACACTGCAATCCTCTTTCCCAAGTGTTCCATCGAGTATCGTATCTACTTCCTCGCTGCTAGACACCGGCCGGACCATCTTCGACTTAATACCTTTTGTCTTTTGGAGCAGCTGTTCACTTTTGTCCGGCACCTTCGGTTTACTGCGTCCCGGTGGAGGCTTACCCGTATCACCGTGACTAGATGCTCCCGCTCCATCGCTCTTCCGGCCGCGGGGAGTAGTGTGCTGTACGTTCGGTTCGAATATCTCCAGTACCTTTCGCACGCCGAGTGAGCTTCGACCCATTTCACCCCACTCCGGGCGTCGGTAGATATTTTTCCTCAAGCTCGGACGCTTCTTGACACCCGCTTTCCGAACCGACGAGCTCTTGCTGGACGCCGACGATATGTCATCCGAGCTTTCATCCGTCCGACACGCACTACCGGCGGTGCTACTACTGCCACTGCCTCCAGCGTTGGAAGAGTTCTTCTTACGTAAACTCGCCCTTCCACTACCGTTCCGGCTGGCCGCTGTGAATCCGTACGCATCGGCTCCAACCGATCTACCCGTATCCTCCACGACCTTATACGCCACGTTACCGCACTTGTGGATGTACCCGCCACGCTTCTTCACCTGCTCCAACAATCCCGCATCCTGTTGGATCATTTGGTTGAACTTATTGGTCAGTGCGGCAACTTTGGTGCCATTTCCGGCCAACAGCCGTCGGTTGTACGGTGAAATGTTGTTCATGAAGCTTATCTTTCGCGTCGGAGTGTTTCCTTTACGCCCAAGCGACGAAGTACTCGGTTGCGCCGGTTCCGGAGATAAAGCGCACGTATTTGGCATACACCCATCGTCGACAGTTTCTTCGATCGAATTTTGTTGAACATCCATTTCTGCTGTAGTTTCTTCTTTGTCGTCGACATTTGACGCGGTTATGGTGCACACCGAAGTCTCCAAAACATCTTCCGGCCCGGTGATATTCTGAATATCGACTCCAATAAAGTTGTTGACGTAGTTCTCCACCCGTATCGGCATTTTGCCTTGCTTTTCGTCCTGCGTCAGTGCACGAATTCCAAGTAGTTCCTTCCGGCGAGCCCAGTGTATCTGGTTCCCCGAGGGAGTGGAAGTTACCAGCGGAAAGGAATCGCGTACCGTGGTTCCTGCGGGAGTCGAGCTGGGAACAGCTAACGCCGCTAGCCCTCCACCACCACCACCACCACCACCACCAGTGCTAATGCACTGTCGTTTCTCCACCTTCTGTGTGTCTCTGTCGGGGCTAAGAAGAGCCGCATTAGAGGTCCGTTTTGCCGATCGACGGATTGAGCCGTTTCGCTGAAAGCGCGAACCGGCCTTAGGTGAGGCGGACTTCCAGGTTGCACACCGACTGGCCGCTCCGGTCGGTGTACCGATGGTAGCACTTTTCGCCTTCCTCACCAGCGTATCTATGGCAGTTCCACCAGCTGGCGGTGTGCTGGCACTCGAGAGCAACCGGCTGTTCCAGAACTGGCGCAAACGCTGCACGCTGTACGATGGATACTGCACCGGTGACGAGTCCGGTGATGATGACGATTGCGTGCCGTTGCTCTCGATGGCGCTCGAAGGAGGCGATTCCCGCCTGGACTCGATGTCGCCTTCAGCCTTTGCCTTCTTCACCTTCGGCTGTCCGTAGTCGGGGCCGTCGCTCTTGTCCGTTCCGGGCGTTGTGCCAGCGTTCGTCCCGAACAGGTAGAACCTTTGGATGAAGCTTGCCACCTTCCGGGTGTCGGCCGCCGGTTGCGGGGGGTCCTTCTTCAAGGGCTTCGGACGCTTCTCACCAGCCACCGGCGTGGTGTGGTTGCTTTGCACATGCATCATGACCCACCGAGGCAGTGGAAACTCTCACCACCGCTGACCTAAAATGAAAAGGAAATCACCTTTTAGTTTTATGGAAACACGTTTTTATCGGATGCTAGACCGCTCAAAATCGTTCGTGGTACACGTTTAGTATCGCGAAGTTCATATCTTATAATCCTCCACCGGGGTGAAAGCTATTCAGGTGTGTGGTTTTCTTTTTTTTTCCAACAAAGTTGCACACTGCTCACACAAAGTCACGGTCAGGGGAACGCGATACATCCATTCAGGGTCGACGGTTTGTTTGCCATTGCGGTTTTTGGACGCCTCGTTCGGACTCGTAAGCAACTCTCGGCTCAACTATTCGTTTTGCAAACCACCAGAAACCAACCGGTTTGATGGCGCACCACCAAAAATAGCCTCAAGATGCACTTTTACTCTCTTTTGTTATGTTTCATTTGTGTGCTCTTCCAGCGAATCTAATGGAAGAAGCAGCGAACAGTTTTGCATTCAAACGGAAGTGCTAACTGCTTTTTTAAGGCGAATATTGGTGATTAAAGATTCCAATCCGTTGCAGCTCGAAAGGCTAGACTGAACTAATTGGATATGCAACAAATGTGTGTCTTAAAATTGGCTGAAATATGTCTGGTAATTTTCACTTCGACACGTGTTTGGCATACCGCATGTCGGAATCGTCGGAACACAAATCTGTCGTCGGAAGTTATATCGATTGATTCCCTCCATTCGAACCGGTGGCAGCGACAAGAAGTGGAATGTCCGTCGCGGACAAAGCATTGTATAACTGAATAATTACAAAAAAAAATATGGAAAGATGGCCACCACCCCGCACCGGGGGTGAGTTTTGTATGAAAATGCAACAAATATGCCACCAAGTAGCAGCCTGGCCAAGAGGAAGCTAGGAAGAGCCACTTTCAGCCCCACGGGGCGGCAAAAATTGGAAATCGACCGACGGGGGGAAACCCTAGCAAATAATAACGGCAACAAAAAATTGGTATGAAGGAAAAAAACGCGCGCTGCGTCGAAGACGTGCCCGACAGGTGCTTTTCTCTTGCGTAACCGCGATGGCAAAGGGAAGCCTGCGCGCACATACATCCATTTTGCCCCAACCAGGAAGATAAATCAATGGATGGTTCGGGGGCAAGGGTAGTATCGGAGCAAAGGGGGGGAAAAAGCTAAACTGTCGCCGTTTGTTTGATGTCCACTCAATAAGGCCGGAGCGTGCGTGCGGAATGGTGAGCTGTATATGTCCTGGGCCACAATCTGGGCTGTCTTTTGCCGGGGTTTGGTCTGATTGAGACCCAACCTGGCCATGAGGAACGATGGTTCCGAGGGGCCCTGATAATCCCTGATACTCTGATCCGATGCGATGCACGTGCCGGTCCGGTTGGCAAAAAACGAGGTGCATAAAATAGGGCTCAATGTATTAACTTTGCATTGCGTGATGTGCAGCGACAACTACTGCGAGGGCATTTTTAAAAACCTTCAATGCACCACGAACAACAATACTCCTAATATGACCCGTATGGATGAGCCAGAGAAAGCCAGAAACATCGCAGAGGAAACAAGGTTATGCAAAGAAAAGTGTCACAGCTACATTTCCATCCAAAATGGACAACAGTGAAATATATGTATTAATGTTTTGCATACGGCAAAGGAAGGCGGTCAAAAGTGTCTCGCCTCAAGCTGGATTTTTGCATATCAAAAGACGAGCCCACGGAGGAAGGCTCCGGAGCACTTTGCGTCGTAACCTTTTCCAAGGATTACGTTCGAGGCTTCGGGCGAATTCGCGACGTGCGTAAGCGATCCTGATCGCGGGGACACCGATCCACCGATGACATCATATTTCGGTGATATAATTTGATAAGATATGTAGCACAATCATGTGTGAGAAGATGCGACAGGTTGGAGAACAAATTCATCAAACCATAAATATCGCTTTCGTGAAGTGATCTTCATCATTAAATGCAATTGTAAAAGAGAAAGCATGTCATCCTGCAGTATGCCATCTGCTGCTGCAGTGTTCCACAAAATGAAACCAAGTTGGTCGTAAATTTGCTGATAGGTAACCCAATTCCAACAGCCATTTCTGAGTTACACATCCTCGATACCGAAACGGTACAGACAAATCTAGTCGAGTCTAATCCCATCGAAAGAATGAACACCAAATGATGCGCCCCACCGGGTTGAGATGTAATCAGATAATGGCCATTCCTTGCCGGAATAACCGTTTCGATGTTTTCCTAATTGTGTAGAATCGTGGCGTGAAGCTTGGAACGGAATGCAATAAAGTTGTTCTTCATGCCGTACTTTTTACGGAGATTGAATCAGAATCGTTTTTATTACCGTTTCCTAGCTTATCGTCTAACACCCTGCTTCCTGCCTGCGCCTCGGACGATGTTGGCCTAAATTAAGATGCCATCTTCCACCCCGAGATATCCAAGACGTTCTCCAACCACGCGCACTCCAACCAACACATCCGTACCGTTAGCCCAATAGTAAGCGATTTTGGAGGGAATTGTGGAATCTTGACCCAGCTGGAATTGGCAAAAAAAAACGGAGAAGGAAGGAGGAGGAAATAAAGCTGCTGATGGCGAGCTTTCGCTGCTGAAAATGTTAAATGCTGTGGCATGTAACCGGGAAGGCGAAGAAGAACCCGTTCGCCAGCGAAGATCGACAGTGGAAGTAGTCAAACCGGCCCCTCTTCGGAACCGGACGAACCTGTAGCTTATGAGAATGTCGGAGGTCTGCAAAACCACGGTGGTAGGGGTGGCCACGGCGCTCTAAGATCGGACACCCAAAGATTCAAAAGGGAATGTGTTGGGTATCTTGCTGTGTGTTGTAGTGTTTCGCGTCATACAGATGTTTACCTCTCGTTTAGCAATCGTTCGTTGTGGATGTGTCTGTTTGGGAGTGCTTCATTAGAGCGGAGAACTTCTCGGTAGAAACCCGTTTTTGTCTCGTTGGGGTGATGGAACCAAACCAAGAGGCTACCACGAGTCGGTGGTGGCTTTATACCTGCTCCAGCATTCGAGGACACGGGCAAACAAAGTGCCAACAACTTCCTTCAAGTCCGGTTCAGTTTCCAGAAGCTTTGGTAGTAAGGGAAGAAGAAAGGCACGCAGATCCAACGTACTATGAACAAAGAGCATAGGCGAAAAAAAATCAGCGTTCAGGAGTACCGCAAGATCCCGTTTTCCAAGTCCTCCAACACCTTCTCGCTGCCTCTCTCCGAACGTCCCAAGGTTCCAAAGGAAGAATGTCGGAAGAAAGGGTAGGCCATGGCAAAAGCGAAATCAAAACCCAAACAACCCGTGATCTCTTGGATGGCGAGAGAGGGCGCGAAAGACGCAAGGACTGTGCAAAGTCGGCGACGTGCGTGGAAAGTTCCAATCCCAGGGGTTCAGAAGACGTCCCTGTACGTGGAAGGTTTTTTGTATGTCACGCACACGAACGGAGGCCTTACGGGCCTTGTGGATATCACAAACGGGAAAGGTAGGCATTCCTGCTATTGGAGAAATACCCGCGCGTGCACCTTCGCGCGGGGATCCGATATTTTGGATCGTTCCCCCGATTCCCCAACAAGGGCAGAAAGGAGGTTGATCGTTTTCATTGGCTACAACAACGGGGCGTTGGGTGCGTTCGAATCTTGTCAATCCGGAGAAACTTACTCGAGACGGGGACCGTTCATTCATGCACATTCATGACGATAACTGAAGGACTTATCTGCACGCCAGGCAACAAGCGTAGTACTTTTCGTTTCGTTAGGATGTTTCAGTTACGATGCGCCTCACCCGAGACGTTAGAGGGATGATCAGGTGTCGATCATACGATCCGGTCCCCCCTCCCGGCGGCAAAGTTTTCTCATTTCGATTTCAACCAGGAGAGTACAACCAGGAAGCGACACATAAGAAACCAATTCCTTTGCACTATTTCCGAGCAAGTGAAATTATGTCAACCGGCAAACCCTTAGGTCGTCGCGTGGCTGTGGTTTCCTCCCATGTCCAACGTAGGTCGCGTCTCAAATATAGCTCACACACCTGACTCACCGACGAAGGTCCGACAACTTCTCCGGAATAAACACTGACTGATTTATGCTGCATTCATCGCGCGGACTCGCTCAGGCATCGTATATCTCAAGCGGGGCCAATACTTTACGATCTAACTACCAAGGAAAGGTGAAACGTTCGTCGCATAAAGCGCGAACAAAAGGCACAACAACAGCAGAAGCACCTTTGAAAGACGATACCTTCACCAAACCGCGTCACACAGTCAGTCAACTGTGGCGTGTTCTTTCACGGCCGTTTGGCTGGAAATACCGCGATTCTTGGCCGCTGCCCGATCGATAGACGTTTTGCATGCCGCAGACCACGGAGACGCGCAAATTAGTATGCAACAACCGAACACCCACAATAAGGCCGCCGTCGGCGGGGGGTTGAACTCCGATGGAGCGATGGAGGGAGCGGGTTTTTGGCAAGGTTTGGCATGTTTAATTTGTTTGCGCCGGTCCATTAGTGGACGAATCTGGGTGGCTTCATTTGTGAGCGTTCTATAGAGGTGTGTGGTTTAAAATCTCAGCTCCAAACCGGATACTAATGAGATGACTATTTAAAATTTGTCTTGCTTTATTTGCTCAACGACTTAGTGACTCTTAGTGAGTAAGTAAGAACGATCCATAACGAAAAAGCTTAAGGAATACGCAAATTTAATAACGTTTCCGAAACACTTTTCCTCTTCCAATGCGATGGAGACGGAAAATAATGCAGCGAGGGAGAGAAAAATTGAACAATTATTACATTTTGTTTTCCTCTCAAATCAAGATCCAACAACCCCCGCACTGGTCAATGGCCGCGCCGGAAGCTGCAAATTCGATCGATGAAATGGAAAGTGTGGGTATATGTGTGTGGCTGCCGATGTCGTCTCTTTGCATTGGAAAAGAAACCCGCTCCCCAGACAGACCACCCCGCGTTCGGGTAGTGAGTTCATTAGAATTAATTGCTCTAATAGTGGGCAGCTGAAAAGCAGCATAATGCAGAACAAGCTCCACCGAAGGTAGGTGAGAAAATGAGTGGTGTGAGATGCGTGAAAGCGGCAAACGCATTTCGATGACCCGTTCGGTCACTTTTCGGACGCCGGAAAAATGGCAGTCGGCATGAAAAACTTTCACCCGCTCCGGTGTGGGTTTTTCCCGCAGTGACCTTTGCCCAACCCCCCCTCCCCAATGCCGTTCGGGTTTGAAATGAGGCGCTGTGTTGCGGGGTCACACAAATGTCGTAGGTTGAATGATTAATAAAATTGACACTTTTCCTCTCTCGTGGACGATGGTTTTTCTTCTAACGTCTAACGTTCTAATCCCACGTCAAACCGATGAAAACCCGTCCCGGCCTCGAGACAGAGTGGTTCTCTAGTAGGAACGAGTTAAGTGAGTCTTGAGGTGTGTTAGGGCTCATTACTTCGTCCAGTTTCTTCGCTGTGTGGAATACAATTGCAAGACGTTTTCCCCGATGCACCCGGTTGTTGATGGGTGTTGTAAAACTCCATTGAAAATTTTAGGTATCTCCATCGACTGGGGGTTGGATAAAAAAAAAACAAAACACAGCTCCTCTTTGACGTCAACCTTGATTGGCAAACGACCAGAAAAATTCCCAGCGTCGTTATGGTGCGGAGTGCCATAAATTGTAATTTCAATTGGTCACTCAAAAACTTACCCAACCCATCGTCTTCGCCAGTGTTCATTACCCCGGAATGTCCGAAAGTTTTACCGAATGCTTCCTGTCCTAGAATTTCGGAACGTGTCAACGCTGAGTCGCAGTTTTTGTCGGGGCAGAAGCGTCAGGAAAAAAAAACGGTAAAACCATGCATGTAACATGTTGTCAACTAGATTTCTTTTCCTTCAACATTATCCACGAACATGTAACAACATGGATAATGGTTTTCTTTTACGGCTCGGTAATAGGATATCTTAAGATCGTCTTTAAGTTGGCTAATTAATCCAGTCCGAAAAATGTTACGAACTGTGTTGTTGGTGGAATGGTTTCAAGGCAATAACACTGGCCACAATGTAAGCTTGGAAAATAAGATTCTTTTTCAACCAAATCCGATGAGTGACACCATGGAACGCAGTTGAACTTGAAAAAGGAGTGCAACCACTTGAGACCGGACGATATTGCTCCACTTTTTCACATTTAAAGACAATCCACTCGAGAGATAAGCGAAGCAAACGGAACAGGAACACATGGGAGTTAGATAGTGTCGTTGCAGTAAAAAACGGATCGAATCAAGGGCAAAGAAGGGCCAATTTTTCAATGGTGCAGTCGAGTGCACGGTTAGTTAAACCGATGCTTGACTTTGGGCCTATCGAAGAGAGTAGTCGCAAACGCTTCGAGCGCAACAAATTAAATTTAATGTGAGTCAAAACGGGGCACACAAAGCTGGGATGCAGGCGACTCAGGCAATTGCGACGAAATCATGAGATCGTGCCCAAAGCCTGAAGGCTTCCGAACGCGTCCGGAGAACACGCGTTGAAGCAAAACACATAACCCATCCGCAGTGGATGTCGGAAATTGAGTGGATCGCGGCAAAATGCAGCTTCTTTTTCCTTCGCCTGCAGTTTTCGCCATCGCTCTTAGGGGTTGGGTTTTGCGTGGTTGGGAGGCATGAACAATAAATGAACATGATTGTTATTATTTTCGACTCGGCGAGCCATTTCGCTCGTTTCCACATTCCATGCAATGTTTCGCGTGCGCGTCGAAGATGCGCTTCCGCCTACAAAGAAACGAACGGCAGAAGGTAGCTCGTCTCTTGGCCACCCAATGCAGCAAACCGTATTGCTTTGCACGACACTAAAACAAACCATCAGCAAAGAGGCAGAACGAACAAACCATCGTAACGATCAACGATCTGAAAGTGGTCAGAATGGACCAACGCTGGTGATGCATTTCCCGCATTCTTCTCGCACGGACCATTGACTTTTACGCATTAATTTTCTTGCACCATCTCCTCCATCTCTTCCCGCGAATGCATCCCATTCATCATCATCCGGAACCGGTTTGTTTTTCTTATCGGACGTCGACGCGAGGCGATGCAGTTTTTCCGAGCGACCTCCGGAGTTCTACCAGAGTAAGGTTTTCTTGCGTAAGAAACATTCCTATAACGCGTCGTTCGTGGCGTTGAATGTGTGGTGCTGACCTTTCAGTAATTAATTCATGAAGAACGCAAAACATCCTCTCGGAGATCGAGCGGTCAGTTGCCTAACAGCAACTTCGTCAGCAAAATTATTGTTTCCGGAGCAAACATTGCCGTGTTTTTAAGTATTGCCTAGTAGTGTGAGAGAGGGAGGGAGGCAAAGTGGAAGGCAAATGTTTGCATACCACTAACACATTTCCGGACCATGCAGGGAGGGTGTTAACCATGCAGAGACTGCTATAACTCGTGTTGCATACACATGTTTGATTGTTTATTATTCAATCATCGCCACAACTCGTTCCAAACCTCTTCGTGCCTTCATTTAGAAGATTGTAATTACAGTATTCGTCTTCAAGCGAGATTATAAAGTTTAGACACATTTTCAAACGCCTCGCCCGTCTCGATAGTCATGCGATTTACTCGAATTGATTTTCCATAATCGTCTTACGCCAGAGTAAAGTAAAGGGAATCAGGCTATCGGTTATCTAGACTCCATTTTCTTGACTTCGATTCCGTGAAAAGCGTGATAGCCATGAAGAAGATACCCTAGCGCGATCATTTTCACACCTAACAATGGAGAGTGTGGAAACGAGGCATAACTCATGCAGCGTGTCAACCGACAGCATCGCTGGAAAAACAGCCACACTAAATCTCACCGGTGTCGATGTAACGGGCCTCCATCACCGTTTCTCCTGCCGTCGACGGCTGCGTGTCGGCCGATTGTTTGCTGCAACGCTGGCAGATGCATTGCAACCTTGTACTTAACGTATAATTCACCATCGATGCAGCTGCAGGTGGCTCGTCGCAGTGCAATCGAGTACCGGGGAAGGGGACACCAACGGTGTGAGAAGTCGTAGCATAACGCAGCATATAGCTGTACCTTCAATGTCTCCCTTGGGGCAATTCGATCGAGGTAAGATCAGCACCTGTTCGGTGCGCGAGTGAAATAAGATGTAACGGGAAGACTCCCACCGAGTAATCGCTGCGCGACTTTGGTGCCTTCCTGGCTATCCCACCCGGTGTTGTGGCCACAGTTCACGTAACCTTCCAATAGCAATTATCGTTATTACACCCACCACAACCATTAGGAGTCGGGTAGTTCTCCTCTTCGGCGGCGTTGAGGGCGTTGACAGGCGATCTATTTTCCATGGCTCGGGGGTTCGAGGTTGAGAAATCGAGACATCCACCGAACGCCGGGGGTTTACTTCAAGTGAGGCGCCAATTCTACGGAAAGGAACCACTTTTTGCAGGCGTCGGAGAAATACTTCATCCCGTTCGCTGTAGGCCATTTTAATCACGCACATGCCTCACCGAAGGCTACAGGGTTGAGTTGAGTTGCAGAAGTGTGGAAGGAATTGCCACACTGTTGTGACAAATATCAACCCTGGCAGAGGTCACAAAATACTTTGTTTATATGTTTCAACTTGCTTGTGGAACATGCTTTCGGAGCACGTTCGGGCACGTCCAGCGAAGCGTCGTCTTCATGGAGTCATTCTCTTCACGAGTCGTTACATGCCTTTCCTCTACAGTCAACGTTGTCAACTAACCTATTTTAATGTGGTGCGCTAAGTCGCCGGGGAATATCAACACGTGCTTTCCATTCTCAACTACAACCGGTGCCACATTCTTACCAAAGGGCATCATCGTAATGCTTTCACCTGCCGGCCCTAAGAAATGAGCGTGTTCACAGCTTGGTGTTAATTTAACAACCGTGCTTTCTTTTTTAACACTCAAATAATCTAGGGAAGGGTGCCTTCCTCTGAAGAATATGCTTAGACTTATGCTATGTTTACCATCGTTAGACTCAATTTATGAGACGGTCATCTATCGAGCAACTTCTATCTAGGCCAAGTAAAAACAAAGCACAAACCGGCTCCAATAGCGCCCTTCAAATACCATCAATTGTCTAATTTGGTGAAAGGAAGTATCCCTAAATACACGGCCAAAAAACTCGTGCAAAAAACTCTTTAAAGTATTACAAACTTTGCTACTGACTCGAAGACACAATCGGGATCGGTTACGTCGAAATGAACGACCGTTTAAAAGGCATCTTCCTTGCCCGTCAAACATCTGTCCGACGAATTTCTCCACCGTTTAATCGAAACTTTCACGGCTCGCTGCGCCACGTGTGAAATATCACGCACCTGCGCTGGCCTGGCTCCATCTCCACGTCGTTGCCTTTGGAGTATGTTATGTTTGACGTGTGTTGTTTATAATCGGAAATGCACCGTCCACGATGCGGCATCATTTACACACAAATGAGCATCGAATGGGACCGTCTAACGTGAGCATTATAGGAAAATGTTGGAAATCAGGATCGTTTTACGACCACCAAAAGTCTCCCTTCAACAGCAGGGAGGTTGGTGACAGGGCTGGACTTCCCTAAACTGTGCTGTTTTATTTATGAAAATATCTCTAACGGCAGTGGGAAAAAACCAACGCCAAAGGTGAACGATTTTCTCTCACGCTCAAGAAAAAACGGTTAAGATATTTATATGCGTCCGCTGCAGTTTATAGTTTTCTCTTGGATATTGGATTATGATGCTTTATGATCTACACGTCATGGGGTCGCGTGTTGCGTAAGGCATTTAGACATCATTAGGCGGAGGAATGATTATGATTTCTTTAACTCAATCAGGTTACCTAAGTCGAGATATGACATGCAGTTTACTTTCTCGGCGAATCTACAAAAGTAAATAACTCAATCAGCGATAAAGAAGCTGCATTTGTTGAATCGTTTCCACTATGAACCGAGAACGGTATGATAAAGGATTGATTAAGCTCGTGCCGCTAGCCATGACACGATCAATATGTTTAGCACATATTGACATATGTATTTCGGCAAACGTTATCTAATCTTGCAATTCTGAGAAAGTGTGCCTTAGGATTTTGTTTACGAACTGTACAGACAACACGCACGGTAGGAGGGCTTGTAAGAGTTTAGTAAATATTGTTATTCAGTTTGGTAACACACACACATTGACTACTGTTATGTTCGTTCCCTTCCAAAAAAGCGGTAAGATTGAGCAACGAACCATCACCATAATTCGAGTCCGGCATGAGCGTGAACGATCGCACATGATTTTAATGATACCGGGATATCGTTTTCATTGTCGTCTGATTTCCATACCAGTCCACAACCAAAAAGGTTTGTTGACGTCGCCCGAAGCTAAATCCGAACATGCCGTTTTGAGGAAGTCGTGAAGAAATGAGGTTTCGATTTCACAGAACCAATGATAAAATCGAACTCGATGTTCAGTGAATTACAGTCATCTTTCGATGTAGTTGCCTATTTAGTCGCGTTGTTGGTGGATTCACTGATGCCGAGATGTGCCCAAACGCACACACTCGAAAGAAAGGCATCTACCGATAGAGTTGTCTTTGTTGTTGCTGGACTATCTAAACAATGATGTAATTTAGCTAAAACAATACCGCATCTCCAATCATGGGAAGATTAGTTCGTGACATGTGTCTCCAAAGGGTTAAGCACACACATTCACATCATCTACAGAAACACCCGTTTGTGCAAATGCTGTCAAGGGCTGCAAGTAATCACTGAAAAACATGCATCCACGATAAGCAGAAGCTCTTTTCATGTCGTCAGTATCGCCAGTACCGTACGTTTAGCAGGACATTCCACACTGTTCGCAAACACTGAAACAAATTACACACATCCTTTCAGCTTCACCATAAACAGTTCTTTATCACATGCATTCTGTTTGTTTGTTTGTTTCTTCTGCTGCTTCAATGATCGTAGGATATTGAAGGATGTTTCATAAACAAATCTATAACTCATCACTTTTGCTAACCTTTATCTCACAAAGCCACTCGATCGATAGCTGGTCGGTTTGCCTGTTGGTATCCGCTACATCCCGTCGTTTGATTGAAACAGGATCGATCCGGATCAAATGTGCTCTTGCTGTGGCGATTCTTCTGTCAGATCTATCAGATCAGAGCAGTGACCGAACGCGCCATCTTCCTTTGCTCGTGCTTTGCAGAAGCTCACACGCGCCAAACACAGAGTCAAAAACGGAGAAAAGACACAACAAAGCTCTATTCACAAAAACACTTCCTACGTGATCTCTTCGGAATCTGCGGATGGAATCTAAGGAAATTTTCTCCAACCGTAGATAGTCGCGTTTGGGTTCAATCGCACACGCACTCACAACACACACGCCGAAAATCAAACCAAAAGAAACCAAATGGACATCGCAAAGGCAAATGCCCAACAGAAAGCACACGAGAGCAAGAAAAAAAACTATAAACCACAGACGGAATTAGTACAGCTTCACACAACAAGCGTGGACTGTTGAACGCGAAGACCGATCCCTACGAAACGACACGATGGACTAAACGTGCCACTTGGGGCTACAGAGAGATGGAGCCCCCATGAGCGGCTCCAGCAAAGCAAAGATCAAATTGGCGAGCGATGGAAGTGACGCCTTGTGGTGCCTTAGAGGGACAGGGAGCGCTGTATGGAGCCAGCTATTTTTCCAGTGAGAGAAATTCCCCCCAATAATGGGGACTCTCTGCTCTCTTGGTCGGAGGAAGATAACAGCCCCCCACTGGGGGGAACGTAGAGAACTACGCGTGTAGTTTTACAGATGCAAAATAAAGTTGTTTTGTTCTGAGAAACTTTTTCATTTGAACTTTACAGATTTGTAAGGTGGAGCGTTTTGCTCGAAAGAACCCTTAAAAATAAACAAGTTAGTGAGATGATGCATGCAAAGAAATGTGTTAAATAACGTGTTGATATAACGCATTCTAAAAATACTTCCAATAATTCCTGCAAACTCACAATGGCCCTCCTATTGTCGATCTCTGATCGTACACGTGGTGAGGAAAAGTGTAAACAAACTCCACCGGAGAGAGGTATCCAATCTTACCAACTGGAAAGGATTATTTTTGACGATGTGACCTGGTAGATAAATAGCGGCGAAATTTGAAATTTGCATAGTTTTTGCTTTCCTATGGAAGAGAAACTTTAGTTCCATTCAAATCACAACTGTGCTATAAAGCCTAAGCAATATTTTCGAGCACAACGAATTCCACTAGTACGTGATGATAATTCCAATTTGTACTGCTCTTCGCAGGCCCATCCGTACACAAATCTTACCGGTTGATGACGGGGCAAACAGCTGATGAAATAATCACTTCGTGGTTAGGGTACACAAGCATGAGCAATATCGATATCGAAAATATCCATCGAAACTTAAAGGAAACCTTTTTAGTATAGTAGAGGTTGCGCAAAAACTGGAGGGCATCTGTGCAATATTTTGCAATGTGGAAGATGAGCTATTCTTGACATGATGTCATAAGGAAGACTGACTTCACAACTCATCGGTACATCACCTCATCGGTGTCTCATTTACGCTTTGCAGCGAATAGTTAGATGACGGTGGTATTTTCGATTTGAATCGGACCGTTTATAAAGCCTCAAAGATTCTTTTTCTTCTTCCAAGATTATTGTGTATAAAAAGTTAGCTGGGTTTATCTAAAAATTGGGATTCCTTTCGAAATTGATAATAAATAAGACTTGAATACAGAGAACAATAACACAAAACAAAAATGGGTTTTTAGATCAACTTTACTCGATTCCGTATTGATTTACTTCGTTTTTATTGGAAAATACTTTCCCGTTCGGTGGAGAAAACTCTCCCGGAAAGTAGTTGCATCGTCTTTGCTACAGGAAAATCGTTAGAGAGCATACATATCCGTTGAAAAGAGAGATTAAGTGACGCGCCCCAGCCTATGATTCCCTTGTTTCCGCCAGACACCACCGTTTGATCAACGAGGCTAATGAATTGAATTGTTATAAACCTGTTTGTGAATGCAATCGCGGGCTGTGATTTTCTCCACGTGCAGAGGAAATGCTCTTGGACAAATGTTTAGTCGATCAATGGCCGTGAAGATTTCGTGTGGCTAGTAAATGTCAAGAAGTCGAAAAACACTCCTGGGAAATGTCAACATTGTCAGTGGAAGAATGTTTTTATAAAATACCAGATGTCAACAAGAAATACCACATGGTAAACACTATGTTGCAGCCGGTACTACCGGCTTTAAGGGAAATATTTTTTAACATATTCATGCAATGAAACAGAAGCTGCCGTATATTGTTCTCTATATGCACATTGCCTTTTGCAAATTGTTTTCGATTTCAGCAAAATCACGTTTTCCACTTACGTGAACGACGATAAATCATGCTCATCCGTTGACACGCAGCTTGTAAGAGTTTTCCCTCGCGTTGACCCGAAGCTTATGGAAAATAGCGTCGGAAAAGAGAAAACGATTTAACAAGTGCTTTTGGCGAGATATGGTGGCTTGACTTCACGACAAACTTTACACCGCGCAGTGTAACCGGCAAGCCGTTGGCCAAATCTGGCGAAGGCAGGAAATGGGGGGAAAGTGGTGAAACAAACAGGAAGCAAAATGTGTCGTGCCGGTTCGTTTGTACCGGCGCTGGAAAAGCCGACAAACTAGCAGTTCACAAGCTGCGGAACTTTTTAAGCAGGCGTTAACCAATCGATCGAACGTCGAAGAATCGGAAGAGGAACTTATCTTCGCTTCTCCATTGCGGGTGAACAGTACCGCACGAGTAATTTTGAATATGTTCGGAGACAAAAATAGGCCAAGAAAAGACGTGATAATAAACGATCATCACACAAACTTGTAACATTATATAAGGAAAGCATTTTTATATACATTAAATTGTTCGCTGTATTACAGTCAGTCAGGTTTATTATAGTAGTCAATTAGATCCAACAGTTTGTTATTTTACTTATACAATAATTATGCATTACAATCCATTGAAGAGTTTTTGTTCCGTACTGACACACGGATATCCTTTCGTATCGATTATTCCGGCTCTACCCTAGCGCTGACACATATCACCTCGCATGTGGGGTTTACATTTCATTACCACGTCTTTCGTCATGGTTGGTGAAAAAGCATTTCCGACGCCTCTAACGCGAGGGCTGTCAAAGATGACGATTACATCATTGAATCTTCTGCATTCCCGAATCGCTCACCATCGCCCAGCTTCCACCGAGACCTGATGCTGCATCAGGCCAGCAGCAACGAACCTCCATCGGTCGTAGATTACGCGTGCCTGATTAGGTGGCTGTTGCTGATAGGATGCCGAGTACGCGCGATCACCCATGACGAGCCCAGTTCGGCGCATAATCGAGACCCACACTCGCAGGGCGATCGACACAGATCGGCAACACACAAATTTTTTTTTTTGCCTCCAGTGTGTTTATTTGCATAATTTATGCTCGTTTGAAAGATACCGCCGAAACTTTGCTACAAAAAAAAAACTAAATCGAAGCATTGTGCCAGGGTAGGTAGTGGTAGTGTATTCAACCGTTTTATTCGCTTCACAAAAATTCACAATCAAACGACTTCGATGCTCACTTCCGTATGCATGAGACGAACCCTACGCCCGTCTCGAAGTTGCCCACTACAATTATATTTACAGCGAGCTATAGTCTTTTGGTTGGAAGTCTACCAGCATGTAATAATAACTGTACATAATTCAATTTATACAGAAGAAATGTTGTGGTGGAAACGATCGAACCTTTCATTGGTCCATGATTATCACTCCCACCAGTGGGATGTTTATGTTATGCATTGATTATTTTTAATTTATCTACAAAATTACACTTAACCATATCACTAGGTTAGGGTTTAATTGATTTCGTAGAGTGTAAGAAGTTACATGATAATATATTATCAAGATAAAAGCCGCTGTTTCCATGAGCTGCTTTCCGAGATAGCAGAATAATAGTTGCATACACCCCGAATGCCGCCATTTAGGCGCAAAGCGCTTACTTTCGATGCTGTGAGTTGTTTTGAAAGCTGTGAGAGCATTACATTTTCTTTTCTTTTCGCAATTCAATCATCCGAAGGGAGGATTTCTTTTGCCGGCAAAAGATTAACGATTGTTTTTCCCCTTGATTCCCTCCGTACAACCGTTTCCTGGCGAGAGTCCCAAACCCTTACAACCGCCACAAATGATTGACGGAACCGAAGCGGCCTTCGTAATTTGGACATTTTTTATCCATTTTGTCCATTCCCTGTGTTGTGGACAATCGTGACTGGATTGGGCTATGACACAGCAACAAACCATGGTGTCCGGAAATCGGAAGCTGTTTCGTCAGCTACAACGCGCGCGCCACCTTGTTGGCCAATGTTCCGCGAAGCACCTCACTCTGCTCCCTCCCTTACGGCCAAGAGAGTATGAGTGTTAAAAGTGATTCGCTGCGAAAGTGTGAAGCTGTGTTTGAGCCAAACACGTCGAATGATCACCGGTTAGTCATTACTTTGCATCTGACAAATCGGTCGCGATCGTTTACTTTGGTGAAAGGCGATTCAGGGAGCACACCAAAGAGCTAGAAGAAAGTTATAAAAAATACGATCAGCTAATCAACGAAACATGTATCTCGAAATCGTCGGGAATGCACCCTTTAACCGTTGTGAAAAAAGAAAAATAAACGCCATAATTTTGGAAGGCACGTTGCTGTACAAAGCTGAACTTTGTCCAATTTTCTTCACCCGGCGTCCGGAAATGAACACAGAAAACGGAAGAAAACCAGCAACGAGTTTGTTTGGAAGGTGTGTTATATTTGCACGTCCAGATTTTGCATCCCTGCACAAAAAAGGAAACAAGTAACAAGACAAGTGTGTGGATCCTTTCATTCACAGGTTAACAACACCTCCGTACCATATTTATCAACATTAGATATAATTTCAAAAGGTTTTCTCACCCTTTGCAGCAACAAACAAACCGTTGCCATTTTTCAATTGAATCTGCGTAATTTTTACGAATCATACCACGTTCGTTTGAATAACATCACGACTGCAGGGTTTTTTTTTTTGCGAGGCGCCACTGCCGGTTTGATCACGTGTGCAATTTCACTTTTTGTAGAGAGTTTCACCTTCATGAGCCGTGAAACGTCTCATCTTCTGTTCTTTGAATACAAATTGATATGTTTATGTGTTTGAAATGGCATATCATTGCCTAAATGCATACAATATACAACTTGTATAGTTCTTTTAAGAAAAAATCAATTGTGATGACTTCGAAATGGCCTCGTTGTTCAATTCAACCTTCTTACTTACTTCAATACTCAATTAAAATAAAGTTTATTTACGTTTTTTAGAGCGAAAAGGAGAAGAACTCTAAACGAAAGATCAATTGCTTCAGTTATTGCCATTGGGGTGTGTTTCTTTTTGTGGTGGTGGAGAATCGGTTTCCTAAAGTCCACTTATGTATCTCCATAATGGCAACAAACTGTACGATTTTGCAAGAAAATCTCACATGTGAGCGCGCGAAATAGACGACCACAACTCGACTTCAAGAAGGAGGCACAATTTGGAGCCCGAAAACCTTCCATGTATGTACGAAACATTCAAGGTTTATTATGACTCAACATTGATTTTACCATTAGTGGCCAAAACAAATGCAAAGGTCATCGATTTCAGTGAAAAGCCGGCTGTAATTGCTCTCGAAATTAAAGGGTCTTTTCCATAACGAGAAGAGCAGATGAAGGGTCGCATAAGAAAATTTTATGTGGACAACCTTGATGTGTAAAGTATCCGAATGAGACCCAAAAGTTTACAGCAGATACATCCATTAGTGATTATTTTCCTCTTTCTTTTCACAAACCCAAGTATGCAAATACTTCTATAAAAGCATACAAAAACTGAATATTAAGTTGATAAAAATCACTGTAATTCAAGATGCACATAAACAAAACGCAAACTGTTACAAGTTGTGCGGAGCCTTCAGCTAAACCTAAACCAACCTCTATACCGTGAGCAATGCCAGTCACGACTCTCGAAGTGCAGCAGCCCGAATGCATCATCGTGCCATCAAGTATAGTGCATTTTCAGTGTTCCACTGGTGACGGTATATTGTCGTATACACATCGAATACCACGTAAAACTTCATGTGACACAACACGAAATTCAACAATCCGGTTTCAGTTCCCTGCCCTGTCGGGAATTGTACTCGACGATAATTTTCTCGAGCGAACGTCCGTTTACCTGTGTGTCTTTCGGAAGAAGGTCAAAGTCGTCGGCCGCGAAAGAAATGCCGACCAAGTTTCGAATTGAAATGAGGGCCGGGCTTAGTCACTGCCATGAAGGTAGACCACCGATCGATCGATTTTTTTCCTACAACAAAATTTCGACCATACTCCAGCCTTCCGTTCGATGTGGCCTGCATTTCGGTAAAGTCCTGTTTGTGGACAAAGAAGCTAGATAACATTTTGAAAAAAGGCTCGAAAAGTCCTATTCGATAACGATCCAATACAGGATTTCAGGCGTGACCCCCGAGACAAGGCGCGGACCTGTGGACCAATTGCTATCGATAGCTAACGGAATTTCCAGCAAACCGTCCGACCATCCCGGTGGGGGACGTGCCCCGAATCCGTTTTGGAGAAACAGGTTTATTTTGGTGGTGCCGTCTTATTAGCACAAAGTCGTAGGTGGGCCTCGATCGTGGTAGGAAGCAAGCGATCGTCGAATTTCTCCATTAGAGCGCGTGGACAATCTTTCCAGACTCTCGTAGAAGCAAGTTGGTCGTTTCTAATTTCCGTAATTCTACAGATCTTCGTGTTTTATACACAACAGTGTCATTCTTTTTCAGGTTGCAGAAGTAGGAAAGAAGATCGCACTAATTTGCATAGAAAGTTGTCTGAGAAAGAAGACAAACCCGTTGCGTTATTTACGTAAGACGATCGTACCTCAAGAAGTAGGTTACGTTTTAGTATTCTCAGCACCGATCAAACACCGGATTCATTGAACACGATGTTCAAATATCAGCCCAAATTGAAAATATTCTCGAGGCTCCATTAGCCATGCCAGTAACCTTCTGAGTCACTCGAGAAGAAACTATTCCATTCGTAGCGACTTCTATTGCTTTGGCTGTCAAGGTGCTCAAGAATAATTATCCAAGCCATTTTCTGGGGCGTCTCGTGAAACTAAAATCAGAATCCATATAAAAACACTATCGAGCGAACAGAGGCTATTACTCTAATCGTAATCTAGCTCAAAGTCGTGTCAATCACCGACTCACAGTCGATTTATTTGAAGGTTGATCGTCAACGCGTTTGGGAACAACTTGTATCGATATGGGAGGGAAACATAGCCTTTAAAGATATGCTGTAGATTTTTTCCGAATGCTGCAGGCAACACAACCGCTTCGACACATAGCCTTCACTCTTTCCATTTAAGATTACCTCTTTCGATGCATTGAGAGTTGAAAGATAGCGACACATTTGTCAGCAAAGTTTTCAGAAAAGAACCCAATAGTTTCTTTCCATTTCAACCAGAGAACCACTTGATCATCAATTTCCAGACAATCAATTGGTGTGATGAAAATTAGATAAACATACTTACCCCATTTTGAGTTTGAAATTTTCGGTGTTATGATGTTGATCAATTTTTCGTATCTAATTTTCGGATGATTTAGCACACAGCAGTTTCTCACTACACTTTTGACGTTGATGTATGTTCACTTTTAAACAGTATCAATTATAAATACATTGCTTCACTTAGCAGATATTATATTTGTTTAGTTTAGTCACTGAATAAGAAAGAAAAATAGGTAAACAATTTAAAGATCACTTCACTTCATCACATCACACATCACAGTCTGGTAGAACAGTTCTACCATGCTCTCCTGGTTGCACTTGCACTAATATTATAACACTTGTTTGGAATTTTCACTCGGCCAACGCAAGCCGACATTTGATTTCGTAATATTTTTTGTATTCACCGGCAAACAAGTAGCACACACGTTTTTTTATGATACCCAAAATTTGCACTCTAGAACACACCGCACACTCTTCGAAGCAACGAAGGTATGAATCTTCTTCCTTTTGTCACTTTTTTGAGCGGACTAGTTTCACTAAAAACTTATGATTTGAATAAACACGTCCACAAACTGGTTTTTGGCAATTTGGCGAGCAAGAAAGAGAGAGGATCGCTGAAAAAGGCCAAGAAAACTACCTCCTCATGTTCAGGACCGGTGTCGGCGACGGTCGCGATGAAAATGATGACGACGTCCAAGATCGTACCGCGGGTTTTGCGATCTGCCAAAGCTGGCGAGGCGAGCTACCCCCTGCAATAGTGGATGAGGAGAGAAACATATAGATCGTGTTAAGAATAAGAATATTCCAGCTGATTTCTATCGGAATTTGACATTTTATTTTATCCACAATTTAATATTATCGAAGTTACTTGAATCGCATAATCTGAAAAGTATGTTGATTTAATTATGTCAAAACAAGTTGATTGCGAATAGTCTCTTTGCGCTGCTTTGAATTTATAATTTATTATAATTATAATAATTGTTCTTCATCCAAAAGGAGCAGCATAAGCAATAATTGATTCGTTTGCCACAATACGTTAATGTGGTGATTGAAAAAATAGACAAACAGATCTCAAATCCGCTTCCTGGTTTGCGAGTACCCGAAAAGCGAAAAAACGGTCGCTGGTTTATTTTAAAATCTGCAAGGTAGAACAGTTGCAGATATTACCAAAGAAATTGAGAAAGAGTTCGAAGTGAAATAAAATTAAAAATGTTGTTCTCAAACTACAGCATCCATTCAAACGACGGACGATTTTTCGGGGTAAATTAAAGACAATGTGAGCTCACATACAACCATGTATGGCTCACCAAACTGCCAGCAACCTTCGAGTTAGTTTCACTTCACGCTAACTCAAGACACCATGCGAAAGCATAATGTCCCGCCGGTTTTTGTGCATTTTCATTGTTTGCTACAGCCGTATGGGGTAGTTTCCCGCAATTGTTTATCTTCTGTTTTCGAACAACAATGTGCAGAGTGGTTACACATACCATGGAAACAACGTCCACAAGGGGTGATTTTCCAGTTGCAGTTTTCCCGAACGGAACCAGAACAACGTCGCCAGTGGGAAGAGCGAGAGAAATTGGGCGGGAAAAGTTTAACAATTTTCCTCTTGATTTTCACCATTAACAAGATAGTGATCAATCGCGATGTGCTGTGCACTACGCGGAGCGTGCATTTCAACTCACAAGATTTTTCAAACTCGTTTTATTTCCCCAAATGGTCGTCAGAGCGATGAGATTGTGTCCGTTAGCTATGTCGTCTGGAGCGGCGTGGAATTCCTCATTCCAGCTGCGTTTATGCAATCGTTGGCAGAAAAAATGGTAAATTGAAGCTCCGGTTTCCACATTTACTCGTCAGCTCATTTGGCGATGTTGACCAACAGAATGACTCATACAACTACCGGCCAGGGCGATGTTGTGTAATCTACTAATGCAATGAAGAAAATGTGTGAAATGTGTGTTAAATGTTGGAAATTATGATAAACACCTTACCAAAAAGAACCTACTACCAAAACAACCGTTGCAATTTCGGTTTTATTTTATTTACAATTGCTTCATCAAATCACAACCTCAACTGTGAAAACAAAACCGGATGGGTTCACTGGGGAAAGGAACTAGGTCCGAACGGTACAGGTTCTTTTATCAAAATGGAACGAACCTGTTGTTTCTTGTGCCTAGTGCACATAAATAATTTTCTCAAAAACTGGAAACAAACGAAACGATCTTTTGTTGCACAAAGTTGCGCGTCTTCGAAAGACCTTTCATTTGAGGGGTCTCATGTTCAAATCGGTTCAGCGATCACAATGTTATTAACAAATATGTTATTTCAACGGAACATAACAACCAAGGTTTCTGTACCCACGTACCATTCAAATATTTGTTTCAAACACTAAGAATTGAGGAAAAAACTTTGTTGGAATTGTTTGCCTTTCATTTGAGGGATATTTTGCTAAAATTTTACCGCGACACTAAAAAGTTTTTATCAAATTAACTGTTTCTCCCATTATTTCAAATTGTGCCCAAGGTTTGTGAAGCTTGTTGATGTCAACAATTGTCAAAACAAACGTCAAGTAAATATGGTTCGCAATTTATTTGACCATTGTGCCTCAAAGCGCCGCTACGTGATTGTTTTGTGCCGTGAAATATTAACTGTTTGCTAGAAATGGAAGGTTCTCTCGGGCCGGACATTCCAGGGAATCTAGAGGCGAGCATGCTGAACGTTATTGAAGAGGTGGACTCTTGCCTCGAGCGAATCCTTGTTCGTCGCTCCAGCACAAACTCGGCCAGAAGTCGAAACAGCAGCAACATGGTGTCGCCAGTACACGAAGCGAATGCAGAGCAATCCCGCGATGGGATGCAAAGTGATAATAGCAGCGACGCTACGATTGAATTGGACATCGATTATGCTGCAGGGCAGCTATCTACAAGCGGAAGCGCCGACGAGGCGGTGTCAGTAGAAGAGCTTAGCAGCCAATCCGTCACTGTGCCAGAAAATGGTCCCCTCCCTCGCCAACTACGGTCGGAAGATTACGCTGCAGGACAGCCGTCTACAAGCGATAATGCGACCGGTGACTCAGACGAGGTGGTGTCAGTTGAAGACCTTGGCACTCAATCTGTGATCTTGCCGGAAATTGTACCTCTGCCTCGCCAACTACGGTCGGAAGAAGTGATCGACCTTTCCGATAGTCTACCAACGTACTCTAATCGATTTCCTACTGCGGATATCATTGAATTATCGTCGGATGAAGAAAGTCCATCCACCAGCCGCTCTACTGTAGCAGCACAGCCACTGATGCACATAACTTACAGCACTTCCACATCGCGTCCGCCTTCGCAGAGCACAAACATAGTAATCGATTTGCGAACATCTTCTGTTAGAAATAGAAATGCCCCTTTTACTCAAACATCCAATTCCGGAACGATACACACATTGGATTCTCCGGGGAACACACGTCCAGTTGTGCGAAGTCGGCTGAATGGCCGTATTCGATTATGGAATCCTCCACCTCCAGATCCTTCAAAAAGTACAAATCAGCCTCAACCTTCCAGCGTGAATTCAGACGACACAAAAGTTGCATGTCCTATTTGCTATGAATCTCTGTTTCAACGTAAGCTGCTATCCACCATTTGCGGGCACGTCTTTTGTGAGCTTTGTCTCCGCACTGCTCTGAGGATGTCAAAAAAATGTCCCATCTGCAACCGTAGTATCACAAGAGCTAATCAGACGCACCCGCTCTACCTGCCACTTAACGAATCGTAGTATCAAAAAAGCCATTTATGTGCCAGTTAAGCATTAATTTTGTATGTATTTATATGAACTATTATTACACATCTTATGAACTTAGTATGTTATAAGTAATGCAACAATGGAAAAATGTATCAAGTTATCGAATCTAATGTAATCTAATCTTTTGAATGTGATCAAAGACGCTCAAGACTCTAGTAAAGAGTAGACGAATAAAATAATAAACTTGATGACGTAACTTAATAATCTATATGTTTTCATTTTCTAATTTTTCAACAACGAAAGATTTCCGTGCGTAAAATTGCGTTCTTGTTTATAGCTCACCGCGAGGCAGTCCGTGCGTTTGAGAAAGAGGAATGGTAGTAATCTATCAGCCGCAGAGTATCAACCTTCGGATCACTTGTGTTACGAACGGACGATATGTTTCGTTCATTTTTTAGGATTTCGCTTAACCGAATTATGCAAGAAATTAAATTTGAAGGAATGTAGGTAGAATACCCCCTTTAAAGTGCGACGAGATCGCCAGGCGCAGAAAATCGCGCCGGAAACATATTTTTTATGTTTTACGATAGGGAACCTTCGGAAGAACTTGCGCGCTTAACTAAAATCTACAACGATAAAGATCGTATTTCCAACGCCCGTTAGTTTAGGACAGCGCGAAGGATACGAGAATAAGGATAACCGGCGATAGCCGATAACGCGGTACCAACGGGACCGCCCGTAAACTTCGCTAGGCTTAGATCCTTTATGTAAACTCTCGGTACGTTCGCGATCGTGATCCTAAATAAACACAATAATGAAAGGACACGACGCGTCGGTACCAAGAGGTTTAGGCGATGCGTGTGGTCGACTAACGAAATGAAACGAAGATAAGACCCACGCAACGATGCGTTCGAAAGCGAGATCAAACTAAGATCATAAACATCGAAACTCGCAAGGATTCTAGAAAGACCTAAGTAAACAAGATAAAATCTAGGTCACGCTTTCCACGCGGAAAGAGCAGAATAGAAGATCGCGTAACGAGGATCGAACCGTACCAGGAAATCTCGCATGTTAGAGCGAGATCCTCTATCTCGCTTACGTTCATTAGAATATAAGGAGCATTTTAGTATATAAACGCTCAAAACTTTGAATAAACGAGTTATTTTCACCAGGACACCTACGAGTAAAGTACCCGAAATTCTTTACTCCAAGCACCGAAAATCCGAAATACCCTGAAACCCTTCCAAGCTTACGCTAGATTCTGCTCTGTTCAGCGGCACGTCACGCTGCAGACCGGCTTCTCGTAAGAACCTTCCTAAAAAACTTAGAGAAAACTCCGAAGGCTTCTCTCCGATGTCGGCACGTCACGGCTCGGACGGAACTTTGGAAAATTCGACAAGTTTCCCGCTTTCTGCGTGGTCCTCTCCGTTGTCGGCACGTCACGACTCGGACCGGTCATACTAAGGCACCCCAATTCCTCGTCCAAAAGAGTTAGGATAACTCGCGGAACACCTCTCCGTTCAGCGGCACGTCACGCTGCGGACCGGGTTCTCGACTTGCCCTAACTTCAGATCTCCGTATCACACGTTGTTTGCACCGTTGTTGGCACGTCACAACACGGGCCGAACACGTTGATACGCGAAATCGACGGACTTCCAAATCCGGCGAAAATTCTCGCGTGAGAAACGACGACGCACTCGGTCGGGTTCACCTTCGCGCCCGCTCGGACAACCGCCTCGTTACAACTTGATTCATCTACAACTGTGCTTCATATGAGCCGCGTGTTTGGGCTACACATGCCGGTACGGATAACACACGATACTGCACGTACATCGAAGAGGGCTGTGCATTCCTACCGCATTACGAAAAGATATAGAATCACAGCCACGATCACAGCTTCGCACACCGTCCAAGATCACGATTGATTCATGCTAAACTCCTTTTTCCCTCCACTAGAACCATCGTCCAAAGCACAGTTGACGGGATGAGGGACGTTCCGGAAAGAAAAATATACCATCGTCGGTCCATTCGCTCAGTGGAACTGGTTTGATCTTCTTATCGGTTTTCTTTGTACCTTGTCGGGGCCGGTTGCATCGGAAGTCCAGCGTGTGCATTCTAAAGGTGCGTCATAAAGAAAGCTTTTAAACAACCATCGTCCAGTTGGAGACTGATGACTCACCGTCCTCTTGGCAAGTGATGATCGTAACCAACGTGTACATCCTAGCATACGGTGACCGATCTGAGGTGAAATCCCCCACAAATGGGAACCAGTTAAAAGGGCAGACATTGGCAAAAGCCATAATGTCTGTGGAATTGAATATGAAGAAAGCTAGCGAATTACCGCTTTGCTGAAAAGTAACAAAACACATTGCTACAAACTCGGGATTTTATTGCATTGTTTGTTCTTGATAATAAAATATCGATCACATTCTCAAGACGAACGTTTGCATAGCATGTCGAAAGTAACTCGTTTTTGCATGAGATAAGATAGCGCCAGCCTGTATTTATGTTAGCAAGAATTCAAATCATGTTTCTTCATTTAGCAATACTGAGTATTTCAACTTCCAAATAAAAATGTTAAAGTTCCTTACCATCAAAGTAACGACGTGCCTTACGGCAATGCGCCAAAGTGGTGTAGGGCCCTTTGCACTCGGTTAGTAATGAGCAGCGTGCCAAGAAGATGACTTTAGCAAACAATGTAACTACGGCATAGTATGATCAACAATTTCACACGCTTATCGCGACGATGGCATTTCAACGTTTCTCTTTTTCACTACGTTACTGTTGTTTACCGTTGATCATACTCCAACATTCGAGCTTTAACAATTTTGTAAAACATCACCAAGCATTTTGAGACACAATTTCGTCCGTGGGACATTCGTTTGGAGTTGATAAACTGGAAGGTAGAGCACCGAACCACGTGGTTGCTAACCGTTATACCACAAACATGCACAGGTTTCAGCTGATTCTAACCTAAAATACTGCGGTCAGCCGAACTCTGTCCGAGGGGGGGGTCATTTGTTTTCGATAGGAATTTTTATGGGAACCTCGAAGCTACCTCGTGTTATTGACCGATTCGAGAAGCGGGAAACGGAACAGAAAACCTCTTGGTGCACTGTCGTCGGCGGAATCATTCGACTGGACTGAAAGTTGAAATGCATAAACGAAGCTCACTTTTCCGAACCATAACTTCTTTTCTCCGTGGTTGACTATAATGGCCACAGCATAAGCAGTTTCTCACCCATCGTGCATCCCACATTATTGTTTTATTTCTTTCCTTTGGGATTATTCCTCTTTCCTGGTTTCGAAGTTTTCGGACCATCGAGAAAAAGGAAAAAAACCCTCTGATGCCGAAACTGGATATGACTTTCCCAAGCCGAACTTTTTGGCGTACTCCATCGTCAGTCGTTCGAAGCTTCAACTGTGCACTTTCCAGTCTTATTTCGTCTTCGATACGATGTGATCATTGCTCAAAAAATATTCAAAAACAGTTTATAAATGAATGGTTGAACAAAAATCAACAGTTATTTAAGCTGTAGTTTTAAAGGTAAACATTATTTTCGATCCATGGTTGGATGGTGGTTGTAGGTATCACTGCTTGCCTGAACGACCTTTCCCTTTAAAGTCGATTTTCACAACGTTTTAGGGTATCCACTCTCTCCACGCTCAAAGCCCCCCTTTTCACGCTGCTCTTGGTTAAACATTGCTCACAGCATGATTTGAATTGGAATAGAAATCGTTTGCTCTAACCACCTTTATCTGGCATCGTCACATTTTTTATCAGTAGCATTATACACAAAGCACAAACTTTACGCACAAACGTGTTGGCTCACCGTAAGAACGAAAAAAAAAACTATATAAACATTAAACTTCCTCCTTACCGGTCGTAACGATTAATCGATCCGAGCGGTTTCGCGTGTTCCAACAAACTGGCGAGCTGAGGCGTTTGCGCCGCATGCCGCGGAGCTTATTGCGCGTGCTGGCGGGTTTTCGCTTCTCTTTCTTGCGACGGCTCCCTGTCTATCTTTCTTTGATGACCACCTTTTCTTGCAAGATGCAGTTAGCGAGTTCAAAATGGAGACAAAAAACCCCACAGGCTCAGAACCAGCGGAACCACGCATTGTTTGGGCTTCGACAACAACGATCAACGTCTGCGAGGAGGGAAAGCAGCGGGAGACGGCAGCGAAACGGAATGCTGTCGGATCGACACGATCGAGTGTTGGAGGCTGCAAGAGGTCGGAAACTACGGCTGAATGGAGAGCCAGCTTGCACCGAACCACTTCGACAACTCTAGGTCTAGGTTGACCTTGCGGCAAACTTGCCGTCGTTGGTCTTGGTATGCATGGTAACTACATTCTACAACGTCGAACAGGACGTCCAAGTTGGTATTCTAAGAGGAAACTTTCTTAGCACCGCACTATCGATCAACTGTTTGGATAATAGTACAACCAGAAATTTATGCTAAAGTTATATTTAACTTTAAGTATTCTGTTATAAAAAGAAATTAAATTATAGGTCTACTCATTGTCTGATAGCTAGAAAATTAAAAAAAAAACTTAGATGTCCGTAATTTAGCATCAGCCAAACCTAACCTGAACTTCAAGCTGTCGAAAACTGTAACCAACTGATGTCAACCTCAATAAGCCTCGTGAGAATGGAGCCCCCCAAACGGTCAGGAACCTCTTCCAAATAATTTTTGACCATCTTCAGCGTCTATATCTTTTACAGTGTAATACTGTGGCAGTGTGTCTTCGAGAACAGACTTCACCCATAAATCTCGAACACTACAGAGATCGCGAATGAAAATAAGAAAATAAAAATCCAAATTAAAAACGCCAAACCCCCGAAAAAGACCCGCTTGCCACACGGGTAAACCCGTCGAATGGATCACCGAGTCGCTAGATCCACCCCCGCGCGTGTCTCTCCTTTTCTGCTTGCTGATGGTTTTTTTTTTCTTTGGTGGGGGTGCGCAATAGGAGTCACCCGTTTCCCCCCACCCCACCCTTGCTACCCCGGGAAGGGGCAAACAAACCCTCGCCAACGCGGACGTGCTAAAGTGGGACGCAATTTGCGTCTCGATCTTGAGGACCACAACCGGAACTGTGGAGTAGAAAGGTGCAGGGGGGTGGGGTATCCGGGGTGTGTATTAATTTGAATAGAAATCTCACGTTCTCGTCGCTGCCTCCCTTTCTCTTGTGGCGGCAATCTCGAAGGACGTTGACTCCACACCACCACTACCACCAACTAAGAACCAATGGAGCGGAGACACTAAGAAGTGGTACATAAGGTTCCACCAATCTCTAACGGAGATCTGCGGAATGATCTCAACGATCGAGTAAGAAATGAAATGGTTCATCTGAACGCGAACTACGTCACGTAGTAGAGAGTCGAAACGAACTTAAAGACGGACGCACCCCTTGAAGATTATTCAACACATACTTTGGGGTTTGGTGGAAAACTGTCCGTTAATTAGTCTTAAGCGAAACTACCTCCAACCGACTGCAATTCCTTTTGGGATCGTTGTGTATCGCGATCAACCCTTGACCACCGGGCGATGCGACCAAAGACCTCCCAGACTTAATGAAGCGTTGCTAAATGGCACCCAAGCTACCCAATAATAATGCGGTGGCAGTTATAAGTGAGGTCTACCGAAAAATTACCGTTTCCCGCTGCACAGTCGCAAGTAACAATGAACTAGAGAAAGAAGGAATAACCCGTTTCACAACTCACGCAGTCATGCCGAAGAAGCCCTTGCCACTTTCACTATCTTCCGGTACTTCCTTGGCGGGAACCGGCCAGGGAAGGGCGGCGATTTAATGGAAGGTGTGTCCCATGCCGCTTTCTTCAGTTGGAGTGGTTTCCCCCCCCCCCCCCCCCCTCCCAATGCCAACTGTTCGCCACAAGGTCAGACACTTGAGAAGGTTAAAAGCCACCGTTTGGATGAAGCCTTATCCCGGACCAAAGGGGTGTCTAACGGCAATAGACGGTGCAAACGCTTATCTCATGAACTCTCGAGATTTTCTTCCTCGTAAGCTGCACTATCTGGATACTGATTTGAGGTAGTCTCTCTCGAGTTTTGATGTATTAATCCTTTGTACTTATAATGTATCGAACCAAAACAATTTACTTGAGCAAATATGTATACGGGCGCCATTTACAACAAGTGCAACGACCGTAAAACGTTTTTCCGGTCTGTTCCTACGACACTAGCTAAACGAGGAAGGTTGTTTGCATGGATCTCACCACGGTACACCATCTTTCATTAGCGGCTAATATGTGTCATCACATGTACGACAGCCTTGTCGACCCAATCTCACCGAGATATCATAAACTAGCTTTTCCATCGATCGAATACCCGTCTTCCCGTGAGGAACGGCTTTTAATTATCCGCTGCATGGCTAATAACATCGAGGTAGGAAAATATACCATCCACATCGACCGAAAGCTGCTGCGATAGAGGAGCGAACAGCGAACATCCTCCATCGAGTGACGGATTGTTGAGGTAAAAGTGTGGCAAAATGTACACTTGCAAACTTGCAAATCAACTGAGCAAACTTCACGGGCTCGAGCCCGACTCCGGTTGGCTTTTCGCTTTCGTGTTTTAAAAATAATATTTCCATCCCCTCGCGCGGGGCATGTCGAACGCGACTATTTCCACATTTTCCACCTTCGAACAGGGCTTTCACACTTTCCACCTACCTACTGATCTGGTGGGCGCAATCGCGACACTCGACACTGCGACATCCACTACTGACCGAGATTTCCCGGAGGAGGAGGAAATGGAAAACCTGTCTCCGCGCGACTGAAAGTTGACTTGCACGCTGGTGGTGGGTTTGCATTGGCTTGAACCATTGATTAATCGATCGGTTGTTCACGCCGGCGAAAGGGTTCGACTCTGCCATAAGCATAAATAATCGACCATTAGCGGGACGTATCCCTTATTCCACGCTGTGCTAGCTAATAACACCGGGACGTACCTTGAAGGAAATTTTCTTTTCGTTTGCATTCCCATCACCAGCCCCGGGGAGTCAACCGATACCAAGAAACCAGATGGCCGGATGGGGAACCACGAGGATCAAAAAGTGTGGCGAATCGGGAATCCGAAACACGGTTGAAGATCGTTCACTCCGAAAAACGGTACATTACGTTGGTTCCGTGACGAACTTTTGTTGGGGAAGGCCATCATCACCTCCACCGCGGGAAAACGTAACTGTAGCGCCTGCGCCAGCGATGCTCCGCAAAGTCACGTGTGTTGTTTCCGTTGACCATGTTCCGTTGCCAATGGTAACCGGGAAATTACTGCGCCTGCGTTGATCGAAATATAACCGCGGAAATTCCATACTCCAAGCCGCATCAACAGGTGTCGGTAAAACGGTCAACCTGAGGTGTATGTTGACGGCATTGTCCCTAGCAACGGAATGGTTTCCTCCCAACCACAAACAATCAGCTTACTCGGAAAAATCCGCCAGTTGTCGGTCGGAGGTGTTTTGAGGTCAATTCTATTGGTTTCGGTAGTCGCTAAGTTGTGGTTTTATTTAGATTGGCACTGATCGAATCGGTTCCGGTCGGGATGTTTCTCTGGTAAGTTGTCGGCGAAAAGCCCATCCCCTAGGGGTTCGGGATTGGTAATGCTATAACAACCGCATCCTCCTCACCCGATCCGATTGGGGTAATTTTTAATAAACACTTTCCATCTGGGTTTTCATCCTCAGCAAAACGAAACCCACCGACAAGTGGCTGGACGCCCAGTGCGACGGCACGGCAGCCTTGCATACCCTTCCGGCCTGTATGACGCTGTGCGATCTGAAGAACGATCACTACTACCAGCTGGTCATCGTCGATGTGCCGATGTTCGATTTTGATGTCAAACCGAAGCTGAAGGTGTACAAGGGAACTAATCTGGTCAGCGAGCAACACCTTCCGGGCATTCCCTGTGCCGTCGAGAGTCTCTACATCAACGATCAGGAGCCCCGTACACCTAGTAAGTTTTGTAGTTTGCGGGAATCTCCCGACGATGTTTTGCTCAAAGACACTTCGCTTCCATTTTCAGTAATTGCCGTGGCGGTGGAGTCGTCCGTTCTCTTCTATCGCAATATGAAGCCTTACTACAAGTACACCATCCCAAGCATGACCGTGGAACCGCTGGAGATTGACGTGTGGAAGAAGCTTCCGATCGAGCGAGGGGATGCGCTCGACGCACTGATCGACAGTTTACGCTCCATCGAACCCACGCAAATGACACTGCAGACGCAGGAACTGCTAGGTCTGCCGGAGAGTGAACGCGGTGGCTACATAAAGGCGAACGCCGAGCGGAAGCTGGAACGGCTCTCCATCGTCACCGCCATGACGAGCATCAAGAAGGCGTCGACCGATCCGAAAGCCGCATCCTGTCTCATACTGGCCACCGAGTCCGGCGAGCTGCTCCTCCTCGACACGCAAGCCTTTGTCGTGCTGGCGCAGGCGAAAGTTGGCCCATTCCAGGGCACGCCCAGCATGATCTCCGCCAGCGGTCAATACGACGTCGACTATCGGGTGGTGATAGCAACCCGCGAGGGTTCGCTGTACTTACTGCGCAAAGGGTGGCTCGCAGGGCAACATATCGTGAAGCTCGAGGCACCGGCAGCCGGTCTTTCACTGCTTCCGATCGATCAGACGATCGTCGTCGTTTGTATGAACCAGTCGCTGCTGTGCTACTCGAAGAAGGGAAAGAAGCTGTGGACGGTGAGGCTGCCACAGCCGGCCGTCTGCATGACACCGGTGTGTCTACCGCATCTCGGTATCAACCTCGTGTGCGTGGGGTTGAAGGGTGGACTGGTGCAGTTCTACAGCCAGAAGAAGCTCGTGGATCAGTTCTACGCACCGGAGTCCGTCTCGGCGCTAACGTTCGGCCGACTCGGGCAGGAGGAGCACGTGCTCATACTGGTCACCATCGATGGTTCACTAATAGTAAAGATCCTCAAACGGACGGCCGCGTTCGTGACGACCGAGAACATCTACGACACGAAGAGCGCAACCGAAGAGGCTGATGAGCCACCCGGAAACCTGCAAATACCGAAGAAGACCAAAATTTTTGTGGAGCAAACACTCCGCGAGAAGGAACACGCGGCCACCATTCACAATTCCTTTCAGTCGGAGCTTTGGCGAATGCGGCTCACGACGGCCCGCGCCACGGTGGATGTGATCAACTCGGCCGATAGCAACATGTCGACGGTGGACGTTGGTCTGGCCCCGCTCAAGCTGGCGGCGGAAGTGCTCGGTCTCGGGCCAGTGTTTAAGCTGTTTCTGATACTTGAAAACATTTCCACCCGAAAGGAGGCAACGGGTTTGAACGTGCTAATACAGGCCGATCATCGTCACTACATCGTGGAGCGACCGTACCAACGGTTGCCGATGCTTGTGCCCGGCGCACCGATTCGATTGGATTTCCGCGTGACCGTGACGGTGGAGCCGGCGGACGGTTTACCACCGGTTGATTTGACGCCGGAAAATTCGTGCATTAAAGTGTTGGTTTTCAAAACGGGACAGGTAAGAAAACGAAACAATTTCAAAATCACTTGACAAACACTGTAAACTCACGAGAACCGTTTCGGAGAACCGGTTTCGACCGGTTCGGGCCGACCAATCACGACTCTCCGTTTAAAAAGGTCGTTGGTTCAACAGTTCTATGCTTTCAGAAAATTTTACAAATTTTTAACATTTTTAAATTTCAAAACTGTGGCAATGCATACATTTAAGAAAACTTATGACTTAAGCATTTTCTTCATTTTCTAATGTCTAACACTACATGTCTAACAGCTTTATAACCACTTTCCCATTCCTACATTCCAGGCCAAACCCCTCATCGCGTCGACGGTCGTTATGCCGCAGCCGGAGCCGCAAATAATAAACTCGTTCTAGAGGGATGAGCAATCGGTGCAGACCGACGCCAGATTATGTCACGAAAGCATCGGCCGAAAGTACACTTTATTAGAGCTCGCTTGATCTATGTGGGTGTGTCCGTGGAATGTGTGGAATAGAAATTGGTTGAATGTTTCCCAGATCAGGTTGTTATGTAATTTGATTTGAAACTTTCCGCAGCTCATTGTAACAATTTATTTTTCACGTCTCTTTCGTTCTCATTCTCAAACAAAATTAAAACACATGCACAGTTCTTAACAACTCTAAAGAAATCTGAAGGGTTTGGTAGACAGAAAGCCAACAGAGTCTGTAATCTCAATGACTTATGGATGTCCACTCAAGTCATATCTGAAGTATCTCTCATCCCGGACTAATCGGGGACGGTTTCCTGTTATCACTACCGCGCTGCACAATCCCACAAACGCACACTAATCCTAACCAGGGTGTCATAAATATCGTTATCGGTTACCAAGAAAGTCAGGTTGGATGATTTCGTTCAAGTTTGTGTGCAGCATACCCCGCGAATGCTGATGATGTGACCCTCACCAGCTACCCCCCACCCGTGCCACCCACACGGCGAGCCGCTGAGAACATGTACTACGTCGAGTAGGGAACGCAACGACCACAATCATCGCCGACACATAGCGCATACTTTACCCGCGGAATCGCGATCAGTCACCGTCGAACCAGCGCTTGAGAAAGAGGTGCGTATTACCGAGGGGTTCGCTTCACTAAATATATGTAGAACTGGGGAGTTCATTCATCGTTCGATCAGGTCACCGCGTTGCTTATCAGTTTCATTTGACCGTTTGGCCGTTTGACATTCGCGTTCAAGTGCAGAGTGTTTAAAATTCATATGATCCCACAATCGAACCGCGATCGTTTACAAAGTTTTTAGTGAAGGTCAGTTGAAGGTATTAAGGGAAGGTTTCAATTCAGTAGCAGTTCTTCATTGCAGGTCCATTTTTATCGGCCTCGGTGGTGTTCCGTGCTCGTATCGTTAGCAACCGTGGGACGCGTTTTCCTTCGAACGGTGAGGTAATAAGGCGTCCGGCGACTCCGGCCCTCATAAGGCACATTAGCACGGACTACATTGTGCAGACAACATGCTTCGCATATGCGGCACACACAGTTTGCAACCTTAGTTGGCCACGGTGGACTTCAGACAGGCCATTCTTTCTGGCGCACCGCACAGTGCCATGTTTCGTCGTATGATTATTAATTGCGATTACTGAAACGGTCACGAATGGACACACTCTGGTGCATGTTTGGTTGCACATATTCTTTTTCGCCTCAAGACCACCGGTTTGTGCGTTGTGCTGCATTCTAACATCCGCTGCGGAGTCGTTTATTATAAGTTACTTTGGTCGGTGTTCTGTTGCGAAATCTTCTTAGTACACGATCGGTTTTCTTTGATGTCAAGAAGTTTCAACCTTTCAATGAATATGATTGAAATGTCTAAATTCGTAATTCGGGTTGATAAATTATTTTAAAAACAAACATTAAACCCACATGAGAATCAACGCACGCAGTGAAAAATGTCTTCGAATATTCATAAACAAAATCTTAAACTGAGTCGGTTGGCGTCCACTTCCAAAATGATCCCCATCAATCTTTTTCCCTTTGAAAGGAAACGTGACTAGTGGGAACTAACCTTTCTTGCCAACACTGTGTATCTATCTTTCTGAAGATCGATTAGCCGTACGAATGGTCGAAATGAGAGGATTTCTCCCGTTGCTATTTTATATCCCAAAATTTGCATACGCCTCTCTGGTTGAACTGAAGAAGTCCCAACAGTCCCAACGGGTGTCGTTGGTTCGAATAATCGAAAACAGGTTATAAACAGCGCCCAGTAGACCGATAAATTTGTTGAATGAACGGTGTATTTAACATCCTCACAAAACATGTTTGTCTAGACATTTAAGGGCTTATCAAACGATTCACACGATCGCAGCATGATCATGCGCCAGTGGATGAACTTAAACCACCTTTCACAGACTTTGGTTTGCACATCTTGGTAAACGGCACGGAAACAAACTAAAAACGAATGAAAAGTAAAATTCATACATTCACACACACACGCCGAAAAGGTGCAACAGATACGTTGCGGGCCGCGTTGCAATTTGAGTTGCACTTTTCGGTGAATGGTGCAACGGTAGGTTTTGAATGGTTTAGCGACCAAGCGGATCTACTTGCGTCATCGTGCTTTTTTTTGTCTTTCCGCGCAAATGACCAATGTATGTTAAGCACATGTAAGAAGAGGAATAAACTTGAAACAACTTCGCAATTGAAATTGCGTAATTATTTTACGCAATTCATTGTGGGGTAAATGCACACAAAAAAAATTAAACGAGATAAATAAAAAAAGGTCCCTGAGATGGCAAAATTAAAAAAAATGCCACCACACACTACCTTTCCTGAGAAACCACAAGAAGAGAGCTTATATTCTTGAGTTTTTGTTTAGCTTTATTTAGATGTCTCATAAGTGTTGCTGACGCAAAGTGATCCCTCTTGCCCGCCCTTTTCTTCCTTCCAGCATGGAAACCGTTTTGCCTTTTTTTTTATTTTCGTTTGAATCATCATTTTTTGTTTAGTTGGTGCTGCTCGTGCTGGTCTTATTTGTATAGTAATGGGAGGAAGTGAGGTGAAATTTTAATGCTCCATCGGCTTCGTCCATCAACTTCAACCACCCAACCTTGTTATGGTAACCTTTATGGACAATGTTCAGCTGTGCGCTCTCTAGCAACTTGAGTACATGCTACCATCAGGTGCATTTGTTTTTTCTGTTTGTTCTTCTTCCTCGGCAAGTTTAAGGTTAAGCCAGCGACGGTCGAGCCAAAGGTAGTGCTTGAATTTTATTGTTTATCGACTACGATAATTGGGGGGGATTTATTATAAACGCGACACGTACGTGAGAAGTGCCATTGCTGTTAGCGACCTCGTTTCACTTTACCAACCCCAAACCACCTTCCCAGAGCAATTCGGCGATAAATCCAAGCACCGACCACGCCGCGGAACATTATTAACACCGGGCTTTTTTTATGATGGACAGGATATAAGCAACCAATATGGTACAAAGTTCATTAGATGTTTGTTCGATTGGAAGTTTTCTTTTTCTTTTACCCATGCAAACTTGTTGATTTTACCCCATCGATAATGATTATCGTAAACCTCATGCCTTTCTGCTTCCCCTTTCGTAGCCCATTTTCCAGCCAGCCCTAGTCAGATATTACATCACTTGATAGCACCATGGAGCAGGTAGGTGTTTCGGTGTGCTGATAAGAAAGACTGCCCTCGGAGCGGTTGCAACACGCTTGCTCTAACGGATTTGTTCGTTTTGTGTCTGGTTAGAAATTCAACGAAGCTGCCGAAAAGGTGAAAACCTTCACGAAGCGACCAAGCGACTCCGAGCTGCTGGAACTGTACGCGCTCTTCAAGCAAGCCACCGTCGGAGACAACGATACGGAAAAGCCCGGCATGTTCGACCTAAAGGGAAAGGCAAAGTGGCAAGCCTGGGCCGACCGGAACGGCACCTCGAAGGATGCGGCGATGGAGGCGTACGTGAAGCTGGTCGACGAGCTGTCGGCGAAGTATCTTTAAGTGTCATGAAATGCAATCCTTAGCTGATATAAAGGACTTTTTTTTAAAGCTATTACTGTTACATGGGGCCATAACCGAGGAAGTGTTTTCATCGATGTTGAGTATGTCCTTGCTTTTAGCTAAGAAAACGACTGGCGAATAAGTTGTTGGAACTATCAGCTGATAGCTCACGATGCTAGAAAACATTAAAACTCGGACGTTGGGGGAAATTTAACCAAAAAATCACAAATACAGGGCTTAATAAATGTGTACGGCGAAACCAAATTCAACTCGAAAACATATCAGACCAATTTGCAGTCAACAATAAAAAATAATGAAAGAAACAAGGGAATGTAGGTATCGGTTTGAAAAATAGTTAGGACAAAAATTATTTCGTCGTAAAACTGTAAGCAGATTATAACGGTTGTAAAACGTGTTTTTGAATGCCTAGGTGTATGCAACCAAGTAACCTTGGTCGAAAGGTAAACATTTTTAAGAAAACTGATAGTGATGGGGAAACTGAATCCCAGCAGGAATTCGAATCTTTCGATTCAAATCCATTCTGAGATCCGGATCTACGAGTCCGAGATCTAACTTGCCGATTTTTCATGAGATTTGTTTAATTCATTGAATGATTTACGTAAGAATATCAGCATATTTGACATTATTCTTCTAACTAAGTTCAAACAACACGATTAATCTAGCCCTTAGCCCTTCGCCAGCCCCGCAGCTCGAAATATCGTCCTGAAAACGTTCACGAAGAAACGTTCTACTTTTTTGTATGGGGATGCAATAAATGTAGGATGTTTTCGAACAGGTTCTACTTCGTACTACTCACCATGCAAACCTGCTCGATGTTTCACTAAGAACGTTTATTAGGACGATTTGCTCGGAATCGCCTAGCGGGGTTTTGTAACTCGGGCTCCACACTGCAGCGCGACGTCCCGTTTCAAAAGTAGCCCAGTTTCGGCAGAACAATCGCGCAAGCCAAGCGCGACAGAGGTAGGAGAGTATGTGGAAATATGTATCTCATTGGGGCACAAACTCAGCTAAATTTTTTGTTGAATTTTGACGTAGTAATGCATGATATTTGTTTAGCTACGTATTTTATGCACCCTGAGTGAGTTTGGCGCTTCTACATTTGAAATTCACTGAGAAAAGAAACAAAAACAAACATCGACGATATTTTGCCCCACCGTAGGAGGTATATATTTCTCCGTCATCTCCTACTTATTGAAGAGCAGTTTGTTTACGCTTCGGCACCCGAAAAAAATTTGGTAAAAAAATCAATTAAAGCGAAGTTTCATAACTGAATTACATTTGTAAAGGCTAGAAATAAGCAATAAAACTAAGAATCCGATGTTTCGTGGAGAATACAGTCTGTTCTCGAGTTACGCGGTTCTCGACTTACGCGGATTCGGAGATACGCGGTTTTCAAAGTTTGACAGTAGATTGGGTTTATTACATCGATTTAAATTCCTGAGATGTACAACCACACGAATAAATATGTAAATTACACATTTGCATAACTTACGCTTTTTATTTCGTTTGCTGCAATTTATGTTGTTTGAATACGCTTGCATTGCATTCATATTAATGAACAAAGAAAATTTTTGAATATTCTATGATGCATGTACACAAGAGCTCGATCTCTTAACTCCTAGTATAAACTATGTGTCAAGCAATATTCGAGATACGCGGAAATTCGAGATACGCGGATTTCTCTGGTCCCCATAATCCGCGTAACTCGGGAACAGACTGTATTGCTCGTTTTATTCGCGTTTGTGTTTCGGTTTGTTTACGTTTTGTCCAGCTGTCGGTTTGTCTACGTTTCGAAATGACATTTGACAAGAGCTAGCGCGACGTCGCGTTTTTCGCTGTTTCTACACTAGCGCGATTTGTGCGACATTTTTTTTGTATGGAGTTCGGCCGCCTGTCAGGCGACGTCGCGTTTCGTGACGGGACGTCGCGCTGTAGTGTGTACCCCGAGTAAGAAAACTGACATCTCGCTTCTTCAGAAACTGTCAGTTGTCAAACAGCCGTCGTGGAATTCAGTTGTCGGTACCGTGTATTATTGCATCGTTTCGTGTTGTTGTGGAGGAGTTTTTCCGTTTTCTTCAGTGAAAACGCTTTCCATTGCTTATCAGTGCGATCACCGGACGACCCAGGATCATGTTCAGTTTGTTAACAAGTTCATGCAAAACTGTGCTTAAGAAGTGGTGTGTAAACGCGGTGAAAACAGTGGAATGAAAACACAGCGCCCCCCCAACCCCGACACTCCCCTCCGCGAAGTGCAAAGTGTTTCCGAAACAGTTATTTGGAGATATTTATTTACATAGTTTTCGTAATTTTCACACGGATACAAGCGCTACAGCAACAGGTAAAGAATACATTTTCGATGCCACACATAAAGTAAAAAGGTGTTTTAAAAATAATGCAAGTGCCTACGTTGCTTCTTCGTTTGGAATATTGCCCGATTATCATATGATCGTGTGTACTATCTACGTAATGATCGCTGGGGGTTTTGTTGTTGGTTAGTTCAGGCGTCTGGTTTACAATACAAATTTTTCTAAAACATGTTGGCCCTTCAGATGAGACAATAAACAGTTCATATTATCTACGTGTTGTGTGTGATATCTTACAGAGCAAGCAAGTTTAAGAAATAGTCAAACTGGTAGTCAGAGCTTTGCACTCCGTGCAGGCTTTTGCGGCTAGTTCAGCTGAGGTTGGGCTTCGAGCTCCTTCGCTCAGCTCCGATCGTAGCCCGAAAGTGGGTCACTAAAATCCGCTACTTCGCCCCACGACTGCCATTCGAAACGGTCGCTTCGATCATGCATGTCCATCCCACCCACATCCCAGCATCTTTCCCCCCCTGCGACGTCCAGCGCAAGAACTTGTTTCTTTCAGGCCTCCGCTACACAATGTTTTCCTCCATTCTATCCGCAGAAGAAGCAGGAAAATCACACCTACCGTATCAGGGGTCAGGTGTCGTATCGAACTGCTTTTTGGACTATCTGTTCCCATAGAGTAAATTTTTAGATAGGTATTTTACCGATACACAGCACATGTTGTAGCTCGTTTATTGGGGATTAATGTATAAGCCATACAGCTGGAAAATAACGGAATCATACATTAGAATCGCTACAGCAGATCCCTTCTTGTTTCGTTATAATATACTTTTGATCTGGACAAGATTCATTCGTTAACAGCTTGCCGTATTGTAACCTCTTTAAGTCCTCCGGATGGATGCGCCTAAACCATTGGCAGGACCAGTTATTTTCGCATAAGTTCAGAAAACTCGTCAGATGCGAAAAGCGGGTGCACACGTCGCCCAACTCGGTAAGACGATTGTGACTTACGTCCAGCTTCCACAGGTTCGGCATTCCCCAGCGGGAAACGTTCAGCACGGTGAGCCGGTTGTGGGACATCTGGAGCTTCTCGAGTGGAACACGCAGATGAAGCATCGAGGTGGATACGTTGGTCAGCTCGTTTGCCGCCAAGTTGAGACCGCGTACCTGTGTGAGGTACAGGTCATCCATGTTGAAACTTCCGATATGGTTGAAGGATAGCTCTATCGTTTCGAGTCGTATCAACGAGTTCCAGCCCGCCGGGGCAGACGAAAGACGATTGTGGCTTCCATTGATATTTCTCAGCATCGGTAGAAAACTCCAGCGTGTTAAATTGAGCGTTCGCAGTTGGTTGTGCGATACTGAAAGTTCCTGCAGGATTGGCATCGGGACAGTAACGTCAATGTCCTCCAGTTGGTTCCAGTCCAAATGTAGGCATTTCAGTTCGTTCATCGCGCCGAACCAACTCATGTTGACGTAGTGCAGACTATTGTTAACCAGGGACAACTCTCTGATGGGCAGTTGAGCCCCAGCGATGGGTAGCTCGAAGATGGTCAGTATTTGGTTGTGACTAAGGTCCACCGTCTTTAATAGTGGGACGCTGAGGAAATCGTTCAAATGGAGATACCGCAGCAGGCAAAACCGTATGATCAACCTTCGAAGTACGGAAAGCAAACCTATTGTCCTCGGAATTTCCATCAGGGCGCAGTGGTCGATAAGCAGCTGAAATGTTTTCCGATTGTGTTGGATATAAATATTCCGCAGCACTGGTGCTTTGAACAAGAAGTACATATCAAACGAAGCGGAACTTAAGATGGTAAAGGAGGTCTGATTCCATTCCGATGTCTCGAAAGATGTCACTCCTTTGTACGTCAACACTTCGCGGTACGAATCCATGTCACACACTTTATTCCATGTTATCCTGATTTGTGCACATGCTATAGCACAACTCCCATCTGTTTGTAACCGAAATGTCACATGAAGAAAGCAGATTTAGTGAGAGTGGGATAACCTAAAATTCTTTAAGCTAAGACTTACACAAATTTGCTAACAAAATAGATGCCATCAGTGTCACAATCCATGGCGTGTTTCTATTAACGATGGATATGTTTAAACGGAAAGTTTTTGTTACTCTCATTTTCATTCGAGTTAAATTGTGAAACTGATTCTCTGGAGCGCAGTTTGGTCAATAATATTCCATTTACTGTTGTACCCTTTGGAATGCATTGACATTTGAATGTAATCACGTGCTTACCATTACAACGTACTTTTTGTGTTCAATAAAGGTTCTGATAATTTGGTTCGGGATACGCTTTGAAAAGATTTCTAGAATGTACGGTACATCCAATCTTTTGAATCGGTTAGCGTACTGATCGGCTTTTAATGGGTGAATTAGACTACCAACCCGATATAAACACCTCTCAACTACAACATCACCCCAAACAGAACTTGAAGGTGTATCGAAGTAGGCATTAAAAAAATGCGTTTGCCGAAGTATCTACCAGGTCAGTACGAATACGGCTTTTGGAAGATTCTGGAATACATTAAGTGCACATTTTTCTTCACATTTTAGAGCTGCCATTTTTTCTTCTAATGTTGGTGAGATGCTGCAAAGGAAACTGTAACTTCAGCAAAGGCTATGTCTGCGAGTTGGCTACAATTGACTTCGGAAACGATGGTTTCTATAAGCTCCGGGCGGCTGTAAACAGTATAAAACCATCACAGGTGGTTAGAATCCGGCGTCTTCTTGTACCGAATTTGATTTCTGGGCCGTTCTTGCTACGTTTGGCACTCTTAGCAAAGAGTATTATCTACGATGTGTACCGCGATAGCGTATTTCTTTTTCCTGCGAACGTAGACATTACGGAACTTACGCTGAGAAACGCTTCTTCCTTAAAGTCGTTCATCATCGGTGGTGAATGTCGGCTAAGACTACTTGTCATTGAACAGTCCTCCCTCGATCATATCCCACAGATGGTGGACAAAGTGCGTGGCCTCAGAATCATCTGGTTAACATACAGTCTACTCACCGAGCTTAAGTTGGATGCGTTCTTAAATGCTTCCGAACTGATGCTCGTGAACGTTGCCTTCAATCAAATTACCCGACTTACTCTCAGTAACACTCGTGGCAACAGCTCGCTCGTAGAGTTAAACCTGGAAGGGAATCGGCTGGAGATCCTGGACATGAGCCTGTTCGTACCGTTCGTGCGACTCGATCGCCTCACGCTGACGGGCAATCGGTTGAAGCAGCTAGCATCGACCAAAACCACCAACTTTCCTGCCTTGAAAGCACTCACTCTCGAGCGGAACAATATAACCGATTTGTCCTGGATCAACCAGCTCGTTCTGTCGCAGTTGAAAGTCCTCATGCTCACTGATAATGCCATAACGCAACTGCCAATCACTTGGAACACGTTACCGAAACTGATCACCCTCGGATTGCAAGGAAACCGACTGAGGACACTGGACATAAGCTGGTTTAGATCGCTCAAATCCGTGGAACAAATCTATCTGCTAAAGAACCAGCTAGAAACTGTTTATTCGAGTGGGCCGGCCTTTCGGTGGCCATCGTTGAAATTACTCAACCTTTCCAACAATCGTATCTCAAAGCTGAATCTCACCGGCTGTCAAATGTCGAATCTCTTCACGCTGGTCCTGCATGACAACTTGCTCCAACGGATTCCCCCGGGGATCTTTCAGCAAAATCCTGTCCTTTCCTTAGCCATCAGAAACAATCCCCTCAAATGTTCCAGCTTAGAACAGTTTCGCGTTCAACTTGTCGCGCGGAAGCTTCGACCGGCATTCGAACAGGCGAACTCGGGGAAAACATGTTCCAACACTTTGCTTCGAATTTCGGAAATAAATCAAACGATATGCTGTGAGGCATAAGGCCGTTAGATATAATGGCAATTTAAATATCCCATGCATTAGTCCATTTTGTTATCTTATTTTCACTGGTTAGTCCATCAATTATCACTATTGACTTGTTACTCAGAATAACAACAAGAAGTTGTAATGTTTTTTTAAAGATCAACCCAACTGTTGGTACTGAGCATACCACTTCCATTGGCACAAGGCTCGCACTACGTTTTATCTAGTATCTAGACTAGACTAGGCAGAAGACTATCAAACGTGTGTAGTGTGTTTAAGGCAGTAGCTATGAAGTGTACGTACATAGTTAATAGCGGACGGGCCATTTTCTTTATTTATTCTTTAATTCCTTCCTCCATCCATAGCCGGGGGTGCATCGTATTTCTTCACTTTTGTCACTTTTGTGACACTGGTCGGAATCGGCTCATCTAACGATTCCTGCATACCGGGCAGTTATTGTATCCTAGAATTGGTTGATTTAACCAAGAATGGCATGGCAGTATTGCGGAGCTCTTCTAACGCGTCGACAATAGAAATCAACAAGTTGATCCTATCCTCAGCACCATCCGGATCAGTTTTGTTGCGTTTGGCCCAGTTCGCAGATTCACTGTATCTACTAGGATACAAAGATCCGGTGTTTCAGATACTCGAAGGAACGGATTTTCTCGAAATAAGTATCCAGGGCAAAGGGCTTCGTTCGTTCGTGGTAAACGGCATCAATAATTGGCTTACTTCACTGGATCTGGTAGAAACGTCACTCGATCGGATCCCAACAACAATCGGTAATATACGAGCTCTACAAGCACTAAGCATTTATCAGAGCAACGTTGGCAGAGTGAACTTCGATGCGTTCCTGAACAATCGTGCCTTACAGTATCTCTACATCGATGAAGGTCGCATTACCGAGCTTTCTCCAACCAGTGGCAAGGACGCGATCCTGCCTATCGCATACCTTTCACTGGCCGGCAACCGACTCGTGCATGTTGACATGGCAGTGTTTCGATCGTTACCAAATTTGGTTGAGATAAATTTGAGAGAGAACCCAATTCAATCCATCGATAGCAGCTCTCTCGTGACGTTGCCTGCCCGTAATAAACTCTAATCTCCGTACTGTAATATATAAAAAATCGACCTAACACGGGTGACATTGCCAGAGCTCACTAGGCTTCTACTGCACTTTAATCGACTGAGTTCGATTCCGACACAATTGGGGAAGCTCAAGAGTCTATGGTGGATCACGTTGGGCAATAACTCCATCAAAGACGTCGATCTAGCTCCTCTAGCCCGCTTACCAATGTTGAACACGATTGACATCGACAACTGTAACACCGAGCGCGTCTACAGCAGCGTTGTGCCACTAGTCCTACCCAGTTTAGCCTCGTTGGCGTTGTTTCAAAATAACGTGCGCCGTTTCAACCTGACCGGTTGCGAACTACCTAGCATTAAGTCCATAGCTCTTTACAGTAACCAGCTGAGGGTGGTGCCGGGTGTTATTATACGCTATCCTGAGCTGCGCATGAACTTGATCGATAATCCAATACAGTGCGACATGCTTCAGGCCTACAAGACAGCGATCGCTAGTGGCCGTTTGATGCTCGACAGAACAGCTAAGGATTTATGCTCTGCTGGGAACTTTATCTATAACGACCAGGGTAACTTCGTTTGCTGTATCGCCAAAGAGCTACAAAAACAAACCTGATGTGGAAGTTATTAAAGGAAAGTATAAGACAATTTATTTTGTGGACCACTTAAAACAGTCTTGGTGTTTGGACATTTTTCATAACCTTGGTCCTGAGAAACAGATCTAAATTATGAACCTGGTGTAGTGGAGGATCATAGAGCTGAAAAGGCTTGCTGAACAATAGATATCCATATAAAACGAAAACTATTAAAAAGGCATTAGTAAATGATTTCGAATTCATAGGAAATAGATCATTCGAGGAATTGGTATTGTATGAATAGTGAAGCATCTGTTTTCACCGATGGTTATTTTTTAATCATAATTTAACTAGGACGTCTGGACGTCAGTGATACATTGGTTTATCATATGCTAATGATCTTTTTTCACTGAACAAGGAGAAGAGAGATAAAATGCTGCTCCGTATCGCATTAATTCTGTAGTACTTTCATCACATTCAAAGGACATCCATAAAGTCGCGAGTTTTAACTATGCATTCCGATTTAGTCCTAGCATTCCTGCTTTGTGTATTTTCTATAAGCTTTTGCAAGGCCCAGTGCTCCAACGACGATGAGTTCAGTTGCTTTATTCCCAAAGTCAACATATCTGCTGGTGGTCTGGTGAAGCTGCAAGCGGAAATGTTAAGCGCACCGTTTCGATCATACTACATTGAAAAACTTATCGTGGTCAACCCTCCTTCCGGGGCCTTTCTGCAGCGAGTCGCTTTGATGGTCAATCAGATCAGTTTCGATGTGTATCACGAACCGGTCATGCAGCTACTCAGCGACAACACCTTGCAGTCCATTACTTTGAACAGGGCACAAAACCTGCACGGATTTGTAGTCGACGGAACGAACGATCATATGAAGGAGTTGGTGATCGACCACAGCCTGCTTGATCGTGTTCCATCGACACTTGGCAAGCTGCGCCAGTTGCGACTTATTCAGATAAGGTACAGCCATATAGAGATGTTGTCCCTCGAGGTGCTTGCCAGCAATGCTGAGCTCATGTATGCGACATTCACGAATAGTCGTATCGCCAGGGTACTGCCTCTGAAAAATGCCAACACCGAGTTGAAGCTGAGAGAGATAGACCTGTCCGAAAACCTTATCGAGCACCTGGACATGTCTAGCTGGGCTCCGTTTAAAGCGCTGATTAGGATCAATCTTAGCCATAATCGCCTGCTGGTACTAGACACACAGCACTCATTTACGTTAGACAATCTCACTACGTTGTATCTCGACTCGAACCACCTGAAGACGATCGACATGAGGCACCTTACCTTACCCCAACTGCAAACAATATCACTGAACGATAATAACTTTACCGAGGTGCCGTCTAGCTGGGGCAAAAAGGAAGCTCTATCCTATATATCCATCAACAACAACTATATTACATCGTTCGATTTCGGTTCATTGCGTTCGTTGACTTCTTTGGGCACCATCCTGCTTGAATCCAACCACATCCACAGTGTAACCGTAAGCAATCCCGTTGTTCATCTACCGCAGCTGAAATGGATCTACCTTGCCAATAACACCCTGAATCGGATAGATCTCAATGGTACCGATTTTCCGCAACTCTCCTACCTTACGTTGGCTCATAACCAGTTTACTTCCGTGCCAACAGTCTTCAGGAAGTACCCGAACCTGCGCCTGTCGGTGGAAGTAAATCCGATTAAATGCGATAACTTCAAGGCGCACCATTTACACCTGGAATCGTTTCAAATCATTAGCGTTTACGCCTGGGAAGACGATAGATGTCCGGATTTGTTCATCACTTATGGTGGTTATAATTACTGTTGCGTTGGTTAGTGGAATTTAGCTCTAAAAAGGAGATAACGTGAACATGTATATCCATCTAAGAGTATATTGACATAAACTTTCAGATGTAGTAGTGTCGAAAATATAAAAATGTTCGAATCCCAGATTAGTGTCTCGAATAGTATTTATCCCTTACGAATAAGCCTTACATAAGGGATACAAAAACACTTTTTTAATTTTTTTTTTTTGCAACACAGGGGAACTGTCGTGAAGCTAATCGCATTCTAAATGTGTTCCAATTGTAATTATGAACGTTAAATCAAATTTAATGTTGATTGGAGTTGTTAAAAAAGTATAATATATATGAGCTAGACGGTTCATTCCAGGTTTAGTGAAGTACAAAACGTTGTCGAGGTCTGGAATGGGTCGCTCGCCCCTTCATCGAAGAAAACTAAGCTTGCTTCCAGTACAAGTGCTAGTGCTTTTAATCTGCTTCCAAAGTCTGGCCCTTCCTTGTCTGGCCCAGTGCGATTCGATAGGTTTTCTGGTATGCATTTTCACAAAAGTGAACATGACCTCGGACGGTGGGGCGAAACTACGCCGGATCATCGACGACGAGGACCAGTACTTCGCGTCGATTCGCATCGAGAAGTTGATCGTCAGCAGCTCAGCATCGGGGCCGTTCCTTTTGCGCATCGGAGCCTACTCTGACTCCATCTCGTACGTCCAATATCGAGACACGGTGTTCCAGCTGCCTTCCGGAAGCACCATCACCCAACTCTACATTGGTGGCAGTGGAGCTCTGCGAACATTCACCGCCGGACAGAACGGTGCCCTAGAGCGACTGTCCATTGCAGACTGTCTGTTCGATCGACTCCCGCCAACTCTGGGAAATATGGTTAGTTTGCAGCGTCTGGCTATCAACAAATGCCTTCTGACCGGGTTGCGAATGGACATGCTGGCCGCAAATCGTAATCTGGAGGATGTCGATTTGGCTGATAACAAGATTCGGCAGCTCTTTCCGTTGACCGCTAACAAGGATACTGCCGAGTTGACCGTTGCGACAATAAACCTTGCGAATAACCAAATCGAACTGCTCGATATGGCGGTATTTGCCTCTCTGACGGAACTGAGATGGCTCAATCTTCGCAACAACGGAATCACTCAGCTCGGAGCTTCCGCTCCAATAATCCTTCCCAGTCTAACAAGATTTTCAGTGGACTACAACAAAATCTCTTCGGTTAATCTAGCAAACGTTACATTCTCTAAGTTGTACTTGGTGAGCTTGGACGAGAACGCTCTTACGAATGTGCCGACTCAATTAGGCAAATTTCCCAGCGCGCGCGTGCTGTCGCTCGTAAAGAACAAACTTAAACGGGTTGATCTAAGCATGCTGCGCCCTATTAGTTCCACGCTAGAGCAAGTCTACTTTTCTAGCAATGAAATCGAATTTGTCCACGCCAGCACCCCAATCGCAATGCCCCAGTTGGAGCTGTTGGTACTCGAGGATAACCGGTTAGCGTCGATCAACCTGACTGGATGTGAACTCCCCAATATCAGTGCAATCGGGCTGTCCAACAATTTGTTTAGGACCGTTCCAACCCTGTTCCAGCGTTTCCCAAACGTGCAGCTGTCTCTGGATGGCAATCCCCTTAAATGCAGCACCCTGCTGCCGCTGAAAAATCGACTTACCGAGGCACGTCTCATCATAAACACTATTCGGATCACAGACCAATGCCCCACAAACGGCTCGATTCCCTACGATGAGTATAACAGAGGTTGTTGTTACAGCTAATCATGATTCTCGAACACATAAAATAAAAATTAATGGGTTTTCACGGCCTCCTTAGGCATTTGAGCGTGTGAAGTTTTCTCCGATTAAGTTTTATTTTGTAAATCCGAACCAGCTACCAACACAGTTACCTCTGATCATACTCTTGCTTTTGGGAATAAGCAATTAACGCGTTACTTATACATAGTTCATAGAAGATGTTCAACAATTGGTTTTAAATATTTATCAGGTCGGTTCTGCAGGTTAGAAAATTGGCCCACGAGCGACGAGGCATGGGTTCGCATCCCAACCGAGACCAGACCCCTATACGAGAGGACTAACTATCCACGTACACAAAGGGAAACAGTCTTGCAAACCCTTAACGGGCAGGCATGACCAAGATATATGGTCGTTATGCCAAGAAGAAGAGGGTTTAGATCCAAAGCTGGAACAGACGCATTACAAGCGGTAGCCATCGGAAGCAATGGATCACGAGAACACAAAACATTACGACGAAAAGAAGCGCTTAATATAGATCTGGGCCGGTGGGCTCAACTTGGTGCATAGACGAAGATTTCAGTTAGAAGAGAAGGAGCATCAATTGAACCAGTTAATAATTTTTGTAAAAATACAAAAAGAAACGTAGTAATATAAAACACACTTTTCACAGTTTGTTTTTTTTTTAACACAGGTGGACAGTCGTGAAACTAATGGCGTACTAAATGTAAATTATTGTAATTGTGATCCTTAAATCACATTTAATTTTGATTGAAATTTGAGTGTTGTTAAAAAAGTATAATATATATGAGCTAGACGATTCTTTTCCAGTATTAGTGAAGTACAAACCGTTGTCGAGGTCTAGAATGGGTCGCTCGCCCCTTCATCGAAGAAAACTAAGCTTGCTTCCAGTACAGGTGCTAGTGTTTTTCATCTGCTTCCAAAGTCTGGCTCTTCCTTGTCTGGCCCAGTGCGATTCGACAGGTTTTCTGGTATGCATCTTCACAAAATTGAACATGACCTCGGACGGTGGGGCGAAACTACGCCGGATCATAGACGACGAGGACCAGTACTTCGCGTCGATTCGCATCGAGAAGTTGATCGTCAGCAGCTCAGCATCGGGGCCGTTCCTTTTGCGCATCGGAGCATACTCTGACTCCATCTCGTACGTCCAATATCGAGACACGGTGTTCCAGCTGCCTTCCGGAAGCACCATCACCCAACTCTACATCGGTGGCAGTGGAGCTCTGCGAACATTCACCGCCGGCCAGAACGGTGCCCTAGAGCGACTGTCCATTGCAGACTGTCTGTTCGATCGACTCCCGCCAACTCTGGGAAATATGGTTAGTTTGCAGCGTCTGGCTATCAACAAATGCCTTCTGACCGGGTTGCGAATGGACATGCTGGCCGCAAATCGCAATCTGAGGGATGTCGATCTGGCCGAGAACAAGATTCGGCAGCTCTTTCCGTTGACCGCTAACAAGGATACTGCCGAGTTGACCGTTGCGACAATAAACCTTGCGAATAACCAAATCGAACTGCTCGATATGGCGGTATTTGCTTCTCTGACGGAGCTGAAACGGCTCAATCTTCGCAACAACGGAATCACTCAGCTCGGAGCTTCCGCTCCTATAATCTTTCCCAGTCTAACGAGTCTTTTAGTGAGTTACAACAAAATCTCTTCGGTTAATCTAGCAAACGTTACATTCTCTGAGTTGTCCTTGGTCAACCTGGACGAGAACGCTCTTACGAATGTGCCGACTCAATTGGGCAAATTTCCCAACCGGCTCGTGCTGTCGCTCGCACAGAACAAACTTAAACGGGTTGATCTAAGCATGCTGCGCCCTATAAGCTCGACGCTAGAGCAAGTCTTCTTTTCGAGCAATGAAATCGAATTTGTCCACGCCAGCACCCCAATCACAATGCCCCGGCTGAAGCTGTTGGTACTCGAGGAAAACCGGTTAACGACGATCAACCTGACTGGATGTGAACTCCCCAATATCAGCGCAATCGGGCTGTCCAACAATTTGTTTAGAACCGTTCCAACGCTTTTCCAGCGTTTCCCAAACGTGCAGCTGTCTCTGGATGGCAATCCCCTTAAATGCAGCACCCTTCTGTCGCTGAAAAACCGACTTACCGAGGCACGTCTCATCATAAACACCATTCGGATCACAGACCAATGCCCCACAAACGGCTCGATTCCCTACAATAACAAAAATAAAGCTTGTTGTTTCAACTAATCATTTGCGTTGTTTATGATGCTTAAAAAAAATAAAAAATAAATTAACGGGTTTGCACGGCCTCCTTAGGCATTTGTGCATGTGGTGTTTTTTTCGATTAAGTTTTATTTTGTAAATCGAAATCATTTACCGACACATTTTCTATAATGTAAAAGATTCATATGATAAAGAAGAAGTTCAACAATTGGTTTAAATATATTTTAGGCCGGTTACACCGGTTAGAAAATCAGCCCACGAGCACCGAGGCGGTCCGTCGACGGCATGGGTTCGAATCCCAACCGAGACCGGTCTCTCCCCTGTACGAAAGGGACTGACTATCCACGAGCACCAAGGGAAAAAGTCTAGTAAGCTCTTAATCGAAGTGTGACCGAAGAAGATGATGCATCTGATCCTTTGTCATTGATAGTTTATGCAGTATACTTCATTTTTCGAATCGATTCCATCGTCAAAGATGCGCGCAGATGCTCGCGATCCAGCTTCTCGTTCGCCGGCGGGATAATTAGAATCTTCCTGTTGATGAGCGCAGAAACCCGAAGCTCTGGGACTGGGCTTCGATTCCACTGGCGCACACGGGCGGATAATGATGATGCAATCGATTGCTCACTATCATCGGAGGAGGCGGTAATTATTTTGGCTCCCCCGTTCAGTGAGGAGAGTCTCAAGAAGTGCCCCAACATCTTCTCCTGGGTCGGTGTGAATTAAAAAAACCAATACCGTGGAGCGACTGCCGCTGCCGGAGAGCAGAAAGACGAGGGAGGAGTGTATTTGCGAATGTCGGAGCCGGCACGGTTCAAGCGGAAAGCGTCGATGTTGTTGGTGAAGATTGCTCCGAGCGATGGAGTCGTTGAACTCCGTCATCATAACTGTTCTGACATGGGATTGTGTGCACCGCTAGACCGGTAGACCGATGTTGCTCCGATCTTCGGTTTTGAGCTGCAAAAACAAAAATGAAAACAAACTCGTGAATTTCATGTCTCGACCGCAGAAAGCCCATAGTTAACACCAAGAGGGAAGTGTGGCGTTGTGTTTTTGTTTGGTCGCAGTTGCTTTCACCGGGACAGAGGATCCCGAAACGAATTTCACACACCAACAACCCGGGTGTCATCGCAGACCGACAGCTGCGACACCGAACAACGCCGTATAGTGGAACAACCCGTTTTCGGCCGACCGCACCACACCCCCTTCCCTGGCCACTTGTCATCCCCTCCGGAGTAATCCTCATAATCATTTTCTATTAATAATTCCTTCGTGTGTCTTTCCGCCTCGAGAGGAATTCGCATCGGAATGCGTTCACATGTTATGCTATTTCTCGCCTCGGGCACAATCCCCGAAACATTACGCCCGACAGGTTCGGTGTCCCGCCCTCCGGTAGGCTAATGTGGTCCAGGGTAAATATGTGTTTATTGCTTCAGGACGGTGAGCAGCAGCGTGTGGTGGCATACTTTTGGTGGCCGGAACTGAGGCGAAGTGGTCTATACATAAATCTGCCACCAGACCGGTGCAGTGGTCGTTGTGGGTCAATGAACGTGCATTGTGGCACACAGGGTAGTCGATTTCTCAGTTAGTGTTTCTTAGTCAGAATTGCTAACAAGTTATATATACGTTACGTATACATTTAATTAAAAATACATAAAAAAATACATTTTCCTGTTTTTTTTAAATGTTTTTTTGTTTTTCCCTTTTTTTTTACAGAACACCTCTTCGGACGGAACACTTTCTAATGACACGGTTTAATTTCATCCCCAAGTCTGCAACACACTGGATAGCTTCTTCCAACGAAGTTGTCCCCAGTCTTGCCTTCATTAACATTTCATGAAGCGTTTAAACGGTTTATTCTTTTAAAACGCCCTGCCTTGGAAGCGGGTTGCTTTAATGCGTTTACATTCAACAGGACCATTTAAACTGTACTCTTTTCTTTCCTCCCAGGGATTTGTTTGCTCAACAAAATGTGTGTCAAATGTGAATAGGGTTGGTGTGAACCTGTTTCTGTAGTGATATTGTTAAAATAAAAACCGACCTAATGTTGCTTTAGCAAAAAAAAAGAGAGAGCTTAAAACACATTCGAGGCTCCATGTCCCGTCCATGTGCCAACTGCATGTAGGAAACACTGGTAGACAGGGTACGAATCCTTCCATCCAACCACAATGCACGATCTCTTCACGACCGTCCTCTCCAAGAGGGATCTGTCCCGCGCCGGGGAACTGTTTTCCATCGCGGACTATGAGATTGTTAACGATTTAACCGAGGTGGTGAGTATAACGAAATGAAATATACCATACAATCAAATGTATCGCTCACGGCTTGGTCGGGTTTCGTTCGCCTGCTTCAGTTGGAGGAAATTTCCTCCATCATTTCCCACGAAGACTACCTGCAGAACAGCAACGATCAGTCGGTGATCGAGATCTGCATCAATCGTGTCACGTCCTGCATCAAGAAGACGAACACGATCGAGAAGCACTGCGCGGGTTTGGTGAACCTGCTCGAAACCTGCCTAAGGTATAACCTGCAGCCGTCCGGGAAGGATGTGGATCCGCCGCATGCCAAAATTTCCTCTGACATCATCTCCAGCATTTTCCTGGTATGGGATGTTGCAAACACGTTTCGTATGGACAATATGTTCACCTGTTTTTACTAATGTTTTGCAGAATTACAACAAAAAAGTCGTGATGGAAGTGACGCTACCGGTCGCGGTTAAGTTTTTGAACCAGGGCAACCTGGAGCTGTCCCGAAATCTGGCCAGCTACCTTTCGTCGGCTGCAATCGAGTACTCGTATCTGCTGTCGCCGCACGTGCACGTCATTCTCGAGTCGCTGCTGGGCGGAAACTACGGGCTGTGTCACGTGCTGTCGCAAATCTACGAAGCCACCCCCGATCCAATCAATGCGGCCGGTCCCAAGTTTGTCGAGATTGTACCCCGCTGTGAGCTGCAGGAGCAGCTCGTCATCCTGCAGCTGCTGGTGACGATCGCGAAGCTACGCCCTTCATGTCTAACCGAAAGCATTCCTTCGCTGCTCGAGTTGGCAACCACAAGGCCACCGCTATCGGCCGCCGCACTGCTTGTTTTGCTGAAGCTTGCCGAAGCAAAGCCGATCAAACTGGCCGAGTACACGGAAGCGTTCAAGTTGATCGCCCACGGCGTCCCCCAGACGGTGGGCTTCGCGGCACAAATTCTCTCCGCCATCGGTCGCTCCGGTAAGGACCGGGCACAGGTTGCGCTCGATTTCGTGCTGGAACATCTACCACGGGCGGATCGACCCCTGCAGACGATCCTGCTAAACGAAGCGACCAAACTGTGCACCAAGTACCCGGTCCTGTTCACCGACAAGGTGACCTCCGTTGTACGGCAGCGTCAGCTCAGCAACAACAACAGCCAGATCAAGCAGACCACTTCGGGCGGGGTCACTATCGTGAACCTGAACTCTTCCGCCACCCTGCCGACACCGACAAACACCAGTGTAACGCACCCGGTCGCTTCGGGGAATGGGCTCCATGGTTCCACGGGAAATGGCTCCACCGCCAATGGCAGTGCGGCCACTTCGGGTGGCATTCTGGGAGGCGCTGGCATTGGCGGTGTGCCGTCTGGCTTTGGTCAACACCAAGGACTGCTGCTAGACCATGGACGACCGATTATTTCCAAAACACCCAACGTGGCCGTAATCAGCAATGGCGGAACGCACAATGCTAGCGCAACTCCTATGATATCGACGACGGTCATCAACACTTCCAACGGGACCAGCTCCACCATTCACCCGGCGCTGCTTACCAACTTCATCAATTCGGCCAATGGGATCTCGAATTCGGGCGCGGTGAACGGTTCTGGAGGGGCAGCAGGTGGTACAGTTGTCTCACCGACGCCACATCACACAGGGTTAGTTTTTGGGAAACCTCTCATACTTTCTCATATTAACTTATCTTTCACATCCCGTAGGTACACTCGAAACCGTCCAAAATTGGGTGATTCACGCAGTACTGGTCGATTGCACTCCGGCGGTGCCAACAAGAGCACGACCCGTCTTAACAACGCGGGCGGTTCGATGGGAGGCTTGCACAAATCTCGCCTCGGCTCGTCGCAACTCATTAACCAGTTCAACGGCGAAATGAGTGCCGGAGCGTCGATTGACCCGGAAAAAACTGCGACACCTGCAATCGGACCGAACGCAATTCCTGTCGCTAGCGGAACAACCAATGGCCATGGCCCTCCAGCGACAGCCACAAACACGACCGATGGGCCGCATGGAATCATGATGCACAACAGTCATCACTCGAGCGGAAACATGGCCATCAAGGGAATGGCAAGCAGCAGTGGGAGTGGTGTTGGAGGGTTGCTACTCGGTACTTCCGTGCCACCGCCCCTTAGCCAACATGTGACCATAACGGGTGAAAACAAGTGGGGTATTCCGCAAACCAAGATCACGTCCTGTGGAGTCACGGTGACGACGTCTCCGACACGTGCACCCCGGCCATACTCGCACGGTCCCAACACCAACACACCGATGGGATCGGCCGGTGCGCTCGGGGGAAAGAGTTCACTCGGTGGACTCAACCAGTCGACGGGTTCGATCGGCATACAGGTACACCATGCGTCACCGGCCTCGCCAACGATGTTCAACAACCACTCGCAGCAAACGTCTCCACAGCTTACAACCACACTATCGTTGCATTCGAGTGAAGATCCTGGCAATCAGGTAATGCAAAACCACTGACACTTGTTTTGAATCACTAGAACCGAAAACTTGGGCTATGTTGTAAAATCTTACCTTATGGGAATTTATGCTAGCTTTAACTTTATCTACAAATAAGTAACCAAAGAAATCTCCTATAGCAACGAATTGCTGATTTTAAGGCATATGAAGAAAACTCCATGGCAACATGCGATTTCCCACCAAACTATAGCTAAATTATTTTAAATAGTTGCCACGAAAGCAGCATCTAGTGTTGATTATTGGTACACAAAACAAAAACGTTACATATTAAATAAGTTTCACCCAGCAAATAAGATTGAAGGATTTGTGATGAAATGTTTTTTGTCAGGTAATCGTTTCCGGTCCAGCGACGGTCACAACGCGTCCCCGAAGCGATAATCGCAGCGTCACGATCCTGAACGCATCCTCCGGCACGGCAACCTCCGTCAACCAGCGCATGAGCGTGTTCGAACCATACCCGATGCGCGACACTATACAGCATTTCTGCGAGAAGCACCTGGACAAGATCAAAGCGTACACGGAGGCGGTGGCACAACAGATCCCTCCCCCGGCCAAGTGCATCATTGAGGAGCGGCGGGCGAAGAAGATGGCGAAGCTACACTTTGCCTGCCAGGTGCGCGGTCCGCACTGTCTCTACTCGCGCACCATGTTCACGATGCGGACGCGCAACCCGCGCACTTGGATCCACTTGATGTTCCTGGATCTACAAGCGCGGGCCGGCAAGAACGCCCTGAGCAGCTGGGATCCGAGCGTGAGCCGCCTGAAGCACTGCTGGGACACGCTCAAGTGCGAGAACCGGACGTTCATCACGCTAGTCACCAGCGCATTTCCGAACGGCAAGGAACAGGACGCACTGGTCAACGAGCTGCGCCATGCCGGGTTCTTCGATGTGTTCGAAATGGGTCCCGTGGCGGTTGATCCCAGTGGCACCATGGAAGCGTCGTCGTCGGGTGAACCACAGGGCAAAGCGGCATCCGGCAGTGCCGGCGTTGGAGCAACTTCAGCCGGAGGTGGCGCTGGTGCGGCCTCAACCGGCGACAGCACCGAGGATCTGGAAATGCTCCAGTGGGGTTGCTTCCTGTGCCACCATCCGGAGAAGGCGATGGGTTTCCTGCACGGCAACAATCAGCCAGTCATCGAGGGTCAGCTGAAGGAGAAGAAGGGGAAATGGCGCCTCTTCCGTCGTTGGCGAACGCGTTACTTTACCCTCTCCGGGGCACATCTTTCGTGCAAGGGTTCTGTGAGTGAGGTTAGTAGTTCAACACCAAAACTAATGCTATGCAAACAGGTTCACGTCGATCATGCCTCCATTCTACTTATTTTCTTTTCCCATAAGGCCGGTGGGGAAAGTATCGACGTAAACCAGATCCGCTCGGTGAAGGTGTCCCGGGGTGCCCGCAACATACCGAAGGCGTTCGAAATCTTCACCGGCGACCAAACGCTCATCCTGAAACCCAAGGACGGTAACAAGGCGGAAGAGTGGGTGCAATGTTTGAGCATCGTTCTCGCGCATTCGCAGGTAGGTGGATGGATTGTCATCATTTTCCTTCCCGCATTCCCAAAGCATTGCGTTTAGTTTGAGTATGGCCACAGCTAAGTTCTCTGCTGCGCTAGTTTATTGTTTTACAGTGGATTATTACAAGTATAAAGGGCTTAACGTCTATTTGTAGTTCGTAGTTTTTTTTTTCAACATTTTGATAGACCCGCTGGTTTTGATTTGGAAAAAGAGAACGTAGTATCTTCAAAAAAAGAAGACAGTTTTCTTCGATTCTGAGAACTGATTGGAAATGTATTACTGGAAAACATGAGTTCAAATGCGATGTTTTAAAGAGAAAATAAGAAAAGAATACGAAAATACGCTTACAACACCTTCCGCAATTCCACCTCGAACACAAGTGTGCTGTTCGGTGGGATCGTCGGCGGGGCACCCTTCTGTCCGTAGGCCAGCTTGTGCGGGATGATCAGCTTGCGCTTGCCGCCCACCTTCATACCGGCCACACCAAGGTCCCATCCCTTGATAACTTCTCCTCTGCCGAGGGCGAACTTCAGGCCCGGACCTTTGTTGGTGCTGTCGAACACTTTGTTGTTCGACTTCAGCCGCCCCTCATAGTACACCATAACCTTCTTGCCCGGCTTGGCCTCGGGTCCAGTGCCGACTTTAAGGTCCTCAACCACCAGACCGTCCTGCAGGGTGCGTACCGATTTTACCTCCTGCTTCTTGGGCGCGTCCTTGGCCGAATCTTTCGGACTAGCGTTTCCGTTCTGCGAGCCCTTGGAATCGTTAGCTTGCTTCAATTCCTTTCCCTGCTTTGCCTGCTTCTGATTCTGGGGAGCGGCCTTTTTCTGCTGCTGCGGGGCCGGCTTCTCTTCCTCCTCCTCCTCATCGTCGTCATCTTCATCGTCCTCATCGTCCTCATCATCGTCGTCCTCGTCGTCGTCGTCATCATCGTCGTCCTCGTCGTCGTCATCATCGTCGTCCTCGTCGTCGTCGTCATCATCCTCGTCAGCGCCATTGGTAACGCTATCCTCAAGCATCGACTCGGAGAACGTAGCATCTTCCTCATCACTGTCGGACGGCACCTCGCCGGAAGCTATTTCTTTGGCGACCTTGACCTTAGCCGCTTGCTTGGCACTACGCACCTTACCGGCATCACCATTCACTTCCTCCTCCTCCATCTCTTCGTCATCAACCTCGTCGTCGTCGTCCATGTCTCCGAATTCGTCCGGGAGCACATTTCCGGTGAGGTGCACCACACCCTGGCCTTTGGTGGCGAAGCTAATGTTGTCACCAGCGGCGAACTGCTGGTCCAAACGGACTTGCGGGATACTCTTGTTGAGCGTACACAGCAGGTATGTGATGTTATCCGTCGTCAGCATAACCTGTACATCGCCGGAGGAAGCTGTCAAATCCAGCGCGGCGTGGGTCAACTGGAAATCCTGCTCCACAACTTTGGAGTACTTCTTTCCCTGTTTGACGATCAATCCTGCGGAAAAAGTAACGCGAATGTTACTTTGAGTCTACAATGAGCCCCCTATGGCAGACAAATGTATCGATTCGACCCCCCGGAGGAAACCGCATGTATTCAGTTCCAAGAAGGAAAAGCAACACCAACAGCTCGGTCGGTACAAAAGTTTGCGAAAACGACTTACCCCAGAACATTTTGTGACTTTTTTAACTGTTACACGCTTTTATGAACGACGATAAAATAGATTCGCTGTTAGCGCACGTTTTCCCGGAAACTTGCGGACAAAGACTATGAACACTGAAAGAGTTGAAACGAGGTACGACGGACAAGCGTGTTGCTCTATCTGACAGCTATTGAACGAATGACTTTAGAAGAGCGGCAAACACCCGGTTTGGCGGTTGACAGTTTGACACAAACTCAAGGTTGGCCTTTTGAGAGGTGGGTCCATTGCATCGTTGTGGCAGCCATATTGCAATGGACTTTGTATGATGAAATTATCATGTTGCAACTGCTACTTTGCAACGGATACCCTAAGGCAAAGTAGAATGCTGCCATTACTTACTAACGAAACAGTTCAATAACAAAAAACCAACATCTCATGGGTGCCAAAGTAAGTTATAGAATGTGACGTTGTAGTGCGGTAATGTTGCCAGTGCACTGTTACCAGAATGTAGCACGAATTGTTAGCCTAAATATGGCACTTGCTAGTTCTTTCTAATTTCTAGCTGCAATCTTGGAATCACACTTAAGAAAAATAATGTAAAACTCAGATCGATTGTCAAAGTCACAACGATCCTATGAGCTCACCTCTTGTACCTTGGGTGTTGCTACTGACAGCTCTTCTGTGAAGCGTAAATGTATAAACCTTGGTACCGTGAAAATTCGAAATTTCGTGCAACGGAAAGTGAATTTCCTGTTTGTGAATTTTTAGAACAATTTCATTTGAAATATGCGTCCTTTTGTGCCTGGTGTTGCAGTAAAATTCCTGAATATGTCCACATGTTCAACTGTTTATTTTTATCTTTCTTTATAGGCCCGTGATAGTCCAACAACGCGCACGAACAGCCTGCCGGCAAGAAGCATTGGCAACAGCAGAACGGTTTTCTAGTACGTTACGCACAAGAAACAGAAGAATTCGAGATACTTAATCAGAGTTAATATATTGCTACTTGCAGTATCACGTATCAAAAAGACATTTCGCAGCCAACAAAAGTACTTAAATACGAGCTTTGTGGGGAACAAACGGCAAAGGGTAGTGCAGCATGCATTGCAATTTCTTATCAATTTACTCCGGCGTTAAGCGGTTAGCGATAGGAAATAGAGTTGTTTTAAGCGCATTTATACTTTTGTAAGACACCTAGATCGTTTTCTACATCTTATTACCGTAACTTAAAACGAAGAGATTTCATCCCGCATAAGAAGCGTAGGTAGCATCAACGAATGAAAGATGTGCGGGAATCAATCAAACCTATGGCTGTCATCTTTACGATACATTTCTAAGTAAATTTTTTAAATAATATTTGAGACGTTTAGTGAGAGCGATGGCGTGTGAAAGAAGAAAACATAGGCAGAGGCAGCGGATCCGAAGCGGAACATGTTTTTTCCCGCCGTGTGAGACATTCATCCGACACACGATTTATTGCGAACAATCAACCTCTAGCGAACGAAGGTTTTCTCGTTTTGTGTTCAGCTGCAAGAGGAGCTCTGTGCTTCGTACTTACATTCTACAGACGTATAACGTTGACTTTTTTACAGAATTTAGACCATAAGCTAGATAGAGGTTACATCCAGCCGGACGCGCGCAGCTGAAAGTAACGAGTTTAGTAGATAATTTATTCACGTTCGTTCGTTATACATCGTCCTAAATCAAAAGCAAATAAAACCGGACTGCTACATCTAATGGGTTTTATTGTGATATTTATTTCTTTCGGTTCACGCGCTGTAAAGTCCATCAACGCGAGATGGGGTTTGGTGTTAAACTTAGTTTCCATTTATTTTTCATCGTTTACCTTCCACATTTTTCCTTCTCACGTTTCCTTTATCGCTCCACCCAGAGTGGTGTTTGGTTTTCCGGTTCCGGGCCAACATTTTCCCGATTCGAACCGAATTTTCCCTTCACCGGTGCGCGGGCGTGTGTGACCCCCGAAAAGAAAAGCGTGTCGGTAAACCGTGTATCGCTACTAAATCTGGTTTGATTTTATCATTTTTTAAAATAATCATTTTCGTTAGAAACACTACCAGTTACGGAATAAGGTTTGAAATTAAAAATCAAAAATACGGTGTTATGAAAACACGCTATCGAAAATATGCCATTTTTTTGTTTGCTACTAATGACTAAAGCACGTTATTAAGTATTCCTGCTCGACTGTTATTTGCTTGGATGCGGGCACGCTTCAAACAAAAAGTGGATGGCGCTCGAGAAGTAGAAACAAAACTGGGCCGTCGCCGAGAGCGTCGAAATCGTTGACGCTCCCCCCCGACACCCTCGTTAAAATCTATTCCTATTCCGATCCGTTTTTTAGTATAACCATGTGTCCTTTTAAGTTGAAAAAAAAATATGTGCGGAATCTTCCCTAACTCCGCCAACTCCCCCGTAGCGTTCGTTTGATTAGTTGACTAAGTGTTCGATTTTCTACCTTGTTACCCTTACACAAGACGCTTGGAAGCTCTAAATCTGGGGACTGGCTCTAAACCAATGGCACGTGGCGGCGTTTTAATTTACTACTCGTTCTCCGTTGTGCGTTTCGTTTCATTGCACACAATTTACACTTCTTGTGCGCTTGGTTTTAAGGTAAGGCATGTAGATTTCCTTGTTTGGCAAACGTTGGCATCTTTTTAGCTACAATTACTTTTGTTTTTACCCGAAAAAGGAAGCAGCGTTACAATAAATCTCTTTAAATCTGCAAAAATACTGGCTAAGGCGCACTTCTCGTGTATTATATCCGTCGCGTCACGTTTCGTGAAGGCAAATTGTGATTAAAAAATCCCTCGAGGCACATTCGTGAGTTTCGCTCGTGTTTCGTTTATCGTGTTCGAACAACAGTGTGCCACAAACACAAAAAAATACATAAAAACCACACACACGGTTTGTTGACTTAGAATTAGGAGGTGTTTTTACTTTTTCTCTCGTTAGATACAAATTTTCCTTCCTCAAACGAATTAAAAGGTTGTGTTAGAAAAGTGTGGCACATTTCGTGTTGGTTACATGTTTACATCGGAGGGGGGGAAAAAAGGAGGAACCGGGCAGCAAATGGTACCCGAAAACGAAAAGGCTTAAGTTTAATAATTCGCTTTGTTTAGTAAAATTTAGTTACACGCTACCATAACTACACACTATCGTACACACTTACGGACTACAACAAGGGGTCAACAAGAATCGGGCGGCGGAATTGGTACGAAAAAATTACACACAAATAAAACCGCTCGAATAAACCGGTTCGAATTACAATAATTAGTGCAAAAACACAACTTTACACACGCACGAATTTAGACATGGGGGGGAGGGCAAGGAAGCCACGTGGGAGACCATTGTCGATGTTTACTTCCATTCCGTACCGCCACCACCGCCGGACGATTTCATGGTCGTGGAGGAGGACGTCGAATGGTGATGAGAGGAGGAGGTGGTCATCATCTGGATCTTTTTGGTCTGGACGATTTGCTGCTGCTGGTGCTGCTGTTGTTGGCTGCTGACGGTTGACGATGACGCACGTTGCTCCATCATTGTCCGGTTGAGCATGGTGGCATCGGTCGGTGCGCCACTGTCAAAGAGACTAACGTTTCCATTTTTAATCGGATGTACGGAAGGTGAACCCCCCGGGTTGGTGGTTGAGGTGGTGGTGCGAAGGAAGTGTTGCTGCTGATGCTGCTGATGTTGCTGCTGATGTTGCTGCTGATGCTGATGATGGTACGGTTGAGTGCTAGCGGCGTTAAAGGAGGCACTAGTAGTGGCGGCGGTAGCAGGATTAAAGCTACTATTCGAACTTGCGGATGTTGGCGTGCCAACGTTGTTATTGTTGTGCGGTGGCGTGCCGGCAAACCTTGGCTGTTGCTGATACTGTTGCTGTTGCTGCTGCTGCTGTTGCTGCTCTTGTCGTAGATCGTGCTGATCTAGGTTAAGCTTGGCAAACTTCTGCTCCACGGTGGTTAGCGGGTTGGGATTAGTAGTACTGTTGGCATTCTGGAAGACACGGGTTTCGTATCTGTTGCCGTTGTTACGTTTTGGCGCGCGCGAGCAGGGGTGGGGAAAGGCAAACAGGGTAGGGTGGGGGGGTAACAATCACAGGCGATAAGGGATCAAACGGAGCACGAAAGAGTGGAAGAGAAAAAAGAAACGAAAAAAAAACATTGGTTGGTTTAGGTTAGGGTTGCGATTATGCGATTACGACTAAGAATAGTTGAGAGAATCAGGTATTAAATTGGATGATGATGACTATTACAATTACAAGGGTGAAAGGTTTCATGATGCTTGAGAACTATACAGAAATTGGGGAAATTGAGTGAGATTAGGCCAGGGAAAGAGACGAAAAATATGTCACAAAGTGACACCAGCGTTTTACATCTCAGTTAGCAAACCCGGCAGTATGCGTAGAACATCAAACAATGCTAGCCTACTGTAATTGATGTTGAATCATCAAACCTCCTTCAAATTGGAACACAAACGAGTCAATTTTCCACTACTTTTACCTGTACCCCTCGACTGGTAGTCAACTATCATTGCGGTAGATCCTAGAAAGCGACGAATTGCCTACTTGATCCGTTTGCGTTGCCATTTGGAGGTTTGACGATTCAACATCCAAAACTTTACAGTAGGCTAGCATTGTTGGATGTTCTACGTACACTGCCGGGTTTGTTAACTGAGATGTAAAACGCTGTAAGTTTGTTTAGAAAGTATTATTGGTTCTTTACTTCATAGCATGGATTATTATTATCACCACCACCATCACCACCATTTGCTTATTTTACAATCCAGCCGTAAAAGAACATTTGTGGCCAATGAAGTCAGTCACAGCTGATATAAAATTATAATCGTACCATGCGGTTTTTGTGAGGTTTAAAAAGAGAAATATACGAAGATTAACTACTTTTAGATAAGGATGGCATAGGGAAAATTGTCAGCTTTTCCTGTTTCTTCTTACCGAAGAAATAAAGAAATGTAGACGTTTATGTGACGAAAAAGGAAAGAAATACATTTCCCAAAGGGGAAAAGCCTACTATGTTCAGCGCTGTGGGAGAGCTTACCTTGTGGTGAATCCTTCGTACGTTTGCGGGGCGCTACCACCATTGGTGTGCGGATGCTGCTGCGTTGGGGACGAGCGGAACGTACTCATCGGTTGCACCTTGTTCTGGAGGTCTTGTATGGCGGCATCGAATTGCGTCCGGTTGAACTTGGATGCACTGAGGTTAGCGTTTTCGACGCGTGTCGTGTCGTACGCACGGTTCAGCATCGAGGGTGAAACCAGCGCCGAAGGGGACTTTAGCGCGTCCGATTGGTACGGTTTCGGGACGGCGTTGGCTGTGAGCAGCTGACTTCCCTGAGCTCGCTGCAGGCTGGGACTTCCCGGTGAAACGGTTCCGTGAAGACGAGGCATGGTGCTCGCACCACCGGGAGACCCACCAATACCACCGGCCGGGGAGGAGTACGTTCCCGGTTTCGGTAGTGTTTGCGGTGGCTTCGGTGAAGTGGACTGGCCGTAGCCAGCGAACGGTGGCGGTGCAATGCCACCCTCGTCACTCTCGTCGGTTGTGAAGCCACCTCCCAGCTTCTGCCGGTACTTCGCGTGCCGGATGGCGATCAGTTTGTTCTTCGCTTCCTCCAGCTGTCGTTCGCGCATTAGGATCTCCGAGCGGGCATTGATTTCTTGCGCCATGCCGTCCACCATGTTCCGGTTCAAGCGCAGCGTATGCTCCTCCTCTCCCTCGATCGCTTGCTGGGCGGCTTGAACCAGCTTGTCAGTCGACTTGATCACCGCATTACCGGCCGCCTGCAGTCGCCGTCCCGTCTCCGAGTTGGGATCCGACTTCACCTTGCACGCAATCAACAGCTGGGCGGTCGAGCTGGCCACCTGTTTGGCCGAGGAAATGAGCATCTCCTCCGTGCCAACTCCCTGGACGAGGTTCTGGGCCGCCTCGACGAGACTGTGGGTGGCCGCAGCAACCAACCGGGCAGCCGATATAAGTCCCTCCGACCACTGGCCATCGTCCGACGATGTCAGCGGGCGCTTGGCCACCTTGCCTTGGTCGATCAGCTCACGCTGGGCCGCATTGGCAGCGCGGACCAGCGACGACGATGCCGCCATAATGCTCTTGGCCGCCTCCAGAATCATTTCATCAAAGTTTAGATTTTCATCCGCCTCCTAAAAAAGCACAGATATAATAGAAAGGGAGGTAAGTACAAGCACTCAAGAAAGGGATGATTAAATAAGTCTAAAGTTAGTAAAACAACGCATACAAGCTGAGAAGAAAAACCAAAACGATTGAAGAAATGAAACAAAACAAAAGCCAAATGGAATCAACCAATTGAATGAGGAAAATAAAATTTGCTTGTTTTAAAACAAGTGAAACAAAAATTATTAAATTTAAATTCGCAAGAAAAATGAAACGCTTTATTTATATTGTTATTTCACAACCAAATATCTTTTACCAGAAAGAGTACTTTCACTCCGTTGATTTTATTTTTGATAGCACAAACACTTCACGGGAAGTGTTAACTTTGTTTCACAACTGATTTTCCGATGACCAACGATAATCACAGTAATAATATGTTTGATTCCTGGGTGATAGTAGAAAACTTAACAACCAAGAATATCAAACATATCTCACCGTAAACTATCCAACCTTAGTAAACCTCCACCAGCGAAGTTTTGTTAGAAGGAGACGAATTGGGGTTATGGAGAACGGGTGGGAAGGTATTGGAAGGGATAAAGTGGTTAAAAAATCCTACGAGAAGCACACTCTTACGAGTCTGAGATGTTAGTTAACGGACACTTTGGCACGTGCGATCGATATTATTCGACTTACCTTCACCTCCTGTCGTCGTGGGCGCAGGTTGGCCAGCTTCTTGGCGGCCGCTTCGATCGATGCAGCCGCACCCAGCAGTTCGTTCTCCGCAATCACCGTCGGATCGTCCGGATCGACCCAGTCCGAACCCTTGAGCAGCTGCGCCATTCCGACCAGATCCGTCACGCACATGGCAACGCGTCGCGAAAGCTGCATCCGCTCGTCGGCCGTACAGTGATTCAGGATGCCCTCGAGCAGATCACGGTACGCGATGGCCACGGCCGAGCCGGCGTCGAGCGTGCGCTGGCGCAGTTCCGCCGTATCCGCGCACGACCAAGCGACCGACTTGCACACGATCAGCATGTCCGAGATCGTTTTGCGACCGAGGTTGGCGGCGGCGGCGATGTCCGCCTGCAGATTGGAGGCACCGGCCGACACCGCCTTGGCCGTGGCCGCCGTCACGTGCTTGGTGACGTTGATCAGGTCTTCCGGGCGCGACAACTGCTGCATGCTCGAGCGCATCATCTCCGGGGCGAACTGCATCGAGCGGAGCTCCTGCGAAATGGCGTCCACCGTGGCTTCCATGGCGCGTGTGCCGCGCGTGTGTTCGTCTTCGACGGCCTTCACCGTCTTAAGCAGCGAGGTGACATTCATCACCATAACCTAAGCTCACGGAAGAGGTGTAGAGGAAGATAGAAATCGATATTAAAAATTGGATGTCGTCCGGCGCGGAATGAACAGTCGTTAGTGAGAAAATAAACACAGCAGCGGTTAGATGAAATATTAAACAAGCGAGATTGGATGAAATATTTTGAGAAACTGGGAAACTCTGTTGTTTTCTTTTGACGTTAATTGACTATGTTTTAATTTGGTTCTTTTAGGCACATTTATTTACCCCTGTGATTGCAATTCTTTCATCAAGATATTTCATCCCTTTGATTAGGGACAACACACTATCACATCTCTACGTGGCGATAGCATATTTTTCCCTTCATCAAAAGTTTATATAAACGGAAACATATTACCTACAGTTGCGCTCGATTTCATTTCTGTGTTTTTCTGTTCTAATCCCGCAGTGTTTCATTTTATGCAAATTTCCTCGATTCCTGTCGGCCGACACATACACACACACATCACACACACGGGGACATACATTCACACAGCATAATGGAGAGAGGCGGAAATCAAACGTCGGCCAGGAAGGAAAGGGCAGAGTCCGGTTCAAAATCAGCATTTTGGAGAAAAGCGGTGCGAATAACTCTCGAGAGGGGCACAAAGAGGAACACAAGTAACGGCTGCACTTGGGCGGGGGGTGTTGATAAATACATAGAATACATTTATTTCCGAAACATAAAAAAACACCACATTGAACGGCCATAGAGTAAAAGCGGGATCCCTTGGGGGAATTGTTCTTCTAATAATAAATACTAGTTCTTTTTTTGAATGACACTTAAACCAGCGATCGAAGGGGCAAACAACAAGTATGTGTTTGGGGGGAAATCGCTCAGAACACGCCATCGAACAGGGTCGGTACGGTGGACAGAAGGCGCAACAGTTCTTCCTCCTGATCGCAAAGCCACCAGGCGGCGGCCAACTGCGATTCGACGCCCAGTTGCTGCTGTTTGCAAAAAGTAACCGACGGATTGGGTTGGGTTGGTTGTGTTGATGAATGTGTGGGCAGACAGCAGTGGTGTAGCGGATGAGGGGGTGCAGTTGGAATGAAAGAAAGAAAGAGAGAAAAAAATGGGGACACAGAACCAATAGGTGGAACAGTTCTCTACAATTTTTCTTTTCGGGGGAATGGGTGGAAATAGCGTGAAGAGTTTGGAGGAGAGATTGAGATCTGGGAAATCTCAAAAGGGTGACAGTAGAGTAGCCATTTCATCATTCCACAAAGCGTACAACAACGCAGATGCATAGTAGGCACAACGATTGCACTCGCCTACTAGAGATACGTTCACATAGCAACTACAACTACACGAGACGATGCCGACTAAAGCTCGAGGGTATTAAAGGATGTACGCAATCGGGTTAGGGTTGCACGGTACGAGCGGCTCGTGCGGACGTGTGTTTGCTCTGAGTGTGGTGGTGGTGGGTGTGGTGGTAAATGTACTGTTGGCCAACATTCTCCTCCTCCGGACGATACCCGGCCAGCACGGACATGCTCGTCTCGGTGAGGCACAGTTCCCGTATCATCTGTGGAAATGGAATGGAATGGAACGGAATGCAAGTCACAGGCGGCGAGACGATAATGGCGCAGTACCCTTAAAACACCAAACCCAAGGCATTGAGGAATGGTGGTTGGATTCGGAAGGAAACCCCACAGCGTAGGATGTTTTTTCATTGTGGAAAAGGGAAATCATTCTTCGATCCGTTTTTGGCCACAGAGTTTGAAACATATTCTTAGTGAAATCCTTATGGTCGGAGGATTCCATCAAGTGGTATTCTCAGTGGTATAGCACCTAAGTAGGCCTTTATCCGTGGGGATGCAACCAATATTAGTTCCATACCCTCAACACTACTTTTATCTATCGAGCATATCGTTAGAGCATTCCAAATACTACGAAACGGTCATTCCAACTTCTACGTAGTTTACCCCTAGAACAAAGCCGCTTGTTACGGCAATCGATCAATTTGTTTAATCCTCCAACCACGATTTACGTTTCCAAATAATATGGGGATGCGGTTAAGTACGAGCAGTACAATTTCCATTCGATTCTAAGTAGGTAAGTGGTTCGGTGGCGACTCCACTGGTCGGTACTCTACGCCTTCTACTATAACATGCAGGACGAGCAAAACAAGACGGGGTATTTTCAGTCAACTACATTCCCTTGGCATTCCACAAGACGTCACGAGCAGTATAACCTCATTCCATCGATTTCCAAGCAGAGTTGATACAAAGATGCGACGGGAACTTAAACGATGAAAATAAGGGGACAGGTGCGTGTGTGAAAGAGAAGAAACAGTAGGAGGGAGATAGTGATAGAGAGAAGAAGAGACGAAATAGATCCCGCACTGCATGCACAACGGACATTAAACCACGCACGCAGATTGTGATCTCTGAAGCGGAGACACTTTCCTTCCCTTCGACGAAATGCGACACTCTTGTTGATTCCACAATATTCCGAGGACACACGAATGTACATGTGCCGTGGTGTGCGTGTGTGTGTGTGTTTATGTGGAACGAGAACGAGGTACTACAAAAGGACGATCATACGAATCGAAAGAAATCGTAGCGAAACTGTAAAACTATGTCCGTGTTGATTATGCTAATTAATGGGGCTCTATAACGGACGTGTGCTTGGCTTGAGTTAGGATGTGGGATGATATGGAATGCGCGACGCATTTGAAAATGACGGTTTCGTTTGAAGGGGGGCTGGTTGTCTCTTTTTAAGAATGTTGTGTTTGAGTCAAAAGACCAAAATATTAAAAAACAAATATTTGTCGGTTATTGCTTTCGATTAGAACGATATTAACATAAATATATATATACAGATTGTCCCGAGTGTCTCGGACTTGGGTGTTAAGTGTTTGATTAGATCAGGCGAAGCAACGTTTTCGGGGTGTACGATTTGAACGGGGACAGTGAAGCTTAGTAATAGTGTTGCATTGTTTTAAGTTGTATTTTTGTCTAAAACATGTTAGGTTAATTGTATTGATAATTTTAAATTTAGACACATAACTTGGCAGCGATTGCGATAGCGACCGAACCAAACGAAAGTGACTCTCTCTAAGTGCCCAATCGGACGCAACGTGCTTCGAAGTAACGGTTAATCACGAGAGTTTCGGTTTAGGAAAAGCCAATAGAGTAATCTTGCACAATGCAGAACAAAGTTTGTGTTTGTGTATTGCAAAGGACACATAAGACAACCGTTGGCCGGAAACGAGGAGGGTGCGTACACGCGTTTAAAGAGGGGGCTTGCACATTGATTGCGAGCAAAGACATCGAAACTGCGCGCATGCACTTTGGTATTGGGATGGGAATTTGGAATAAAACCAAACGAAACGAGGCATTCTGGAGGAAAGTGGTGTGTCGATGCAAAGGCTGCGGGGATGATGGGGTTGGGCGAAACGAAAAACAAAAATGGGGCAGTGAAGTGTGACAGGGGGTTGGAGGGAGGGAATGAGAAAAAATATAAACAAAAGAAAACAAAAACTGAACAAAACGAACATACCTTAGCGCTATCTTTCAAATCATTCATAGCTGGATCGTTAATGGGCTTGCCGGAGGCGAGTTTAGTAGCGTTTATTAGCTCACCGAGTGCAGCGGCAACGTCTTTGACCGCGTTTATCACCATCACTTGCGAGTCGGGCTGTCCGGAACCGAGCGAGGCGGCACCATGCTTGACGGCGTCGGCTAGTTGCACTAAAAAATCGGAGAGGAGTGTCAGTATATCGCTTCCATCACGATGAGAATCAACTTACGAATGGTTGTTACTGCGTTCTGGGCTGCGGCAGCCAGTTGGTCCTGTGTACCGGCAGCTCCGGCCACGAGAATCTTGGTGTCCTCGACGAGTGCCTTGGCCGTTTTGAGGATGTGCTCACGGTGATCGGAGAACTTGCCGTCCTCGTCGCTCGATTGCAGAGTTCCGGCCGTGGCGAACATGATCGTCGTGTCGAGGTCGCTGATGATCGCCGAAACCGTGCTCGATGCGTTGATGCACGCTTGGGTGCCGCGAGACCCGGCCTGCAGGGCGGCCAGCACCTGGGCGACCTTCTCCGAGACGTCGCGGGCACCGCGCGAAATTTCCACCAATCCGCTGCTGTCATCCTTCCGGATGCCCGTCGTCGACTGGATAAGTACGTTGACCGAGCGACCCAGGTCCTGCACCGTGTTGCGAATGCGTATGGCCACATCCGGCGTGGTGGTGAGGGCCGAAGCGCCGATCGCATCCTGTGCCAGCTGCGTGTAATGGTGCGTCATCTCAACGCACAGCTGAGCCAACTTCGACGGGTCGATGGCGGCCTTCGCGTTGATTTCGTTCGCATACCGAGCGATCTCCTTCGCACTCTGGACCATACGCGTCTGGTAGTCGACGTAGGTGTCGTTAAGTGACGCTCCGAGGAACGACTGGCGCTTGTCCGAGATGCGCGACATCGAGCGAGATATTTGCTCCATCAGTCCCGTCACGACACCGTTTTCCGTCGAGAGTCGTTCCACCGTAGCGTTCAGCTCTTGGATGGCCTCCCGCGTCGACTCGACCGCTTCATCCAGCTCCGGGTGGAGTTGGTTCGCCCGTGGATTACCTCCCGCACTTTTGGCCGTCTGGACGAGCTGCGCGCAGCATTCCACGACCGACTTGACCTGGTTAATGAGCACCGTCTGCTGGCCGGAGTGGACAAGCTGCGAGCACGCACCGATCACACCGTTCGTCAGTGGGACGATATGCTTCGCGATTTGATTGACGGCGTGGCCAAGACTTTCGGCGTTCTTCTTTGCCGACGACTTGACCGGCTCGAGGCGATCGATCAGTTCGGAGGCCGCATTCAACGATTGGTTCGTGAAGCCCTGCAGGTTGCTGTCCTTGCGCTGCGGCAACCCATCAACACCGACGGCCAGCGCGGCCGAGTTGAGCTCGCGCGAACAATCCTTCAGCACCTCCAGCACCTGATCGCACTGCATCTGTCCGGGGGCCTTCTCGCGGATGCTGGTGGCGAGCATTTTAATGCTATCCGACACGTTGCGGCTGTGGATGGCCAGCTGCTGCCAAACGGGTGGGTCCGTTGGCGTGAGGGCAAGCACCTTCGCCGTGCGTACCATATCGACGGCACCATCCAGGATACCGCGACCAGCCGATAGGATCGGTTCCTGCGCCTTACGTCCCTCGGTGGAGATACGTGCCGGAATCGAGATGAACTCCGGAGACGACGCAAAGTGACACAGAGACGAGACGGCTTCCAGCAGTGGTTCGGTAGCCGCCGCACAACGTTGACGCGAGGCGGGGCTGTAATCTTGATCGAGCGCTTTAATTTCGCGTACCAACGTGGCGGTCGAGTTGGCAACCTCTTTGGCCGCTTGTACGAAATGACGCTTTGCGACGGGGTTGGTGGTGGTTGAGCTAGCGTTACGGCAAGCGTTGCACAAGGCCGACGTGTGCTTCGCAATGATGGTCGCCGCGGAAAGAACTTGCTGCTGCGACGATGATTGACCGCGCAGGATGTCGCAACTCTGGCGAATCGCTTGCGAGGCGCGGGCATACTGCGCTTGATCGACGATTCCCGGGCGCCCACCAACGCTGGTCGGGTTCGAAACACCGACGAGGTAAGCAGCCTGGGCCGCCGACTCAATCAATCCCCGGATCGATTCCGAAACCGAGTTAACCGAATGGCCAAACTCGACGTGCTTCGAGTTCTTTGCGTTGTTCGCAATGCCTGTCATTCCGTCACCAAGGGCGCGCGATTTTTCCAGCACCGTATCGAGACAATCGAAGTATCCCTGGTCGGTCAGTGACTCCTGGGGCGATTCGAGCAACGGTCGGAGCGACTCGATGCTACGGATTGCACTATCGCACTCCTTCTGACCCGGAGCTGCCTGAGTGCAGACATCCACCAGCCGGTTGATGCTTTCGGTGACCATACGTGCCGCCGAAGAGAGTTCATTCTTGGCATTCGGACGATCCGGATCACCGGCCACGTAGCGGGCCGTTCCGAGCAAACTGATCGATTGATTCGATACACCCCGAAGTGAGTTGACAATCTCCTCGCGAGCTCGCACCTCACCGGTTTGTCCAGCCATCTCTAGCGTCACGGTGAGCAGTTCCTTATACGCCTGACAGAACTCTTGACTCGTGTTGGCCAACTTGATGGAACTATCGTACGACTGAGCCACCTGCCCTCCAGCCACGTTCAACTGATCAGCAGCCGACTTCAGTTCGTTTTGCAGCTGACCGTACGCTCGATCGGAAGGTGGATATTCGCCCGTGTCAAGGATGCTGCGCAAATCGCTGATCGTCTCGAACGCTTCGTTGATGTCCTTCACACCCGGCAAGCAATCGATCGTGCGACCGAGCGAATGTTTCGTACGCTTGATCGCAATCAGCAGCGCCTCCTGGTTGTCCAGATTCTGCAGCGTTCGCTGTGCTTCCTCGATCACGCGGAGCGAATCCACGATCACCTCATCGGCACAGTCGACCACGGCCGGATTCTTCGTCGTCACCAGCACGCCCCGAACGCTCTTGGTGTAGTCACCGAGCGCGAGCGCAGTATCCCGACCGGCCACTCCGGCGTACGTCCTATTGCCCTGCTGTGCAGCCGTCGCCAACTGGTGCATCGATACATCCACCGAGTTGCTGGCGGCGGCCAACTGCTTGAAGCAGCTGTCGGCCGTCTCACCCGGGAGCGGCCGAAGGCTACCTTCCTGCGCAGCACGGCGCGTGTCGTTCAGCACATTGCGAAGGTTACGCACGGCTTCCAGTGCTGCGTCCAGTTCGTTTCCACCGCAAGCCTCCCGGGCACGATGTGCCGCCAGACGAAGATCGTGAATGGCATGCGTGAGATTGACGGAACACCGGCCAAGCTGTTGTGAAGCCGCCTGATCCATCACCGTCGGTTGGAGCTCTCGTGCCGACGCAGCCATCTGTGCACCCGGCTCGAGGAACATCTCTGAGGCGTCGATAAGACCCAGCTGTGCATTCGGATCGTCCGGGCGCGATAGGGTGCTCTTTACTCCGGCCACAAGCCGCGGGATTTGATCCGCCACCGCCTGGCAGTCCTGCAGCAGAATCTCCTTCGTCTGCACGTCATTGCTGTGGATGAGCGAGTTCTGAGCGGCCGTAATGCACTGCGTGGCGGATGATGCTGCCTGCTTTGCGCACTGCTCCAACCGACCAATCAGCTGCCGCTTTATCGCGGGTGTGTTCGCCGTCGTCGTGGTAATGACACGCAATTCCTCCGCTGCCGCACGAAGCGTTTCCTGGTGGCCAGAATCGTGCGGATTGCCGGCGCACAATCGAGCCGCCTCGACCATCCGGGCCGTTGCGTCCGCCAGCTGCTTTGCCGCCTCGAGCAGCTTCCTCTGCATGTTGGAATCATTCTGGCTTTCCGCCTCGCCTTTGATGCTCTGGATCAGCTGCGCCGTCGCTTTGCCCAGCTGCTGCGCCTGGCGGATCATCTCCTGTGGGTCCGACGAGGAGACGAGAATGTCCGTCGCTACCAGCACGTTGTCGACCGGGTTTTCATTCTCCACCCGTCGTGCCTTCTCACGTGCACTTAGCTTGATGTGCTCCAACAGATCGGTGAGGGACTTCGAGACGTCTTTGGCCGCGGCCGTAAGATCACCACGCAACTGTTGATTGTCCGTCGCTTCGTTGCAGACTTCGGCCAGATGGGCGACCGCTTTGGCCACTTCTCGAGCGGCTGCTTCGAGCTGCTCGCGACAGGCCGGACTCTGGATCGTCGGTGCAACGACACGGGCACACGCAACCAACTGACTGGTGGCCAAAGCGCACTGGCTAGCAGCTCCAATCACTACGATGTATTGGAAGGAAAATAAATTAAATTAATTTTTGAAGAATTATTCGATCCGGAAACAACTCAGTACATACCTTTATTTCTGGTCGCCTCGTCTTCCGTAACGGCCGCAATCGATTTCGCTTTCAGCACCAACGCAGCGGTCGTGTTGGCAACGGCCTTGGCCAAGCTCAGCAGCATGTCGTGCAGCTCACGGCTCTCGATACTCTCCTCCCCGATCGTGCTCAATACCTGACCGCTCGCCTCACCAACACGCGTCGCCGCATTCAGCAGATTCTGGCGCGGTTCCTTGCTCTCCGGTTCGGCCGACTTCAGCAGATCGCTGAACGCATTGCACAACTTCCGGGTCGCCTCGAGCAACTTATCGCCGGTGCAATCGTCGTCCATGAGCGCCGCAATCAGGCGCACCTCCTTCGTTACCTCCGGGATGCTCTGGGTGATTTGCGATACCGCCGCACCGACCGCTTCGTGGTCGATCTCGTCCGGCTGCGAGGCCGTTACCACCTGCGCCGTGGCCGCATTCATCGTCGCCAGATGCGTCGTGACCGTCTGCTTCGAGGTGTCGAGCGTTTCCTCACGCCACTGCAACGATCCGGGATCGGTACCGAGCGGTGGCAGCTGGACCTTCGTTTCCAGATCCTTCTCGGCCTGGTTGAGCGCATCCTGCCCGGCGGAAATGTACCCGAGCAGAGCACGCTGTGGCTCCGACAGAACCGAACTGATGCGAGTTTGTTGTAACTGTAGATGATGAAGTGGCAAGAAAATATAAACATATGTCCGATAGGGGGAAAACGAAATTAGTTTGCGATAACCATTTTTCTTAGTTGTATAAACATGTAGTAATGTTATGGGGTTTGTGTGAGTGTGTGTATGTGTTTCTCATTGTTAGATGTTGGTGCATGAAGTGTACTGTTTCACGTTAGTGATGTTATCTACTTTAACATATTGAAACAAAATCGTAATTCACCTACGTCTGGAAGTTTGTATTGATTCAAGTTCGATTCGGTTAGAGTTTGGGGTTAGACAACAATATTACGCAGCGTGAAACGAAATGGAGAACAAGAAACAACAGGCTGATGATACGATCAATGGAACATTTTCTAAGAAATTAATTGTTAGCTGATGGTAAACGTACAGAATTAGAAATTATATAGCAAAAATAAAGGATAACTCTCACCATTGGCGGCTGATGAGCCAGATTGACCTGTCCAACGATGGCACCGTACTGTATCGATTGCATCTCACCAGTACCGTACGATCGTTCGCCTACTTTCACACACACACACGCACACACACACACATACACAAATGCGCACACAATCATAAGGGATGGGGCATCAACAGAACGACCATTGTAACGGAACGGAAAAAGGGTGATGAACGAAACGTAAAAATATAGAAAAGAGATAAAAAAAAGGATAAAATTAAAAATTATTCAAGCATATGAAGATAACGTATGGAAATAGTAAATATATGGACGTAAAACTGAAAAGACTCTATAATGTGTCCGGTAAAGGCGAAACTTACCGTCAGTTCCCCGCATAACGGCTGGCTTGGCAATGGAATGGGTTTCCACCTTGCCGGACTTGTTCGTTTCCTCGTGTTGCAGGAAGGTGGCTCTAAAAAAGAACAAGGCAGAAGTTAGATTGTGCCGATGGTCGGTCATTGGCGTTAGTTGTTGACCATTATGATGGGTGATGAAGTGTGACAGTTATGTTCGTCATGAAAAGAAAAAGTCCCCCGTTTAAAGACACTTAAATTTAATCACCGTCTAACGGAAACAATTGCTACGACAAACATTTTCTATCCATCGTTCATACACCTTGATATGGTCAACGTTTAGGCTGCACCGGATGACCCGGTGCTCAGCGTTTCTTTTACTCACTTCGATGGTGCAACACTTTCCTCCACCATGGTCGATCCTTCGTCACCTTCGATGCCGAAATGGTCCTTCGCTTGCTTCTTCTTGAGAATGATATCGATGTAGCCGGCAATCAGCTGCACGATCTGCTCCGCTTCCGTCGTCTGTACGGAGTAGTACGAGTCGGCGTAGTCTCCAAAATCGAGCGTGAACGTGTTCGGCGAAGCACCCCATCGGCGCACGGTGGTGAGGGGCCAGGATTTTAGAATTTCCTTCGTCAACTCATCCAACCGCAACACGGAGTCCTTCGTGACGCCCAGCAACCGTGGTACGAGCTTGTTCTTGCCGGTCATCTTTTCCTTCACCAGGAAAAACGTCACTCCGTACGTCGGAAGCTCGCGGGCCGTCTTGGTGTAGCGGTACTTCGCATCCAGGTCCGACAGGCCGATGTGTTTGCGATGCTCGGCAAAGATCTTCCGCTCAATGTTCTTCGTGCGTACGTACGACGAGGGAAGGAATTCACGTAAGCTACAAGAGAAAAGGTTACAGGACAAGTTAGAGCAACAATAGAGACGGACTTATTGGGAAGGTACTTACTCTAAAAAGCCAGCTTTGTGTTTCGCTTCATTGTGGTCGCCAAACTGTATCTGAACCTGGATGCCCGCGAACTCACACGCCTTGTCCTGCGTGACGGGATGCGTTCCGTCCAGAATGGCATCGCGCGCCTGCACATACAACAGATTCAGCTGTACCGGGTCGCGCGAATCGATGTTCTGGTCGGAGTAGAAGAACTTGCGCCGCAGCAAAACCGTCTCCTGCTCGTCAATGCCCTGCTCGCGCAGCGTCTTCCCCACGTCCACCCAGTTGATTTCGTCGTCTGTGCGCAGCTTCTTCCGCAAGCTTTCCATCTTCGTGTCACGCTCCTTTTCCTGCGCCTTTCGGCGCAACGTCAGCGTGCTCGTGTTGGACCGGTTGTCGGGCTGGTTCTCGTTCTGTGACTCGGGATCCTCCCGCACCAGCCCATACTCCTCGTGGTTGGTGATGCCAATCTTCGTGCAAATGACCACCATCAGCTGCGAGACCGGCTGCGAGTCGTCCACCAGGATCGTCTTGACCGCACCGTCCAACATTCGGACGCGCAGCGTTCGGTGCTTCTGCCGGTACTCGAGCACGTCGTGATTGTGCAGCATGTAGTAGCCGAGGTTGCGGGCAGGCTCCAACCAAACGCCCTGGCGTGTGTCATCGTCCGCTAGGAACAGGCCGAACTCTTGCGCCTGGCCCTGCACCGCCTCCGCGAACTTGTCCTTAATGATACGGCAGGCATCGAACACGGTCGTGTTCGGGTCGAACTGGATCGTCTTTGTCACCCGGCCTCCCTCGAGGCTGATCCGCAGCGAAAGTGTGGACATTTTCCTGCCCCTCGACCACTGCCGGCTATGTCTTCTTCGACGATTGCAACAGATCTGGTTGTCGCCTTAACGACACTAAAGAGAGAGAGAGAGAAAAGTGAACACATTAGTTTAACGGCATATCCTTCCTTCATCGTTCAGAGTTAGGAGTTATGGGCAATGGAATGGTTCTGCTGTTGTTTATCTCTTATCACATTGCGCGTCACTAAACCCTTCGACCATCCCATCTTTTCAGCAACTCTCAACTCAACAAATGCCACAAACACATTTCGACACCAGCAGTGTTCGTACATAAATTGACCACAAGAGATCTCCTATCATCAACCTTTCCTCTTCCCGCCTCCGAACCAGGACACCGCTCGCGTCCGTGTGCCGCTGAAAGGACAACGAGCTCACACATGGTTCCGTGCTGGCGCCACTCCGGATGACGTCGAAATTGTCATAAATCAAATTTTATTGTCCACTACCCACCACCAGCAACACCGTCACCATCGCCAACTGTGATGAAATGCGGTTTTGTGGTCGACGGAAGTTGAGGAAAGCGAGGAAAAGCTGTCATCGATGGTACGCGAAGCGATTCGGCGTTGGAAGAAGGAGTAGAAGGTGGGTTTTTGCGAGTTTTCCACTTTTTCTTTTTACCCCTCGGCAGAGGTAGCCGAGAGCTTGCACATTAGCGGCTGGTAAACCACTCGAAAAACCACACACTACTCTTCCGAACACACACATACGCAAACGTACGGAGGATAATGAACGCTCCAAATCCAGTCAAGCAGTCAACAGTAGGCTATAGAAGTGTACTTTTGTTTGAACGAATTAAAAAAAAACATCAGTATCTCATGGAAGCGTAAAAATAATAGTAAACAATAAAAAAATCGCATAGGATTTAATGTAATAATTGAATATAGATGAATTTTTCAAAACATTTTATTCCCACCAAACACCTCTTAACGAACCACTGTGCAATAGGTGAAGAGCAAACGGGTGATAAATCGGCATTCGAGTGAAATGGGTAAGGCTAAAAAAGGGAACGTCAGGAAGACACAGAAGCAGAGGTTTGGAAGTGACTGATGGAAATCAATCGATAGAAAACAACACGGGAACCAGTTGGAAACATTCGCCAGCCGCAACACGGTGCGATAAAAAGCGCATCATCGTTGAGTTTTACCAACGAACACTTCAACCAGCAGCCTTCTTCTTATCGAGCCAAAAGGGGTCACATCACCTCTTCTTGCATTTTTGTGACGAAACAGAGATGTCCCCTCTTTTTTTCGCCTTTCCATCATTCTCGTTCCCGTCTCGTTGTCGTCCTCGTGAAAAACGGAAATTCCCGCGGAATGTCCTCTCGACGCATCGCCATAAGTCACGCAGCGATATCGCAGTCACGTTCACGGACGATTTTGTTTTCCTTCCTCCCGGTCGGCGGTACGATAAGCAAGCACTTGGCTGCATGAGCCGGCCCAGAAGAACTCTCGGCAGTTCCTCATCATGGGTGCTCTGCTGCTTCCGGTAGCGGTAGAGGAAAAAAGGCACACTTCCGCATTCGAGTCGATTACTAAACCGTTCTCCGCTACCACCTCCAGCATCTAAGCAGGCTATAGTTCTAGGACCCGACGCCGAAGGGCTACGGCGAGACGATGGATCCTTAAGCTCCCTCTGACCAAGTCGAGTGGAAAATTAGTCGTTACATTAAAATATGTTGCCATCGAAAAAGGCCCATAAATTCAACCTCTCACGCGTGCTCTGTCCACATCCGCAAGTCGTTCCAATAATCGATAACGAAACGCGAGGTGGGCTTTCCCTTGTCCGCCCTCGGCCCCCCCTCCCAGGTTGATTGAAAGTACCTCTCGTGAGGGGGCGTACGCTTGTGCTGCTCATTATCGTCTAAAGGTTGTTGAAAAATGGTTCACCATTACTATGCCGATTGGATTTGCCCTTATGTGCTTCCAGGGAATATCTTCGCCAAAAAAGCTAGCTCGAATCATTCTAAAGCCTTAGTAGGAATTTGGGAAGGCTCTCGATGGTACGGCTGGGAAAAGAAGAGCACCCCGATACCACGGCGGAGCCGACCGTTCATTAATTTTATTTTCCTAATCTGACACCGCAGAGGTAGGATTAATGTGATTATTCACTTTTCGGCAGCCGGAGTCGACACTAGACAATGCTCCCAAGGATAGCGGTGGCGTCATCCTTGAACAACAACCAGAGGCATTTCCAGGAGTTAGCTTTTCGTTCGAGCCTCGAAGTTCTGGGCCTCGTAATTTCTCCCAGAACCACATTTCACTCCTAGCAACGGCCGGCGACGGATAAATGGATATTTCGCTTGAGAAGTGTCAAACTTTCTCGTGCGCCAGTAGAAATTAATTAAAACAAACTGCTTCGCTTCACAGTCGATACAACAAGGTCCCCGAGAGCGGCTTGCTCTCTTTCCATCGGTTCGCAAACCCTACCTCACAAAGCCTTCATCAAAGTTGTCTCCATAACAACAAAAAAAGACGCCTGCGCATACAATGACGGAAGACCTACTTTCCACATACCTTCATACAAGAAGCTCCTTTAAATCGGAAGCTCTCACGTCAAGGAGGCGTTGCGAAGGTGTCGAATCATTCATTTTCGAGCAAGAGAAATATAATAAAATTCAATTTTTATACCAACTGCTGTTCAAGGTAGGGAATTGCTTCGGGAACAAAGGCGAACACTGCAGAACCGTCGGCCACAGTTGTACTTTGTGGAGTTTTGTGCACAATGTGCCCTTATCCTCCGTTCGCTGGGTTTCTTTTAAGATGTCCATCAAACACCATCAAATACACAGTTGCACACAGGCCAAAGATTACATGAAGTCTGACGGCCTTTTTTCCTATTCCGCAGAAACGGAACTCAAAGAAACTCAAATAGGATGAAAACCCCTGCCCACTCTGTTGGAAAAATCGCCACCATCTCATTTTTTGAAGAGAGCGGGCGGCATGGGAGGGGGTTTTCCATGAACCAAAAACACATGGCGACCGACGGCGTGAACTTTGATGACACGAGAAAAGTAGTACACAACCGGCCGGGGGGAGAGCAAAGAAGTGAGGGATAATAATCCTGCAATTGTGTGAAAGATAACTGCCGATGTTTTCCGCTTGACGAGGGGAAGTTTTCGTCCTACTGCTTCCGGTTTGCACAGGATCAAGGATGCCATGACCCGACGAGGACGATGCCGTAACGCGGAGAGGCGACAACGAGTGGCATTTTGAAAGGCACAAGGTTCGGTAAGCTTGTTGAAAAATACTAAAAAGACGCTCGGTGTGTGTAGTGTTGAGATTTCCACCGGAGATAAAAGATGCCAGTAGAAATCGATGCGAACGAAGCAAAGCTAAAAGGACATCAAACAACGACGCTAAATTGTCTTCCAGCTTTTATGTTTTTTCCCCAACGGCTTCTGTGCACAGTCAGCACAGTTTATACCGTTTGCAGCGCACTGGGAGGTGGAAAATCTCAAACACGTTACACTCCACGCCAAGGTGTGTAATTCAATACATTTTCCACTGCGCTCAATACGGTCTCGACAGCCAGGATTCATCGATTGGCAGGAAAGGCAGCATTTATCGGAGCCGTCGTTACGATAGCAGCGCACATAACGGAAGCATTATGCTTCGTTCCAGCTTCCCCCCGCGCTTCCCCCCACAGTGGATGGGCTTTGTTTGCAAACGTTGTGGGTGGGTGGTTGGAGAGTCAAATGAGGAGCGTTCGATTGTCTGCTTAGGTGAGCAGCCGAGGAAATCCTTCTGTTTGGAGTACCAACAACAAAGCTGCATCGTATCGATTGCATCGGTTAAGATTTAAATAACGTATCTGTTCCTGAGGAGAAGGTTTTGAGCAATGAAAGAGTGTGACGACACGATCACAGGGTTGGGAAAATTTGTCGGTCAACTCGGGACGAACGATAAATGGTATTTATACTCGACTATCCTTATCGAATGTCCATGCATCGATCAATGAACAACCTGTTGAGTGAACTCAACTGAAGCTCGCTGTGTGTACCTCAAATACCACCTGAGAGTCCTAAGCGCCATCGGACGCCTCGACGTTTGTGTGTTGGTTGTTCCCGATGCTTCCGACAAACCGAACCGAAACCGACCTGTCAATAATTTATTTGCCTACCGCCGGGGACTTTGCGCCGGGTGTGTTGCGGTGTTGTTGTGTTTGGAAAGCATCCTATCTGCGCTGCAGTGGCAGTTGTGAATAATGGCAAGGAATTTAATTTTATCAATCGCATTGCTTATCCAGGTGCGACGAGCAATCCTTTGGGTAGCTCTAGCAGTCGGATGCACAAGCGGAATTCACATAGCTAAAGCTAAACCTACAAACGAATGTGCAACGACGAAATGCAGCTGGGGTTAAAAGGTAGGTGGAAAACGCTATAAAGCAGCATAAATTGTGTTTCACAGAAATTATTTGTATTCTGCACATTAGTTTCTGGCCAGAGATTTAAAAAAATCAAATATAGTTTAAGTTCTAGAAATGGAAACAGGAAATGTCAAATGAGATTTTAAGGTCAGCTTAACTCAAAATGATTAAAATACACCTTGTTAGAAAAACGTCGAAAAAGATCATGTAAAAAAAGAATAAGATTTTGAAACAAATGGAAAAGAGTCTCTGAAGCAACATTACGGAAGTTTCAGTTGCATCGAAAGTAAACATTTCCATGGAATCTTAATCGTGGGGAATCGAAACGCAAGAAAGAAAAATATTACAAAAGAGTCACTCAAACCCGATGAAAGGATGAAAGAAAATAAGGGTGTTTTAAGCTGAAGGAAGAAAATGTCCGAGAAAATAAACAACAAAGGCGAAGCGAACTCAATATATCTTTCAACTACTTTTTCTGAATTTTTAACAACAGGAGAAAACGCACTGTTCATACTTTACTGTGAAGCAATTTGTCCAAAACGCTTTAGCTCGAACTCAGATTTATCGATAAATGTGAACTTAATGAAGGTCCGACCGTTTCATCCCCTCCAGAAAGGGGTTGGATCGGAATAATGCTATCAGTAGCCACCGAAGAAGGATCACGATAAGCTGTAGAGATGCTCAGAGCTGCCGGAAGGATCGTTTAGCTGTTATGCCTGATTAACTTCCGGTACGAAGTGGGGTCCGATTCCCTAAACGCCTGGAGGAGGAGGGCGGGAGATTCTCACCCTCGACCGTGCCATGCAAATTGCGGTAAATTGATTGGTGCGGGGAGCGCCTTCTGCCCAATTTCTCACACACGACCAGTTGTTGTAGTGGTTACGGTTGGGCGGTTTTTTTTCGCTTAACCGGATGCAGGATAAGAGGTAACTTCCAATGCCGCTGCCGTAATTTTATTTATCACAAGCGAATCGGAATCGTAGAAGTAAGAGGAGTGAATAACGTATTTTAAAGAATTTTACCAAACCTTTGGCTATTGAAGCATCCAAATAATAAAATGAAAGATAGTACAACTATACTTCTGATCGACTCCGAACAAACTGAAAACTGTATGCGTTAAACTTACCGCTTGAAGGAAGACATTGCCATATCTTTCTTCCCCTTTTTCCTTTTCACGAAGTGAAGATGTTTGTAATATAATATCCTAATATCTCCACAATTCCGTCAGTTCATTCTTAACTTAAGTTCATTCTTATTAAATTTCTATTCCAATTCGGCCAATCCATGTCACTTCCCGTTTTTTTATAGGAAACTCTAAACCTCTCCGAGGGAGTATTTTCAGTAAGCGGTGAAAAACACGCTTTTCCGAAAATTTCCACCTCCTTTTCAAACCCGTATTTAGAGTGAGTGTGTGTTGGTACCGGAGTCGCATGGACGGAAAACACCACACCAAAATACGACACACCCGACCGACACACCAACACCACCATACGACCACCAGCAACTGGGATGTTGATAAAGTTTCCTTTCTTCGGTGCGCTAATTTACGTTAAATACTACAAGCGTCCCTTCTCTCGGGTGAATTCACTTGAATCGTCACAATACACACACACACTCAAACTCAAGGATAACACAATTTTCATCAGTCAATTGATTAAAGATTTCATGAAGACAAACTGGATCTCTTTTATGTAAAACTGATGCTTCTTATCACTTTAAACACCATTAAACAAACGGTTCTCCATACACACACACTCACAAACTCTGGTGGTGTTCTAGTCGGAAGCAAACGAAAATCGCTGTTATTCCAGCGATGGCACAGCATCAACTGAACGCGTTGGGCATGAAAACCCGAATCCAAACCACCGTCTGAAACCCTCGTCTCACCATTCAACTCATATTTCAACTTCACCAACACACACACACACACATCACCCTCCGATTGGGAAAGCGTCTCGCTACGCGCGACGGACTGCCGAAGGGGTGGAAAATGCAACACCCCTCCTCGACACATCCCTCGAAGAAATCCTACACAGCAAATGTGTGCGACGGGATGACTTCTGCGCAGTATCGCGCACGTGTGTGTCACTTGTCAGCACCAACACACACACAGGCAGGCGGGCAACAACGACACGGGAAAACCCGTCACGAACGAACGTTTATCCCAAAACCCGTACAACAAGCAGGGACAAGCGTGGCCATCGTTTCGCACACCAACGCACCCCACCCCCCGAAAGCCAGGTTTTCCGTTTTGTCTTTCCCCGAGAGGGTAGAAAGGCTTGTTCGCCACAGATCTTCGCACCTTTCCGGTGAGGAAAACACCGAAAACACCGTTTTCCCTGTTACATAAAGTGGAGCAACGTTGCCGAAGGAACAATGGCACCCACATCCCCCTTTTCGATGCCCACACACACACAAACACACACGCGCATACTACATTCTTACCACAGCATATAAAAGGGCGACGTCTTAGGAAAATTGGAAAATCTTTGCAACCCGGCTTGCTTGGATGTACGTGTGTATGCGTCTCGGGTATTGTCAATGTTGATTTGAATTCTTTCTGATCTTCACGGAGACGCTCCTCGTCTGTCTCAGTCTGCCGGCAGGAGGGCGGTAACTCAGGAGAGTGCTGCTGCTTTAAGAAGGATTAAAATTCCTTTCTTTACCGTGCGATTGCACGGTGTGCCATATGTGTGTGCTTTGTAACGTCTGACATTTAAGGGGACACGGATGAGTCTAGGCAGAAAACAAACAAGAAAAGAAGACACGACAACAACTGCAGCGGTTTGCAACAAAAATCGACCGGTTGATGGATTTAAGCTTCCCCTTTCTCCTCCCGCAGTATCCATCGATAGAGGTTTACGCCAAAAAAGAATCTTGAATCAATGATTGGGAATCAAAAAAAAACAGAACCTCCTCTTCATCCATCTTTGTTCGAATATCGAAACGTTACGTTACGGCAACCTGACGACCGAGTCGCAGGCAACAACAAAAAAAAAAAACAAACGAAACCCATTCATCGTCACGTTCCATTTCGTAGCATCCACAATGTCCTTTTTCTTACCAACGGCGACGGTGTTTTCTCGTTTGCTGCTGCAGCAACAGCGAAAGTTTATGTGACACGCGCGCGCCAAAATGGATTATCAACACCATCGCCATCTTCGTTCGTTCGTTCGTTCGTCGTCGTCGTCGTCGTCGTCGTCGCCTACTTCGCAACACGCGAAAGGAAAATAATCCACCGTGCAAGCGCGTTCAGAGCAAAGCAATCAATCGAAAGGAGCTTTTTCATGGTGTGTTGTTTTTTTCTCCTGCAGCGACGCACTTTTTGCTGCGGCATAAATCGGTAGAGAGCAAAAGACGCCGAAGAAAAACACCCTGGTGTTTTAAAAATTAAACCAATATTGTGGCTAAAAAGTAGGGATCGATAATGAGACAAAATATAGCTTCAGCGCTTGCCCACCAACACTCGTGTACTTGTTTTATCAAGAACTTGATTGATTGGTGTTTGAGGGGAGTTTTTCACGTCAATCGTGTGAAGTGGAGCAAGGTGTTTAGAAATGCCGAAATCCCTTATTGCCGTTGTTCAGACATTGAAAGAATAAAGATGATTATATTTTTTTATCTTACAATAGTTTAAATATCGATGTTAAATAAATCCACAGCCTCTCATAAGCATTTTTCCTATTCTCGGACTTGATCAATCCTTTTTATTGGTGATTTAAACTACCAGAAACATAACAAATGCCTTTGCAGTAGGCATTCTTCTTTCCTTACAGTATGAACTTCCAAAAATGAAGAGAGAAAAGTCACATGGGAAAACTTGCACAAGTTTTACGGGCCACACGCTGCCCAAAACGTTTGGTGTGTAAATGATTAATTTGATGGTCGTTTGCCGACTCTCGCTTGGGGTTCATGGACCGTCGTTTCCACCCAATTTATTGCCAAGAGATTTGTCTGTAAATGACGGGGCGTCTCCATTCGAAGATTAGGGAGGATGAATCTGTTGTTTGCATATTGGAATTTGTTTTTTTCTTCTTCTAACAATTCATCTTCAGTTTTCGTTCTTTAAAGGCGATAGTTTTAAATTAGTTTTAGCTCTTTAATTTGTCAAACCTTCCATCGAAGTCTCTTTAATAATTCAAAGAAAAAATAATCATGGTATTATTCAATTACCAGTTAGAAAATTCATAATGAGCTTTTCATCCACCATTTTGGCTTCTCTCGGTAACTGACCCGATTCTGCAATGACTCTCACAGCCCGGAAAATACGCGAAAAAAAACCCCGGCACTTATGAAATCCCCTTATTAAGCCCTCGTCGCTTCCTTCTCTCGTTCTAGGAGCAAAAAAAAACTTCGGCCTGTTTGAAAGTTTGACTGATAATTATTGACACATTTTCGTCGTGATACTTTTTGCCTGCCGATTTAAAATTTTCCACTTGCCTCCCAATATGGGTTTTTGTCTCTTTACGCCGTCCGTCCGGGGTTGGCCCGGGTTTTGCAATATCATCAACGTACATTTTCTGCCAACGGAAACACCGGCCCCAACATCGATGGCACACTCCGAAGATCAAATAGAAAGTGGAACAGTGTGGCAACGAAAATAGGAAGAGAGAAAGAAAGAAAAAAAACGCGACAACGGAAACGAAAAATCATCGACCGCCCGAAAAGGGACACACCGGAATCCGGCGTGGCGTCAATCCCCAGGGTGGGATGGACAAATCATCCCCTCGTGGTGCGCAATACGAAGGGGGTTTTCCATTGATTAAAATGAATTCAATTTTAAGCTGAACTTAATGGAAAAATAATCCTTTTAAAATCAGTTCAGGTTAGTTCCGTTGCTTTCCGTCGTTATGTTTCGCTTCCATTTTCAAACCGTGCATTGCCCTGTTCTAGTGATGGAATTCCTTTGTCCCCTTCGAATTAGTAGATAATTTTTCTGGGCTACGTTAAGGAAGGGATGTATTTTTTTGAAGCCACACGAAACGGCAACTTTTCCTTGGGAGCGCTGGTGCTAATGAGGATATGATATTCGAACGATTCATGTCAATCAACGGTAGGTGTTTCTAACTTATAACAAGATAATTGGAGCCCTCCTGCAGAGAGAAACGTATTCTTATCTGGTCGAACATTTTTTTCCCCCGGAAATTCGGTCAAGAAACAATTCCCCTCGGTTGTTCCCAACTCAGCATGAAAATTAACTCGAGAAAGTATCGAAACGTTCGTCCCGAGGCCGGATTCCTTTCATCTGCTTCCCGCTGACACGCGATAGAGAGAAGCCAAGTGGAGACAAAATAATTGAATAATTCTATCCCATTTTCCCGCTAGCGTTTTCCTCATTTCCGAAGCGGTATGGTTCATTTAATTCTAATTTTTGTTTCGCCGTTCTGGCGAAATGTCTTGAAAGTTTCCTTCGAAACAAGAACGCCGGCAAGCGGAACATACGCGGAAAAACTTTTATTGGATTTGTTTCATCCGGTTCCTTTACCACGATGCGATGGGCAACATTCATTAGAAGGTGGTTGTATGTCGAAAGGGATTTTGCTAGACGGAAAATACAAAAAGGCGACGAACAAATTTTCTCAGTTCTAATTTTACGCGAATGAGGCTGGATGGGGAGGGTAGGGCTGCACGTTGACAGGTTAGCAGAACAAAACCTACCACATGTCAATCATATGATGTATCTCTTTTCACGTACAAATGTAGGAGACGGCCATTGTTGTGTGCATTATGCAGCTGAAATCGTGAAACTTTTGTGTATTTCTCGGCGCGTGGATCGTGTCACTTTTCTTCACGGCAGGGCATAGGAATCATTTCCCCAGCCACAAATGGTTTCTATGGTTACTGCAGCATTAATGACGAACGAGGACTGGATGAATTTTCCCTCCCCTCTCCAGCTGTCAAATCACTTCGGACCGATAGATGACCTGCTTTTACGCCTTTTTTCGTCACGTACTGTGCCAATCCCGGGGGGGGACATTTGATCCGCAAGCCTCCCTGTTGCCGGTCAAGCGCAAGTCAATTCACCTCCCACCCGGTATTTTCCCACCCACACGAAAATGGAACCCCTGCTAAAGTAAAAAGAAAAAAGGTGCTGCAAGTGAGAAGAGGAACAGAAAGGGTCCAGCACACCGCTCAATCATCCTAATTAGAGCCAATGCCGCCTTCCCTTCCACCCACCCATGCCCTCTTTCCCCCCGTTCGGTGATTGAAAGGTTATGATCAGAAGGGAACCGGCGAGGAAACGACCGTCCGATATTGGTTCGCAGCGAATGGATGATCGGAGAATTGAATTCGATAGGACATAAAGATGTCTCACAGTGTGTGTAAAAATAAATCACCCTTCTGCCGGCCCACGGAAAACTGTTTACACACAAACAATCGAAAATACTTTTCCGATATCGTTCGGGTTCGCGTTACGCAAAGCGACGGAGGAGCGGCGCAATCGCCAAAAACGACGAAATCGAAGCTCCAGCCCGAAATGGATAAGAAAATGTCTTACGTTTCCCTCCTAATTGGGCGGGCCCGAGCGAACGGTACGATGCATTGATTGGTTTCACTTTTGGCGGGCCAAGTGGTGGTCGGTGTTGGGCGTTGTGGATAAATGTTGGGTTGCTTTATTGAATTATGACATCCCGCACGACGAAAAGAACGTTGAAACGTCGTGAAAAGACGCTCATCGTTGGGAGATTTCGGCAGGATATCCGTTGTGGATTGAGAGGCATTGGAAGGAGAAACAACGAAAAACACAATTACCCCCCCCCCCCCCCCCCCCCCAACCCCGTCGCCATGGGGAGGAAAGTGACCGGGAAGGTTCATTTGTGTCATCGTCTAATGAGTTACGATGACAAACAGCATGCCTCTGTAAGGACGTGGTGAAGAGGTGTGACGGGTGGTGTTCCGGCGGATGAATGCAGCGTATAAAAATAGCCCAATATGGTGTCCCCTTTGGTCCCCGGCAAGCAGAGATGAAACTGGATTCCATTGTGACGAATTAACCAGAACTGGTCAAACGATTCGGAGATGGAGACGCCTGGTCTTGCTTGGGTACGGTTTGTTTTTCCGACCGCTTTGGGCGTGAAATCATAAAATCCATATTGAAAGGGAAGGAAGGAATGGCAAAAGTTTGATGTCGGCAACGTTTGGTCTTATCAATGCATGTGTAAGCGACAACACAAATAATTGGAAGATAATGAAAAACGCAAGCCTGAGTAGGACAAGGAGTTAAGAGTTAAACAATCCTCAAATGATAAAAGTTCGCTCCTAAAACAAACGTAATACCCACTTCAAAGCACCAATAAAATAGATGCGAATTGCGTACATAGGGCATTAGGTACAGCTGGTCTTACTTATCCGAACAGGGGACTTTCCCATTGAAGCTCACAGGGAACATTCTTTCCTTCAAAGGCAGCCACCAATTCGATGGTCTATAAATTCGGACCAGACAAGTCAAGTTCCACTCAAACAACAACCGGAATGTTTCGGGTTCCCCGCACCAGCGCCAGTGAAGTGTGGGAGGCGATTCCTCCTGCAAGAATTATCGTCTCCTCAACAACAATCCGGGGTACCACCAAATCCTTGCTTTTCTGTCACTTTGTCCATTGGAAAGTCGATCTCGCTTTCGATACTTCTATCGGCGCGCCGGTCCTCGGAGTTCCGGGTTTTATTGCCACCCGATTGACACCAGTTAACGCCTTTTATTATATCCCTTTCGGCCATCGGGGCTGGGAACTCCGAACCGAAATGAAATTGTGGTCGAAAAATTCCAATTAACTCCAACAGCCAATATAAACCGGAGGTGGATCCTTTTTTTTTTCGTTGTTGTTGTGTCTCCTTTTCATTTTATTCATTTTCCGAGCGCCTCGGGCGGTCGCTTTGGTTCGCAAATAAGTTGCAACGTTGGTCAAATTGCGCTCAGCTAAATGGCGCTGGGGGGAAGAGGGGAGGGTGGAAATTATTATTATCACTTTCTCCTTGGCGCGACGTTTCTCGGGCACATGCACTGTTACAAAAAAAAAAACAATACCAACCAACCAGTACCATGAAATCCACAGACAAACAAAAACCCCATGGAAAGGGCGAAAATAAAAGCAGATACCAATGAAGCCGCTTCTCCGCCGCATGCACATAATTAGTTAGTACCGCTGCATCTGTTGAGTGCAGCGTTTCATATATGTTTGTGGAAACCGCGGTCAGCCCGACCCCGATCACTATTCTCTGGTATTAATGTTCGAACATCACAATGGCACAACTGGACAACTTTGATCCGGGGTCCCGGAGCAACATGACTGCACCATAAAACCCGAAGAATGTCCACATGGATAGGAAGCAACACCGAGCGTCAAGTACTGTGGTGGGGAGAACTGGGAACTGGTGAGGAACACGAATAGTGAGAGAGACCAATGAACCTCTAGCTTCCCGGCCCTCGTTGGCCCGAGGTGATCATTTATCGTTTATGGCAAGTTCTGTCACAGCCAGAACAGCTTGCTGCTTCCCATTTGGAACGGATATTACCACTCTGGAGTTGCGCTTAAAGCTGAGCCGGGAGGAATTCTGGGATAAATGTGGAGTCCTTCCCCCAACGAGTGAAAATATCTGAGATAAAAATACGAATGTCTCCCAAAAAAGAAATTTCATCTCCTTGAAATAAGCTGCTAATTACGTCAGTTCGTAGTTCCATGTCCAACCCAGAGCCTTAAGTAATAACCTAATTTTGTCAAATCGAGTGATGACCCTAAGACACTAAGTTTTGTTCTATAAGGCAACAAGAGACGGTGACAAAGTTCTGGTCACAAACTCGGTGCACTTTCACAACCACACTACTATTGCATTTCGTTAGTGTCAGTAGTCGTCAGGATGAGAAGAGCACGCAAAACGCGGACTTGGGAACGCTGCAGTTAAAAAGGGAAGTAGCAAGGAAACCCTACCCCGAACTTTTACCGGGAATGAGTTTTCGACCTGGTTCGATAGGAGGAGTAGAAATCGATTTTTAAAGTCGTTCAAACTCAACGTAACGGAGGTGGATGGTGGTGAGTGTCTGCGAGTGGCCAGGCGAGGAGAGCGAAACTTCAACATGCCACCACTGTGTGTTTACCGGGAGCTCCAGTAGAACTGTCAAAAAAGCGGTGAAATACCAGGAGCATTCCAGCCGTGCCATATCGAGCGATGGGGACTCCCCGTTGACTTGGCTTACTTTTCGGAGCATCGTTGGCGTCCTCACATTCACTGCCGTTACCGAGGTCTAGGACTCCCGGGACATGAAAGGTCGTACATTTCGTGCGCACATGTTGTGTAACCGCATCACCACCGACCGTCGGCGCTTCGACGCAAAGTCGGTTCCTCCACCTCCACCGACCGGCGCCACGCCACAAGGCGCTCACATTACAACCCGAGCGGGGTTTTTGGGTTTGGAATTTGGAGAACACTCTGCTCGCCAACAATAAGACCATCCTCACCCATCCAAGCAAGCGAAACACGGTACCGCAGGTAGGGAAAACTTCAGCCACACCATCGACCACGTTTTGGCTGATTTGGAAAACGGTTTGCTAAATTATCACCGAACCCTTTGAGCCCTAGGACTGCCCCCGTCGTCACCGACCCATTAGTAAAATGAGGACGAGAATTCGTTTAGCGAAAGGTTACCGCGGCTTAACATTCCATCTCTTATCGTTATCTCGCCAGCTCTGTTCGTGGCGTTCGCCTTTCGTTCCAGCTGTACCTGCCCCAGAACTCCGTCGGATTTTGGAGTAGAGCGCGCCAGGTCAGACTTTTGTCGATATTTCTCGCACCTCCGAAACTCATTCCGGTCTGTTTTATCTGTTACTTTCGCGCGCCGGGTATGTCACCGAAAAGTGGCCGGGGGCCCACTTAAATCCGGAGGTTGTTGCGCACGAACTGCTCGACATTTACACCGCCTGAGAGGCCGGTGGCCAACGACACACTCATCCACACGAACCCGGGGACCGTCCGTCAGAACTTGATATTAATGGTTTCGCCGTTCGGGAGCAATGTGTGGATTCTGCAAAATTTACACTTGGCGGTTATGTGCGGTTAACCTCGTTTGCGGCTGGTGGAGCAAGTGATAAATTAAATGTTCCTTTGTTTTTAGTTTAGTCTTTCGCAACTCCAGGCGAGCAAAACTTCATCTTCATAGGAGAATTAATCATCCACGGGCAAGGTTGAATAGTTTGAGACATAATGGTAAAGTGAAAACTGTAATAGTTCTTGGTTCAATTTAAGACTCAAATAATATTTTAGAAGCTACACAGCAACCAAAGACAACTACGTTCGTGCTTGACTTACCCCTCGGCGTCGACATTTGGCACCAGATGATCCATGATGGCGCGGCGTTTGGCGAGGACGACTTTGACTCGCTGGATGGATTTTTTTTTTCGTTTGTCTTATTACTTTTTCAAGGGAAATACTCTACGACTATACACAAGCGCACACACACACGAAAACGAAAGACACGCGCTCTGGAGGGCGCGAGCAAAGAGTGGGGTGGGGGTGGGGGTGTGTTGGCGGGGTAAGAAAGTCCCGCCGGACAAGGACCCGAACTCTGAACCACACAAACTTAGAGGCGACCCAAAGAGACGAAAGGCACAAACCGGGAACGTCTTGCCTGGCCGTGTCCTGGCGTGGGGCGGGGGTTTGGCGGTCGGTGGTGGGGTGGGAGGTGGCTTCGTCTGGAAGGGAAAGACCGCCTGCACCCACACACACACACACACGCGCGGGCACCCGCTCGTCCCACTGGACTGACCGAGTTAAAAAGAGAGAGAGTGGAGCGAGTGATACTGAGATAACAAATGCTCAAAAACAATACTGCTCAATAAAAGGCACACAGGGTGGAGGAGAAGGAGTAGGCGACGGCAGCGTGTAGAGGTGCGTGTTCTGTGTATCAGTGCACGTTACGTGTCTTGCTTCGCCAGGAAGGTCCTGAGCACTAGGACCTTAACGTCAGGAAGCAAATGGAACTTTGGACGTCAGTCAAGGCACTACTTTCTCGCTCCCCGTTACGTTGTCGTGACTAACTACCGCGTGCGAAACATTTCATTTCAGCGGTGAAAGTTCAATGCACATGTATGCACACACACACACGGGGCATCGGGATTCCATTTCATCGCAGACGGCGGCGGCGTGCATCTGTGCGGCTTCTTCCGTAATACTGCTGCTACACTGCGCGCCATAGTTATAGGTCGTCGTCGACGGTCGTGATGTTGGTGACGTTCGGTGGTGGTGTAGTTTGAAGTTAAAAAGTTTAAAGAGAAAGAACAAACGAATTGATAGCGGCGAAAGTGTGCGAGAAAAAGCATCCAGGAGTTGAAGGAGGAGGAAACTAAAAGGAGGAATTTGAGGATCTTCTTCGCCGTACGAGTTTGTTGCTACTCGCATTACACGCGCCACGCCTACTGTGACAAAAATACCCAGCCCGATCGTAAAGGCATTGTTCTAAACATTCTCCGTTCCGCTGGGGTTTACCAATAGGCCTCCACAAACAACATGCATACCTTTTCAGCTAAAAGTGAGAAATATCTACATTTACAGGTTGTGTGTAGCCGGTTCTAAAACAAGCTCGATGCGTCCAAGGATAAGCATCTCGCATTTTGCAGGCAATCTAGCCTTGAGAAGTTTTATTAAATTTCGTAAATTAGTTTCTCGGTCGGGACTTTAGGCAGAACGAACAAAACACAAAACACACACACTCACTACCGACATTCGGGGCACATAGAATGTTTGGGTTTTGTTCCTTCTTTTTTTTATGGGGAGGCCAATATTCAAATTCAACACAAAATATATTGCCTGTGTGCTCTCTACAGCACCTTTTTAGCTTCCCCGTGTGATACACACCACCGAGGACCAATTGCATACTTTTTCCAATTTAAAACTATTCCCTTCTCTGTCCCTCTCTCTTTTTCTCTCTTTTGTGTCCTATCGACAGAAAAAAAATCCACCAAAAGAATAGCATTTGGGGCGCTCATGTAAATGAGAATATCTTGAACGTGAACGTAGCACAAAAAAACGGGAAAATGTACACATATCGGAATATGGTAGGGAAATCCACATCCTTTAAAGAGAGTCGGTAAAAATCAGTAAACCATATGGAGAGTCTTGAAAAGGTCAGCACAATGCATTTTGCATACAAAAATATTATAAAACCTTAGGATAAATATATTGAATATAAATACTGAAAAATCATCAGTTAAAAAAAATGCTTTAAATAGAAGCACTGTCACATTTTTTTACATATCATCCGAGGACATAACCGAAGAGTTGCACAATCAAGAGAACAATCGACTTCCAGCTGGTTAAACTTCCACCTCGGAAAAGTTGCCAGCTGCGGAAAACTTTACAGCTTTCCGCAAACCGATGTGGACCAAAGTGGAGAGCTGGCCAGCTGTGGCCAGCGCTACCAGCTATCGGGATGAACAACAGTTTGGCTTTCATCCCCCCCAAAAAATAAAAGAAAAACCCCCACACACACACACAGACACGAATCTAGAGGGGATGATTTTTCAAACTTTTTCGCTCGACCAGTGGGGAGAAAAAAAAGAGGAACTCATCGTTCACATCGCAACTCGTTGGTCGGCATTCCAAGTAATGGAATTCGCCAACAAAAAAAAAGCACCCATCCGACCGTTTCCACGCGTGTTTGTGAATTGTAAATCGGAAAAACTTTGCCCCAATCGCTGCCGAGCGAGCTGCTTTCTGCTGGCGAAAAGGGGCGAACGGGAACGGGTCCTCAATTTTGGGATTTCCCCCCACGTGACAGACTGATTTCATCAAGCACACGAAGTTTCCCAAACCCATGTGGTAAAAGGGAAATATGCGGGACAGAGAGTGAGAGACAGGAGCACATACAGATTCCTGATTGATGGGAATGCATATTGGGTGAGAATGTTCATTCATTGAGGTCAGCATTGAATGTGTGTAATTGGTTATGCACGTCAAAGTATCAAACTAATTGCGAATGGCATTTGAAACATTCTAACGGTTCATTTTATAACATTTTTCCAATTTTTATGTTACCGTTTCTACCAAAAACCACACAGTTCGTATCGGTACCGAAAATTGAATATAATTCCAGACCGACTTTTGAAAACCCAATTTTAAACCGAGTATAAAATCAAACAAAATAAAGACCCACTCCAAGCAAGGATATGCACGATCCAGAAAAGTTCAACGACATGAACACATACGGCGAAGAAGATAAGGATTTTTCGGGTAGAAAAATGTTGCCTCATTTCATTTCGGGACGGGCAAACTATTCTCCAAAATGAAAAAAGGGAAAACAAAAGACCAAAAAAACGAGAAGGAAAAAATGGAAAATGGGGATCCTCCCGAAAGGAATGGGAAATGAGTACACTCACGTTTCAACGCCAGCAACGGTTCCGTAAAGGGTTTCCAAATCGGCACCGGGTTCCACCACGGCTTCGTGCGCGCGAGACTTCCGCGAGATTTGGCTTTGGCACAAAAGTTTGCCAAAGTTTTTGCCGAACGTTTTTCGCGGTAGCAAACGGCGCGTATGAATTCGAACTCAACAGAAGAAGTAAAACTGTTTGACTTTATAACAACTGGCTCGCCGGGGGGCGCGCGCGTACTCTACGCTAGGCGAAGAGTAGTGGATTTAAGGTACACTTATGGCGAAACTAGTAGAGACTTGAACTTTTACCCGACTTCGGCCGGAAGGACAATTGGAAATGAAGAATAAACTCAACCTCTCGGAGATTGCAAAAACGGTGCAAAACTTAACTTAACAGTGTCTTCTGAAGGCATCGGTTGCATCGGGACGGGCACCGCCCGGGTCTTATTATTGTCGCGTTTCTGAGGCACACTCGTTTCGTGAACACACTTTCAACAACTGGGGAGGCACTTTGTGAAAGGTTTTGTCGTTGGAAACTCTCCCGGCAACGATCGGGGGATCGAGGAATCCCATCGTAGGGACTCTAAGGAATCGTAGCCATGCAGCACTAAGTAAGGTCTCGAAGTGTTCCTAGCCACTGTTCACCAAAAACACTGATTCCTCGAGCCGGATCCTCCGGCTGTCAGCTTCGGTGGTACACACATAGTCACTCCAGAACTTCCTCCCAAACTTCCAAGAGGTCTCTCTCTCTGGGAACCGTGAGGCGACGACTTGCCGGTGGCACGTCCGGAGCACGACTACGAACTGTTGCAAGTGTCCACCTCGAGGTAGGTCCAACTCGTTCGACGGCCACAACACCCCACAACCACGGCCATACCAGTGACTTCGCCCGGAGTTCGCCCGGAGCTTGCGAAGACGGTCGCGTGCTGTCGTGCCAACGGTTAGGCCTAGAATGACGTTAGCGCACTGCCGGGGGATGCCGACGTAAGGTTCTTCTCCTCTCTGCAGCGCGAATATCCGGACTTTGCGCCGCCGGTACTAGCGTCCTTCCTTCGACTATGACGAGGAGGACAGGCGAGCCGCGGATGATATATCCCAAACGGTTGGAAGCAAGGGGATGCCTAAGCCTTGGCGCCACGGCCACGAGATATTCCACTCCGTTATTTACTTAGCCACTACACACATCGGCGAGGGTGAATTTCAGGAGGAACTCGAGCAAAACGAGAAAGCAGAATCTCCCGCAACGAGGACCAAGCCGAACCGAACCGAACCGGGGTGAAGAAGAGGGAAAACTCCGAATCCTTATCCACATCCACCGGAACCGATGGGCGAGGGACGAGCGGCAGCAGTTAGGATCACCCAGCATCGAGTTGAACACTTGTGCATTTGATGAACGTTGCCGCCGCTGGTGCAACATCCGAACGTGAACGCAAGCGCAAACACTAGCACACACGCCAGGAAGGTTTTTCCCGAGCGTCCTTTGTGGTCGTACCATGGGGTGCCCCGGCTCGCTGGCGTTCGTAGTGGTGGTGGCCCTACGTCGGGGCATCACATCGTACACAGGCGCAATGAAAAACATCGAAACACCCCATATCCCAAGCGCGGTTTCGGCTGCAGATTTTCCATCCGCGAGGGGAAAAACGCGAAAACGGTGTGTGTGTGCGTGTGAAAAAGCCGCCTCTTCGTGCACCGTGGTAATGGTGAACGGTTCGCCACAAACACATCCTAGCACAAAAGTGTGATGCAAACTACACGACGACAACCAAACCAAACTTGCTTTCGGTATCTCTTTCTACCGTCTCGGGCGTCCCGTAAAACCCCCGGAGGGACACGTGGCTATGTAATACACTTCCATTACATAGGCAGCATGATTCCCTCCCTTCGTTCGTCCTTTTTGCACCTTTGTCCCAAGCCCTAACACAAGCGAACCATCCACACACGCTTGATAGCTGCTGCATCCGAGCCCTTTCCGCACCAGATTTTCCGTGTGAAAACCCACAATTGAACGGATAATAAATCGTAACGGTATAATTTTGTCTTTCGGAAAACTAACTTCTGCATCTTTTGTTGGCGTATGTGTGTGTGTGTGTGTGTTTAGCTCACCGAATTCGATACACTTACTCCTAAAAACAATAGCAAAGAAAGACTTTTAAGTGTTTCAACACGTTCGAATCGTACATTCCGCTAAGAGGCATTTGCACGTGGACTGACTAAAGGCAGAAGATACTTATGTTATCCTTATCCTAAACCCCATTTTTTATCCTTCTAATCACCATAGACGAAGTACCGTATTCTCCATTCACAGACGGTAAGGCCGTATGCATTGCATTCCACCGGCTTAGGGTATGTCTTAGTTTAATTTCATCTGAATGCTGCTGAAAACTTTTCCTTCCATTTCTTTTCCTACCAAAGCAGCTCAACGAATTCATGGCCTGCGAAAAGCGCCAGCAATTTTCTTGGCGTGGCACAGCAGGTATCCACAACAAGCGATACCCGCGCGGCAGAGGTGAGATCTCGAAGGCGCTCGCCACGGGGATGAATCGATCCGCCTGGAAGGACGAAAAGAACAACATCATCCCACCCGGGTGGTGGTGGCCAGTAGCAACGGTAGCCGCTGCTACCAAGGATCACACTAACGTCGCCCGCCACCCCGTCCCATCTTGTGACGACGATGGTGGAGGCGGGATGATGTGATGATGTGTGGGCACCAATTTTCCTGCAGCCCGGGAGCAGCCATCCAGGATGGCGCGACCGATTGGCGCCCCGATAGATTCGCAGAAGGCGCGTGCCGATGGACGAGAAGCCAGGACTGGCGTTACCACGAGCGATGAACTCGTGTACTTGTTTTTTCCTTTCTCCCGATGGAAACTTTCCGCACAATGCAACGGGCGATCGATGGGAACTAACCGGGGAGGCTCGAAAACAATCATCACATCGAGAAGACGAGCAAAATGGAAATTTTCCCCAAGGAGTAGAGTTCAGCATGTGATAAGAGAGTTTTTGCACGCTGCTACTAACAATCTACAATGAAAACCAAAAACAAAAACAGGGTTTTAATAAAACACTTACCGTTAGTAGTTGTCCAGTGAATTAGCTTCGATTGAAATCAATCCTCCTCGCATACGTTAATGTTGTTGGATGGTTAGATTAGGTTGATGTTATACCGGGAAGATATCGATTTGACTTCGGCACTTGTGCGTTGTTGTGGCACGACGCACGGAACGGTATTATTAATTGGTTCTTAAACCAAAGCCACTTGGTAATAAAACGAACAAAAATCTTAAAAGATAATACAGAGACACAAAACACACACGGACACGGACACACTTCCTTCCGAAAAAAAAGGCACGTTAGGTTGCTTTATCGAAGCGGTGCGCGATTATACTTTCTTAATTATTGCTTGCACGATGCCGCTTCAGTCGTTTCGTATGTGTTGTTAACGTCGTTTAACCCAATTATCGCTCGGTGCAGTGTAACTTGTTCCTCGGTTCCGATAATTCTCCGTGCGTAGAGCGTAATATTGCTGGATCGGTATTGCTTGGGATCGGTGTTGTAATTTCTGCAAGTGAACAAAGATGATAAGAAAGAATAAAAAATTATTTCATCGGCTTTTATGCGGGATAAATTCAAATGTTAAAAACTTATTCATAATATATGTCATATAGTCTTCATAACTTTCCATGGAATAATTTTATAAAATCATAAAACAATGAAGTTACACCTAAGGAAAGGTAATTCTAAGAAACGTTTAATGATATGGTAATTAATCGTCGTATAATTAATCTCCACGAAGATAAAAGAGCTTGCAATCCACCGATGCAGTCAAAAAGTGCACCAACGTTCGTATGCTGTGAAAATATGCTTTCGCGCGTAGAAAAAAAACGTAACACCACACATGCTACCAAAGAGAAAGGAAAAAAAGAGGAGTACATGCCGACGCAAGGACGACTTTGCGAGGATGTGCTTTTTCCTTCGCACAAAACCCCACGGAGGAAAAGGAACGAAGCCGGGGCAAGCGTACAAACAACAAAACCGTACGATCGACAAAAATCGAGCTGGCGTCCGACTGGCGGGCGCCAAAGATTTTCCCCGCCCCACAGCATCCTGATTTCCACCCTACGGCCCCTTCCTTTCCTTCCCTCTCCAAAGCGAGCTCAGTGTATATCGCAAGGAAGGATCGATGATGGGGGGAAAGGGAACGGGAAAAACTGAGGACGAGATGTATATCATCCTTCTCTCCGGGTTGCGGGAAATTATCCGCAGCTTTTATCATCGGACGACGCGGGTTCGCTTGTTTTTCTCGCAGGACGTCGAGCCTCACAGGATGCTCCTCGATACAACGCAGGGAAACAAGTCAACCCTGCGGTCGAATGGGAAAGGTAGAGAAGAGTGGTGAGAATGGTGGGCAATTGTACGATGGAAAAAAAAAACAAGAAACAGAAGAAGCCCCCAGGGCGGGTCGGAAAAATCTCCAGGCAACATCACTTGTCGTCAACAACTTCCGTTACCTTTGCTTTGGCTTCCTTTCGCCCCGCTGGAAAAAAAGACTTCCTTCCTATCCTACCCCCTCCCCGCCCTCCTCTAATAGCCCCACCAAAGAGGGTCGGCTCGAATGTCGTCGAAATGTCAATGGACCGATTATGGCACGTCGTCCTCTCGCCGGTGCTTCGCGTAAGTGGACGTCACGTCCATTTTGTGGGCCCCGCGCTTTGGGTTGTCCGCGAGACGGCGCTGGGGAGTAACGTCGGCGTACTGGTACTGTCCTGTCCCGACCCGAAACCGTTTCCTCATAATTCACATAATTTTCCGTACTGGTTTTTCCGCACACTTTTCATTCCATCATTGCTAGAACAGCATCATGTTATCGAAGGTTACTATGATTTTCTTCTTCTCGTAAGATGACTGCTCGTCTTCGACCGTCGAGTGCGTCTCACACAATCCACTCAAACATGCATTATTACTCCAATCACACACACACACAGAGAGGTCCTGCGGTGCGCGAAATATTATTTATTACCTCGCGTTACCAACCAACGGTGGTCGGTTCGGATATCGGAAAATGGGAAAATCATTTCGCGGAAGGTGGCTGGGTGGGAAAGAAAAATGTGTCTATCACAACGTGACACACGAATTAAATGCACTTGTTGAGATGAAGATGTTCAAATAAATCATCACAAAGCTGGAGTATCTAATAAACAGCCAGAATAGAAAGAATACACACAAACAAATATGAAAAATATGGTTCAATGACGTGCAAGTTTTAGCGTGCACCTTCAATTTTCAACTAAAGTGAATGTGTGAATTGTTACAACTTTCCGAAGCGGCAAATTTCACACGAAAAGGCAGTACAAGAAGTGGAGGTAGCTTCCTTAACATGTAATGATGTAAATCTATCTTCCCCGTTTACATTTAAAAAGCGTCATGTAATAAATCACCCGATGTCATTTTTACGACGCACTTTTGTGACGGCGAAATGCATCTGCTAAACATGCACAAATGTGCATGAAACAAGCTAAAATTAGTTTTGCCACAATGTATGCACGCTTGACTTTGTTGTGGAGCTATTAAAGTTGGAAAGTACAGCGATGAAAAGTAATTCCGATATCGATAACTATAAATAAACTAAAAATAAACACACTATCGAACATATATTTTTCTAAAATTTAATTCGATATTTCTTCTAGACCGAACAGGGTTTTTTTGTTGGTGTCGAATGGATTTCCCAGATTTGCTACAAACTGTAACTCTCGATGATGACGAGGCTAACGAGGCCGGATGCGGTCGAACGAAAGCAGTTCGCATCTTGAGGAGCAAGCGATACATTTTCACACATCCATCCGTTTGTCGCCAGGGTGCGGAAAAACAATCAACACACTCCACACATGTGTTTTGCCTTCCATCGGTGACGGTAATGCGAAACGAAGCTCGCCAGTTGCCCAACCTTTCGAAGGAGAGTGCCGAGATGAGGTGATTAAGAGGGTAACGCATCGGAGGGGAATGGAAAATCGTCTCGAAAATAAAATTAAAACAAATACTAGAAAGGACGGATGGAAGATGCATCCGCTGCAGAGCGGAAGGTAAGGGAATGTTTGAGGTCCGCTTCTTCGGGTCATCGGTGCGTCACACGCCTGCCCGAGGAGATAGAGCGAAGAAGTGCCTCGGTTCGCGCCCCATTCAAGGCGTTTTTATAGTCAGAGGGAAAACGGAATGAATGACTGAGACGCTGCTATCTTTTGGTGCCCCACCCGATGCCACTTCCTTTCTTCGAAGAAATGGCAAACTTTTCAACGCCAACCATCCAACACCAAACACTCTCTTTAAAAGTGTGGTGCATCACCGCGATGGACCGATGACTGCAGCTGCACTTACGGTCCACCCCGTTCTGCATGTTGCAGGAGTGGCTGCATTCTAATAATATTTACACAATTCCGTTGTCTGGCTTTTCGTAATCTTTTCCGCGCGCCTTTGGAGCGCGATCTCGAAACCCCGAAAGGGTTTACTCATGTGCTCCCGAGAGTCAACTCGGTCGATCCTCGAGCTTCCACAACCCGGCCCACTTCGAGATTGAGACACATTTCGTGACGCCAATCAACGCCGAGACGGCTGGCACCAATTCCAGTGCAAATAGCGATTTTATCGATGCTTAAAAACAAACAAACAAACAAACACACCGACGAATGTGTTTCCTTTCAGGATTTGTGATCTTTGCAATTGCAAACAAATGGATAAGCAGTTTTATTTTTAAGCAAATGGTACTCTAATATAAACAGTGCCGTTTATGCGATAACATTCTCTATTTGCTAGTAAGAATATTGAAAAATGTGTGCATTAAACAAGCTGAACAATCGTTGACAAACAATTGTGTTTCCAATATAAAAATATCACAAACAAGAATGAAAAAATAATAAACTTAAACATAACATTAAAAAACAGCTGCAAAAAAGGCACCAATAACCAACCCATAAAAGTCCTACGTATACAACACGAGTACGTGAGCTTATTCAACAACGCCTATCAGCATAATCATAAAAACAGAAGACCTCGGCAATCGCTTTTAAGTTAGAAAAAGGCTTGTGAGTCCCACAGAAAAGGCCGCAACTGTTGGCGATGAGTAATACACGTCTACTTCTCATACGAACAAGAGAGTAATTGTACGATCGCCAAAATCCGCCACGGGATTTTTGATGATCTTCGTGAAGAACCTGGTTGGTGGTAGGCGAGACGATCTTTTCAAGAGAATAAAGGTGAACACGTCGTTTTGTAGCACACCACAGTTTACAGTTGTTTTCTCTAATGACCCGAAACTCGCCGTCGTCCAACGACATTCGGCTCTACGTCAGTCGTAGGATCTCCTCCGACTAAGACCAAAAAAATACGTTTTGGCACAACTTCCGTCGATCCCCAGTCGAGACACGAAAGTGATTCATCTGTAAGTCGGTCGGGGAAAACCCCACACAGGAGCACCCCGCCCTCTGCCAAGCCTCTAGCCCTTACACAACGCCAAATGGGACACATGAACAAAGCCAACCACAGACAGTCGTTTCGAATGTGCATTCGTCGAATGTGCGTTACGATTGCCAAATCATTGATATTCACCTTTCGACGCCAACGACTCTCGGGTAAATATATCCCCGCGCTTCGCTCGTCGAGTGACGTTTGTTTTCTTTTTCTTGCGACCGGAAGTGGCACACGAACGAATGAGGACAGCTACGACGATCACGATCGTGAGGATCGAAAAAAGGGACTGAAAGCGAGGACTTATTTATGGAAACCCCTCTGCATCTTGGGCGTGCATAATAAATCTGGCAAAGAGGGATTGTCCTGCTCTCAATCTCTGCTCTGTTTTGTCATCAAATCGAACGGAATTGGAATGTTTTTGTCTTATTTCTCTGCGCTTTCCCTCAGTTCCCAGGTGAGGTGAAACCAATCGATCGATTTTACACGGGTGGAATTTATTTCCACTTTCCTATACGACGATCTTCGGCAGCCCACGCTGTGCATCGTTGACGCTACTTTGAATATTTGAACAAGCAAATTGTCACTAAACCACGATCAGTTCGAGGCGACATAATCTTCGATTTCGCGGCTCTGCGAGGCGAAAGACGAGAAGACCCCCAAAACATCAGCCAGGTTCGATCCTCCTGTTCTCGTGGTAGAGGTGTTTGCTTTGCTTTCTTTTTCAGGTCGTAAATTACACCTCAAAAACCCCGACATCTGTCTCCGGATCGGATACGAAGACGCATCAAAACACCTACACATCTTACGGATGTTTTCTTCACTTTCCGTTTCGTTCCCTGGGGGTTTGACTTTGTTATTTCAACGTAAATCAGTAGGCAAACCAAGATGATCTTCAGGCCACCATAACAAGATCACGATTCGTGTTCGTTCCCCTCCAACGGATTGCGAAACATGGGAAATGGAACGATTTTGTTTACCCTCCCCCACAAACGCGACGGAAGCTGATCCAGCGCCATATGTTTGAAGGAACGGTGAAATAAGCTATATGCTCTGCGAATTTTACCAGACGGAACTAATTTCAAAATTAGGCTAAGATAGAAAATGTTTCAAATGAGATAAAAAATACACACTTTCTTCGCAAATAACCGTAAATCAAAATTCTAATTAAACTTCTCCAACACACCGAGCTCTAATCGTGAAGCCGTGTAGATCTAGAGGATCGCCTTGATTGACGCTTCACCTTCAGCTGTCGATTTTGGCCAACTATGAAATGGCAAACACGATCCTCGCGGTGGAGCGAAAATTTATGTACCCAACACACCGCGTCGCCATAAAGCATAACATACATTACGGCGACGGCGGCGCCAGCTCTTTTTGCGTGCGATGCTTATTTTTAGTGCGCACCGTCAGCAGAAGTTGCGCCATCGCTGCGTCAAAATTCAACACTCGTGGTCCTCTCTTGGGGCGCGGTGAAGTCAGATTTTCCCTTCTATTAAACCCCGTTGCACCTTTGGGAAACTGCAGCGAGGGAACGATGGTGTCCAGGGTCGAGGGCACCCATGCCACCTTTGCCGACGCTCCCGCAAGAGAGCCTCACAGGCACAGCACTTTTTTCCACGGTCAGCAGCTGTCGGTGGTCGGTGTCGATGTCCCAAGCAAGGAAAGATTGATAGCTCGCGATGGCCTCGCAAACCCCCACTTGAAGGGGAGGGCGAGGGCAAAACTAATGCACACACCCGGTCTGAGAAAACCACACACAAATCAATCCGGTTGACGCGCCGTTTCTCGTCGACTGAAGATCATCGAGCGGAAGGAGTTTGTCGTCGCCTCCATGAGTTACTTTGCGCGTACGATAAGACGGGAAGGATGAGTGTTAGTTCTACAAACACTGTTCAAGCGAGATAACACGCCCAGCAAACCAACCAACACACCTTTCCATAGGGAGTTAAAAGAACATTACTCCTCATCCAATGACAGTAGATAAAATACCTACCAGGGAGAACCCTTCATATCATCGAACGTTCACGACAACCACCGAGAAACTGATGACTGATGTCGATGACAAGAAAATAACGGGAAGAAACGTATACAACGCCCATAGCTTACAGCTCGTAGTTTGAGTCTTCACCCCGTAAAACAAACTTGTGCTATTCAAAGCTGCGTAACTTGAACCCGCGCGTGCTATGCTGACATGGCTAAATAAATGTGCAAAGGCGCCCTCTCCGCTTGAACGATATGTAGTAGCTGCAAACCGAGCTCCATCGTAAGACACTTGCACCAGGGACATCCGGAAAATCAGACGCACATAAATAAGACTATTTTTGATTGCGCAGTACGGCCCTTGAAATGCACTCCACGAACCGAACCGAATACCACAGCCTCAAAGACAACCAGTGTTCCGATGGCCACAATCAGTGCGATCATAAATTAAGTATTCACGAGTGTCCATCCAGGGCCAAGTTACTGAAACCCGCTCGAACTCTGGGGTGCGTTTCACAATTCCAGCGTCAATTGGCCACCATTAGATCAATCGATCATACTTAGGTGTTGAACAGCAGACGGCCATGTCCAGACTTTCTTTGGAGAAACAGTAGAAAGGAGCATTGAGACATCAAAGTAACCTCTGATGCTGTGGAAAAGAGAAATTTAAGACATAAAATGCAGAATCGAAAATGAATGTTTAAATTGTTTTACATCGAAAGACAAACATGCAAAGGGTCCTAATGAACATTGATTGGGTTGTTAGTGTATGCCATACAGAGGGAAAACCGTCGCCCAAGAATCACTAATCCGAAAAAGGGGCGCACGCCACCGATTGCTTCACACTTTACGAACATGGTGCTTCCTCGATTCCACACGCTCGATCACCTTCACGCGATGCGGCGCCAGAATAATCATAAAATATTCACATGACATTTCCTAAGCCAAGTTACGACCGCAACTTGTCTAGCCATAAGTTGACCACTACACCACACTTCCCACTAATCCCCCCACCGAGCTTTAAAGCAGCGCTAAAACTGGCATCGGACAAAATCGGTTGCTAAAACCACGGACTATTCTTCGGAGATCGTTTTCCCTTTGGCCAGCATTGGGGTTGTGGTATAAGCTAAGCAGCTAATTTAATTAACAAACCCCCGAATTGTTTATTTAAACCGGCTCGGAATGAAACGCCAAAACAAACGCACCTAAATCGTGCCGAAAGCGAAACATACTTGCATTTGCGTACCGCATGCAAACCATCTTCGAGCCAACACGCAAGAGAAGATGTCCGTCGATACGCGTGTTTGGGGTTTGGAAAGACTGGAAGTTCCCCAAGAGAGTACTGGCTCTAAGTCAAACTCCATAATGTAGCAAACTGCTTGGTTGGTGTTTGCTGGCCCCTCCGAAGGCCGACAATCTGTTGGTTGATCGACCTTTTTGGGCATCAGCATTCGATTGTGTACGCTTCGTTCCACAGTTTATATGCTATGTTCTGCCATCGTTCATTCAACGACATATGCTTCGTTTCGCTGCGTCTTGCTTGGAAGAGGTACGTTTTGTGTCTCTGCAGCCTCGCGGAGATAAATTTAGGTTATGTTTATTATTCTTACCAACATTCCAACCCATCCCTCTCGTCCTGACTGACCCACGTTGGACTGCAAGTCACAATCTCGAATGCCTTTACCGGCCACAACTATAGCTTCGGGAGTCGCAGTAGCATTCTGTCCCCTCAACTCAACGATCGTCGGGCCCAGGAAGAATCTAAGCGATTCCGTTGATGGTGAGGCACCTCACCATAAATGGCGCCCACCAAGCTAAATCGAACCGACGATCGAATACGAATATTAAAACCCCTCTCGGTCGCATGAGCGAGCGGAAGGAAGTCGCTGGAGTAGCAAATATTTAACACACACTCAAACAAACGTCCGACGATTACTCGCGGTTCGGACCAACACACCACCCCCCAAATGGGTGTGCAGAATTCGAATTTTTTCCACCCGCTTCCTACATCACAACACAAATCGACAACAAGGACGGCCATTTGCAAGCTGTTGGAAAAAAAATGACGTCATGATCTTTGAGACGATTGAGCAGCGAGAGACTTCGCGCGGAATTAACCTCCTCAATTAGCGGCGTCGAGATCTACCAGTACAGTTCCATGGTTTGCCAGTAGATACGACCAGTAGATGGCGACCTCTAAGCGATGGCCTGCCTCTGCCATCATCATCGATGAGGTAATGCACGTCCCCGTTGACTACGGCCATATCAATGACCAGTTAGTGTCGGGCGGCTCGTCTTACCACCGACTCCACTGACAATGAACGCTAATTGACGTCCTACGTCGTCGGCGTCGTCATTCGTTTGACCACTCGAACTGGCTGCCGGAAACCAATACGCCTTATTTTGGCGTAGAGGGCAAAGACTTTAAATCGACTCCAACCAAAGGGGTGTTGTTTAAGGGGTTGGCATTTATGCTAAACACCGACCATACGGAGGAACTGAAAGCACAACAAAACCCCCCTGGATAACAACAGGTGAGCAACCTGTTCTGCTAAACCGGTCTCCTAACAAAGTGGCCTTACAGAGTGGCTTATCTCTCGACATTCTTTTCCTACCTATCGCCAGAAGGTATCACCCGTATGGGAGACTAATGTTGTTATCTTTATGATTGTTTCGATAAAAAAGGAAAACGAGGTGAAGTCCAATATTTATCTAGTAAACAAACCGCAGAGGCGATCCACTTTTCTGGATGAACTTTTGGAAACACATGAGCGGTAATAAATGATCTGTAAAACATCTCTGCTAAAACCATTGTCCTCTCACCCTCTCACCCCCTCATTAACACACCCGAAAAGTCGAGAGCATCGAGCTACGGAGCGTGCAAGAAATATTTAAGTTCTAAATTTAAACCCCCCTCAGCCACTTTGCCATCGACGCGCGGATGGATTGCCAAACAAATTCGGCACACGCCAAGCCAGCCAGTCGCGTCTGCATTATGGTGGAAATATGACATGCCATAAAACAAGCTGAATGGGGTGGGGGTGGGGAGGAAAATCTCGGATCTTATACTATACGCATTTTCTTCCTTCCCATGGTTTACATCAGCTGACGGTTTCTTTTTTTTTTGGTTCGCCGAAGATCCGGATGAATGATCAACTGAGTGACAGACGGTATCGTCATTACGGACCGTTTGGGTTCATTGGGCGAGCCACGATCGTTGGTCGATTGCGTCAGTGTTGACAATCCCACATGGTCTGTTTGGATGATAGTTTGTAACGCTATGTTTTATGAGATTTCATAGGTTGTAAAATATTTTGAATACTGGGGTTGAGTTTACAGACATTCTGGGGATTGTCCTTCTACAAGATATTCCTAATGTGATAAGCATTAACAGAGCGATCCTCTAACCTAATATAGGGCTAATTTGGTGGAAAAGAAATCTTATTTTCATTACACCAGATGTTGCAAGTAAAACGCCAGAAAACATCTTGCAATATAGCAAAAGCGGGACAACATTTACGTGCGGTGGTGGTTGTTGTTCGAACACGATCGAAAACTATTTATAACCCGCTCGCCACATCACAGGCGAGAGGCGTGGACGAAACACGACCGAATTATCCAGCGCGCGGACACATGCCACAAATCCCCAAAAAACTCTGGATACTGGATGGGAGATTTCAGATTTTCGGACACACACCGGCAGGATGTTGCAACTGGGAAAGGAAGAGACGGGTTGGGAAAACGAGTCGTGCAGATGTCGATTGCATTGCGGCACGTTGGCACGACACTATCGCGGATTTTTTGGAGGAAAACAGAATGTCGAAAAAGAGTTATTAAAGAAAGTTGACGGCTGGATTTTAGCCAACATAGGCGGGACACACTGAGATAGGCGGAGATCGCGAATGAGCGAACCGCTGGGTCCGTCTCCTTGACGTAATGAGCGAAGGACGAGCAGTCCCCCCAACGGAGTGCTCTGAAAACAAGTTCCTCCTCGAGCCCAGCAAAAAAAAAGGCATCGGGCACAACATGGCAGAAAAACAACAACTATCAACAACAACGCACACCTGTGATCTCATAAAACCGACTTATATTGGGACGCGGGGCCAGAGATAAAATCACCACCAGACGGGGCGGGAGAGCGCCAGGAGACGGCAAAAAAAACTGGTTAACCGGATGCGAACCGACGTCCGATCCCGGCGATATCGGAGCAGTTGTGGTGGGCAAGTTTCTCTCCCCCGGTTTCGGTCGCGGTGTGTGTGTGTGACGTGGCGTGCTACCGCCGCCGCCACGAGTGCACAGATGTGGCCATGAGGTGAAAAGTGTATTACTCAGACGCGAGCTAATTCAAGAAAATTTCGTCACTGACTCACGACGGTTTTCTCGGAACCAATTGGTTACTAACGTTAGGTGGTTTCCTCCTGCAATAATGGATGTTGGATTGCCGTCACTAAGTTTCCGAGGAAACCAATCAATCCTCATCTTCTATAGTCTTAAAGACGGAATACCAACAATGTTTACAACCCATTTAACATTTCACCAATGTTATGCAGTAGTGAACAGAGTGCGCTATAAAAGAACTGACTTATTTTTGGCCAGATCCCCGAAGATCACGGAGTACCATCCGGATGATTCACAAAATGAGTACCATTGGCTTCAGTTCTGCTCCGATAAATCTTTGCTCAGCTAAATAGCACGTCATCAACATCCAACACTGATCATGGTTAACCTTCAGTTGGGCGTCCCCCACGTTTTCCAATTAACCTATCACAACCTCACAGCAGTTTCACACAATTACGTGTAGGAACAATGGCGCAGCTGTTCATGTTCAGGCTTATCGATCACCGAACCTATGAGGAATCTAAACATTTTTAACAACATATTTTAATGTGAATTTGAAACGTGTTTAAGGGTTGCGAGCAACCCTGAGGCTCTCTCAAGCTATTGACGGATTTCAGAAATCGTAGGCCATTTGTAGACACGCCGCTCACATACAACACACCCTTTGCCGCTGCGATCTCCGATTCTGTCCGGATGTGGGACGAACCCTCTTACACCGACGTGCTGTACACATTTCGAGGTTATTTCGATCAGTGTGGAGGCGCCGGTTGTCTTACTAGAGAGTAGTGGGACTCAACGGGGAGCAATACACACGGCCACGATAGGTAGGTAGTAACACACACTCGACGCCAAAGCTGTTTTGCAGATGGGTGGGCGAAATTATGCTTCACGTTACACACGCTGATCGGCCGAGTTTTCGAGCGAAACTCTCGAAACCACATTTTTATGTTATAAAAATACACTTAATTCTTATGTTGCCTCACAGCGAAACTCGGCTGGGGGTGGCGCACCCTAGGGGATGTTTACTAATATTTTCATTTCTAACTTCGTCTTTCCGAATACACTCCGAGCTTGTTTGAGCTTTGTTAACTCTCGCTCTTTTTGGGTAGAATAGTTGATCACTTTTTGCTAACGTTCGCAACGCTCCAAAAGCACAGAATTTTCACACACGTTTGATAACTAATTTCCGGTGCATCCCATCCAAAACAGTTACCATCCCAGTGGGACAAGAAACATAAGAAACGTAAACTGAACACGCCCCTAGCTAAAGACACAGTTTAAAGACCACCGTCTTTGCTGGCAAAAATTGTAACTCGAACGGACACAAAGCAGAGCCAAAAAGTTGCAGGATGTAGTAATTGAATTAAGCGGATCATTCGCTAAACTAATTAGCGGTGAAGTATGGAAAGGATTGTTGGCAGAAAAAATGAGGGGGGGGGCGGGGGGGAGTGGGAAAGGTTGAAAACGGAGATAAAGGTTCACCCCCCCTTTCCAAATGTTTCTTGTACGCACAGCACCGCAAACATCACATGATGTTGATCACAATCTGTTGTTTGGTAAATTCCTTCACGTTTCTTTCACCACGTTCGATTTCTCAACGCTACGCATAACATTGTAAAAGAAACGATTTGCAGTTGATTTTTTTTCACTACTGTCACCAAGTTATAACTTTTCCTTTAAAAAAATTAACATTATATATCAACCTCTATGTACGTTGTAGCTACTAGCAACGTTGACTAGCTTTTTATGAAAATATAACACACAAACATATTTGCACAACTCCACACAATAATTCTGGTGCTGGCGTAGCACCTTACCTAAAAAAGCAAGATCAGCACCACGGGAATAACGGACGGAGGGGGTGAGAAAGAAACGGCTTGTGAGTGCGCGCGCGCGCAAACCTTTACCTTTGCTCGGACTCTTCAGGGATCCTGTCCCCACACCCACCGTTCGTGGAGAACCGCACTGTACTGAACCGAAAGCGAACCGGCACCGACAACCTGATCGTACGTACTGAAGACGGTGCCGCGAGCATGATCGTGACAAACCCCCCGACCGTTCGTGCAACCACATCAACAGCGCGAAAACCGCGACCGCGTTCGCGAGAAAAACTCACGAGCCAAAAGAGTGCCCTGAAGATGCTGGGGCGGTTTCGCGCGATCGATGAGGATCCGCTTCTGGTATGCCATAAAATCAATAGACTCCACCACGGAGGAAGGCAAAGCTTGGTAATTATTTGATTACACATATAGGCATTTCTTGCGCGAACGCTCTCGCGGTTCTGCTCCATAACTTAGGAAAACTTTACGTGTGCGCTCTGGCAGACAGAACACTCACAACCTTTGCGATAGAAATTTGGAGATTATTCGGAAGAATGCATGTTTGAATCATCAAATCAAACGGTTTGGGATGTTCCACGAGCATCTTGCATATTTTTCAACAAGAAGCTGTGGAATGTGAACCCAAAGGGACCAGTTTGAACGGGAGAAAACGACTACTGGTCCGAAGAAAACCACAGTCCGGTGAAAAGCGGGTCCGCCGCAATCCAACCCGGTTTCAACGAGAAATGACACTTTCAGAGTCGAAGGCTGAGTTTCTTCCCTTTGCGCGGCACCTGTCAACGATTCACTTGCCGTTACGTGCCAAAAAAGGGGGTGCCAAGTCACCGAGCATGGTACATGGCACTTGTTTAGCCCCTTTGACCAGCGCTGATGGGCCTACTACACCCAACTGTCTCCCAACGGTTGCTACTTTCTCCAGGGGAAATCGGATGAACATCAAATGGTGTTTCGCAAAAATTTGAAATACATTCTAAAAAGGGTTTAAAAATTAAATACAAAAAAAACTAGAAATGTTACCAAATAACGGCCTGAATAATGTTAATCCCAACCATGAAATTGCTTGCCTTCTCTTGCCATTCATAAAATCTGTCAACGTCCAGCGAGTGACGAATAACTGGATCCATCGTAAAGGTCCACTTCCCTTCCATATTTCATCCAAATCCGTCCCACTACTTATACTTTGTAGTGACATTTATTCGATCAACTACTTAAACACCTTGAATGGCGTAGAGTGCGAGCGGTAGAGAATTGGAGCGAGAGAATCAATTCATTCATCCAACCTTAGAACAGTGTTAGATTAGCGACAGCGATCGCCCGCATGGCCGGGGAGTAATGCGTAGGATTTGTTTCCTTTCGGTTTTGGCGTCGCAGCCCGTGTTGCAGGTTACGCCACACGCAACCGTACGCCGATTCGAAAACCAATCGTCCGCCCCCGGCCTGTGCTCCGGAGTTATGGCCAATTGGGCGCGAATATGCGAAGGCGTCAGGGCGAAAAGTTGAACGAAGAAGACGATGGCGAACAACGTTGTCGGTCAGCTCTGCTTCACACAAAAGGCTCCACAAATGTATCCAAGGAGGCTCCTGCTGGTGCTCCTACTTCTCCATCCGAAGCTTGCTTGAATGTGAATATCGTGCCATGCAAAGCACCACAAACGGAAAACTTGTGTAAAAATAGTTCAGCAATGATATCAGCAAGCTGCTCCACAACAAGCACCTACGTGCCAGCGCGGACCAGAGACACGAGAGTGGGTGTTGCTTCATTTCATCGATCCGTCTCCGTACACACAGCTGCAAGTGTGCATCAAGTGCAAGTGCAATTGCGTGAACTAGTTGGTGGGTAAGTGTGTCTTTGTGTGTGTGTGCATATTCTTCTCCAGAAAACCGTGTATAAAACCGCACCGGTTCGCGTTAGCGTCGGTATGCTGGTCTACAAAACCTGCCATTCATAACTGCACCAAACAACGGGGTGAAAATGGCACTCAATGGAAACCGCTGTCCAGCAGTCTGGGGTGTTGGGGAAGCCAACATCGTGCAGATCCCAGCACTGATCCCGGTTCCGACTGTAGCTCACCCCATGCTCTGCCCATCCTCAAGGCAAACCGGTATCGGTGGCAACAATCTCGGTTGTCGACGCGGACAACAGTGGCTCCCTTTCGCGGGAGCGACTTGTCCGACTTGCCTGTTAGATATCCATCACGGACGAAGCCACCCAAATCAACGGCAACATCGGCGAAGGTCGGCATGATTAGTGGCAATCGACCATTCGGACTCGCAAATCTATCATGGTACGAGATTAAACGATCCCTAGACCGTAGATACTGGAAAGAGAAAATTGTAGGTTATGATTGCACATACCAAGCGCACCATCGTTGTGTAATTATTACCATCTAACGCATCGGTAAACTCTTTGCACATGCTAGCTGCATTTAATTCACATGATTTACCTTAAATAAAGTTGGATTAGGAGCCTATACTTATGTTTAGCTGTTTTGTCCGTTATCCAATAATTAATCTAAACATTTATGTCAGTTCGGGAGATTATGTTCGGTAACCGATTACGGGTCACAAATGCCAGCTAGCAAACCCATTGATCCCCAATCAAACGAGTTCCATAGACTCTCATGTAGATCACAGACTCATCTCGGCATGCTGATTGATTGACAGCATTCCACCGTGGAGTCGGGTGTGTCGAGCCGAGAAACAAGTTGTCCCTCGGGGAAGCAATGTATAGGTGTCCGATTTCCGTTTTAACCCGACGCGGGAATTCGTTTTCTTTTGGAGACCACGAGATCCACTTTCCATTGGGGAATACCAATGGGTGGTTGGGTAAACTACATTCAACTGTACCATTTCAAACGCAGTTGAACATTTTACCTTTCGACCTGTCCACCGCAAAAGAACGCCCCCCTCTAGCTTCCCTGCCCTGCGATCTCCTTCTCCTTCCCTCCGGCGTGGTAGTTCACTGTTTTCGAAGCCAAAAATAACGCTCGATGATTTCATATGCAGTTATTTTTAGATCACGTAAAATAAACCGTTCTACCGTCCATTGAAGCATCACTGGTTCTCGCTGACGCGGGTGCCGCTGACCAGGATGGGTTTTAAATCGTGTGCAATGAACGGAGACTTTTCCCAGTTGACTGGTACGTTATGTGAAGAAGTCGTTCGGAAAGCAGGAAATCACATTCCAACTACATGGAACAATGTGCTGGTGCGAGATGATAGTAGCAGACTGTTGCCACCGTTCGTTGCATTTCCTTATCAGTCTGCTCGGCAATTGGTGAAGGTCTCCTTGTATAGCGTTTCCGAGCAAATCCAGCGTTCTTATCGTACCGCGTTGAAGCGACATGAATCATAACGACACGTCCTCCTTTTTTTATTCTCATAAAGAATGGACTTCGGGCGTTTCGTTCTATTAGGGTGGAGCAGTCTCGAAAAGCCACCCACAACAGGCACAGAAAACCCATTTTGCATCTCCTCGAAGCACCACAGGATTAGTGTTGACACAGCGGATCGATGGGTGGAAAAAATGGCGGCTCCGGATGGTTAAGCACGGAAGGAAAATCCATAATTTAATGGTAATAACTCGTTTGTTTCAACAAAACCGTACAGTAAAGTGGCGGCACCAGCATATTTCTTCATTTCCCATAGTTAACAGACTGCATTTCTGCTAGTTTAACTGCGAAACACCATTCAACCAGAGCTGAGCTAGCTTTTCGGTGAATTCTGCGTGACCAACCAGATGCAGATTATGAACACAATTTCCGGCACTTGCACAACGCCAATCAGCCGGATTACAGCACCCACGCACTTCAGAACGATTTAATTAAACGAACATACCTGTTTTGGGAGGTTTGGGGATGTTTTTCACTGCGGAAAAGCACGGAAAATACCGCGGCACAAACTAAAACGTCCAAGATGTTTACTTTTTTCTGATACACCGTTTTGCGATGACAGACAAGCGACAGAAAGAGATAAAGAACAACAAAAAGAGATAGAAGATCTTTGTGAACCGGTTCAACCGGTTTTTAAACCGATTTACCAAGGTATCTAGTCCTAACCTATTTCTTGCCAAGATACTTAATTTTAATTGAACAGTTTAACTTTAATTTATTTAACTATTTTTTTAAGTTTAGTAGTTCAAATAACTAACAACTATTTCCCATTCTTCGCACTATGGACTTCAAGGAATATGTCCCCGAGGACAACCCGTGTTTCAAAGCGTTTGCATATGACGAAGCTCCAAATCACAATTCTAATATTTTTCAACTAGTTTGCAATAACTCGATAAAAATACTATAAAATAAAAATTTGTTGGTAGTCTGGCTTTTATGTAAAATCGTGAAGACGCACAGCGTTATGCAAGATGCATTTAAATTATCAAACGAACATAAAATAAACATCTTCTCTATGTATTTTAATTCTCAAAATAAATATTGAGGTGCTACTACGGCTAGGAATGTGGCATGGTCCTAACTATTTTTGAAACTAGGAAACGAGATGAATATCCTTTGAATGACTCAATGAACCACATGGCCTTATATTATGCACAGTAAACATTCCTAACTCTATTTTGCCATTTATATACAATAATGCTGAATCCATCTTTCCAGCAAATGGAGATTTTGCTCTAAAAGATAGCTAGTCTAACGACCCCCAATCCTAAATCACGACCGTAAGTTCATTGGCTCGTGCAGCAAAGAAAACTCGCGCACAACATCTAAGAAAACGGTCCTTTGCGCAGTTTTCCGTTGCCGCATGGATCCACCCACACCTCGAGCGGTCCGGGAAAATTGCTGATGGCTGCTACCATGATGCTGTTTCGCTACTGGTTGTTTGATATTTTCCTTGCCATAAAAAGGAACGACTTGTCGGGTCTCCCCGTCGCAAACTGTCTTTGCGCACGACGTTAGAAGTACAAGAGTGTGGGGTCTACCGTTTCTCGGAAGAATAGAAAACAGCCCGTATTCTTTCCGCTCTTTTCTTCTTACCAATCTATCTTGTGCTGGAGCAGGTAGATAAAGTATATAAACGGACAATGACTTCTGAAAGGAAAAAGAGAAACAAAATGGCGTAGATGTATTGTTCGGAGCTAGAAAATAAAAGAAAAGAAAGGTAGTACGTTTTCCACTCGCAGAATCATTCTAAAACATGTGCATCTACAAAACAAAATGTCTGCAACATGAATGAATCAATTTGGATGCCAGCTAAAGTAAACTGGTTATCTTGTCAGTAACAAACTAAAGTTTCCACTGCAGAAAAGATAAAAATCAGTTTACTGGGCGTTTTCCCTCGGTTGCGTCAATGTTCCAACCATGGGGCAAAAATCTGCGGGCAGTCTTGTTGGCGCCAGCTTTATGTCATTATCCTACCCGGAAATCCGTTCTACCACCAAATTCTTCATTCTGCTCTTGTTCCTAAGCCTATATGGTTCGTTTCTAGCAGTATCATCATTTTTTCCCGATAGAGTTTGTTCTGCCCACTGCAGGAAAAATCGGTAGTATCTATTTACGAGATGGGGCCACCGAGTCTCTGCGCAACCCGCCATTTTATTCTTTCACACGATGCACATAACACTAGCGGGTTTTGTCAGTTAGTAGCTCGTGATGGTTTTGTTCCCCCTTTCGACGAGAATAGCCTGCGCATTCTGCATTTCTTTCTTTCGCACCAGGTTCAACGCAACGATGGGAATGGGAATATGCTGCGAAAAAGGAAAAGTTAAGCTTGGCGACTGAATGGCGCCACCAATTGCGAAATTTTTCCCTCCCAGCAGCCACCAAACCCAGTTGTTACTGACGAAGAGGAAAACCCCCGTGTCGGAGCATTAAAATAAAACAAACTGAGGCATTGAAGCTGAAACACATGAACATGAGAAGAAGCCACTATGAATCCGTGTTTTCTCTACATTTAATTGTTCTTCTGGAGTCCATGAAGTAGTTGTAAATAGTAAGACATTGACGAAGATTCCAAGGCAAATTTGAAATTGGACAACAATACCGCAGTATTAAAATGGAAGAAATATTACCTACATACTACATTTCTGTAGGGTTTTTTTTCTGAGCTGTTAGTTTGCAAAGTTGTAGATGAATAAAGAATACTGAGGTTTGCAACAGGACATCCTACAGTCGACAGAAAGGGAAAAGAACGCTCATAACGCACATCTCTGGAGTACACGAAATTGTGCGAATCGGCAATCGGTTGGTACTCATGAAGTACTTTCATTTAATAAATGTATTTATATCCCTCTGGCCACTTTTCGCAACCTGCCTGTCAACAGGCACGCAGCAAATTGGGCCATAAATTTTCATTACCATCCCGATTAATTGAATCAAGTTCCACGAGATATCGTTTTCTCCCTTGATTTTCCCTTAACACCCCGTCCGATTTGGTTCACTTACGCATTGTACGTTTCGGCCCATCAATGTGGTGCGTTTGAAATCGCACCGAGATTTATCGATGAATCTTCATTTTACGCAAGAAACTCTGTACTCCATGATGATAATGTTAAAATTTTTGGTTCAAAAGGAATAACAACGTGGAAAAACGCGCGCACAACCATTTGTGCCGAATCGTCCACATGTCAAGTAGTGTGCGGAATAAGCTAGTCGATTATGGTCTGCACACATTATGGCCTGGACTCGTTCTGCAAAGTGCAAAAATCCCGGACAAGGGTCCCCGGACACGGATTATGACAGCTGCCCGCCCGGGATTGCGTGAGCGTAATGGTAATGTTTTCAATTAATTTGATTAAATTCCGACCAACTTTTAAGCTGCACGGGCTCCGATCTCCGCAATCCTAGCGCCACCCGAAAGGATGTGTTGTGTTTGTCGGTGTTTAGAGTTCAACTTTATCCTCCCTTCCTGGCGCGCTCGAACGTTGGTGTTTATTGCACTTTCGTTGATTCGCATAAATAAGTCGTAAAGGAAGGATGAAGTATAAGAGGGCTCGAAAAGGACGCATTTAAGAATTAGAAGAGAAGGTTGTTCTGAAATGGTTAAGCAACATAAAAATTCTTCGGTGAACGTTACTCATAATTTAGTTCGACTTAAATGGCTCTACGGTTTGGTTCATTTTGGTTTTATTGCATCTGTTGTTAGGTAAGTTTTTAAGAATTTTATTATAATAAACGCTCTTCTCACCTTATGTTAAGCATGTTAACAACATTTCAAGTTGCATGATTAATTAATTTCTTTGTCAGATTGAACAGAATTTCATGCAGAAAGGCCAAATAAACGGTCACGTGCAGGTGATTTGCCAGTAAATGAGTTGCCGGCACGGTTTTCCTCTTCTTATTCTCAAAACTGAACATTGTCAACCAAAGAGAAGGGTAGGAAGGACCTTTTTGTCACCCTCCCTGAAGTAAGGAGATAAATAAATATCACTTTCCACGTCATGCAAACAAATCCAGCACAAACGTTGGCATCCTGCAATGCATTACTGTAATAACATTATTTCAGAAAGCCTTCAAGCGGCTCGCCTTCCGCGGAAAAGGCGAATAATATTCATATCGCCCTTGCGAGACTCCGCCTTGGCAGCATTTCAAACGGTAGGGAAGGACAGGAAAACAGCAAAAAAAAAGTATCATCCGAAACGTTCGGACGAATTGTGTGCCCTCACTCCGGATGCACAAGCAAGTTTTCCACAGTCTCCGGCTAAAATCGGTTTCAGTAACGCTGCCATTATGGACAACTTCCGGGCCTTGACTTCCGCGAACGGAAGGCAGAGAAGTCGGGGTGGATCGGTGGAAATTGATTTATGACACTCCAATGGAACGGTGAATTCTTCGGAACAACAACCTCCAAGACACAGAGCTCTGTCATGCGTTTATTTTTATGTTCCGCTTTTATCCTTCGTTGGGCGGAAGTAAAATCCAATCCTTTCGATCGTTTTCCCTGCGACACCGTGGAGTCATCTTAACGTCCTAGGGCTATTGAAGATGTCACTGCTTTATTGTTGTTTGTTTTAGCTATAATTGTTATCCTTATCGATTCTTCAAATGGTTTTGTGGTTTCACAAAAAAGTGTAACAAAACAGTTGATTAGATCTTTTTAAAGGCAACACTTCGTTCCCCAAAAACTAAACTGGACGCGAGTTTCCTCCCTTCAGGATGGATTTTATCATTCTCTTTCAAACGTTTTCCATTTGCATGGATGTTTCCTTGTGCCGGAAAGTGGTGCAGATGTGAACGCGCTTCTACTTGCTCCTTCTTTACTTCTGGCAAACTGTCCTTCGTTGGTGACAATTAAATTTTCCCTGTTTTAACATCGCTTCACAGTGCACAAAACCAGTAGAAAAAAGCGATGATCCTTAGAAGGGGAAGTTGGCCCGTCGAAAGGAAACTATCATTAAACCACGGAAACTAACATTGGGAGGGTCGTAAAAAATCGTTAAATTACGAGTTAATGACGCCTGCGAAATCAGCTCGAATTAATCTGCTTCGGTGCCGATCGGACTCTTCAGAGGCGTAGAAAACATGAAAAGACGAAGGTTAGCTTTACTTTGCGTTGAGTCGTTGAAAATCCTCTTCTTTAGCTCCAGTGATCCAATGCATCTGCGGAGTGTCTTGTCATCATCTTGTCAATGAGCACTGGAGGAAAAAAGTGGCATGAAGTTTCATCATTTTTCAACCCCCCCGAGTGCTTCGGCCTGCAAATGAACACAATAAATATGCATGAGAACATCGCGGGAGGGTTGGTTACGGCCTCGATTCGAGGGGGATTCGGGTTGGGTTGATTTTTATGACCCGGAAGAGATGATGACAATCAGCAACGGGACTCGTGGCGAATTTCGGGCGCAACTGCATAAATAAATGCTGTAATTTCGAAGTGTCTGTTTTGGCTTCCGTAGCATCTCAAGTGTTTATGTTTTTATTGATAAAGAGCACCCCTTTTCGATAGTTTTTATTCATACGGATATGCTAGAGATTTTGGGATGCAATTAAAAATATTTCCCAACTCTGTCTCCAATTCATGATTGCTCTGTCGAGCTCAACGCCGTCTCCCTGCAATCTCGAAGTACATTCACGGTACATTTACTGCAATTTTCTATTCCCTACATTCGGAGTGATTCGTAAAGGGAGCGAAACGGCAAGCATAACATAAAAATTCTACCACGTGCACATACCGCCTCCTCGAACGAACCGAACGATTATCGTATCGGAGCGTTGCTGAACTATCGAGGATAATAAATCTCCATTTGCCACGAGATGAGTCATAGTCTGAGCGGTCTTTTTTTCTTCGGCATCGACCAAAGTCACAGACAGATGGAGCAGAAACAACTATCTACCCTTTTAAGGCAGTGGAAAATCTCTCCCTCTTCTTCCCCATGGCGACATGAAATGATGGGTTGGAAAACATAACTGTCACTCTCGGGTAAGAGTGTCCCGTTTTCCAAGGCATAGCATGAAAATGAACATTTGAATTTTACTGATCAAAATAAATGTAACGGAGAGGACTCCCCACAGCGTGTCATATGTTAAATCGTTTCGGAATCTTTCCAACCATGTCGATTTGGACGAAAAACTAAGAGATAAAAGAAACAACCTCTAGTTTGTTTCCTCGATCGCAAAGTGATAAGTCCTCGTGGTTGTTCTGGGAGTAAACTAAGGATCCGTTTCAGCCCATCGCCATTTGTATAAATTTTGTTGTCACCCTTGTTGTAGTACGGTTGATTTAACTTGCCTTTGCCCCTCCTTTCCGAAGAGAGCGCAAAGATTTATTTGGCTTCACTAGTAGAGATCAATCGGCGAAACTAATTCGGACACTAGTAGAGAGTTGCAGGACATTTTCCCAGAGATTGGAAACCAAAAGAGGTCGACGAGTAAAACCGTATCGAAAGTGTGGTCACACGGGGCAAAATGGAAGGGAAAACACGGAAAAGTCGAAGAGAACAATTGATTTGTTTTTATTTATGGCTGTTGTGTTTCGATTCGATACGCAGGGAGTTATTCGAATCTTCGATCTGTTCGATAAGGTTTTAAAGACGGCTACCGGTCTACCATCTTCCTGCGATACATCCGCTCTAACGCCCTCTCGGTTCGGCACACCGGAAGTGCCAAGAGTCGGGAATTCCGTGTAGATGGAAATAAATCTGTGCATTATCGGATCGGGAGGGCAATCCGAAGAGCGCGGAGGTCCTGTTCCGATGGTAATAAAAATTGATGTGTGACGTTGCTGTCTTTCAGCGCATCGGTTCCGGTGCCGGTTGCCGAACGGTCACGCTGCTTCCGGTGTGTGACGAATCGATCCACCCCGGGCAAACGTGGGAGGGGGGCGAAGCGGAGCAATTGATCGGTCAGAAATATTTCACTGAACTACCAATCCCGATATCCGGGAAGGCATTGCCGGAACGAACGTGAATAAGGTTGCCACCACGTGCCAAATAGCCTAATGGATAAAGTTGTCGGTCGGAAAGCGGAAAACAAATTGACGAAAATATTTATTTGCAAACTTGTGGACATCTTTGCGTCTATTGTTAGAAAACCCCGCAAACGCTCATAAAGGAAGACAATTTACTTTGCTTTTCCATTAGTCATGGCATGTGTCTCTTGTCTGTGTCTTTTGATCTGGGTACATCATACTAATGGACCGAACAAAAAATCAGAGGAAGTTATTAAAACATTGGTAAATTTGTTACCTTCAGAAGAAAAAAAGAAAAATCATGATTGAGTAATAACTCCACGAAATAAAAATATATTTTTATGCTTCCATATAATCAAATTTAAAAGTTTTAGCATGCATTTAAAAACTTTCAGAATAAATTTACTACTTATTTTTGTACTCGATGTAGATTGGGCGCTTATTTTAGTGCTCCTGTAATAAATCACATCCCGTTCCAGTCAGTGAACGTTTGCAATTGCCATTACAGCTTACTTTATGCATTCTTTAGTCATGCGTGGCAAGCATCGATATCAATAGTTATCATCGTCCATAAAAGATTCCCACCGCCGATCTAATGCTTCTAAGGACATTTGTCTTTTCATTCTGATTTCTTCTTTAGAATGTTCTTTGACCCTACGTAAAGCGAGCCCTGGATGCCCTCCGTTTCCACAATCAGGCCCAAATGGTTGTGCTTAGCCGCTGCCTTTCCATGAGTATCCAAGCCTCCTGTTAAGCATAACAAAGGTTAACTCAGAATCATTTCTAGGGAATAACGGGACGAAAAGTTACATAAACAGTAAAAGGCACAGTGATATGGGCGGTGGGCCAACACAACCAGCTAAAAGCTATTTCCCAGGTTGCTGGAATCAAACGAAGCCTCCTCAGAAAAGACAGTGAGCAAGTGGAAGAACGTTTTCCTGACGTCGAAGGAAAAAACCAGGAGAAACTATATAAGAAATGTGTCTTAGAACGGAAGGAAAGTGCGAGGTAGCATCTCCGAGGAAGTCTGAGACGAAGCAAGAACAGAGAATAAAACTGTTTGCACATAAAACTGGCGCCAAGATGGCGGCAAAGTTTTCCAACGTTACCGAGGACTGTCCCATCTTCCCTTGTAGATCCACAGCGTCATCCGGGACTTTGGGACCAGCTTCTTTTGTGTTGAACTGCCCGTTTTGGATTGCTTCGGTTCTTGAACCGTCGAAGAGAAACTTCGATTCCTATGAATTTTGCGCTTTTTCACCACAATTGTACTTCGTGTCACTCTTTCGTATATTACAAGAAAAGAATCTTCTCGACCTGAAAAGCATCTACGAATGACACATCACAAATCCCCATGGCTCAATCATACACATTTGTCTCCACTTTGTATGTCTTTAGTCTTGATAACCATTTAGCCAGCGTGGAGTTCAGCTTCCCCTGGTGGACGAACTTCATCTGATAAATGGATTCTGGAAGTAGCCTTACTTTCTCAACACTCGAGAACACCCAGAGCCCTCCTCAGTGTTGATTCCCAGGGGGATTTAGGGTTGCTGGTTAAGAGGAGCGATTTGCTAAGGTTTCTCCGAGTCAGGAAATGGCAGCACTTGCGACAAATGTTTGTTCATTATGTAATGAGCAACGCAACTAATCATCGGGAATTGCTCGGGAAGGCAGAGACGCTTGTGACTAAGGGGAAGATTTGGGAGGTTCTTGACATTGCGATGTACTCTTTAGCATATAGCTTACAAATTATTTCAAATGAGCCAGTTTGCTGAGAAAGTAAGGCATATGTATTCGTGACCATTAGGAAAACGTATGTTCAAGAACTTTGCCATACCTTTTTTTGTGGGGAACACATTTAAACTTAATTTATTTTAATTACACATAAAACTCCCTCAAATCTTTTCAAATTTAATGAACTTGGAATGTTTTAAGATGTTAATAGTTAATTCTTCTTCACATTCGCCTTTAGCTCTTTTTGAGTTTAGTGTTACAAAGGAACAACCTAGTGCTAACTTAGCAAGTACACAGATCATGGGAAGAATTTGTTCGTTTAAACATTGCTCAGATTGAACTCTTGAACAATGTTGGTCCCCCATCGAGCCAATATTACCATTAATCTTACGAAACTCGAAACGATCAAAACGTGTGTTTTCAACTCTCTTCTCAAGTCGAAGGCCCGTTTCGTGGGCTGGCAAACAGCAGAGCATGTAAGTGTGTGTACGGGTCGAATTTCCGCTGATCAATTCCTTCACCTCCCGATGTGTTCAGGAAGCTCAGACAGTGCGCCACGTGAGCTCAATCGAAAGGACACGAGTCAACGGCGGACACGCGGGGCTCAAGGATGTCAACGGGCGTAAACAGAACAATCGCATAAACATACTTCATGCCCCTGCCCCGTGTACCCCGGTCCATGTCCGTGTCACCCTGGGTCGACTTTTACTTCCGACTTTCCCTTCACTTTACAGCAAACCTCAGCAGTAGGAGGAGTAGTTTTTCCGTTTTGTTTTGCCTGTTTTACTTCCGCCTGCCAAAGGAGGCCTTTTCTTCTCGAATGTTGCTAAAATGTTTACTCATCGGTTTCACTTACTGCCGAAATGGTAGGAAACGGTGGGACGAAAGAAAAAAAATCCGTTTTCCCAGATTTGTTATTCTTCCTGTGGCCGTTTATCATCTCGAAGTGTGTTCTTCTTTCGTGCGCAGTTTCCCCCTCCATACGGAATAGAGTAACTTTTAACAATTTCCACCGAAATCCCGACCAAGCAATGAGAAAAACAGCAACATTAGGGGAACCGAACATCCCGATGGTTATCTATGGTAACGGAAAAAAAGGAAAACTAAAACAGCACACCGATAAATTGACGCAACGAGATTGCTTTATCAGATCGGTCCGACAAGCGTTTTTTTGTTTTTTCGGGAAAACCCTATAAAAATATGAGACATTATCGCTTCAATCGCGTGGCAAACTGTTTTGAATTAAAAATATTGCACCTAGTATAGTGAAAATTCGAGATGACAGATGCAAATGGTGGTCAATCCGTCCGTCAATGACCGAGGGAGGGTTAATGTTTTAGGAAAATGTCTCCTTAGAGGGTTGTTGAGTGTAGATGGAAAGGACGATTTAATAAAGTACCCCGCATAAACTCATAAACCTATTTACGCCTTGTTATAGGAATGAACGGGAAACTTTTTTGATAAATGTAATTGGTTTGAAACTTCCACTAAAATTCTTTCGCAAATGTAACAGGCAATAGAGAAAATTAAACAACTTTCCATAATCTGATCTGATCCAGTTCGTACATTCATAAATCTTCAACCTGATACTAAACTGACCACTGATTGCCAGTTTTTCCGTCAAACACACGATCGACTCGTGCGACCGGTTCGACAAAGTTCGACCACTTCATTTCCCATCCTTTTTGGTGAAATAAAATCCGCCCATTCAACTTATGCAACCTGCTAGAACACGGGGTGCCGTTTCATCATTCCCTCTGGGGACCAATTTTCATATCGAACTGTGGTCCTGAGGCCGGCGCAGTAAATGTTCTCGTCCCTGCTCTCCGATTAACAATTAATTTGAAACGACTTAAAACCAAATTACATTGGCGTAAATCGTTGCGCCTCTTCTATTTGACCGAGTGCAGAAGGGAAAACCTATCCCTTTTGAGCACTTCAGAAGCCAGAATTTCCCGGTTACTTTCGTGGTGTTGATTTCTGACCCCTCTCAGCTGGAAACGGGAAACAACACCCAGCGAGGGGTGCAATTACCGTGGGTTGAAATAATTATACACTTCTGTTGCTCATCCTTGTGCGTCTTCAGGACGACCGCGACGTGCAAGCATCCCATAACAGACTAAATAAATTGACTTTATTGCCAGCAAGCCGGTGGACGGCTATGGGTTGTCCTTGCCCGCCTCAAATGGCTTGGCACGGGATTAAATTGTTTGTTTGCCAGGATGCTCTAATCTTTTCTGCCCGATCTGGTCCTCAAGAAAGGATCGTCTCCGACAGTATCTTCTGCACGCGAGGGGATCCTTCCTAATGAAGTGCAATTGTGTTGAATCGAGTGCCACATTGTCATGTCATTGTGGTGTATTGGTTTTTGTATGATGTAATTCATCTCGTAGGTTCTAGCCCGGTGATCTTGCCAGTTGATTACGAGCCACACGAGCAACAAAGTAATTGTTGGGTAGATTTCGTCAATTTAGAGTCTTGTATCGCTGCGAAAGTGCAATTACTGAAAAAGATGAATAGCTTTATTTATTTCCTCTTGATAAAGTCCCAAAAATAGCAGTTCATTACGAACGTGCACTGCTTATTTACATTTTAGGTGGGTAACGAAAAGATGAACGATAAAGTATCATAGCTTTCTATGGCTCAGTGATTCTGAACGACGAACAATGTTGATTGAAACATGTGACGCTTGTTATCAAAGCATGGAACGAATGATTAAGTACGTACGATTTAAAAGATCTTTGTAATACTGAATGATTCATTCTGAACAGCCTTGAATCTTTTCTAGTCCATGATGGTCGCTTAAGTATTCGGAATTTGGTAACAGCGTTTGAGAGTATACTAGTGTTACGATACTCAATACTTTATTCCATTATGTTTACCTACATCAAAATTGAAATAGAATTATGTTGAGTTCACATTTACTCAACTGACCGTCATTTGATTCAAAGACACCTAATTCTATTCTTTGTTCAGAGAAAAAACTGTTTATGCTCAACTATTACATTCTTATTTTTACAAAAGGCAAGACATGAGCTAATGACTACAATACAGTAACGGTTGAATATAACGGGATTTTAAACAATTGAAAGCGTGTAATATTTCATGTCTAGAATATGGAATGTAATATTCCACAGCATAATTGAAACATTTCACTAACAGGAATATTTGTCCAAACGTATTGAAATAAATTTCCAAAAATTAAAAAGGATATAAAAATATTAACTTTTACAAAATTGTGTGTCTTGAAAAGACCTTTCATTTAAAGGGTCAATCGTGAAAATCGATGGAAAGAATCAATGGTTATTAACAAATTAGTTATTTTAGGAGTCCTCCGAATCCCGATTCTGTCAACATAGTAAACAAACAACAGACGCCATGACAAAACAGTTTTGTTATCATCGACCCCAGATTCAAAGTCCAGCTATCACAGTCGAAAATGTTGCGAATGTTCGGCGGTCGCACATTCTTGCAAACAGCGCGTGTTACGATGGAACGAAATTTGTGCAGCAGCTCGGAAGTGGCCGCTAAAAGACTTACCGGAAAGGTGGCCGTGGTAACCGCTTCAACGGAAGGGTAAATATACTAATTTCATCTAGTTTTATCCAACCCTAACGTGTTCATCCCGTTCACATAGAATTGGCTATGCCATTGCGCAACGATTAGGACAGGAAGGTGCCAAAGTGGTGATAAGCAGTCGTAAGCAGCAGAATGTTGACCGTGCTGTCGATGACCTACGGAAGGGAGGCCTGGAAGTGACCGGGATCAAGTGTCACGTTGCCAACGCCACTGACCGGAAGGCGCTCTTTGACCATGCCGCTCAAAAGTTCGGTGGTATCGATATTCTGGTCTCGAACGCAGCGGTGAACCCGGAAGTGGGAGGTGTGCTGGAGTGCAGCGAATCGGCGTGGGATAAAATTTTCGACGTCAACCTAAAGTGCTCCTATCTTCTGGCCAAAGAAGTACTTCCTTTCATTCGGCAACGCAAGGGAGGAAGCATTGTATTCATTTCATCCATTGCCGGCTTTCAACCATTCCAACTGCTCGGTGCTTACTCGGTTAGCAAGACTGCGTTGTTCGGACTTACAAAAGCCGCAAGCCAAGATCTGGCTGCGGAGAATATTCGCGTCAATTGCATTGCTCCAGGTGTTGTGCAGACAAAGTTTGCCGGAGCTGTAAGTAACACTGATTCATAATCGAATGAAGCCAGAATAATAATGCCCTTTTCCCCCACAGTTGCAAGAATCAGATGCGGCTAAAGAGGAGACTCTTTCACGGATTCCGATGGGACGGATTGCACAGCCTAAGGAAATATCTGGAGTTTGTGCATTCCTGGTGTCGGACGATGCCAGTTACATTACGGGTGAAACAATAGTGGCTTCCGGTGGAATGCCTTCGCGTTTGTAATTAGCTGAATAAGCGCAATCTTCTGTCTTCCATAAACATGTTGTTATTCTGTTGGTGGTTATGTACCTTTATTTCAACTTATTTTCTATAAATAAAGTGTTCTTGTTCATCCAACCATAGTACGTTTTCTACCACGTGCCCGAACTTCTTCATATTTGGCAATGGTTTCATCACAACGATTCGTATTATGTTCACAATAAGTTTTCAAAATCATCCCAAAAAGTTTCGGAAGCTGACTGTGGGCGCTTAGAATGGCTCGCTCAAGCACGTACAGATCCACACCTTTATTTTCGGTGTTGTCGCTCGAGTGGGATAATCCAAAGTCGATCGTCACCAGACGATATGGCAGCGTATCCTCAGTATCTACCGGATCTAGCAGCATGTTCGACGTGGTCAAATCACCGTGCACAATGTTGTTCTTGTGCAAAACACCCACCATCTGGCCAATCTGTTCGGCGAGCTTTTTCAATTGTGGTGATTCTTCTGCCCCCGAACCCGGTGAACCGGTCAGTTCATCGATGAAATCCTTCGCAGTTTTCGCCTTATCGAGATATTCCATGTAGATCTTTCTTTGCTCCAAATCGACCCCGTATAAAGCGGGAGTTACGACGCCGGCCGTGGCACATCGCTGAAATGCTTTCTGTTCCGCCTTGATCCGCTGGCGCGTAAGCTGCCGATCGAGTGCCGGATGCCGGTATTTCTTTTCGAACCGTTCCTTCACCAAACACTGCTTATCCTTGTAGGTGCCGATATAAAGTTTACCTTCAGCTCCCTGTTTTAATAGATTTTCCTTTACTTTGCCTTCATTTTCACCTCCCATTTTACAATTTTACTCCGCCGGCACTGTCACAATTCGGCAATTGTTTTGATAATAATGTATGTTGACATTCGGAGCAGTGTTGCCAAACCAAGCTCTACTTTTAAAAATATTTTAGTTTATTTTCCATGAAAAGAACAAATTAAATTATGCATGTTCATATGATGCTTCGCACATGCGAGCCAACAGTCCGGACATTTGCAACAGCGAATTGAGCCCATCGACAATTTTCATATGAGTTTCGCCGATCTCGCGTATAAAATATAGCTTCAGCTTTTCATTCATGTCCATTCGGCGGCAGACGCGGAATATGTTCCCTATGATATCTTCCGCTGCGTATCCCAGCCTCCACAGTTTGTTCATAATCTTGTACGCCTTGTGAATGTCCCCTTTGATGCAATATTGAAGCATATCCTGCACGAGCAATGGGTGGGGTTCGTCGCAAACCTTGAAAACGTTCACACCACTGATGTGCCCGAAACCGTTGGCAGTGGATTGTAGATTGTTCAGCGCTTGACGCATATCACCCTGTGCAGTGAAGACGATCGCCTCCAAGCCGTCCTCTTCATAGTTGAGATTTTCTCGCTGGCACACTTCAACCACTTTTGCAAGAACCTGTGCGTCAGAGAGTTTTGAAAAGCGTAGCATCGCACAACGCGACTGGATAGGTTCGATGATCTTCTCGCTGGTATTACACGCCAAAGCGAATCGAGTTGTGTTGCTATAGATTTCCATCGTTCTGCGAAGGGCTTGCTGGGCTCCTTCGGTCATACTATCCGCCTCGTCGAGGATTACAATCTTGTGGCGTCCACGAGGCAGCGTAACCTTTTGCTGGGCAAACATCTTTATCTTGTTACGTACCACATCAATGCCACGCTCGTTGGAAGCATTCAATTCTAGGACTGCTTCGCGAAAGTTTGACCCCAGGAGAATTCGAGCCAAGCAAAGGATGGTTGTTGTCTTACCCACACCCGGAGGACCCTATCGAAAGGAACGATAAGTTGAACGATGCACTCTTCGGTCGAAACCCTTTTTACGGAAAAGCTTACCGCAATAATAATGTTGGGGGCATTTCCCTGCGACGCAAATATACCTAGTCGCGCTACGGTTTCTTCGTTGCCGACGATTTCTTCGAACCGCTGCGGTCGATATTTTTCGATCCTACAAGAAACACAACAATACAATGGTGTTCTACATGGACCATGGATGTTCTACCTACCATGGCAGATTTTTCTTCTTATTCTCAGCAGGGGCATCCTTCCGAGCGGAAGCAGAGGACGTCGATGCTACTTCTTCCGGCATTTTAAGCGAAATTTTGATACAATTTAACTGCAAAATAAATTTCTCCGGTGTGTTCCGGCATCAAACAAAAACACCAGCCGTATTTCGCGCCGACAACTTGACAACTGTACTGTCATCGAGTTGTCAAAAATAGACATCGCGGGATAGAGCGAGATAAAAGATCGAACAAGCACCGAGCTGTCTTCGAGATGCTTCAGTTTTCTTCTTAGCCCACAGCAGTAGCAAGCAGGCAGGCAAATGTTTAGATAATTTCCGAAAGTTTTCCTCTCCGGAAAATCCACCGTAAAGAAAACCTTTTTCTTTACTGTTTGCCGACGATTCTGATCACGTAGTGACGCCGAAATGTTTTAAGTTGTAAGTGGTGTTGCGAGACGGGTCAAAACAAAGCCATAAAAGTGCTCCGCAGTTCGGACCGACGAAGGGAAAAAGTGCTCGAAGCGCTAGTGCGTATGTGATTTTTCTGTGTCCCTCCGTTTTGGTCACTGTGTGCCGAGGAAAAGTATGGAGTTGCTGGGTTGAAATTTGGTGACAAAGCAAGGTTTGACTAGCTAGTGGCAACGAAAATCATCGTTTGATCACAATCGCCGATTACAGCAGGAGCGCAATATTGTATCGAACCAACAAAACACAGGACATCTATGGTCCTTTGCTTGGTTGTCGAAGAATTGTACCATCAAAAGCTGTCCGGAAAAGGTAAATGTAACACAAAAATAGGCATCCTGCTTTCGAGCGGTAAAAGAAACGTGCGTCCATCTGGTTGCATTTTCCATCTGCATTGAGTTGGAAATGACATAAGCGCCATTAATATATCGCCACAGCAAAGGCACTCCGATTTGATGCACCCAAATGGATACCTTTTTTGGTTTGAGTTTCCTTCGTCCTGCAATTGAGGGAAAAACGCCAGAGGATGTAAAATGCGAACAATAAGACAGGCGGAAAAATCAACAGAAACAAGCGTGAAAAAAGGGAAAAAGATGTCATGAAGCAGGCAAATGCCTCTGAAGCCCTCTGGAGTCTCTCTCTTTCCCCTCCCATAGGGAGACAGATGTGTCTGCACGACGCAGAAGGACTCGACCGTCGCCGACGTCAGCGAAGACGCAACAACTTTCCCTTCGGTCGTTCGATCGATCGTTATTTCATTCATACCGAAGGGCCGGAGAACCTTCCTTACGAGTAGCCTCGCAGCTTGTTGCACATGCCCGATGCGCTCCTTTCAATCCAAGAATGCCTAGCAAAAAAACAGAGCTGTATTCTTACGAACAGCTGATTACCCTTCTGTTGGCCTTTTAATTGTTTTCGGTACAGAGACTCAATTTTTGTTGGATGATCGTTTCGTACCACACAATTTAATTAAATATATATGCAGAACGTAATAATTTACCGTTGTATCCTTATTTTTTTGCAGATAATTCCACCGCCTTTACAAGAAGACGCCCACATCTAAAACTCCAGTCCTATCAAAACGCACGTTGATAAAGAAAAAGTGCTTGGTGTAACATCTTCCCGTGCCGTCACGTGCAATCTCCGGTGTGAAACTTGTGACCGACCTACGGGTGTTGTGTGTCTGTGTGTGTGTGCGCGTCAAGCGTATCATTGGCGCGTGAAAATATTGTGCATTTTCTTCTGCGAGCGCCGTTGAAGATTCACTGTTTTATTCCTCGTTCAACATCCCCCCAAAAAACCAACGATCCTTTACGACACAATGCACGGACACTTGCCACAACAGCATCCGGGGATGCATCCGGCCAGTCACCATCAGCCACCTCCGCATTTGACGCATCTAGCCAACCTACCGCCCCACAGCATCCCGCGCGAGCATCATGCAAGCCGGTAAGACCATTTATTATTTCAGGAATTATATGCCTTTTTATTATCTTTGCCATATATTATCGTTTCTGAACGAACATTATCAATTTGTGTAAATTAATTAACACGCTTTGAATTGAAAATATGAAACGTTTTTCCTACGAATGAGAGAAAAGTGTGAGTTCAGGTGGAAAAGATTCATCTGTGTTTACAACACATTTCGATTTGCTAAACCCCCTATCTATGGCGCGGTGCAATCGATTGTAGTTGAAATTGGCGTAATTAAACAACTCTATAAATAGGAGAAAAGTGGGATAAACCCATTGAGGGGTAGCGGAAGAGAAATAAATAAATAACTGCGGGCCATACACCTTTCTCCCCCGTAATCGGCCTCGCAAGTGGAACTTTATGTCATCCCCGGAATATATGTTCCACCTCCACACCCGTTCGGTGGTTTGTGGGCAGTCGGGATCGGGTGAAAGCTTAGGTAAAAGAGCATAGAACGTCATCTGCGTAGTGTGTCACATAAAAACGAATTGCATGGCCGACAAACAACGGTAGAAGAAGCACGGCTCCGAGAGAACTGATGGTAGAACGGATAGTAGAAGTGCACTCTTCGCCATATTACATTCCTCTTCTGTGGATTTAGGCTGCGCGCTCTTCCTCCCTTCACCCTTTTACAGGGCACAACATACTTTTTACTTTGAAATTCCCCGGGCCATGATCGCCAGTTCCAATCTCTCTCCGTCATCAAGCATGTTTTGTCTGGCTTAACATGTTGAGGCAACGATGGGCTGACAGATGAAAATGATGCGTGTCGCATGTTATGCATCCAAACACACGATTGTTGCAGGATATGACGATAGCAAAAATAAATACATAAAGTCCCCTAAAGCAGCTTGATTACGCTTGCTTAAATGCAGCCGCGTGGGGGAGAGAAATCGATAATTTCACCAACTGGAAAATGCAACACGCTGGTTCGTTTGGTTGCTCTTTTTTTTCAATACAATTGGAAAATACAGTTACGAGCCCGGCGTTACTTCCCAAAGTACAGAAAAGCTTCAGTTTTATTCCTTTACAGTGGATATCGGATCTTTTTAACGATTCCTTTGAGAATAAGTCATGCACGACGGAAAAATATAATCCACACGTGAGCCTCCACTATGTCCGGACAGCAACAGATTTGATTTTCAATTTGTTACCATTTCCACGGCATTGACGTCAAACAGACAGGGTTCGATGAAACATGGTGCACATAAAAATCTCGATAACTGTCTTGCCATCCATACTCGGTAAAAAAAATGCAACAAACTGCATTCCTTATGTCTGTCTGGATTTTTTTAACACTATTACATTATTTCGTCCATGGATAACATATTTTATTGTACAAAGAAAGTAATGATATGTTCCAATGCGAAATGTTTAGTTGAAACGAATGATCTGTTTAAGTGTTTTGAAGGATTTTTTTTTTGTATATTTCATTTTTAAGAATTAAGCCTTGGCTTAGAAGAAGCTGCTACCGGAACCGATACGAAAGGCCAAGGAGGAAGCAATGAGAGCTCTTTAAATATCCGAATGCTTTGGTCCTAACGGGTTGAATCCCGGATGCTGCTCGCCGTTCCCTCCCTAAGAAGTATTCTTTTTATTCTTCTGCAGGGTTTTCGCATTCACAGTTCCCCCCATAGGGGAAATCTTTGTGGGTCGGTGTAGAATGCTCCTTTATTCAAAAACATTAAGGACAGCAGCAGGAGCAGCAGGGACCAGCATGGGCAGCCAAAAGAATAAACATAGGGTGAAAAGCGAATTGCAAATTAGGTGTCATTGGACCGAAAGGGAGAACCCAGAGCGAAATAGAGTGATGCACAATGTTCACCAGACTTGATGAACGTATAAAATAAATTGCACATTCGCACACGTCCAGGGAAAATGGTCCTCTGCCAAGCATATTATGTAGAGAACACCTTATGTGTGCGGAATGGTGACCAATAAAAAGTGCAATAAAATGCACATTTTGTAGCAGAGTAACGTAGCCCAAACAAAACGAAAAAAAAAAAATAGAAAGATCAATTGCATCCCATGCGGCGCGCGTTATGGAATGGAAAAAAAGAACGAGCAGAATAATATGCACCACAGTCTGGAGGGTTTCTAGTTCTCAAGCAAAGAAGGGAGGGGAAGAAATCGGTGCACTCTTTTATAATTATGCAAAAAGATCGATTCCATCATCACCGTTTCTTCGCTGGCCAATTCGATTGGATGAATGGCAGTTTAAGCGAGGGGAAAAACCAATGAAAACTGGCGAACGAATGGCACGGAAAAGTGCGGACTTAAGGAATGGTATTCCACGTCAGTCACGGTAGGATGTGCATTCATTGATGCAATTATTTGCATAAACACAGTCAAAGTTAAGAGAGGATTATACTGCATCCTGCTGCTACTGCTTTTTATACCAGTGCCCTAGCTAGCGGTCTTGTTAAAACGATGAATTCTCGTTTTAAACATGTTCACCATTCAGCTGCAGCAACATTCAACTGCATTTTATCCCACCAATAATTATACTATGCTGCACAAAAGGTTCCGTACACGAAGAAGAAAAACGTTTGAAAATGCAAGCAGGTCTGTTGCAGCGTGCAGGGAGCTTATTAATTAGCCCGGATGTACCCTTTACTTTCATGAGCTGCAAAACAGAGAGGTGCTAAGAACATTACGCACCATATCGATTTCAACTTCTTCGATTTGCTTCGATTTTATATTTGCCGATTTTCTTCCATGTTTTTCATATGGAACGCCACATTACGGAACATTCTGGAACCTTATAAAATACAGAATTACTAAATGCTAATATAAAACAATGGGCAATACACGCTCTACTAGAAAAGAATTTAATTATTTAGGGGATAAATTTAAAATTATCTTTTACGACGAACATGAAATACAAAGAAGCCAACAGACGAGAACACTAGAGCTTCTGAAAAAAATTAACACTGATACAACAAGAATCCAATCGTCGTCAATTCAGTAGTTTAAGTCTTGTCATTTGTAAGTAAATTTTTCGTGGAGTTGACTTTACGATAGTTTGGTATCACATAAGCGTAATAGCAGTGATGACGATCGTTAATTTATCGCGGCAAGAACTAGTCGATAACGCAAATCCGAAAACGCATTGTAATACGTGTGAACCCGGATAGGGTAACGCATCAAATTGATTAGTGAAGTTTTAAGCAAAAATTTTATTATAAATGATGGATAAAAAAAAAGTGTGAGTACAAGGGTAACTGCATAAAACAACTCATTTCAGTGTTTGCTTTTACGTGTGTGCATAAAGTAATCAAAAATATTTTTTTAGCGGCACTCGCACAACAAAACGACAGCAAAAGATGATGGTTGAATTAATGGAGCAAAACCCTGACGTTGCATGCGGTCTTAGGAAAAACCAAATCGGATTTTGGAAGGAGGTGACCAAGAAACTCAATTCGATAGGTCCGCCATACAAAGAACCTACTTCATGGAGGAGAGTAAGTTTACATTTAAATATTTCGTAAAACCAACATGAATATTAATTCCAATTAACCTTTTTTTTTAGGTTTGGATAGAGAAGAAATATAACGCTAAAAGAAAAATGAGCTTTAACAAAAAAAAGATGAATAAGATGGGTGGCGGTGGTGGAATAGCGAAAGAGATGTTATTAGATGATATCGATGAGCGCGTATTATCGGTTACCCATCTGAAAAACGCAATAGGAGTACCGGAATGCATTTATGTACAAGCTGAACAAATAGCAGTCAAACTTGAAAAGGAAACAGAGTCATCTGACACCGAAGATTCAATCGATTCAAGGAAAGAGGAAGGAGAGCCATCGAACACCAAAGGTTTAAACGATAAAGAGGAAGAAGGGCCATCGAATACCGAAGCTACAAACCAACAGGATATAAAGCAAGCTAGCCAATCAACATCAGCTCAGCATCATGATGACGATAAAATGGAAATATTGATCCGCCAAAATGATGCAATTATAAAATTCTTAAGTGACATAGCCGACAGCGCCAAAAAGCATGTGGAGGAAACAAAAAGTTTTCATGGTGCAATTTTGGAATATTTGAAAAAACAATAATTATCTTCGACAACATAATGTACTAATTATGTATTGCATTGCGAATGTATAATTAAAGATAAGAATTAATTATTAAATTACGAGAATTCAAAACAATTTCATTAGATTTCTATTTCATTTTTTTTTATTATACCTAATGTTCAATTCCAGGTAACTCCGCACAAGCTCACAGCATACATATCACTTGCGTCATTGTATTCACGGTTAAATACGAATTCCAACCCGGAAACATATTTTAAATTGACAAGCTCGACACGGTTCTACGTTTTGTACTTACTGGCTTGTAATCAAATCACACGATTGATAAAAATTCACATTACAATTAATTTGACAGCTTGCAGGTTCGTTCATGAGAATCGTTTGTGCAATGCATCACCGAGTTATTTATCTGTTAACGATCGTTTAACTTTGACGACTTCGGTAGTTAGTTAGTTAAGATAATTTTGGGTATTTTGCGTCTCTTGGCACAAAGCTGTTTCGTTTTGAAAGTATTTCTTTTTGCCCGAAACGGCAGATGCCAAAATATTTCCCGTTGACATTTTCCTTCTCATAATAAGTATGGAAACGGTCAAATACTTTCGGGCAAGACCGTACAGAAGCATCACAGCAGGCGGCATCTTCCAAATGCTAGCATTATTTATTTGTTTTATTCGGTAAATGGTCGTAAATCCTTTTCTCACCTCGCCGTGTGTCAGGATGTCGTCAGGGCGAGGAGAAGGAGAAGTGTCCGCTTTACACTGTCAAGTTGATCCAGGAATGGAAACCCCCCTCCCCAACGATGGCAGCCTTTAAATATATGCACCCGATGGCAAAACACACGGCGAAGCAGAGTTGGTTACCATAGCAGCAGCGCATCCTTCTTTCCGTAATCCGGTGATGGTAACATCGGAAAACCGGTGGCTCGCACGAGCATCCTTCCCGGCCAATAAAACCCACTGCCCGCCGAGTGATGCCACTCTTCGGCATTCTGTCACCAAGCGCAGTAGAGTCCTTTCAAACACGCACACGCACCTCGAATCGTTGAGGAATGGGTTAACTTTGCCGTTCTGCATTTTGCGGACCGAAAAAAGGGGAAGAGACATCCACTGGAATGGACAGCATTCACTTTCAAACGGTCGCAAGAGGAAATATGCCAATGTCAAGAAAGGCTAGAAAGAAAGGAAGACGAGCAGAAAAAGGACGAATTGAAAATCACCCCATGCAGACATGCAGCAACAGGTCGGCGCTGGGAAAGACAGTGCTGTACATGTTAATAATATATGACACAGTGTGTAAATAGGGTAAATCAGATTGCGGTTACTCGATCCCATACTCACCGCATATCCCTTTGACTTGGCTTGGCACCGAAATCGAGTGTCCTGTCTCGTAACCAACTATGTGCGTGTGTGTGTGTGTGTGTGCGTTTGGTTTTGAAGGGCAATCAAAAGCAATGTTGACCGACTGAAAAGCATTAGACCGCGGATTGTTGGACCACACATCGCTTGTACGTTCAAGTTTCTGTATGTGTGTAAGCACACTTGCTCTCGAAAATACAATGTACGTCCTTTAGTTTGGCTTAGTCCGTCGCTAACGGTGTTTCGGATCAGTTCGGTGCGTGAACGTGTGGCCAACTTTTGCCCGTGGGCCACTCCATCATGCTACAGGACAGCAGATATACGCGGAAAGCAGTGAAGACGACAACCACCATTCGACACCATTTGTCCCCGGAACGATCCATCAGATCGTTCAAATATTTCCTTCACTGTCACAAAAGTTACTCATTCTTGCATCCAGGAACTTACTGTGCTCCGTTGTTTTCGTTTGCTTTCAGACTGAATACCGCCCGGCATCATCATCCGCGCGGCGTAGACCATCAGACGGCCGGCGGCATGGCACCGCACCTTCCGATGCAAGTGCCACCACCGCCCCATCAATCACAGAACCCTAGGAAGCCGCCGGGTCCAACATATTACGCGAACGGGGGCATCCACGGTGGGGGGCTACCCAAACCGCTGCCCATGACGGCGGCCCACATGCATCCGCCACCTCCGCCTCCACCCGGCATGAGCGTTGGCCAGCCGCAGCCACATCCGTCTGGCCCGATGCCCCTGCAGTCGGTGGTTGGTGGAAAGCTACCGTATGGGATGGGTGGTATGGGACCGCACGGAGGAGGGAAGCCAATGCAGCAGCAGCAGCAGCAGCAACAGCAACCACCACATCAACCGCCGGTTTCCGTGCATCATTCGGTTGCGATGGCCCCACCTGTACAAGCACCAATACCCGTGGTGTCTGCGGCGACCCCGGCTGGCACGAAGACACGCCACATACCTTCGAGTACGGACCGTAGGTATCGCGCAGAACAGACATAAGTTCACCGGCTAATTGTTCTCTCTTGTTACTTCAAGATAAAATCCACCATCACTCGAGTCAACACTCGATGCAGTCGAATGGAGGAGGCGGAAGTAGTGGCCCAGGTTCAAAGGGTACCATGATGCACCATCAGCCGATGGATAAGCCCAAAGTGGGAAGCAATAGACACCAGCAACAGCAGGCACACCCGAGTAGCCAGCAGATGTTAAAGGCAACGGATTCTGCACACCCGGCGAAGGATGTGACAACGGCAGCCCCAGTTCCGTCGACTCCTTCGGTAGAGGTTGGTGCTACAGCATCAGCTGCGACCACTACAAGTGTATCAACGAACGGTGCGACGACGACACCTACGACACCACAGGGAGTGGATGGCACGGCGGCGTCGGCCACACATCCAACCACACTTTCATCATCCAACTCTCTAGAAACCTTGGCAAACATTAAAGAGAAAACGACAATGTGTTTAGTTAACGAGCTGGCGCGTTACAACAAGATCCAACACCAGTACCGGCTGACGGGCGAGTCCGGGCCGGCGCATAAGAAGCGCTTCACCGTCACACTGAAGCTCGGCGACGAGGAGTACACGGCCGAGGGGGCGAGCATCAAGAAGGCGCAGCACAAGGCGGCCGGTGATGCGATCGCCGAGACGAAGTACAAGCATCCGCCGGCTCGGACTAAACCACGCGCGAAGACGGGGCCGCGGGGCAACGTGAGCAGCTTCACGCCGACGGTTGAGCTGAACGCACTGGCCATGAAGCGCGGCGAACCGACCGTGTACCAGGTGAAGGCGGTACCGTTGCCGATGCCGAAGTATCCTTCCGCCAATCCCGGCGGAATGCCGGGGACGGGTGTGGTGGCGGGAGGGCCAGGACGCCGTCCCGATAAACTACCACCACAGGCCGCGCAGGGGTTAGGCGTGGGCTATGGTGGTAGACACGTTCACCCGAACGGTGGTGGCGATTGGGGCCGTGGAGCTCCTGGAGGTATGGTCGGAGTTGTTGCTGGTGTTGGCGGACGCGGAGGTATGGGTGGATTTCATCCGGGACATCAGCAGCAACAGCATCCGCCGCATCATCCGCGCACTGCTGGTGGATCAGATGAACAACATCACGGACTCTACCTTGTCCGCCTTCACCCAAATCAGCTGCATCATCATGCGCACCATCATCATGAAGGTCCGGCCGGCGGTCATCCGCCGGGCGGCGGCAGCAGTGTTATGCCGGCGCAGGAGTTCTACATGGCAACGCTGCGCGTTGGTGAGCGTACGTTCCTCGGGGAAGGACATTCACCGCAAGCGGCCAGACACGATGCAGCAGCCCGAGCGTTGGAGGTACTAAAGCCGCTGACGGCCGAGGCAGCGGCCAACGATGGCAAAGGCAAAGCGACGATCGCCGGTGGTGGTGACGGTGAGGCGAATGGGGACGATGCAGGAAGCGATGGTGACCCGAACGCGGAACTAAAGTCACCAATATCGCTCGTACACGAGATGGCCGTGCAGCGCAACGTGCCGGTCGTGTTTGAGGTGATCAGCGAAAAAGGCCCGCCACACATGACCGTGTTCGTAACGCAGTGCAAGGTCGGCACGATCGTTACCGAGGGCGAAGGGACGGGCAAGAAGCCGTCGAAGAAGCGCGCCGCCGAAAAGATGCTCGAGGAACTGCGCAAGCTGCAGAAGGCCGAACAGCAGCACTCTAGTGCGGGTTGGGGCGGAGGGGATGGCGCCTGTGAGAAACGAAAGACCCACTCCAAGTCGTCGGCTGCGGCTGCGGCGGCGGCTAACGCATCCCAGTTAGAAGCGGGCGTCGTCACGGCCAAAAAGAAGGCACGCAATCTGATCAAGGAGAAGTCGGTGACCGGTGGCGATGTGGCGGGAGAAAAAGAAAACCCCATCTCGCGGCTAATGCAGATCCAGCAGGCGCGCAAGGAGAAGCAACCGGTATACGTGGTGGTCGAGAACGAGCGGCCAAACGTCGGGCGGCGCCGTCAGTTCACGATCGAGGTCTATGCCGCCGGCAAGAAAGCCACCGGGGTCGGGATGACGAAAAAGGCAGCCAAATGGAATGCGGCGGAAGCGTTGCTGGTGGATCTTGGATACGCCACCGCGACGACGACGATGCCAACGGCCACAAAATCGCCGGCCGCCGCGAATGGAACGGCAAACAAAGAAAACCAATCCGGAGCGGCTAACGAGGCACCGACGGTGGCGATGGCAAGCGGCGGTCGGAAGGTAACGTTCACCGAAGGGTCAGAAAATGTTGCGTTAAAAACAACAACCAACGGAACGGATTCACGGTCACCTTTAGGTGGTGCAAATCAAGGTAAGTTACGGCGGGGGTGGGTGGGCGTAAACCCCGATACTTACGGATGAATTTTGTTGCCAACACTTTTTTTCGCAGCCGCACCACATCACGCGAAAAGTGATACATCCAGGGACGCGATGAATGACAGCACGGCATCGAACGATAGCATGGCCACCAACAGCTCCGGCGTCTCCAGTGCCTCCTCGGTCCCAGCATTAACCACCGTATCATCATCTCCAAGTGCCCCGTCGAATCCGGACATAGGCCGCAAGAAGGAGCAACTGCTGTACTTGGCCCAACTGTTGAAATTCGAGGTTTGTTGTGCACTCCTTATATCACTTTGTGTCCCCCCCTCTCTCACATGGTCTAACCCTCTCGCGCTCTCTTTCCCGCAGGTACAATTTTCCGACTTTCCAAAGGGCAACCACGGCGAATACCTTACGCTGGTGATCCTTTCCACCGAACCACCGCAACTGTGCCACGGCAGCGGCGCCAGCCTAAAAGAGTCCCACGATGAGGCGGCACGTGGCGCCTTGGAAATACTGTCCAAAATTGGGCTGGACAACGTGAAACCCAAGGCGGCGACACCGAGCAGCAACACCGCAACGGACACGACGGATGTGGCGGGTGGTAAATAGAGCACAAAAGTATTACCAGCTGTGTGTGTGTGTAACAAGACTTTTGGTGGTGAAGGGCCATCAAGAGCAGGGGGCGCGTATGTGTTTGTGTGTGCGTGTGAGTTAAAACGTTCTTTATGTTAACTAAATGCATTGATGCAACCGGATTGCAACTGTAACAAACAAAAGCGAAAGTTAAAAGAAAGCCAGGTGGAAGGTTGAGAAAAGCGTGACCCCCGGAAGCATTAGACAATTTAGAGAGAACAAACAAAAACGATAGGAGGACAGCAGCGCCTAAATAACAACAAACTTTTCCGGCAAACTAGGTCGACCGGCGGCAATCTACTGTAAAAAAGAAAAAAAAAATACCGTAATCGGTGTGAAAACACGCGCCAACGAGAGCTTCTACAACTCTCACCCAACAGGGCCAGGGATATCAATTTTCCCACGGCCCCACATTTGTTACGTTTTGTTTGAGTTTCCATCGGAACATTTGCCTACTTTGATGTGTATGCCAACCACAAAGCGCGTTCGTACTGGACGAACGGACGCGATGACACGATTGTACCACCAATACGATACAGAGTGCTGGAAGCTTGCCCTTTTATCAAGTGCTATGTAATGTGACCGTTCGAAAGAAGGACAACGCGATGGTCCAACTTCCCGGTGGTTAGATAGATGTGTGGACATGTATCTATCAAATGTGCTGAAGGGAGAAAAGATAGAGCAACAGGGAAAAAAAGTGTTTTGGAAAGGATTTAGATTCCTCTACAACTGATACAAAAACAAAAAAAGCTTTAAAGACATTGTAGGATAGGCAGGATGCGTTAGAATTCTACTCACGTTTCACAGGATAATTTGAAAAAGCTGCAGTACTAGCCGTATGTGAGTGTTTGTGGTGCATACTCGTGATCGAAGTGTGCTCCGTCGTACCGAGCCGAATAGCGGAACAGGATGTGGCATTATGGCAGAGCAAGAAAAAGGTTAAAGAGATCGTGCAACTCGCTACAGCACTGCGTCGTTCGAGCTGGCGACGGCAGAATTGATTACCATTTACCTAAGTGAAGAGTTTCATCATACAGACAAACGGTCAAAAGCAACACTTTACGTTTGATCCGATTACCCGTGGATATCGAGCGAAGAATCGATTTAAAGAAGAGTGTTTGAAGGTTCTTGAATCACGAGTAAATTGCAAGCATATTAAATAGCAGCTGTGCCAACACACACACACACGACCATCGCTGATGAGAGGAAAGCGTCTATTATTGTGGACCTCTGTGTGTTGGATCTTAGTGTAAAAATATTTCGTCGTAGACCGGAGATTCTTGATCGCTGACTGGGGACAATGCAGAGGAGTGAGTCAGCTGATCAATAGCATCTACCCTACGCTGTCCGGGAGGCAACACTCCATCGGGCATCGGCGAGTAGTATTTGTAGTCCATGTATTTCGTTTGATAACCTTCATCAATCTACTTTTCAATGTGCGGAAAAAGGCCGAGGAATGCAGTAAAATCCCGACTGGCCAGACTAGAGGTGTGTGGTCGGTTGGTTAAGTAAAAGCAAGGCGCATCGAGATTTTACTATGTTCCAACGCTTACCGACGAGCGCGTTCGAGTTCAATATTAACTATATCGCTCCAGTAAAGAACGTCGTTTGGAAAGGAGTCGATATTGAGCGCAAACGTGTTAAGGAATATCAATTACTTACAATGCACAGTGTGTGGCACCACCTTGTTGGAGACTCGAGCCATTTTTGCAAATGTCGTTCAGAGATTCGTGGGGTGGCAGCCGCCCATGCATTGATAAATTTAAGTGTGTTTCTGCTAGTGTTCATGTACACGTATATAACTGTAAGAAATAATGTATTTTTTCGCTATTAAAACACGGGCCAGGATTTAACATCGTATGGCATAGAATCAGTAGTTTAAACTCCATCCCATTCAACCATACTCACACACACACAATCTCATGCAATCAGGAAACATTCCTATTGCATAAGGACATAACAATAGCCACGTCAGTGCAGCTTCATGTTGCATCCATTCAATAGCCTTCAACTGCTAATCACCGTTTCACGATCCGGCAAAACAAAACAAAAAATACATTCTTTCCCAGTACTAGTAGGAAGAACCGAAGGATAAAGAAGTGTCACTGAAGAGAGAGAGAGCGGAAGGAAGGAACTGTTCGGAAACACATTTTATTTAAGTCCGTCGTCGATGTAAAAGCTAGTAAGCGCACGTATGGCTTCACTAGAACATAAACGTATTACACCCCCGGCAGCATGATGAGTTATGGTAGTGGCCAACGGAGCGGAAAAAGCCTACGACGGAAAAAGCAAAAACTCCCATTAGGCATATGGTAATTAATGGTGGTGCAACGGAAGAAAACTCCAGATAGATTTGAAAGCCGTTTTTGTGGAAGAAAAAGATAAATAATTTATTATTGTTGCTCGTGATAAAGATAAAATAATGCAGGAATTCGGTAATGCAACAGTTGGTAGCGATAGGAAACGGGGTTTATCTCTCCCATAGTATGATGGAACGTACCACCGATGTAACTGCTTGTGTCGTGTCGTATTTGATTTGTATAATTTCTCCGGCAGTTTGTAATTTTTTTGTTGGAATTCACTTATTTATTTATCGTCATTCAACGTTTATTTGAACGTCTCCTATAGATGCGGTTTTAATAATTCATTTGCTTCACATTACTTTCCCTAGGGAACTAACGAGGTAAACTAGCTAAACTTGATAAGTGAAGTAATGTTGCTCAGTACGAATTTTTGCGATGGAATTTTCGATTCCCATCTATCGGTAGGTGTAGCTGTTGTTGTGTATAGGCTTTACAAGGATTAGGTTTAAAATGTTTTGAAAACTTGTTAAGTTTTTAATCGTATTGATACTTCAACGCTGGATCTAGCTGAACACGATACTGCCATCCTACTTGGACCGAGATTGCATCCGTTTTCTTACCACTGCCGTTGCATTCCGAACCTGTTTTTCAACCCGTAGACCGCAGAATACGCTGTGCGTCTTTTGGGGGATGTTTACTTACTCTGAAGCAAAAGAAAAAGAGAACTAAAAGCTAACAGTACTGTTACCAATATTATCGACCGAAAGCAAACATTTACTGGCAGGAAGAAACTACAAAAATAATCATTTTTAAAAAAGGAAAAGAAAACAAAGTCGTTAAACTGTTTTGGGAAATTTTAACGGAGCGGATGCCAAGACCAGTAAAAGAAACGTTTGTAATATTTTCATTACCCATCAAATCACGATCGAGTGCATCACCCAGAACCAATAGAAAAGAAACACACTCCTCAAACCATCCCAAAATCCAACGGGGCAAACCAAGTGAACACATGACCTGTTGTTTTTGTTTTACACTAGCTATATGCCTGAATATGAAAAGTTTCTATCTCGCAGTGTGTAGCTATTGGAACAGCTGTGAAGGAGAAAAGATACGCAATTCCAACGTTAAAACATTATTATAATAGAGGTGGCTCAAGAAGAAACATGGATGGCCCAGAGAATGTAACACCAGGGAGCTATGTGTGTATTTGAAAATACAACGTGTGCGAACCACGTGCTCGTAAAAAGAACAAGGCAAGTAAAATGTGTAGATCTAGTAGTCTAACGAGACACCCCTCTGTAAACGTCATATTTGTACAAGCAAAAAGAAATCTATGGAATGAATAAAGAATCTATCCTACAAACAATATGAAAGTATATAAGTATGGATTCAGTTCAACCCACTTTGATTTTTAACTAATAAAATCTGTTCTTTTTTCTTTATTATCACAATATATTTTTCAGTTTAAAGAGAACCTGTTGAAGCAGTCTTAACTTGTTGAAGGTGAAAAAGTGAACTAAACGAACGGGTTCGTTCGTGGCAACGTTTGGTTGCAACAAGTTCCGCACGACCCCAACGAAATGGTCCACCACAAACGCCTCGAACTGGTCCGGTGTGTCGTCGGCGTGTGAGTCGAAGGAGGCACGTAAAAGTGGCGGCAACGTTATGTTCGTGATCTTCAGCATGGCTTGTAGGTGCTGGTACGAGTGAGGAACATAGATGCCGGGAATAATCGGGATGGTTATGCCGACCTGCCGGCAACGCTCCCGATACCGGAAGAAGGAGTCCGCGTCGTACAGCGTTTGGGTGAGCAGAAAATCGACTCCGATCGCAACCTTTGCCTGAAGATATTGCAGCTCTTCCGTGTCCGATCGGGACTGCGAATGGCCGTAGGGATAGCCACCAACTCCGATCGTCAGTTTGACGCCACCGCCGTTCGCTTGCTCACGATCCCGCAGATGCTGCACCAAGTTGGCCGCGTTCCGGAACCGCTGCCCGGGCGTTACGGTATCACCGCGAATGATGAAAAGATTCCGCACGCCCGTAGCTAAAAACTTTTCCACCTGCTGCTCCGTTAGGTTGTAGCAGGACAGATGGTTTACTACGGTGTATCGGGCTTTCTGGAGCTCTTTGCTCAACCGTAGGGATGGAGCCTGAGGAAAGTTATCCTCGTACCGTAGCGTTTCGTCGGAAATCCAGGGAAAGGAGCAGAAAATTGGCTGAGGCGATAGCTGCTCCAACAGTTCCATATCGAAGTCATCTTTGGCCGATATTTCGATTGAATAGCACACGGATGAAACAGTTTCGGACGGCGAGCCGAAAATAGTCGCCAATTTAGTATGCAAATTTTCGACTTGTTCTTCCGCCTCGTTAGCCGGTGTAAGTGAAGCCATCGCGAACGCTGATGTGCTGAACGACTGAGCGATGATGAACACGCAATTTATTGTTCGTGCTCTCGGAGGAAATGATAGCTTGTATGTGTCCGGGGATGCTCAACTCGAGTAATGTTTGCGGTTCGCGGCTATGGGAACGTCCGATAAGATAAGAGCTTGAGAGGAGAAGAAGCGAAAATTAATAACAAATTGTTTCTATACTTCCCCACACAATCAAATCTGAACCAAAAAACTTGATGAGCTAATGTGCTTATATTCATTGAACTTGAAATAGGTTTCTAACAAAAGGAACCGAATCATACTAGGACCAATTTTGGTTAACGTTCATAGTCGGAAGAATATATTTGATAAGATTATATTTATTTATCGTAGTTAGGCTACGCCATAGAAACAAGCCGTTTAATGCTTGATGGGGTGCCTATCTTTACTGTAATCTAAGAATAATTAAGGTGCTTGCTTTTCGGACAGACAATTTAGTTCCTCTCTGGCAACTGAGGCAACCACAGGTGCAAAAGGACATTATGTTTGGGCTGTACGTGGCCCTTGCGGTGCTGGCGATATGCCTGTACTTTAAATGGAAGTTAAGTTACTGGCACCGAGTGGGAAATATAGCCGGTCCGAAGCCGCTTCCGATGTTCGGAAATCTACTGGAACAGTTCACCGGCCAGAAACACTTTGGGGAAATCTTCGAGGAGATGTACCGGTCGTTTCCGCAGGCCAGCTGGGTCGGATTCTACAAGATGGCCAATCAACCGGCGATCGTCGTGCGTGATCTTGACCTTGTGCGTGATGTGCTGGTGAGCAACTTTTCTTCGTTCAACGAAAACGATTTCCATGTCGATGAAACGGTCGATCCACTGATGGCGGCCAACCCGTTTGTACAAGCCGGAGATCGATGGAAGGAGCGACGTGCTCAGATGAGCATGATTCTCACCCAGAATCGCATCAGACCAACCTTTCCGTTAGTACAGGAAATTGCCAATGATTTTCTACGATACATTAACACCACACGAAAAACCGATCACCATTTCGAGGCAAAAGATGTGAGTTTGTTTCGAAGCAGTACTTAATTGAAAAGTCGCTAATTTTTAATTATTTTCAATGACTTTAGATCTTCGCCAAGTATACAATCAATGTAGTGGCAGGAGTTGCCTTCGGTATCGATGGAGAATCATTCACGAATCCCAATGCAGAGTTTTCCCGAATGGGCAATGCATTATTTACTCCAACGTGGCAAACGGCCATGCGAACACATTTAGCCATGTTTGCTCCAGGCTTAGCGAAGCTTCTACGTATACCGTAAGTTCTATCACCATATTATGGAGATGAAATTATTATTATTATTGTTTGTTAATGTAGGTTTGTCCCCGCTTACGTTGAACAATGGTTCCGTAAGATGGTAAAACAAGCAATTCTTCAACGAAAAAATACGAAAAGGCAAGACTTGTTTCAAGCTATGTACGATAATTTGTCCGAAAACGGAATGATCGAGATCGATGAAAACCACGCGGTTGGCCATTCGGTAACATTTCTAACAGAAGGATTCGAAACCTCCAGCTCTTTGATGAGTTATTTGCTCTTCCAAGTAAGTTTAGATATTCGTAATGCCAGAATCCATTGCTCAGAATCCATCTACTTCATAATTCCAGCTAGCAATGAATCCAACTATTCAGGATCGAGTAGTGAATGAGCTGCGATCAGTTCTTAAGGAAACGGAAGGAACATTAGTGGAAGCAAGTCTTCACAAGCTGGTGTACATGGAGGCTGCAATGATGGAAACCCTTCGCATGCACAGTTCAGTTTTTACGTTGCCACGAGTTTGTACGAAGGACTTCCAACTTCCACCGCAGTTTCCCAACGACACAAAGCAAGTTACGGTACGGCCGGGTACGTCCGTCGTGATTCCGGTTCATGCGATCCACTACGATCCCGAAATCTATCCAAAGCCGAACGTCTTTGATCCGGACCGTTTTCTGGAGGAGAATCGCAAAACACGCCACCGGTACGCATTCCTCGGATTCGGGGAAGGACCTCGAATGTGTTTGGGTATGTATTGGAAGCTCAATCATCAAACCTCTCCATCATACAACATTGATTGCTTCTTCTAGGGATGAAATTTGCAATGCACCAGACCAAAATTGGGATTGCGACACTCCTGAACAACTATCGTGTCAAGCTTTCTCCGAAGCAGGAGCTGCCACTAGAGTTTGCGAAAAATACGTTCCTTCTGCAACCTAAGTCGGGAATATGGCTAAATTTCGAAGATCGAGAATGACGGCGGAAAGTAATAATTTTGCGCAATAGAACCCCGGCAGCTATCTGCGGTTGACTTACTAATGAAGTGTAGTGGGGTTCGTGCTTGTGGTGCTCTGCGAATGCATGATAAGATAAGCAGACGCCACGGCAAAACTGTGAATAAAAATAAACGTTCATTTGAATAACTAATTTCCACACTTTGTCAGAAACACATTGGTGCGTGCCAAAATTATGCATACCCATGAGATGAAGATTTTTTTTTTTCACATGTGCTTGCTTGTGATGCAATGGGGGAGAATATCAACGAGTATGAACATACTGATCACACCGATCTTGAGGGAACATCATATTTTAAATGCGCACGTTTTAAATTCACTTTCCTTCAACGTATCGTTTACCCTAAAGACGTCATCTTTAAATAGCTGGAGAAAATAAACAAACAAAGCAATCGATGAGTTGTTGACAGTGGTTTGTAAACTTTTCTACGCGAGAAGCGTATTCGTGCGGTCTAAAAACGACCAAATGTTGCGTAAAGTGCGCACAGTAGGGTATCATTTCAGATAAGAACTAATATTTTCGAAGTTACGGACGCGCGAGTTTCGACCGCCAACCCTATTGTATTTAATCACACTCAATTCTGCTCAATTGGATTTCACCGATTCGGCAACAAGCTGTCTTCGTGAACTGGTTGTAGCCGGCAGTATCGACGGCGTTATCAACGACGACCGAAAGGTGCCCGCTGTCGCGGTGTAGATGCACCAGTTCCCATTCAGTTGTTGAGGCAACGAGGTGTATTAGAACGTAATGTTTGGGCTGTACGTGGCCCTTGCGGTGCTGGCGATATGCCTGTACTTTAAATGGAGACTAAGTTATTGGCACCGAGTGGGAAATGTTGCCGGTCCGAAGCCACTCCCGATGTTCGGAAATCTCCTGGAACAGTTCACCGGCCAGAAACACTTTGGGGAAATCTTCGAGGAGATGTACCGGTCGTTTCCGCAGGCCAGCTGGGTCGGATTCTACAAGATGGCCAACCAACCGGCGATCGTCGTGCGTGATCTTGACCTTGTGCGTGATGTGCTGGTGAGCAACTTTTCTTCGTTCAACGAAAATGATTTCCATGTCGATGAAACGGTCGATCCACTGGTGGCGTTCAATCCGTTTGCCCAATCTGGTGAACGGTGGAGGGAACGGCGCGGTCAAATGAGCACGATCTTTACGAGCAATCGAATTCGGCCAACATTTCCGCTGGTCCAGCTGGTAGCTGATGATTTTGTGCAATACATCGACACCACACGAAAGACCAATAGTCATTTCGAGGCGAAGGATGTAAGTATTGCAGTATTTTAAATTACGAACAGAGTTTGTGAATCTGTTTCTTCGTTCAATTTCAGATTTGTGCCAAGTATACAGTTAATGTTGTGGCAAGTGTTGCCTTTGGACTAGATGCAGAATCATTCACGAACCCTGATGCAGAGTTTCCACGCATGGGTAATGCCTTGTTTACTCCTACATGGAAGACTGCAATCCGATCGCATTTGGCTTTATTTGCTCCAGGTTTGGCGAAGCTCCTGCGCGTGGGGTAAGTCGGGTTGGTGCGGCCTTCCAAATTGTTTGACTAACCATGTTCTATTTTATAATCTTTTAGATTTGTACCCCAATATGTTGATCAATGGTTCCGTAACATGGTCAAAGAGGTGATTCGTCAGCGAAAAGATTGCAAACGGCAAGATCTGTTTCAAGCCCTATATGATAATCTGTCCGAAAATGGAACAATTGATGTTAACGAAAACCAAGTGGTTGGTCATTCGGTTACGTTCCTTACGGAAGGATTCGAAACCTCCAGTACTATGATGAGCTATTTACTCTACGAAGTAAGTTTAAATAACTGTTTGACCTATGCAAAATCTATATCATGTTTTATTATTCTTCACAACTAAAGCTTGCAGTAAACCCCACGATTCAAGACCGCATTGTGGAAGAGCTAAGATCGGTTCTTAAAGAAACCGATGGTAAATTAACGGAACCAAGTCTGCACAAGCTGGTGTACATGGAGGCTGCAATGATGGAAACCCTTCGCATGCACAGTCCTGTGTTTACGTTGCCACGTGTTTGCACGAAGGACTTCCAACTTCCTCCTCAATTTCCCAATGAAACGAAGCAAGTTACCATACAGCGTGGTACGTCAGTCGTGATACCAGTTTTTGCGATCCACTACGATCCCGAAATCTATCCAAAGCCGAACGTCTTTGATCCGGATCGTTTTCTGGAAGAGAATCGCAAAACGCGCCACCGATACTCATTCCTCGGATTCGGGGAAGGACCTCGTATATGCGTGGGTGAGTATTTCGTAGCAATTGTATGTTGCATTCAATCGAATATTAACAAAAATACATTGGATCGTTTTAGGCATGAAATTTGCATTGCATCAAAGCAAGATTGGAATTGCAACACTCCTTAAGAACTATCGTGTCAAGCTGTCGCCGAAGCAGGAGCTGCCTCTAGAGTTTGCCAGAAATTCCTTCCTGCTCCAATCGAAGTCGGGCATTTGGCTTAACTTTGAAGACAGAAAGTAGACGGTACATCCTGCTTCACAAAATATGATTTTACGCACCCGTTGTCGTAGTTAATAGTGCACTTCTAATGTTTCAAGTAGTAACTTGTTGACAAATAATAAAATCCTTACGAAATGATTTCGCTACAGAACTGGTTTGATTGATTCTAAAATTATCCTTTCACGTGGGCCGAAATTAAAAAAGGAACTGTGTTTGGAATGTTCGGCCCTGCCGGTTTGACGTTTGGTGGCATAGCAAAACGCGCGGGGGCAGCATCTGTCAGTCGTTGTTTACGGTTGCAAGCTTTTGATTCGGCGTCGTTTTTGTTTCTGATCACGCTTGCTTTTGGTTCTGTGTATAAATAGTTGAAATTAAGGTACTATATAATTGCTGTTACCATGGAACAGGAACGCTTGACTCAACTTCCAATGGCCAGAATACGGACGGTGATGAAGACATCGCCGGACATGGGAATTATCAACCAGGAGGCACTGTTCCTAATGTGCCGTTCAGCGGTAAGCATCCGGTGGCGGTGACGGAGACTAGACCCTTCCACTAATGGCTTTCTCTGCGAATCCTTAGGAGATGTTCATCGAACACATGGCCAAGGGATCACACAAGGCTGGGAGCAAATCACTAGATTACAAAGATTTAGCAGAGTACGTGCAAAAGAACGATAACCTTGAGTTCCTGCAACAGATTCTTCCGGTAAAGATCACCGTCAAACAGTACCGAGAGTTGATGGCCAAGAAAAGGAATCCGGATAGTGACACGGAAAGTGAAGAAGAGGAAGAGGCTGGCGGCGACGAAGAGGCGGAGGTGGAGGAGGAGGAAGAGGTGATAACAGTGGAAGATGACGATGATAAAAAGAAGGAGGATGCCGACAGTGAAGATTCCGCATCGTCCAGTGGTGAAAGCAATAGTGTCATATCGATTGATTCTAGCTCGGACGAAAAGGAAAACTCCAAAAACGTCACTAACAAAAAGCTACAAATGAAACACAAAACTGGAGATTCGCCGTAAAGAAGCGGCAAACTCATATTCGGCCATCGATGTGGGTAACTCTATCGAGTAGTGCTAGTAAGGATACGTTAGCTAATCATTTTTGAAGTGTAAGCAGTGTAATGCAGACCTTTTATTAAGAGTGAATAATTCCACTTAGATAGCAAACATGATATACATTTTTTAAATTTTAAATTAACAAGGGTTAGAAGAAGCCAACAGGGGTGTAAGGTCCCTTTAAGCTTTTGGTAACAACATTTTGAAAAAACGATTAGTATGGTTCGTGTTACATCCCCGAGAGGTGCATGCATCTCGATCAACTGCTATTTGTACTGAATTCAGTGGAACCTGGTGGTATATTTATTATTAACCCCATAAGAAACCGCATGTTCTGAAACCCACAAATCTCTAACGACATTGACCACAAAACATCCTGCCTCCAATCAAACGATTAAAAAATAAAGTGAATCATTTTAAATTCCATATTTCAACAAACTTTTATCAATTTTTTTTTTCTGAAAGTAAAATTCAAAATTTTGACCAATTTGGCCATTGCAATCAACCTTCTTCTTCTTTCGCTATGCGAGTCGGGGTATATCCTCCTACGCTAAGTCGAACGTTTGTTCCCTTACTCGTAATCAGAGGCGTACCGACTCTGTCCGAACTCCTATGAAGGGGCTCGTCCTTTAGGATCGGCTATAAAAGCCATATTTCCACCCGCCGTCCACGGGAGGGATAATTCCTTCCGTTGTCAGGACACAAGAACTCGTGGTCCGCTTGATTGACTCAAACAGCACGAGATGTGCGGCAGCTAGGATTTTTCTGACCTGAGCTCCAGCTCGGCGTGACCACGCGGTCGTGCCGTAACCTTACTTTTCCGCTAACCCTTTCAGGAAACTTGTGCACTGCTAACCTCCGCTCTGATTCACTGCCGAACTGGAACTGGCAATCAACCTAGTGTTTCGTGTTGTCATATCGCATGGGCCAACTAACCGAAAAATGTCAAAACAAACTACATCGGAAAAAGTTGTTGTTGCTGATGTGTTGTACGGTTTTCTTCGACTTTCGTGTGGTCTGAAAAAATTACCAATTCATCCACCGCAGTCGATGTGTAGATTTATGTAAATATAAAATTGTAGTGACGCAGTGTATTAAAAGTCCACACCTTACCAAAATGAATTCCGCTAAAAGTGAAGTAGATGAGCGACTAATCGCCCGGTTTAATCGAGAGCTCGGCCCAAATTTGCAAAATATGCACAAATGTGCAGATTTAGTCAAGTTCTACCGGTCCGAGTTGGAAGACCTGCGAGAGAAGGTATAGTCCACCAGTGGATTGGTGTCGAAGTTAACAGTATGCATAATGTATGCTTGATATTACAGATAACAGTTACCTCAACGGGCTGTATTCCAAGTGTAAAAAGTATGATCGAAGTCAGTCGTAACAAGTTGGTGGAACTGGACACCAAGGAAGCCAGCGTGGACGAATTTGAACAGGAAATTACTCACCGCATCGAAACCCACGATAAGTTGATGGAGATGGTCGGTGAAAAGATGAAGAAAATTCGAGAACTACAGACTGTGCGAGACTATCTGGCGCTTGTAAAGGACATCGAAAACATCAGCCAAGAGCTGGAATCGTCGACGAACGCAAAAGACGATAGTAAACCAATCGCACTGTACGTTGCACTTTCTGGCCCAAACAGTATTCTTGATCGGATACAGGGTCTCGATGCACCGAACCTGACTATGTACGCACGCAATACCGCATTCCATTGGCACGACGTGTTGAAGGCGAAGTATTCGGCCGAATTCGAGGCGTTGTTGAAAACGATCAAGTGGCCTAATCTAAATCAAACGCTTGAACAATTTAATCCATCGAAAGATCACATCAACAAACTGGTCGTGCTGGCGGAATACTTGTTTTTGCTTAAACTGCCCGGCGAGCAGGATCTGCTGAGCGTGAAGCTAACGCCATGGATCATCTGTCCGCCCTATTCAGCACCGGTCGAGTTGTTCGTCAAACCATTCCGACAGCGATTTCAGTTTCACTTTACCGGCAACAAGCAAACGAACCGTTTGGACCGACCAGAGTGGTACCTAACACAGGTGCTTTCTTGGGCCAAGGAAAACCACATGTTTGTTGGGCAACACTTTCAGTCACCTGCACTCCGGGCCGGCATATCCGACAGCAGTGTGAGGGTAAGAGAGGCGAAATGGCCATAGCGAGATCCAAAGCGAGAGAACACTACAAAACAATATTTTCCTTTATTGCAGCTACAATTCGTACGGGGGGTAGTGCAGCTGGCGGTGGAAAAGTTGATTGTGGACATTGAGCAGATAGCGACGGATGAGGCACTTTTTGCGCATCTCATCGATGAGGTGCTTACGTTCGAGCAAGAATTGAAAACCACGCTAGGGTATCCGAACAGTTACGCAAGCGTTGTCTCCGTTTTGCTTCAACCGGTTTACTTTATCAAATGGATGGCGATCGAGGAAAAATGTGAGTGCAACTCCTTGCCGATTAATCCGGTTTGACTGAATCGGGTTGATATATTGACGTTTTCCTTATGCGCATGTACAATCCTTTCTTTAACAGTCACTACTGATAAGATGGATGCCATGCTTGATACGCATGATCCCTTCGAGTTGCTAGATCCAGCGAACCTGGACGAACTGAAGATTCCCAAGTGTGCCGATCAGTTCATACGATTGTTGGACGCAATTAAAGAACGCTACTGCAATCTACCCCAACCGAGGCAGCAGTTGCAGTTTCTCGATCTCCAGTTAAAATTGATCGATAACTTTCGGCGACGCCTGGTCCAACTGTACAACGATGGTGTTAATGCGACTAAGATTCTCAACGCCATCAATTATCTCGGTTCCGTGCTGCTCGAGTGGGGTGAAAACGTTCACTACCTTCACCTGCACGTTGCCACTTTCGATCCGGATGCCGATCAGGTAAACTCGGTGTTCGATGGCGTGATTGAAGAGCTCGATCACTGGCAGCGAACGCTGGTGAACGGGCTAGTGACGTGGATTGTGCACGAAATAACGGCACGTTCGCGTCCGTACCGCCACGACCTGTGGCCAACGATGAAGATCGTGCAGGACGCCAAGGAAACGCTCATGATGTCCCCGACGGCAAGCGAAATGTTTCAGACGACAATCAGCCACCTGCACGACATGCACCACGAGCTGTCGGAGAACGTGTTTACGATTGTGCTGCGCATGGTCGCGGCACTGCTGGACCAGTGGATGATAGCGGACATGGTGATGAACACAAAGTTTTCCCCCGGTGGTGCACAGCAATTTCAATTCGATATGACACGCAACCTGTTCTGCATGTTCGGGCAGTACGCGCCAAAGCCGAATGTGTACTTTAAAAAGTATGCAGTGTAATGGGAGGAGACTTTCGATACTGAATAAATCTAACGCTCTTCTCTTATTAATTCCTATAGGATAAATGATGCATGTATACTGCTTACGTTACCGATTGGATCGGCTATGCTGTTACGGGAAACGCTTCTACGTGAAACGACGGATGACGACGATGCAACGCAAGCCTTGCGAGAAGTGGGTATGACTATTTTTAACAAAACTGCCGCCCTGGAAGTGCTTGACCGACGAGTGGATATGCCGAGAAATGGTTGAGCAGCAAAAGAAAAGAAAAAACTCTGCATTAAAACCAAACGTTAAACGTTCCTTCACTTTTTCGGTGTTGGGCACATTAAAGGTAAATCGCAAGTCATTAGTTTTCAATGGTTTTGATGACATTATTCTGCGGCTTGTAGTGAGAGTAAAGATGATTTTACAAATAATACTTCTAGGAATGATAATGAACACAGCGCTTAGACAGGTTGTTGCTTCTTCCCGCGGCAACAGTTGATGCTTCGACTGGTCGAGGTGTGCATTTCGATCAGTATTTGATCGAGAGGTTTGCCCTTTGTCTCGGGCACTAGCGCAAACACGAATACAACGAACACTGCCGAGCAGGCGGCAAATATCCAGAAGGAAACATACGTGCCCGCTTCGTCGGAAATGAGCTGGTATAGCTTCGACACGCCAAAGCCCACCGATCCGGCAAACATCGTGTATATGGCCGCTGCGACGGCCTTTACGTTGGTGGGGAAAATTTCGCCCAGAATGGCGAACGGCACCGTCGCGAGGCCCACGGTGTAGAACACGATGTACACCATGATGACGACGAGTGGTATCCAGCCTATTCCGTCCACATCGACCTCTTGGTGCACGAGGAAGAAATAAAGCCCGACGATGAACGTGCCCACGGCGCAGCCGATGGTGGACAGGAGCAGCAACGGTCGGCGTCCAACGCGATCGACGATCGAGGATGAGAGGGCCGCTGTGACAAGCTGTATGACGGCCATAATGATAGACGATTCGTGAGCTTTAAGCCCACTGTTGACCTGGTCGAAGATTTGCTGCGAGTAAGCGATGATCGCCTGGCTTCCGCACAGCTGCTGCAGTGCACCAAGTCCCAGAATGATGATCAAACTGCGTCTATTGCCTCGCGTTAACAGATCCCGGAAAGTTCCTCGATTTTGCTGCGATCGCTCAACGGCAGCCTGCATCATCTTCAATTCGCTTTGCACGTTGCTAGACCGGCGCAGCCATCTTAGATTCTTCTCCGCCTGTTCCGGGCGCTGCTTGGACAGCAAGAAGTAAGGCGACTCGGGAAGCCATAGGAATAGCACGAAGAAGGCGCTCGGGAAGCCAAGCGAAATCCATGCCAGCGTGCGGAAGCCCACGTAAGGGCCGATGGCGTACTCCAGCAGGATGCCCGTTTTGGCCATCACCGTGAGCAGCGTTCCGATCGAGCCGCGTATCCCATCGGAAGCGATCTCACCGAGATAAACTGACATCGAAGAGTAGGCCATACCGTACGAGATTCCACTGAGTGCACGGGAAACAAACAGCACCGCCACAGATTCTCCAACACCGATAAGTATCCAGCCAACAATGCTAGGAATAACCGCCACCAGGAGGGCAATCTTACGCCCGAAACCATCTATTAGCCAAGCGGAGGCGACAGGGCCGGCAATCGACGTTAGCACCAGGATCGACACGATCCAGGAGCTTTCGTCTGGCGTGATTGGCACCGGGGAGTCATCGGACAACAAAAGTGGCAGCGTTGGTGACGTCCAGCCGTAGGATGCGGCCACCGAGAGCATAAGAAGAGTACCTGGGAAAATACGGTAAGAGTTGATCGAAACAGGTGATACAATTTTTTGAACTCATCAAACAAAAATGGCCAACGAGTGAATCAATGACGGGGTACAATTGGACGGCCGATAAGATAAGTTTGACTGGGCGCCTGCACTAATGCATGTTAGTATGCAAATGCAAAACAGCAAGATCGTAGCCTACTTATCCCAATGGTGAGTTGATCTTACCTGTGAAGGCAGCCAAGTATTGATTGGCATATTTTCGAAAATCTTTCACAGTATCCCAAGTTCCCATCGTGCTGTTATTTTAACGTCGGAGGACGGTTTCACAATCGATGGACAGTAATTAATCTACACCGAAAAGGTTTCACCCGTACACCGGCCGGACGATTTAAGACAAACTTTTGCTCCCACTCTTTACAACAGACGAGAGTGAACTGTTCGTCCAGGGTTTCGCAGGGCAATCGATTGCGGGCAATCATCTTTTTCGCTGGTCAGGACAGGACAGACCGGCTCAATAAAGGTAGACGATTTTCAACTTGATTACGATATGCCGACGGACGGTGATCGATTACTCCCGGACTGGCCGCCCCCTCAATCGTCTGGACAATTGGTGTTGGTGTGGAAGATGCTTGATACCGTCATATCTTCTCTGAAGGGATGCGAGCCTTCTGTATTTATGGTCCCCGATACCCTGGCAAGAGGTATTTCGGATAAGAAGAGCCCCTAAACATCGGATGACGAGCTTGATAAACCTCACCCCCTTGTAACGGATGGGCGTTCCAATCCTCTCCGATCATTTCGGTGTGACACGCGACACCGAGGTTGGTTATCGCTGCTATGACGTAGTGCTACGGGACCATTTGTATGTGTCTTCATTCGATCCTGGGGGCAATAGGGAGTCGCTTTATCAGGCCTTCGATAATTTTATTGCCAATATCGACTCATGAATATGAAGATAACATGCGTTGCAGTCCGGATTGGATTATGTTTACCGATAACGAATACACGTGATGAAATAATTTATCAATTATCACACCGTTTACCACCGATTAATGTGCCAACCTTGCTGTTCGTAGAAAGTTCCTGCTCATTTTTTAACATAGCATGCAAAGAAAATCTACGTAAAACGTTGTCATCTAAACTATGGCAACTGTAATATAAAGATGTTAATTGCATTTGAGGTGAACGAACTATAATAAATCCATTCGTTCACTAGACTAGGTATCATATTGCCGCAATAACTTTCGCCTTTAGCAACGAACCCAGTCTGTAGATAACGTTGTCAGGTTGTTTTAAGAATTAGATGGAAAGTTTCTACCCCTTTTTGCAACAATTTAGATTCCGCAGATATTAAATCTATTCTTCGAACCACATCTCTTTCATCTGTTAATGTCTCGATAACTATTGCTTGTAACTATTGCTTGGTTCCATCGCAATGACCGCCTAGTAGACTTCTATACAATCGAAACCCACATCTTGCTCCTATCTTACCCCGAGCATGGCCACCCTCTGTAATCAGATTGGAACAAGGCAACATCTTCCAAGCCACATCCCGCAGCAATAGAGAGGACGATGTTTCGACGGCAGGTAAATGATGGTTTATGGTAGACAGTATAGTGATAGCAACTGTGCCGCACTTTTCCCACGATGAGGTACGGGGTTTTGTTTGAGTTGTCCAATTGGGTGCATCATAAAACATATCAAGCGCAATGGAATGACGCTTTGTAATGGTTCCCCGTCTAATTGGGGCCCAGTCTAACGGAAGACACGGTCATTCCGTTTCCAGCAGTGGTCAGCTTGAGACAGAGTATTGACGATGAAGAAAAACTCAGTGGGCAAGAGTGCCGTTTCGAAGGGGTTCAGAGGAGGACAGTATCGGAATGAGTATTTCGCTGCATTTGCTGGTGAGTATACAAAGATATGTTCAGGAGGAGTTATTTCCTTACTTACTCTTCTTGTTTGCAGCGACCTCATCATTGGTAGCCTCGGTGGCTTGTGCCGGTTGGTCTTCACCAGCTCTTCCGGCACTTCGTGGACCAAACTCACCCGTTCCCGTGTCTCCAGATGAAGGGTCCTGGATAGTGTCGCTCCTGTCGATCGGATCTCTGTTTGGACCCGTCATCTGTGGCCTTTTCGTCGATCGCTTCGGAAGGCGAAAGGTGCTGCTCAGCAGTGCGCTACCAATCGCGGCTGGATGGCTGATGATTGCGTTTGCCCAGTCCGTCGGAATGTTATATGCTGCCCGATTGTTACACGGCATTGGCTACGGTCTTGCATACTCCGTGACGCCAATCTACCTCGGGGAAATATCTTCTGATGCCATCCGTGGGTCAACGGGTGTGCTCGTTACGGTGATGGCCAAACTGGCCTTCTTGTTCGAGTACGTTGTTGGTCCGTACGTTGGATTCCGTGCGCTGGCCTGGATTTCGCTCGCACTTCCGGTTGTGTTTTGTGTAGTGTTTTTCTGGATGCCCGAGACGCCATATTTTCTACTCACACAGGGAAACGAACGTGCCGCACGGGAAAGTCTCCAGTGGTTACGTCGGTCGGACGGCGTTCAAGTTGAGGAGGAACTTTGCCGGATGAGCAAACTCCTGCTGGATAGCAAACGTGAGGGTAATCCACTGAATCAACTGTTGTGCGCATCATCTAATAGGAAAAGTCTGGCAATCATCCTACTCCTCTCGCTCGGCATGCAGCTGACCGGAATCAACGCCATCCTTGGATATTCGCAGACCATTTTCTCCCGACTTGCGCTTCCTCTCAGTGCCGCCGAATTGTCGATCGTTCTCGCCCTCGTTCAACTTGCATCTGTACTTTTACCCACATTCCTAGTCGATCGAGCTGGCCGGCGACCTCTTCTTCTTTTCTCAACGGCCGGATCCATGCTCGGATTGATCACCTGTGCCATTTATTTCACCCTGGACGAGACCACCTCCGACGTGCTCTCGACGGAACCGGGAGCGGCCCACGGTTGGGTACCATTCGCTGGAGTGCTACTTTTTATCATCTCCTTCGCCATCGGGTTGGCTACAGTGCCGTTTGCCATTCTGGGTGAAGTATTTCCGAAGCACATCAAGGCGGCAGCAAATGCAGTGTTTGCCGTCATCTCTTCGGTGGTCGTGTTCTCCGTGGTCAAGCTGTTCCAAGTCATCTCCGACGGGGCTGGAACGTACGTATCGTTCTGGATTTTTACTGTCTGCACGACCGTGACGGGGGTTTTGATATATTTCATAATCCCCGAAACGAAGGGACAATCGTTTGAGCGTATTCAGGAGATAATGCAGCACGGTAGAACGAACATAATGCCGGATGAGCGGATCAAGAAACGCCCTCTTCTTTGTTAAGTATTCCATTTTATAAGATATTAGAACAATAAATATAATTGTGTAAAACTACATTTTTTAAAATTTTCATTCAAAGATTTAAATTTTAAATCAACCACGTGCTGGTCTCGGGCATGTCATCCACGCGAGCTTCATCTTAATCCGCGCGCTTTCTATTTGTTGCATGGGTCGTATTGTTTGTCGCACGAGTTTGACGGATCAACAATGACGGATGCGTCAAACGTAAACATAAACACGATCCTCTTCAGCTGTTTCTTTAGCGGTTTTATTGTGCGTTTTTCACCTACGGTTTGGTAGAACAGTGAAATTGTATTGCCCAAGTAGTTAGTGCCACCATAATCTCATCACAAAATGCCATTAGTTCGGTTACCACATCCACTTACGCCAACCCTGTTGGTGCTGGTTTTCATGCTCCTGGTGCCAACGTCCTCCGATGAAACCGATTGCAATACCCTCCGGATGGGTCAGTTCATCTGTCCTAATCCATCGCTGCGTCAAATCGATCCCAAAACCCAACAACTACGGGGTTGTACGCGGGAAAACAAGGCCCGGGTTTGGTGTATCGCCTCCGAGGGCATCATATGCAGTGAGACGAAGAACAACAGTTTTACACGGGAATTGCCATGCAAGTGGACGTAAGTTCGCGAATCTACCCTTGTTTCTTTCAAATATATAGTTAATCCTCCGCTTTTTCTCCTCCCCAGCAATGGTTACCACTTCGATACGGCCCTACTGTTGTCGGTGTTCCTCGGCATGTTCGGTGCGGATCGGTTTTACCTGGGGTATCCGGCTTTGGGGTTACTGAAATTCTGCACCCTTGGCTTCATGTTCCTCGGCCAGCTGGTGGACGTTATTCTCATAGCGACGCAAGTCGTTGGACCAGCCGACGGATCGGCCTACATTATTCCCTACTACGGCCCCGTCATTACGGTCGTGCGGAGCGACAATTGGACCTACCGACTACCGCAGGACAACTGGTGATTGCTGGCAAACGTGTTCCGGCTGCCCCGATGGCCAAGAACGAGGAACTAGGCTACACAAAATGCCCTTGCCTTGTGGATAGTTTGTTCGAGCATCCATCTTTCGAATATTGTCCTGGTGAGACACCTTAGTTTTCCCTTTGTGGAGGAAAGTAAGGAAATGTGATACGAATGGAAGTTATTTAGTTTCGTTTGTAGTAGAAACTTACACAAAACATCGCTAGAAAAAAAAACACTAATGTTACAAAGAAACAAATAAAATAATATTCGAAAAACGTTAAGATATATGTTTTACAAAGAAAAACGAACTACTAGGAAAATTTGACTGATAACATCAAAGCATGCCACAAACTGTACTGCTTGATTTAAAAATAACAATGAATAGGAAAGAATATGACATTTTTATTTCTCTTCCTCGTTGTGTTCCTTGGAATAGCATTAAATCGAACTTTTGATATCCTAAAATATTGCTTGTTAAAAGTGTGTGTTAAATTAAAGCTCGCCTGAAGGTTGTTACCAAATAAAAGGATCAATACGGACCTCCAGTCTCTGGTCGACTATTATTTTATGGATGGTAACGGTTATATCTCATCAGTTTATGCGGCCGGGGAAACAGTTCTTTTTACGATTCTCGTCAAGGTGGTTTTTTGGTTTGTTTTTTTTTCGTTCATCAGAAAAAAGCAAAAGCGAACTGTTCAATATACGGCCTTCCTGGGGAAAACCGTTCGAACGCGAAATGCCATCCTCGAATTGAGGACTGCGTGTATCGATGCCGTGTTGCGGTTGCCAACTTGTTCGCGAATCGAATTTACGATGTTCTCTTAAGCATTTTTGTTTTTTTTACCTCAAACAGAATCGAATTGTTCCTTCGCTTGACGCGATTTACGATGACTTTGAAAGCAGACTGTTACTGCTCGCCAGGTTTGATCCATACCGGCCAGGTTCGGAAAGGTGGTGGATTATCCGCGCACTGAATGCAACTAAACATGGATGAGTGATGTGCCGAATCGCTTTCACTCGGTGTACCTCCTTTCGGTGGACGCCGCCGATGGCCAAAAAGAATGTGACCAGCGTTTTGGCGAACCGTAAAAGAATCGATGAGATTCCATTACAATTTCTGTCCCGCGAATAAGGGCACAATGTCGACAAGCAATGTTAAACCGTTCAATCATTTCGCATTAGTTCAGGGGTGTCGAACAATCATGATATAGGAAACAACATTTCAATAATGCTCCATTTATTCGTAATTTTCTTGGGGAACGGAAAGAAGAGTTTAAGTCCTATTGTTCATCGAAAGTCTGCAATGATTCCCTGGATAATGCCAATGTCCTTGAGCCGAAGGGTGTTGCACAAGCCTGTCCTGGAATAACGTCGGCAGGAAATTGGCTGCCAATCAAAATGGGACACAGACTTATAGACAGGCCGTGATTTTTCATACATTTTACGACCAAACACGATCAAGGACATTTCGGTAGGGCATCGAAAGGCAATATGTTTAATGCCGGATATATTTTAATTTTCCCACCATCATCCTGGAACGTGGCAGGATAAGAGGAAGGTGGAAGGAAGACCAAGTGAAGCTTTGGTTCAATAAATGAAATTGAAATGTATATTCGATGATTGTATGCAATAAGACTATGGGTCATATTTTATTTTGAAACACTTTTTGGGAGTTGATAGTATGGATGAACATATTTCTACGGTCCAATTTACAACAAGAAAACACACCAAAATCATTTTTATTAAATGTCTTGCTCTGGGTTAGGAACATAAATTGAAAAATCCTAACCTTCGACAAAGAACTGTGAACTTGTAAAGGTAACGTTGTGAAATTCCAAGTTTAATCCTTCCCCTGGCCAGGTATTGATAAACAAAGCATTCAAACCGGATGGGAGAAGAAGAGAGGCAAAAGAACAAATTTATGTGTGTCAAGAACTTGCCAAACATTCCCTGTTTCCATGCCTTCGTTTCCATCCGAAATTTGTCCCATTACGGCCATTGGGAGGAAAAATGGCGAAACCAATAGCTTCCACCTTTGTGGGCAAAAATTATGTATCTATGCCGCCACCGTCGTGATACCTTCGAAACAACTCCGCCAAGTGTGCTTTGTGGTTGCGAGTCCCTCAAAGATGGTTCCAGGGGGGCAATACCGCGTGGCAGCGAGGAGGGCAGGACAACGTGAGCCCTTAAACTAAATCGTTTCACTTTTCGCGTGTCATTTCGGTAAAACTTTCCTGCGTTTGCTGCAGAGCAGCAGAAGAAGGAGGAACAGGAGTGGAAACATGCCTGACCTGAAGCCGAACCAATTTTGTTGATCGTCTACCTCTCTCACAATAACCTTTAAGTATATGATCAACAGAAACCTGCGTCTTCCTTAAAATTTACTGAACCTTGCACAAGCTCTAAAGAGCCTCCAAATAAGCTAACAAAAATTTAAATAACAAAATGATAAGTCATGTTTGGAGAAATTGTGACTTCCTTTTCGGGGAAATTCCCATTACACACCTCGGAAGTTTAGTTTATCCAATGTAGTATGTCTACTTGGATAGGATAAATGAATAGTGTATTCGTATAGCTATAAGGTTCCACGAATGATCATAGCCTTACACCGATTTCATACTATGAAGTTCTTGCGGAGGTCATGGCGGACTCCCAGAACTTCCTTTCCATCGGTATGAAATACTGTAGACATATCCTCATCATCACCACCATCAACATCGTCAGTACTTTTCGGCAGTAGGACGGCTGCCACTGGAGCATCTCCTTTCGTACTCTCGATCCATCCCTTTTCCTCTTTAGAAATCGAGTCACGGAGTACACTCCGAACGATTCAGGAGTAAGTTTTGAGGTTTCCGTGAATGAATACTCGCTAGTGAATAGGAAAAAGGAAAAACCCCTAACCTAAGTCTCTCCAGTTATTGGCTGCTCCTGCCAACGGGTTTTACTCTCCGGATTGGAGTTCTTGGGGGCAACGATGGCGTAGAATCGGGGTAGGTGTAACCACCGCAAGCTTCCCGCGTACCACCGCGTTTCCTGTGGATACCAAACCCTTTTTGGAGCTTGGTGTTTGTTGGGGCTCCCTTACGGGAAACCTCAGCGTTGGAGGAAGATAGCAAACGCCCACGGTAAGTCCAAGAAGTTGCGAAGTATTAGTATTGTTGGTGGTGGTGGTGGTGGTAGTAGTAGTAAGCTCCATTTACCCTCCCCCCCCCCCCCCCCCCCCTAGTGCAAGCCACCCGCTTCCTTCCCCCTTCCCTTTCGGCACGGCTCGCGGGGTACAGTCGTAAAAGGGCATTGGCACTCGCAAGGTTCGACTCGCGAAGTCGCCTGGGGCTTCACTTGGGACTCGGCTGGCTGGCGTTTCGCAGCCGCAGCGCAGTGTTGTGTGCAGAACAGTGCGAAGCTCCAGCTCCAGAAGTCGTGACTGCCACCTGCCAGGCGGAGGACCAGGAACCCAACGCGGGCAGCGGATGGTGTGTCGCGTGTACGCCGTGGTGTCGCGTGTCAACGCTACGACCATTCCATAGCTGAAGGTGCGTGAATCCTGTCAATCCGTTTTCGATAATATATACTTTATACAAGGGTGGAGCCGAGCTACGGGACCCCTCCTTCGTCCGGGGGGGGTCTTCAGTGGATGGATGGATGGACGGTTAGATGTTCTCCTGGCACCCTCCTTATCCCAGCCTAGTGACAGAAAGGAAAGGGCTTTCTCCCCGAGAATGGGAGTTCTCGTTCGGTTGCATTCGGTTGTGTTTTTTGAGGCCTTAGGACCACCGTCAACAAGGGGGAAGTTAGTGACAGGCTGGGAAAAAAAGGGTCAAAGCCGAACGGCATCGGCTCGATCTGGTTGGTGTTTTCGCTTTTTCGGTCGTGGTCGTGATGGTGGTTGGTTGAAGGTTCAATCAATTGCAACCGCAAAAACCCCGATCTAGTCACTCTTACTTATATTGTCTATTTTTTCTGTTTCTTTTTTCTTCCTCCACGCTCGTCAAGGTACCAAGAACATCGCAGTGGCACTACGACACCGACACACTACGACGTTGGCCGAACCTGGCTCTACCCATCCCTGACACCTCTCCCCCGGTGCTGGTTCTGGTCGTTGCGGTTTTTCGTTTAAAACAAGATCATGTCTAGTGCCCGCTGCTTAAACTGGTCCCGACCGCCACCGGGAAGGCATCCGGCGCTCCGGAAGCAGGTGTCGTGCAGCGTCGAACCGTCGTCGTCCCCGTCGCCAGCGTACTACCCCGCGCCGACGCCCGCCTCGCCGGCATCGGTAAGCAGTGCCCAAACAGGGCGTCTCGGGCGAACCGCGTCCCTGCCCGGGCCGGAAGACTTCTGCCACCAGTTCCTCGTCACCGGTGCGATCATTCACACGAACCGTTTTCAAAATTATCACACATACGATCAGGCTCGACGAGGCGGCAGTGCTTCCCTGGTGCGGCAGCGGACCATCGTCTCGGACGCGGCCGGCGGTCAGCTTCGTCGTCCGGCGAGTGCCAGCGTGGGTCAGGCCAGGACCGCCGTGGCCAGTCAGCCGGACCGAAGCCGGGGTGCAGTGCTGTGCAAGCAGCTTTCGCTCGACCAGAGCATCCTGGTGCAGTCATCGTTCGCTTCCGGCATGGCGACCGTTGCCTCCGGTGGTGGTGGTGGTGGCAGTGAACAAGGCGTGGAAGCGGCACTGTTGGTCGGTGATGTTGGCGAGCGATCGGCCTGGAGCGGCTTCAACCGGAAGCAGCAGCAACGCGTCGGTGCTGGAATCAAAACTGAGTGCGTATATATCTGCATTCCGGTTGGGTGATTTTTATCTTTTCGCTTGCGGAAGTAGAAAGTGAAATGTGTCCAAAGACAATTGAGTTTGCCTCTAGTGTAGTGTAGTGTTGATCCTAATTTGTGCGAAGTTGGTTTTTTTGCTATTCATTCGATAGATTAATTATTTTTCCAAATACGATGAAAATTCATCGGCACGCATTATAGTTACTTGTATGACAAAATATCAAGTAACCGAATACTCACTCGAAAATTTGTGTAAAAACAACTAAGGGAATCAGTTGTTTCCCTTTTTAAAAGACAGTTAAAGATAGTTTGCTAAACCGAAAGGACACACTGTGTGTTTCAAAATTTAGTGGTTTTCTAAAAACACTTTTCGCTATCCAACTTTTGATCAGTATTTCGGAAAAGAAAGTTTTTTTTCAGAAGTGTAGTTTTCGTTTCAATTTGAACCAATTTTGTTTTCTCACCTTGCCACAGTGCCGAACTCGCGGGATGCAAAAAGGGACTGAAAACTGGCGGTGGCGGTGGTGGCAAGGATTCGCGTATCAACATTAAAATCTTCCTCGGCCAAACGGTACAGCAGCAGGACTCGTCCGACACCGGCGTCAGTGACACGGAAGGCACGACTCCCGGCGGGCCAACAATGCACCAGCACAATGTTTCGCACGGACCGAAGCCCGCCGGAATGCCAGCTCCGTCGAACGCGGTAAGTATCCTCCGGCAGGCGAAAGGTGACGAACGTGGCGTGGGATTTTCTTCCCGATTACATCAAAGTTAAATTACGGCTTTTTCCCCCCCCGAAAAGCACGAGCTCAAATCACCGGTTGGGGAAATTATTTCAATTCATTCCACTGCACCCGGTGTTACGCCCCGGGGTCGACGCCATCGATCGCGAACGGGTGGAAAATCAGGACTGCTTGGATGCACAACGTTGGTTGCCAAAAAATTGATTCGTTCGAAACTGGAACGAATCCAGACTGGAAGGCAAAAACAAACCCCAGCCTACTGCAGACAAGAAAGAAACACCGACAGAATGAGGTTAGCGCCCTTCGCCGATGGGGGTTGTTCCCCACCCCATACGAGAAAGTGGGCCACCAGGCGGCTCCATTCAGTGGTTCGAACTTGATCATGGGGGGGAAGGGATTGTTTCCACACGATTTTCCAAACACCCTTCAAAAGGCGATGCGCAATTAAACCAGCCTTAGGCCAATGCCTTCCACAAAGTCGGGGCTTGAGGTAGATCCGGGAGATAGGAGGGAAGGAATTGGAATGAAAATGGAAAAGCCTCAATTTGTGTTATATTTTTGTTGGCTCGGAAGATTCAAAAACACTGTGAAAAATCATTCTATACCAACAAGAACAGACCTTGTAATACATTTTGATTATTTCCCAATGGTTGACAGTCTGCAGTTGTTTTTTGCCAAGGTTTGAGTGTCCTTTACGATTCTTGGAAAAGTATTGCATTCCTATTAATCCATATAGTTAAGGATTTTGTTATGTCGTCGGAACTTATCTTCATCTATTTCAAAGGATAGTCTACAGAATATGGCTATCTTTTTAGGAGTTTTAGGAGCGCTTAAGCTATTATCAATCCTCTAGGGATCTCTGTTTGAACCGCTTCAAATCGTGGCCATTGTTTCGTAGCGCGGTTGTTGTGTCTTCCGAGCTGTCAGTTCGAGTCGAAATCCAACGACCCGGTCCTGATATCCTTCGTCCCCGAAGCACAACTAGGGCGGTGGGTTGATTAAAAGTGCAGCCATGCACTCCAACACCGCTTCGTGACTGCTTCCGATTTGTTCCACCCAACTTTTGCCTCTCGTGCACTCATTAGGCAGCATAAATCGAACTCGCGGCGAATTGGAGTGGAATCCAATCGCAAACCGTAGCTCCCTTCCCGTTCCCTTTGCCAGCCCTCTTGTGGAATAGCAGTATCAGGTTGCATGCAGCAGCACCCGATACTAGTAGAGGAAGTTGTGCTTTTGGAGGCCAGGAACCCGGTACTGGGTACTCGTGGCCAAATCCACCGACGGCACCATGTGCCAGTTGCTGCCCAACGGTGAGGCAAGGCACAACCAAGCGGAGTTCACGTGTTCCGTGAGTGCAAACCACCCGCCCCAAAAGCCTTGTTGTTTTCCACCGAACCAAGTGACCACCGAGAGACGGGAAAACGAGCGTGCCTTTTTCTATACAACTATTCGCTACTCTAAGATATACAAATAGAGACACCAAAAGCTGCGGATCCTTTCAGTAGAGCTTAAAAGAAATGTTAAAATTAAGTGCAATCGGCCTACGGTAGAAGGAAAGCCGCGCCAAATTCCGTTCCGGCCTGTGCAAAGTGCATCGTTGGACCTAATTAAACAACGATTCTTGCTCCTCAAACATTTGAGTCACTTCTGGAACCTCACGTGTGCTTACTGCCTCCGTCTCAAACCCCGCAACCCGTTGATCGTTATTGTGTTGCAATTGTTGTTCACACGCAACTCCAGAGTGCATTTGCATACTTTAAGGAACGGTTCGCACGGTAGGTGGGTAACCCCAACTCGACTTCACCGGCAAAAGGGTATCGGACCTGGGACCTTCCGGAATGCATGTAAATGATAAACTTTAAAGGTACACAAAAGACCCCCTGAGGAGAAGGTACACAAATATTTCAGTTCCCGGGAATGCATTCCATTTCTCACTTTGGGTAGTGCAATGTGCATGCATAGCTGTAATGTTGCCTAACAATCGCGTTAATCGTGGACAACACGTGCGTTGAAAACATAATCGAAAAAATAACTCAGTCGAGACACGTAAAGCGCTCTGACATCAACTAATGTGTGTAATTAAAAGGTGAGAAATTAAAATTGTGTCTTTATGGGATACACTTAGTGCACTGAAAAGTGTTTTCTAGTTCGTTTCCGTGATTTAGCATCAACTAATTTATCATTTGGTCAATTTTAAAATATCTGTAGACAATGTGCTTATGACTTCGAACCCGAATACACAAGAATGCAATTCCACTTGGAACTTTTTCCTTCGTCGACGAACTCTACTGGCCGCAATTAAGTTATTTACGGCAGGGTTTGTAGTTATTGATTTGATTTATTCACCAAGGGACACAGGGAAACACTGATAAGAAGTATCTGCCAAAAATCCCCGCCACGGCGACCTTCAGACGAGGCTTAGTCACGTTCTTCGAAATATGATTGATGAATTGGGTCCAGCTTCTTCCAGATGTGGTCGTCCACGAGGAGATTTACAAGTTGCACAGCTGTGAATCACAGAACTGGCAGTTGCGGTAGCCCTGATATCCGGTCACGCTGTTACACGTTGTCTCGTAGGTTGCCAGCTGCAGGGCGCAACCACGATCCAGCACATAGCGGCCCTCGTAGGGAACTGGAAATGGAAGGGCAAATAGGAGGAGGGGCATCAGTCGGATGGGGGTAGAAGGCACAGCTTCCGTGACGTACGGTAACGCTCCACGCGGTAGCACAGGTATCCGTAAGCCCGTGGCCATGGTGGAATGGTGGCTAGGGTAGGGTTGTAGGTCGTCAGCCACGGAGGATAGGTTGAGGTAGCCACCGTCGGTGCTGGAGAGGTTGGGAGTGTGGGCCCGATACCTCCCGATGCCCCTGGGCCACAGATGACGGCATCCAGAGGATAGGCGGAGCAATCATTACACCGGTAGCAGACCATCTGCGATTGAACTGAAGATCGAGTAGCATCAAAAGAAAAAGTAGAATGTCAAGGAATTTGGCAAAGAACTAAGCACAAACAGATGACTTACCTCCGGCGACTAAAAGGCACAAAACAACAGCGTAAATCCCGGCACGACCCATTTCACAGTCACAGTCTCTAACGTAGTTCCAGACGTCCAAACTGTGCCTCTTCCGAACAGCTACTAACGCTCCTGGGTATCGACTTCGGGAACAACTACCTTCTGGCTTCCGTGGCCATGCAAATTCAGCTAGGAGATAAATTATCAGTGGCCGGTTTGATAGTCCTCCTCTCCCCCCGGCAAAGAATGCCTTGCTTCCTACTACTTGTCCCTGTTGAAGCTGCCACAGTAAATCTTATCAGTCGCGTAAGAGATAAATCGAAGTAGCGAGCAGGAATTGGAACTAAATTACCTAAAGATTCAAAACAGATAGCACCCTGGGCAGGGGGGGGAGAGAGATAGAGAGCGCTGGATGAGTTGAATGTTTGGAAAGGGGTTTTTGATGTTCGATTAATTTGAAATCTGCATGCATCATCCTAGACCGTTTTTTTGCGGCTGAGGAATGCAGTAGCGATATCGCCGGCATACGCCAAAAATGACTGACAAGTTACGAAATCGCTCAGGAATGCAAGCCCCGTGGGTGTGGGTGAAAGAATCACGCGGCCTCGAATCCATCGGACAATCCGTAGACAGGTTTGGGAATGTTAAACATCGGTTCAATTTGTTTACGAAATATTGCTACAAAGTGTAGCGTTCCATTAAACACCGGTGCATCGACGGTGTCTTGGAATGCTGTCGATCGGTTTTAACGTGATTGACAATGGTGTTCGTTTCGGAAAACAGTCAGGAAACCCACTCTCCCACTAATTCCCGGCACGCCATGGCACACTGGAGGCGTTCAATTACACGTCCATTACATGTGACAGCGAACGCCAACGCGCCTGGATGCCGTTGCACACGTGGCCCTTTCCGTATTTCCGAAAGGAACAAACTTTGTGCGGCAAAGTGTTCCTCTCCAACACCGGAATTGCGTCAATGCATTTTTCAGAGTGCGCTTCAATGCAGTTTGTGTTTTATTTGGGGTTTTTGCCAAACACCAAGAAAAGTGAAAATGCTCTGCGACGTGGGGAAATTCGCCCTTGTAGGACTTTACATGTTGTCTTCGAACTACAGCCGGCTTTTGGTTTCACTTTCGATCGATTTAACCCTTAAAAGAACAGTTTTGGAAACAAAACATTCACTTACAGTGAACAGTTCAACATGAAGTCATTGCATTAGGGAAGGGTTATTTTAATGAGTTTTTTTCAAATATTCTTTTCGAGGTTAACAAATAAAGCTTGAATTTAATTCTAAAGAAAATAGAAAAGTGTTATACCAAAAAAGGTTATCCAATTTTTTTATAATTTTGAAACATTATGTCCATCTCTTCGATTAATCCAGTAGGGGATATAACAAAGTTTACAATATGTTTGTTAATGACAGGGGGGAATTATGAAAATCCTTAAATTTGACCCTTTGTAATTTCAATGAACAAGTTAATCCTCTCAATGTGTTAACACCATTACAGGCCGTTGAGGGTTAATTAAAAAGTGTGCCGTTTGCGTTTTGCTTGCAGCCCACCGAAACAAGCGTTTCCTCTACGGCAGGTTTGGGGAAATTGAAACCCACCAACGGTACTTCAACGAGCGCTTCCAACAACGGCCAACCGAGTACGGCTCACGGCGGAACTTCAGCCGGTGGCGTAAGTACGGGCCCGAACGGCAACGGAAACGTTGGTAATTCTGGTGGACGTAATTCCTCGCTGGCGCAGCGCCGTGCCCAGTTCCAGGCGAACCGACAGAACTCGGAAGCGCACGACCGACGCCATCCGCCACTGGTGAGAGCGTTATCCGCGCCGATTCGCCCAGCCGACCCGGACACCTCAAAGTTCCTGCAGGGCAAGAAGAAACCACGCCGACGGAAAGTACTTAGGTAAGGGAAGATCTTCCAACGTTCGAGTCTACCACAGGCCAACTTATTACATCTTCCCCTAGAGAAAAAGACGAGTACAACATCTGTGAAGAGGACGAGTTCAGTGATGAGGGGGATAGCAGAACGAGCAATGGTAGTGGCGGAACTTCGAACTTTATCGGGGCAGCAGCAGCAGCCGCCGCAGCCGGCAAACCGTTTCCAGCCGGTCTGCCGATGCGATCCCGTTCCGTGTTAGGTGGAGCCTGCGACATCGAGACGCTTGTTTCACTGCTCAGCTCCGGTGGTAGTGATTCCGAGAAGGAACAGGAAGCGACGCAAGCGTCCTCCCCCGGTACAACCGGCAGCCCTTCGCCGACCACAGGCCCACCTACGTTTCGCCAGCTGCAGCAGCAGCAGCAACAGTTTCCGTCGGCTCACTTCCCTACGAAGGGACGCGCTCCGATGCTGAAGAAGGCGGGCAAGTCGGTGTCGTTTCAGGAGACCGACCTCAAACCGTCGGTCGCTACGGCCGGACTCAACCGGGACTACCGGAAACCGACGTTCCAGCCGATGGTGGCCAACCGGTTGCGCCGTACGCAGCAGCTGGTGAGCACGTTGAACGCATTCCAGCTGAAGGACAAAGACAAGAGGTATCTATGGCAACGAACACACATCCTATGATTGCTTTTAAACTGGACAGTATGTTACTTTTAGTACGGAAAAAGATGGCGGTGAAGAAAAGCACGACCGAGCGACCAAGGACAAGGACAACTCGAGCGCGGAAAATCAGACAACATCGGTGTCCAGCACCGGTGCAAGCAAACCCGATTCGAACAAATCCACTTCCACCGGCAGTGCGGCCGCGTCCAACGGTGATCTGCAGACGCCAAAGGAACAGGAATGCTACCGACTGTTCCTGAAGATGTCCAAGAAGGGTCTCGCCGTCTCGTACGACACAATCCTGCGCGGGATGCTCACACCGACCGAGCTTCGCGTGCTGCAGAAGAAGAAAAGCCGGGAACAGCGAAACAACGGTGCCGAGGAAAATGGTGGTGGCGTTCCCGAAGAGTCTTCCCCGGAGAACGGTGCCGAGGGAATGACCTTCGAAGAGTTGCGAGGATTGAAGGAGCTTAACTTCGATCGCAACTCACAACCGCAGGCGCAGGATGAGCCACTTTTACCGCAGCCAACCTCACCCGACCCGTGCGATGACAAGGAAAGTGGCACTGAAGACGAAGAAAACACTTCCTAAACCAATGCATGCAATGGCTTGTCGAAGCATTTTATAAATCTTTTACGAACGAACGGTTAATTTCTAGTTCGAGCGATTAGGAGGAACTGTGATAGGAAAGGACCTGCGTGCGTGTGTGGAATGATTTGATGTGATTTATCGCTTCTATGTTTCGTTGGTACTGAACAGAGTTTAATGGAATGTTTCATGTTAAATTTGGTTGGTTTATAGAGCAAGAGCAAGAGAGAAAGAATATTCGTGCGTACATAAAAATTGGTTATCGACAATGGTGTTGCAAAGACCGCTAAACCGGTTCTTAAACGGATTTCGAAATCATCAAGTGTAGCAGCACTAGAAACAAACGCACTAATAAAATTAGCAACAAATGAAACTATAAAACGGACATGCTTTACTCTCCTTTACCGATGTTTGTCCTTAATTACGATTTCTTTCATTCTGAATCAGAACATGCGTAGATGGACATAGTTTAAACTAACCTGTATAAGCCGTTCTTTATATTTGCAAGAACAAACTGCCTTACTTCCTGCAACCAGTTAAGACTAACAACATTCCTTCCCTTTCCTATGAGTTTTATGTTCGGTTCTTAGATTAGAATTTTGTGTAAATCTCTGACCACCTGCTCCCGCACTTGAATATACTTTACGAGATTGAAACGTTTAAATAGCGATACCGTCTATGGTTGACGTTTCATTCCTTTCAACCTTTTTTTTTGCTTTTTTGAGGGAAAATATTGATATATTCTTAAGCTGCTGCTTAGATGATATTGTTATTTGTACACTAAGAATAATTGTTCAACTCTCTGCACTGCATGTCCTCATTTCTTTTAGTTATCTTGTATGCGCAAATCGCTAGTAGTCTGAGATGAAAGAAATAAGGTATGCTCTTCTGTTATGAGGCTTTACTTAAATATAAACACATTAGAAACGAATAACATATATCACACGCACTTTTTGTTTAGCAAACTTCGTTAGGCACAAGAAGAAAGTCACTGCTCGGTGGAGCGAAACGGAGGGGCGAAACACTTCGAGGGTGTGTACGATCATCCGTGTATCGTATCCTTTCCGGCTGGAACTCGTTTCGGCTCCACCAATCACGATTTTGCTAATACTGAACTTTGCCATCCGCAAAAGACTGCTTTGCGTTTGCCAAACCACCGAAACACACACCACCATCACGACAGAGGATGATTGAAATTGAACAAATCTACATCGTTCTTCCTACGACTATCACTGGATATTCTTGCTGGCAAAAATAAAAAAATAAACTAAATGACGTTCTGTTGAACAAATAAAATCAAAATCATGATGCTTTCCCGGATCGAAGGGAACGCAAAAATACTGGAACGATTAACAGGTATAGTGTGGAAAGATGTTGGAGATAGAAATCCACGCTGCATTGGCACATTAGAACGCGCTCTCCAGCAAGAAAGCGCCAGCAGGAAGATCGTTATTTCAAGGTTGATATTCGCATGCGCATTCGGATTAGATTCGATTTAAGTCTCTCGGTTTTTGTTGCTCTGACTGCCCACCCTGTTTCCGGCCTCTCTCTCTCCCGTCTAGTCGCTTTTCAGTACAAACTCCAACGGATTCTGGCCCTTAAACTTAGAGCTGGTGGCGGCCGGCGCCGGGCTGCCACTTCTGCCGGGGGCTTTCGCTTCGGCTTGCACCAATGGCGCACTCATCGCGGCCACATCGACCGAACTGTTCCGCTTGCCATCCAGGCAGCTCATCCACTCCGACAGCGTAATCTTTCGGTCACTGTTTACGTCACAGTAGCGTGGCATCTTCTTGCCACATTTGCGCAGTTGCCTGGCGGGAATAACAGGGACAACATAAGGGAGCTTGGGTTAGTCACAGCAGTTGAGGGGAAAACTCGAGGAAGCGTCTTACCTTGTGGAGGTCACAAGCTCCCGGAAAGCTTTCCACTCTTTACGCTCCAGCTGCTTGTTCTGGTTCTTGTCCAGCAGAACGAAGCTAAGGATGGCGATCTTTTCCTCTTCCGTGTTCCACACGGGTATGATTTTGCTGCAATAGGAAGCGATCGATAAGGAAGGATGGATCTCGTTTGGCCTCCCCAAATCGAACCGTACTTACCCAGCAAAGGACGTGGTAACCTGCTTGCTTAGGAACGCCTTCAGGTCCTTCAGGAACTCGACCTTCTTCTCCTCCGGGCATCCCTTCATCGGACGCGCCGACGAAGCGTACTGATCGCAGACCGGTTTCTCGTCCTTCGTCGACGTGCCCGGGATGTTCTTGCCGGTGTCCTCGTTGACGCACCAGCAGTAACCCGTCGACCGGTAGCACTGGATGCGTTGGTATCGCCCATCGGCCGTGCACTCTGGGACGTACAGTGCGTTCGTGCCGTACTGGAAAAGAAAGTAAGTTAAATTACGAAACCATCGAACCCTGAGCCCTCCCCACACACTTACCTTCTGCTCGTCCAGTGCGTACTTGCGATCGCTCAAGCAGTCCGAGTCGGCCTCACTATCTTTGAAGATGTTATCATCTTCACCTTTCGGGTCGACCATCGTCGGTCCTTGCAGCACTGTCTCGGAGGAGGAAAAAAGAAATCTCCCGTTACACTCAGATAATGCTCGGTATTGGTTTTCGGAAAAAAAAAAGGAAGGAGCAGGAGAAAGGACTGTAGTATTTACCGGAAAACAAGAGCTGTTTGGAATGGTTTTTTGTTTGTAAAGAATTTGTTGGGGATTAATTTTGAACTGCCACGAAAAGGCTTCCACCCTTAGGGCGCACCTTTTCGCATACAGAACGCCAAACCATTACGAAATAAAAGTGTGTGTGTTGGGGTGTGTATGTCCAAACCGAAACATAAATATTTGTTTAATTTTGTGTTACGAAGCCAAAACCGAAATCTAGTTCGAAAATGAATTACTTATTAATGACGGCCCGATGACCCGTCGCTTACGGACACGTTTCGCTGGCAGAGAGCAGGACTGTTTGAAGGCTGAAAAAGCTGTGCGAATTGTGCTAATTGTGCGTATGATTTCGAGAGAAGGTATGTGTGTATTTACTTCTACTTTACTGGTGCAGGTTGGTGCGATTTTCTCTTACCAGGTGCTTCCACGCTTGCCAGTTTGAATGATGTTACTTTACGTTACTACTAAGGTTCACAAACACGGGAATCAACATGAACGCGCGCACACAACGATACAATATCGGTAAGTATCAAAGAATCAAAATGTCATCCGCAGCATCCGCTTCAACTTCCACCACGTGTTGTAAGGGACAGGTTCGATTTATATCTGCACCGCAGATCAAGAAATACATCGAGAGAAAGACAGGGAATACGGGATTGGAGAATTGGAGAATGTAGCAGGATATGGGGAAGGTGGTGATCGATTTCGGGTTGAGTAAAGGGCTCAAGAGAGAAAGAATATACATACACAGGTATGGCTGCAATCCGTTAACGGGCAACTGCAATCCGTTCAGTAGTGCATTATCACTGTCGGGCAGTTCGTCCGAATCGTACTCATTCTCTGAATGATCGTCATCGTCATCGTCAGTGAAATCGTTCGACAGATTCTGTGAGTCGCCGTCGTCGTCGGCGCGCAGAAAATGGCCACCACCGCCGCGGACCCCACCACCACCACCAACACTGCCGCGCACCTGCAGACCCCCGATAGTGCTAGGATGATGATGATGTTGATGATGATGATGTTGTTGAGGATGTTGTTGTTGATGTTGTGGGACAGTGTAGTGTCCACCAGAACCACCGGAAGAGGAACTAGCGATTGGTGATGATGATGATGATGGTGACGACGGGTTGTGATCTAGAGACGAATGTTGTGTGGGTTTTTCGTGAGGGGTGAGAGGTGCGGAATGGATTGCAAAAGGGATGATTTTGTGTAACAAGGGAACCAATATTAACGGACCCGATTAAAAAAAAAACAAAACGGTGGCCATAATGGAGAGCGTGATTGATGCATTAGTGAAAAGGAGGTGGTGGATGGTTAGGAGAAAACAAAGAGAAGAAAAATACAACCGTTGTAAGTACAGCTAGAATAATATTAATTACAAAACAACGTTTCGTCGGTGTGCTAGTGCTAGAGAGCTGAATTTTGCAAAACGCAAGATCATTTGGACAAATATTAAAGATGGTAGAGAAACAGTTTCTTAATGGGAACACGAACTGAGAAATCATTCAACGAAAAGATCTAGAAGTTTAGCTCGTAAAAATCCAGTTTGCTTTAAGGGTTTGTCAATATGTTCATGATTGTTTTTGCAATCGTTCAACCTCCAGTTAACTCATCTCCATATTTAATCTGAAATAAACCTAAATACCTGATGTTAATTACCTCCAGTGTGTGTGATTTTATATTAAACGTTAGTTACCGTTTTCTGTTACCAAAAGGTTAATCGAATTGGGAGAGGTCGAAAGCAGACTCCCTTCCGGCAATTCGTAAATTTAGCGTTAAAAAGAATACAGCGTACAAGAACAAGGAGCGCTACTCACGTGTGACGTCGTCCTTTGCTAAACAGTTGTACCATTCGTTACGCGACAGTCGATCGTCCTGGTCGGCGTCACAGTTCTTTCCGAACGATCTGCCACAGCGCTTCGGTTTCACGACCTACCCAAAACGGGGTGTGAGAGAGCATTTAGTCCCAATTCTCTATGCGGAGGTTCGTCTAACCTACCTTCTTGATGAGTCGCTTCATCGTGCGGTATTCCGTTTTGTCCAGCAGGTCATTCCCGTTCAGGTCCATCATGTTGAACTTCCAGTCCAACACGGTTCTTTCGTTGATCGGCCCGGTAAGGTTGTGCTGGTTGACGCGCACGTGCTCGTTCTGGAAAAGCTTCAGAAGGTTCGTGTTGAACACGGCGCGATCGATTCCACTGCAACCTGAAGCGAGAGACATGTCCATGAAGCACTCAGCGACATGAGAACTTGGTGTTGTGAAAAGGACAATACTTACTGCGCTTGTTCCTGATCGGATTGCGAGGCGACGAGCGACGCTGGTTCGACTTGCCCTTCTTCACGCAAATGGGTTTCCCGTGCTGGACCATCGTGTTCGGTAGCTGCTTACCCTGACCGTTGACGCACCAGCAACCACCGCCATCGATGCACTGCACCGGGGCGTAGGTTCCATCCTCCCGGCAGCGGGGCACGTACTTGATCGTGTAGGGAGCATTTGCCCGCTGCTGCAGGGCGTAGGTCCGCGAAGCGATGCACACATCTGAGGGGAACCAAAGCTGGTGAGTTCGATGCAGATGGCCCGATTTGGGACGTTCCCTTACCCTTGCAGGATCCGCGATGCTTGAAGGTGACCTGATGCCCGCTGCATTGCGCCCGGATCAGATGGCAGCGGGTCGGATAGGTCTTATTATCGCTGCCACACACCGGTCGCCCTTTACTCTCGTCACATTCACCTCCTTTGGCAGCACATTCCGATATCTGTGAGCAAAGAGAAAATTAACAAATACATTTAAATTCGTGAATCTTTTTGATTCCTAAGCGATTTCTGAACCGAAAATTCTATTGACTTGCTTTAAGTCCTAACCATGGTTTCGGACGAATATTGGAAGACACAATTTCGTTCCTTTTCCAAGAAATATAGGAATAAATGTGATTGGGGCGAAAAAGTAATCGAGTAGACATGGAAATAGAAATGGTAGGATATAAAAAGGAGCGACGAGCTGTAGCAGAGAGAGTTTTATCCAGAGTGTGGAAGGAAAAGGTTTATAGTAAAGAATATAGAAGCTACACCTTTAAACCTTACATAAATCCTAGTTTGATGTTGAGTTTATAATGGATCGAGGATGGTGATTAATGAGTGAAGTAATGCGAATCTAACACCAAACATCGGAACGAAAGCCTCAAATCTGAAACTGGAAGATGACTAACGGGATAAACAATTTATTACGTTCCTCCCATTTCTCCAGGCTAATTTCTCCCCGCCATTTCCATAAGTTTTCATCGGGACCTTAACACCTAACGGGCGTTTACCTTGGCGGCATTTGGCGGTTGGCCAACGTCATTCTCTTGCAAGTCGCCGCCGTCCGCTTCACACGATGCGGAGCGAAACAAACACACGCCCGTCCACGTTCGCGGATTTTGTAGGCTAAAAAAAGAAACCTAGCAGGCGGCGCCATCGTTATCGACGCGCGCGCGAGTTCAAACCGAGGGGTCCAGCCGTTCGCCAGCGAATGTTGTTCCGCATTAGTGAGAATATGTATTAGCAAGTGCTACTACTCTCCACCCTCAGCCGCCAGCCCTCCCTTCCCAGACTCCCAGATGTGGAGTTGAGCCGCGACCGACTCCCCGGGCGTATGGTCGTTAATTTTTGTGATTTTTCAACCAACTCTAGCACACGAGTGATCGTTCAATCGATCGTTGTACCCCACCGCCCCCCCGCGCCTCCGGCCATACTCGCCGGGCTGCAATAATGCCGTCCAATTGGCACCGGGTTGGTGTTATGTTCCATTTTATTTTGCTATACACAACAACTCAATAATCTGCTGCTCCCAGCCGACAACGCTATACAACACACTGTGGACCGTGGAAGAGTTCCGGGCGTTCCGGACGAACAACCGTATCAGCTGATACCCTCTTACTCCCTCCTCCTCCCTGGGCTCCACCATCATGCGGAGGCGAATGTAAGCGCCACCTATTTAAAATCCCCTTTTGCCGCGTAATGGCTCATAAGAAGTGATTACTGACCAGCCCGGGCATCCACCGATGTTGGTGGCGCTCCGGTGGGGTTTGGTTTGTTTGTTCTGGCGTGTTCGCATTACGCATTGGTGTGCAGTGTTTGTGGAAGTTGCAAAAAAAATAACAACAAAAACAACCACCAGGTGGAGATGCGTCAAGGGGTGCGGGAAGGGCTCTTGTTCCCCGCAACACCACCCACCCACCGTCGTCGAGGAGTCGTTCGCTTCCGTAAAGTGCTCGCAAATGGTTTTACGATCTTGTCCTATTAATTGAGCGCCGTTTATTGATTCGATAGACCTATCCGATGGTTGGAACGGATGGGGAAATCGAAGGGTAAGTGAGTATCTTGTTAGGGTCCTCGAGAAAGGGCAATTTAAATAAGATAAAGGCGGTACCAGTTCTAACATTGTTGCTCGTTAGTGCGTTTATGAGCTACATTGACTGACAGCGTTTGCAAATCACAACATTAGGATGGCTAATAATTTAAGCCGATAATTGCATCGTCGTATTCGTGGTTTATTGAAGCTGATCTGAGTCCATTAAAAGACTGTGCGATTGAATTCTAGGATAGGATTAGACCTTCAGATTTGATCAAAGAAGCTTCAATGGACCTAATATTTCTCACATCATCTTGTTTAATTAAATAGGTAGTATGATCACTCGGAGTAGTTAAATATTAGTTTCAAAGTAAAACAGAAGATTGGAGAGTTTTCTGGTTTATTATCATCCTTAATTGGTCTATACCAATACATTGTTTGGCGAAACTAGGAAAAGCTTAATGGTCGTACAAGCTTTAGCAGCTGGACAACATGGTCTCGCAGTATGGGACTCATCTTTTCGTGCTTGATTTTCGATGATGGCTGTGACTGATCACGTCCCAGATGGTAGAGATCGGCATAGTGCTGTAAAGTACGGAAACATTACAAGATATCAGTTTCAGTCATTGGCGATAGAACGGACGGAGCTTGTTACATTCATTCCCTCGACTGGGTTCGGGTTGAAAACGGGTGACACTTCCACCGTGTCGATGACGCTCGCCTTCAGTGGCGTCACGAGCAGCGTTGAGTGGTTCGGCAGTCGTCGATGTTCAACGATTTCGCGCATCAACAGCACACACATCCGACAGCCAGAGAGCAGGTTCCAGCGGGACCAGGAAAAGTTGTGCGTCAACGCCAGCAGGCCCATACAGTCGTACAGGTGCGACTCCATCATAGGATTCTTCTCGCAGGTACCTTCGGTGTAGTTGAAGGCGTCATCCTCCGGAAACAGGTCGACCGCAGCGAGACGTAACGTTTTCACCAACCGACGAAGGGACAGCGTTTGGCCGAGAATTTCCTGGAGGGCTTGTGTTGGACCACCTTGCAGTGAGTTGACGCGAAAGCCCGCCTCCGTTATGGCCATTTCGGTGCTCACTACCGAGGCGGTCAGTGAGAAGATGACCGTGCCAGGACTGGAACGAAATCGTTCCTTATCAAATTAAACCTTTTTTCTCTAATCTACTAATTTTTCAAACACTATTAAACTATAACATCTAGCCTACAAACGCAAGAGAACTTAAACGTTGCGACTCGAAAGTTATACTTCTTTATGTCTGGCTTCAACTCCCACGACTGATAGGGTACATTGCTGTAGCGATTGGCGGCGAACGCGAACGATCCCAACCGTCCGATGCGAAACTGTATCGTCAGCTTGTCCTCGTTGAACTTCACGTCATGCACGTCCCTCGTCGACCACTTGCCAATGTAGCGCTTTTCGTTCTCCACCATACTGTAGTTGCCCACCTCCAGTATGTTCCCATAGTCGACCTCTTCGTCGTCGGAGTCAAACTTACTTTTCGCCGGTTTTTTGCCCTTCTCGCCCTTATCGCCCCGCGAGGACCGTGTGTCCTCGGAGCGGACTACCTGCAGCGATTGCTTTCCGGTTCCACCCGGACCCTGGGTAGAACCTGCCGCTGCTTCTTGCTCCAGCTTGGCCTGGACTTTCGGTGACTTGGACTCCAGGAATTCGTCCAAATCTTTCATGAAGCTGGAAAACATGTACACTTTGCGGCGAGAGGAGCGATTCTGGGTGACATCGTTATCCGACTCGTCGTAATCGTCTAGATCGTCACTGTCCGAGGTGGCCGTGTATGGATAGCACTGTCGGTTTCGACGATCCAGCACCTTCAGCACGCGCCGTGGCACGCGAGTAGCAAATAGAAAATCCGGGATCTTAGTCTCGTACACGATGCTCCCCAAGGACACACTCGAAGGCATCTTGTGCAGGCGCCGCTTTTGCTTCGATGATCGTTTTCCACCGGATGAAGGCGTTGCGCGCCGTTTATCCTCGGCTACCACCACTTTGATACTACAGCTGTCCGGTAACTTCGGTAGGATGAAGTCCGTCACGATCGCACGCAGCGGAATGTGCTGCGGTACGTCGAGGATGTTGAAGTCCTCCACGTACTTGGTGCGTCGGTCCAGGTTGGATCGTTCGTTGCGTTCTTTAGCGGCCTGCAGCACTTTTTCGTGTCGATCGAGATACTTAGAGAACCCGGGATCAGACTCTAACGTTTCCTCCTTCAGCTCCCACCGACAAACGATCGGTGGTTCGAACCAGAACACATTCTCCGGCAGCTGAACGGTCACCAGAGCTAGTTTGTCCAAGTTCTCCTCCATTTGTTTGATTTCTGCCTCAATCTCCTCCGGTAGTCGACGAACGCCAGGCTGGGGTGCCGGAGGAGGACGATATGGTTGGTAAAACTTCTTGCGCTTAAGTTTTCCCGGTTGTGGTACTATCAAAGAGCCAAAGAGGAATGAGAGTAACTGCTATGAAATCAAATTGCCCCACACTGCATACAAAATTTGAACAATACCTGTTCTCAGGAGCGTTTTCTTGGCAATTTTAATATCCTGCATCGGCTGCTCGAGGTAGTCGATGGCGTACACACCGGCCACAATACGATGACTGCGCATGTTCACATCATACTCCGCCAGATTCAGCGTTTTCGTGCCCTTCTTGGAGCGTTCCTTCTTCATCAGCTCGTCCGCATGCTCCGTGTAGATCTTGTCTACGTCAATATCCTGCGGTGTTTGTTCCTCCTCGTCCGAGTCGGTTTTTTTCTCCTTCGGTTCCTCGTACACGGCCTTCAGAATTTCTTTCCGCTTTTTCCACTCGATGCGGCTAATGATGCGCAAATCTGTCATCGGAAAATGGACCCATAGTTACTACTACTCGTAGGAAACCTAATGCCACCGAATTAGTTGAACACCATACCAGCCAATTGTTCCTGCCGGTAGGGCATATCGTAGCTTGGGCAGTAGTCACTGAAGTGATCGTAGCTGATCCATAGCCCACGAATAGCTGCGCGGTGACACTTGACGGCTGCTGGGAGCGTGAGATGAAACCCTAGGCTTGGAAAGTCGATACTGGTGTGCTTGCTGTCTTCTTTGGCTCTTTCTTTAGGATTTCTGATTACACAAACAGAAAGGAAACGAAATCAAGAGTCTACTTCACGAGAGAGTTCCACGAGAGAGTGCATTACAATTGAGGCGTCGGCATGTCCCGCAACCCAAAGAGGTGTGCTTTGAAGACTTCCGATTCGAACTTGTGCGAGACCTCCAGCAGTCCGTTGAGTTCCATATCGCGATTGATGTTGCTCAAAATCTTGTACGCAAACTCATCGATGTAATCGGCCAAAACATTGCGAAACTCCATCTTTAGCTGCAAAACGAAGGCTTTCAGTTTAGTTCCATGGTAGCGTGGAGGGAGGGGTTTTGGCGGATCTTAACCTCATTCAAATCCTCCGCCATGGAAGGCCGCACATCCGAATCGTGCAGTGCGTCATCGATTTCATCCAGGATGCCCAACACTTCCACCGCCTTTTCCGCGTACGCTTTCCCAATCTGAGGCTGCTGCAGTTTGAGACTCTCCATCGACAGGTTTGCCACGTTGACGTTCTGCGTCAGTATGCTCTGCTCGTTAGTCTGCAGTAGCCAGTTACGTTCGTCTTCGTTCGCCTGCCGAATACTTTGGCACCAGATGTGCAGATACTTCCGCAAATCGGATGGATCGAACGCGTTCGGCAGACCGTTGCAACGCATGTACTGCTCCCACTGGAAAGGTAACGTACGGGATGTATCCTTCCATAGGTACTCCATCACACCTTGGCCACCCTTACCTCTCGTTCCTTCTTCGCTTCCGCCAGCACCTTTCGAACCTCATCGCGGATGCTTGCCAGATAGGTGTAGCTTTCCTCCAGCTGCACCTTACGCAGCTTGTTGGCCACGATCTCCTGGACCTGCTTTCGCTCGGCCTCCTCCTTCTCGCGCACCTTCCGCATCTTCTCCTCCTCCACCTTACGCTGACGCTCCTTTTCCAGCTCCATCCGGTGATGTTCGGCCTGTTCGGCCTCCAGCCGGGCGCGTTCTTTCTTCGACATTTTCTTCTTAGGGCTCTGCAACCAGCGCGGTGTTTAAGGTTCGAACAAGACAAAACACCAGTACAAAGAACACCAGTAGAATAAATAGATAGAAATGCACCCACAAATTGCATACACACACAGACACAAAGGGATCACTATGATATGACGGATAAAAAGTAGGTTTTGAGATTAGCACTAGGTCAGTCTGTGCGCCGTGACCAATGTCGCCTAGGAGAGTGATTGGAGCTCAAGGACTCTTCCAAGCTAACCGGGTTAGATCGCGGCGTTAGCTAGACGAAGGATTTAAAGTAGGGTCTACCGAGGGAGAGAACACGGAAACCGTTTTATGCTACCATCTTTGTGATGCGCCCGTGGCGAACTGATTCGTCGTTGCGTTCGTTGTCCTATGCAGAGTCCTATGCCTTCCTTCGACGAGAAGAGGTCGATGAGGGGGGGACCCTCCGGGTCAACCGCGTCGCCCCACGACCCCGCGACAAAATGGATGTCCTACGTAGGGTTAAAGGGTTGGGTTGATTGTTTCATATCATTAAATGGAAACAATGATGCCACATAGTAGCAATTATGCTTACGTTATATACCTGATCAGCTCCGGTTCTCGGAACTCCGTTCCGTTTTCTTTTTTGACACGCCACACACTACACGGGCTGAACACGCTCTGGTGGGCACCTGCAGCCCCCTGCTGCACCCTCTCTGCACAGACTTCAGGAAATCAGGTGATAGTTGTCTCCTTTTTTTATTCCACAAGCCAACAACCTCACTGTTCCCACTTTCCCACATGCTCAGCCGCCAGCACATGCAGTTTTGTGCTTTTTCCCCGTGCGGATTAATGAGGACTCCTCTTGCAAATGCGGAACTTGAGCGCTAGAAAAAAGGGACCATAGGACGCCCGCGGAATAAACAAACTGCTAGACGAAACGCAAATGCGCCCTCTAGCGGACGGTTGCCTTGGCGATTGCCGTGTGTAGTAGGCCATGTATTTGATTAACCGAGGCCACGGCGATCCTAGCAACTGGCGTAAACATGGCGGTACATATTACCATTGTCTGTGCCTAGGCAGGGGTGAGTTTTCAATCCATTAGTCACTTACACTGCCGCCAGCAGTCAGGCCACAAGATACGTGAAAAACTCCAACGGAATACCGAATTTGCCTTTCCACTAATAAAGTGGTCGAGTCGCTGGCGGCGGGGAAAGTCAATAACCGGAACACGTGTACCTCGGTAGGGTAGGTTCCCAGGCCACTTTTGGTCCGTGAGTGAGACGGAGTGAAGTTCCCGCAAAGGGCCTCCTGCCGAAGGGATGCCCGGGAAAGCCCATCGTGGGCAGGAAGAGAGCATCGTATCCGAATGGGAAATAAAAACAGAACAAATCAAATTATCTTCAACCCCACCGGTGGAAGGATAGAGAAACGGGTGGGTGAAACGAAACATATAATGTAAACCACATTACACATTTACGACATAACGGGGTAAGTATATAATAAATCATTGTTGGTTAAAAAACAAGCGCAACTTCATAATCATACTGCATATGTAGTATTCCAAAAACTACAATAATAAGCGGATTTCCCTTTCAAAAAGAACAAAATATAAGAAAATTATTGAAACTTTTTGTGTTTCAATTGCTATACAAAACATCAATTTAATCTTTTAAATATACCAACAACACAATTTGTTTGAACCAGCATAAACCAGGATTATGAAAGAGCTAAACAGAAATAAGAATAACAATTTCTTAACCGTTTAAATTTCTTTTTCTTAACCGTCTAACCTGCTTTCAACTAATCAAGTTGATTATTGTTGCTCAATGTCGTTATACAAATTACAATTATTTCTTCTGAACGATAAATTTGGTTTGTTTTTTATACGAAAAATATTGCCATCCCAACATTTGTTCTATAAAGCTTTCAATAAGATCAAATTCAATGTTTACCATATTAAAAATGTTTAATATTTCAAATAATTACTAAATTAGGTTACTACATGCGTCTGTTTTGCATATCACTTTTTCTTATCCTCCTCCCACAGCTTCGAAGAGAGGACAAAGAAACACGTACAAGGGGAATTCTGTAGCCATGGCATCATCTGTAGCTAAATGTGCCACAGTTAAGTATCTGGACAGCGTCTCGCACTGCAACGGTACCAACCTTTCACTTGCTTGCGGTCGCGGGGAGCGTGTTAAAAAAGTGACCGTATTTCCAACGCCAGACTCCAGAACCAACCCATCCACCCGGTCCGGGGGAGGGAGGGAGGTTTGTTTTTTTGCATCTTATTCCTCCCACGAAACCGTACGCAGGACGCCACGAGTCAGCGTGTTTGTTTAACATGCTGTCGGTAATGTTTTTAATTGCAAGAGCGAGTAATAATAACAATAATCAATTCGCTTGTTTCGAATGCGTTCATTTTCGCAGCACGACGACGCCCCCGCGAACCCCCCGCCGTCGCTTGACAGGCGACAGAGACGCCGGGACGTCGCCAATTTGACGATGCCGATCTTGACTCCACTTCCTTTTCCTCCCGCCTCCTCTCTCTACCGTCTCTACACACTGGTGCAACGGAAGGCGACTGTGGCTAACACTTCACTTTTGCCCGTAACTTCCATTGCCTTTTTTTTCGAACACATCTCAGAATGGAAACATTGACCAGAGTCGTGTGGCGCTTTTTTAGTTTTTTTTGGTTGGCGCTATACGGAATCATCTGCCTTCTTCTTGATGTAGTTCTATTTTCTTGAAGTAGCCTCGATTCGGTTTGGAGAAGAAGATTGAGATACTCTTTCGAGTGCGGAAATTCCTGACCAATTTGCAAACACACATACACTGTGCCAATCGGTAAGTGGGACGGTCAAAAAAAGAACACTTGTCTGACTTTGCGATCAATTTTAGGGTACTTAGAATTGATAACAATGAATTTCGCTTATCACATCTTTTTTGTCTATCTTTCTACGAAGCATGTGCAAAAAGAGAGAGTAAAAATCGGTCACCAAGCGGCGCAATGATCGAAAAAGTGCAAAAAGTCAAAATTTTGTCAGCCAAACGTAAAGTTGGACACTTGGGATTCCTAAGAATGTCTGCGGCTGAAGTGTTATAGAAGCTAGCTTAGGCACGTAAAATCATTTTCTGATGATCTATGATATACTAAATTATTGTTATATGTATAAAAAAGATGAGTTTTGATAAATTATTTACACTTTGTGGTTGAAATATGTTACACCACTGCAAGGAATGAAATATTATCTTTTTTATCATATAAATCGATTAAAAATGCCAAAAGTTATCGAGTTTTATCAATTTAACCAAAGTTACTGTTTTGCGATACACTAACTATAAAATGCGATACACTAACGATAAAAAAGCCCATATTGTCAAAAATATAACTTGAAATGGGTCATCTTACAATAAACTTAAAGGACGATGATGTGAGATTCATCAAAAAACCAACTGAATTGAAGACTTTTCCTCAATTATAGATGTCTAAGAATTTAATAAAATAATGAAAGCATTAAGAAGGTTCCAAACTATTTCCAGAACATACCCGCAGAACCCGCAAACAACGCCTTTACTTTCCAAAACTTTATATAGACGATGATTTTAGATTATATTGAAAGGTACTCTTCCTATCTCGCTCAAATCCATTAATTTAATGTGGTAATTGTCGTCACAGTAAGTATGACTTACATATGAAGCAAACATATACACTTTTGGTTAGAAAGGCAGGCAGTTTTCGTAAAACGGAGCTGACGAGTTTTAAAAAAAAATTTGTTTTAACTTCTATTCCTTGGAGGTCATTTGTTAATGTTGTAGGTGTTTATGTGATCAGAATGAACTGAAAAACTTGTTTTTAATTAAAGTACGATAAGTACACATCACAACGTTCATATGATGAAGAAAATTATGACAGATGTTGTTGATATAGTTTGACTATTCCAAGATTAAGAGTTCCGCCAGGTTAACTATACTCACTATAAGCTACGAATAACACAAAAGTTACTACTCTAAATCAGCCTCAAAGTTAAGAAGAATCTTTCTGAGTCTTTAGTATGAAATCCAATAGTCAATTTGAGTAAAATTGTACAGTATACTATGTTACAAACACTGTATAGTATAAATTGGTAACAACACAGCAATAGGAAAAAATTTAAGCAGAAATGTCCAATAAAGTTAGATAAAACTGTTGTCAAGCATCAACAAACAGTCATCGACTATAACAGAAATAACATTAAATACCAAAAACTTCTGGATATAGTTCAACAAACCACGTATTAAACCTGAAAAGCAAGTGTCCAACTTTACGTTTGGCTGGCAAAATTATGACTTTTTGCACTTTTTCGATCATTGCGCCGCTTGGTGACCGATTTTTACTCTCTTTTTTTGCACATGCTTCGTAGAAAGATAGACAAAGAAGATGTGATAAGCGAAATTCATTGTTATCAATTCTAAGTACCCTAAAATTGATCGCAAAGTCAGACAAGTGTTCTTTTTTTGACCGTCCCACTTACCGATTGGCACAGTGTACATCGACCGAGTAGTATGAGCCATTTTTTTTGCATTTTTGCAATAACATAAAAAAAATGTTTGTACCCAACGCTGAACAGTTCCTGCGATTGTTTACGTTACGTTTGCGCCAGCGAGAGGAGTTGTTCCCTCGTTGCTTAACTTTTTATTTTCACATTCCACACCCAACAGCGAGGCGCCAGACATAACCTCGAGGAACTGTACGGACCCCCCTTCCTCCCACCTCCTTCAAGCACGAGTTGATAACTTTCCTTCTATTCTTGGATCTTCGATTTCTCGCGGACCATTTAGTGCACACACTCTAGTTTCTCTAATGGAGATGCCGTTGTCCAAACATGCAGTTAATTCCTTCCCCCCCCCCCCCCCCCCCCCCCCCCCCCGGTCTACACCACTCCTTCGCTAAGGGTTGTGCATGCACATCCTCCACAAAGCTTGATTTACGGGCAGATTTGCATACGTATATGCATAGTCCGATGGCGCTAGCTCTGTATGCTATTAGTGTGCCGGTTTTCGATCATCCCGTACATCCTCATCCCCTGGACACGATCGGTGTTTCTTGTTTTGTGTATCTCTTGTGCGTGATTTCGCAAGATTCGCCGTTTTGTTTGACAGGTTGCCGTAACAGGTACATGAGGTTTGCAAAAGGCTGGACCATTGGATGGGAATTGTTCATTTTTCACTGAAGAAAATACGATCACACGACGCCTGCTATGTTTTACTCTGGTGTTATAGTTCCTTTTAGTGGTTATTTATGTTGGAGCTCATGTGGCACGTTACCCCCCTGGTGGAATGCGAAAAGTCGAGATTGGAACCGAGATGATCACCCCCGGAGTTCATAAGCATAGCAGTCTGATTTGCTTTCCAAACTTGCACAAATGCACACATTGTATGCCACACATACTTGCCTCCGGAAAGTGTCCCAGTTCCGGCTCCACACAGAGCCTGGAGCCAGAGGCTACAGGGGGCCTCCTCTTTGCTACAACATTCCTTCACATTCGGTCAAAGATTCGGCAATGATGAAAACACACACACATAATCAGGCAAAATATGCCAGCGAAATCTGTCGCCATATAACGCCATGTAGCGCCTAAACCCGGCTGATAGCGGAGTTGTCGCACTTTTATGGATCTTTCGGCCATCCGACCACGATCCCTTCCCCCCCTCCAACCAGCTTAAGAAGATTGTCGCATGCAAATGACCAGCCATCGCCGGTGTAAACTCGGTTTTTTATGTTCACCCCGCCGGCCATTAGCATTGACACCATCGTTGGGGTCGGTTGAATGTCTCGATCGATCGTTAGTAGTGTGTTTGCATTTGGCATAGGGGTGCGACGAGGGAGGTTGGGATGGTTTATTTATCTTTATTTCCCCCCCCCCCCCCCCCCTTGCCCCCCGGCCCGTTGGATCAGCGTTTTCGACGGTTTTTTTTTCCACAACACCGACGGGGTGACGAGGGTTGTGGCAATATTTTCGCCTCGTTATTTTCGCTCGAAATCGACAAAAACAATCAGCACGAGCCGTCAAAAAGTTAGCTGAGTAAAAAATGCGAGATGAGAGTAAAAAAAAAAAATCAGACGCCAGTGTGGTGATGATGATGATGTGGTACCCTGGAATTCCATCCTCGGGAACATATACAGAGAGCCGGCTCCGGGCGGGAGTTCCGGCCCGGAGTGTCGATGGCCGGTTTTAGTCGGGACCGGTTTAGCACTTGACCACCCGGCGGCGCCGGTCATCTCCGGCCGGGCTGAGAGATTTATTGGCGCCGTTAAAAAATTACCAGCTCCACGGAGCGACACCACGACGTACCAGAGAGTTTGGGGCATTGGTGGCGCCTTCACCTTCTTGCAAATCTGGTTCCCCCTCCGTGGGGGGGAAAAGGGTAGAGGATGGGTAAGCTGCTCTCGTGGCTTTTTCTTGACGGGGAGGGGGGTTGTGTTTTGTGGATCCACCAAAGCGGGCCAATAATGATGGAGACACAACGGCGAACGACGCTACCGTTTGACGCCGCGCCATTGTTGAAGATCGATGGTGATTTTTCTGAGTATTGATTCGTTCACCCAGGGACCCAGAGGTTGAACGACAGGATTAGGCCCCCCCCCCCCCCCCCATCTTCGCCATACTGCCTCCTGCTCCCCGAACCGGTCGGAAGGGATCCCACCACCTGGGTGGAGGGTGTTTCTCGCCTCCATCTTTATGTTTGTTATCGCTTTTTTTTCCCCCTTGGGAGGTGTCTTTCCAATTTTAATTTCATCAAAAGCTGACAAGTGGGATGTCTGGACGTGGTGTGTTGATGGCAGATCATTATTCAATTTTATTCCGATTTTCTGGCGTCTCGTGGAATTTGAGACAATATTGATTATCTCGCGCGCCCCGGTAGGTGGACATATTTCGTACACACTCCAGTAGGCAAGCTGTGCTGTCCGAAACAAATATTTAAAAGTTCCAGGCCTTAGTGAGATCATCGGCGCTATATGCACAAAAACCCTGGTGCTACCTGCTGGTGGGCAAGCTTCGTTTTGAACTTCATTTTTGGCGTGTTGGTGTTGAGTAAATTTGCCATAGACAAGCACCTCAAGACACTCCACATATCAGGAGTTCCTTCCGTAGTATCAATCGGGCCAAATCGGGGTGGTTGGACTAGCTCCAACAACACTTTTATCCGATCATATATGATTGATTTCTTCATTTCGAGTTGTACATCAATTCTCTATCAATCAAAATTCCTTACACCCTATTCCTATACAACAATCACTCGGGTTCCACCATTCTGTTCGAGGAACTGTAAGCTGAAATACAGATGCTTCGTTCGCTCTATGACGCACCCACTCTATGACCTGAGATTGTCTCGCCAGGAAGTTTTCTGCGTGTTTCGATCATTGAGCCGCGGACAGGGTCGATGATAAATAGGTCTCCCAATCCGCCAACACCAACTGGCGAACCACGAGCACCACATTCTCGAGGGTGACAAACTGGCAACAAGCGATTAGGTGGAGAGCGCTGACTACTCCTGTGGTTATGATGATTTATGCCCCCCGACACTCTCAGGGACAAGTGCACGTTCTAACATCAGAGAATCATCTCCCTTAAGTCGTAGCAAAAAGAATCACACATCTTAAGGTGTGGTTTACTCGATCGCACAGATGCGGAACGATACAACAGAACGGTAGAGGACGTTCTTCCGATGTTGAGTTCTTTTACTCTATCGATTGAATCACGCAGGATCTCTTTAGCTGCAAATTTACGATCACTGATGAACATATCAAGAATCACGGCTCAATAATACCTGAAAAAGACAGGCTTGAGTGCTGTATCTTCTGTGCAGCTACAGATTTTCGATCTCCAAATGAAGGGGATTTCCACGCATCTAGCACTAAATCAAGATCCACCTAGAAGATTCACCACATTCACCACATCTCTCACTCCATTAAATTTCTCGTTCGCCTAGTCCTTGACTATAGCGACCACACACACAAAAAAAAAACCAAAACCCGATAGACTCGACGCAGTATCTTCACCAAACCGACGACTTTCGGGGATTCCACAGCTAGCCGAAAAGCTGTCGCTCCAGGGGCTTTCGAAGCGGGCCAAAGATTTCACACCATATGGTCCATTCCCATTTGGGCCAAATTTATCGCCGTTTGATGTTTATGATTCATTTGTGGGGCGTCTAATGGTTCATAATTGGATTCAAATTTATGCAATCCGAAGCCAAGATGTTTAGTGGTTCGTCTGGTGATACGAAGTATTATGTAGTTTTCTTAGATTTTTAACTAGTAACGGAATTTTTAATTTTTAGAAATTAGTTTTTTTTTATATTCTTTTTCTTCTGGCCACTTCTTTGCTACCATATATTTGTCTTAAATAAGTTACTTAAAAGACAACTTTGGACTTGTGCACTTATGAAAGGTGTACGAACAGGTTTATTGTCTACAGAATGTCCAGGACTCACCAGAGATATAAAAAAGTTACCAGCTCTAATCCGTACTTCATGCTATCCAAAAATTCCCTCTGCAAAACCACGTGGCACGTTGTAGTGTACGCAATAAAGGAAACATAAAAAATGTAACCTTTTCATAAGAATTCGCCAACCTAATTCGACTCTACGCAGCAAGACTATTTCGGGGGCTGGCCGGGGGGGCACTCGTTATACAACCCGTACCCAACCCTCGTTTGGAGGAAGGGTTCATCATCGAAATGGCACTTCAGCATCGTAAACCTCAATTCTCTCCAATCAAATCCAATCTGAGCCTGACCGAAAGCCGAGGAGGAAGGGATGATCGCCTTTCTCCAGCCGTTCACCGCCGAAGAGGTGATGTGCAGGTTCCGCAACCGAGAATGATTATCCGGGGCTGGCCGTTGACGTGCGTACGCGATTTTCACGCTGCGCAATAATTGTAACGCGTGAGCGCAAGAGTAGGGGTCGCGTGTTGGGTTCCATTTAGGCGCCATTCTTCATATTCAGCATTCAGTTTTACCTCTTTGCATTCCACTCCACGGTGTCTTGCCGGGGGGAAACCAATTTCGAACGTAGGCCACAGTGTGACAAATGCAATGTAAAGTGAACGGTCTGCAATTTCCAACGGCCAGACATGTTCCAGTGCATGTCCATTTGGGTATTTTTGTATTCATCTCGTTTCATGACCTCTTCAGACCTTCCATGTTGCAGCGCTGATAATCTCTCCGAAAACATCTTTTGCGATGTTGGACGGGCAGGGTTTCAGTATGTCAGACGACCGTCCGTCATCAGTCCTTCCCTTGCGGACGAAAAAGTCACCATATCCATTCGCAAGCCTTCATTACCAGCGTTATTGTTCTTTATTAATATTTTATGACAAAAGGAAATGTTTCGTTTAGTAACGTTTAATCATGCTGCTCCGGAGCTGCGTCGGCTGACGATTGCAAAGACGGACGTACGACGGACGCTCCAGACGGCGACCTGAGCCAGGACTTGCCCACTTCATTTGCTCAATTTGGGCAGCACTCCCCCGGGCAGCTCGAGAATCTTCGAGAATTCGGGGAGGTTGAGGCATTCGGTATGGCCGGTCACTTCATGGGACGAGAAATTGCCAGACGCAAATTCTCGTATGCTGGATAAGTACGGTCCTGGCGAGGGATAATTGGACGGTGTTACTTACGTCGTAAATGTTGTGTTCATTCCAAAGCAGAAGCAAACAATGAATTGTTGTTCAGGAGAAGAGTATTTTGTATAGTACAGTGAATATTCTACTTTTTCTAATTTATTTTTTTTTTAGAAACAGGAACCCGAAGTCAATCAGTTGTTTGTAAACAGTACGAATTCCCAAGAGCATCCCAAAGTTTGAACCACACGATTCCGTTCTTTGTTTTTCCTTGTGTTGTCGCACAGCAGGGGTTACTTCACACATGGATAGAAACCCGGTAGCCAGGCTAAGGGCAGCTGGCAATGCTAGACATCATGTCTCCGTCTCCGCCTTTCGTAGGCATTCATGCTTTCCACTGCTGCCAACATGAACCCAATGTTTGACCTTCGATCGGAAGGAACATTGCAAGATATGCTACCAACACCACGCTGATTCATGTGCTTTCCGTAAGCCACATGGAGGATCCACGGAAAGCCTACGTTCAGTGTGTGGCAGGGACTATAAACAGACGCACCGGGAACCCACCACTGGGCTGCATGCAATGCACGCTTTGCCCGTGGTGCCAGAATGTCTCCCACCTATAGGACAAGAGGGAACGACTCCCCGAAGAGCAAACACACCCCGACTGCGTTGATCGTGGAACCCCCAGTTGTCCTGACATACATATCTTTTGGGGAACCTACGAGGTTACTCCTCTGTTGCCCCTCGCTACCTCAAGAGACCTCCACACTCCAAGCCGACGCGCATTTGTTTGCCCTGTCGGGCATGTGTTTGTTTGTTTATTTACTTGTTTACAGATGCTTGAAAACAAGATATGTTTTGTAAACAGTAAAACCACATAAGCAGCTTCCGTGCATCGTTGGAATCGTTGGGAGCTAGTTACAGGTTTTGGGAAAGCAAACGAACAAAAAAAATCCCTCGTCTTGTGTTCGTTTGCTATCGGAACACGGGGTTTAATTTGTTTTCATTTTTTCCCATTTCAGAAGCGATCCACAGACGATGTATATTACGTTCGCTTCCACTCAGCTGCATTGCATTCTGTCGTCAGTATGTCTAGCCGTTTATGGCCAACCCGAATGGAGTGTTTCCATGGGGGAGACACCTAGCCACGCCTTACAGCACCGACAACGGGCAGGCGAAGATCAACACAAGCGACTGCTGGGTCTCCAATTTTCCGGAATCGAACGAACGAACGAATGACCGAACGAATTGAACAAATTATTGACCAAATAAATCAAACCATCCCCACGAAAGCAGGGCGCGGCGAACCCTTAGCATCGTTTACCCCCATTGACTCCCGCCCAATTGACACCGTTGCCTCCGGGGCCCCCCCTTGTGGGCCCCGTCCACCTTCGAACCACACCAAATCGATCTTTTACGCCACTCTTCGGTTCATTCGGTCCAAAAACCGAACGCGCACCGTCTGTCCCACACCAAACCTTCGAGGTAAAAGATTCATGATTCCCAACGCCCTACTTCACCTGGGTTTCAACCTGCGTCCCCCGGAACCCTCGTTAGAGCTCGTATGCTGTATGCGTTTCACAACATCCAGGACGGTGGAACCACCAAGAACAAGCGGGCGTCGTGAAGAAAATTGGTGTTAAACTATTCATCTTCGCCTTTTCGCCGTTGTGGCAGGCGAAAAGGAAACTGAAGAGAAAACCCCTCCCCCGGGGCTGGAGGAACGGGAGGAACGTGCACGAGGCGAAGCGCAAAACTTCAAAGCGTTCGAAAACTTCGCATCGAAAACCTCGCGCGAAGGGCCTGCACCACATTCTGGGAGACTCGGTGGTGCTTGTTGCCTTTCCCGTGGGCTAAGGAGCCGTTCTCCCGTGCCGATCGCCGTAGGAAAAAAGGGCGAGAAAACCCATTCTTTTCCTTCCACACTTCTTGTAGGCCACCTCTTTGTGTTTTCTTATTTTCCGCTCTTCCCAACATAACAACGATCGAGAGCGGTCGATCGAGAAGCGAAACCGATCAAGAGGAATATGTATGTTCTTTGATGTTGTTTTTTGTGTTTCGTTGTTGCTGTTGCTGGATCTTCCCTTTTCTTCGCTCCATTTGTAACAGCGCGCAACACGGAGGAGTCCCTTTCGCCGGAACCCTCGCCTCTTCCCACCCTTCATGCGGCGACCACCAGAGATCGTACCCGACGGCCAGACCGAACCAGACAAACCGTCGCCACTCCCTGCTGGGAGAGTTCAGATCTTCATCTTCTTGCCTTTCCGCCCGCCAAACCTACCACCACCAGCTGGATGGTACGATGTTCTTTTCCGAAGGGTGCCTCCATTTAACACCACTCGATGTTCCGCGCGATCTTGGTTGGAACGCTCTACCGAGCGACTCCCAACTCCTGAAGACCTTTTCAGAACAGAGGCTCCTTGGATGTGATTTGTTTTATTTCTAGCTACTCTAAGAATTTAGTGAACCATTAAAAATATTAATTTTATCAACAACTTTGACCTATCAAAGGGTTCTTCAAAGATCTTTCAGTCAATCCTTGTGCATTACAACACTTGTATAGCAATAGGCACATACGTAATTGATTCTGTACAAACCCTGAATCAACAGAACGTTGCAGACATGAAGGCACCGTGATGATGCCGGCACTTCCAACCACTCAAGCCCTGAGCCAATACCAAGCGGAGGATCCCGGGTTTTAAAGTGATCCTCGAAAGTGATCTCGTTCCGAAGGCGGACACCTCTGTTTGCCATTTGCTTCTCACGTGCATCATTCGTCGAACCTTTTTTCTTCCCTCCCCGCATGGTTTCTCCTCGACGCTGGCCTTCGTGCCTCGGAGCATAAGTGCGCGGACGCGCCGAAGATCATCATCTAGAAACGAAGAACGGCCTGTTAGACAAATGCTGAGCCCCGCGGGGCGGGCACTGCCAAACAATTATAAATCGACCATGGGTCGCCGGGATCGGCAGTCGGAGGAAAGGAGCTGCAAAACGTAGCGGCCACGAGCGCGGGCCAAGAAGAGAAATAGGCTGCCGGGAGGGTTTGTGTGCCGGTTCGACCGGTGATGATAATGATGATGATGATGACGACGACTGAACTCGGCACTTGAGTTATGTATGGAGTGGTCGGTCGGGTCCAAAAGCCACCGTTCTATAAGTGGAAACCAAAAAGGAATCCCGAAAACCTCCACCTCCTCCGGGTCAGTCCATTTTCACGGACGAGCTAAAAATCGAAAAGATCGTAACAGTTCTCTCCAGACAGTCTGACGCGTCGAAGCATCAAATGGAAGGCCCATACACTCGAGCCCAAACACACGCACACAGAACATAATGATTCCCAAGAAGTCAGAGGAACAACAGAAGAATACGTCAAGGCAGGACACGTCCGGTCAGGATACCAGCATACATCGAGGTGCTTCTGAAGCGGTGTTGTAGTGCCATAATGAAAAACCAAAAGGGTCCCACACCGAAACAAACCCCGAAAAGCGAAAACGCAGGTAGTGTTAAAAGTGAACATTCTACACAGCCATGCACGGAAGGTGCGAAAAACCACTTGAGGCCGCAACAAATTACGACATGTTTAACGCCAAAAAGAAGAAAAAGGAAACACGATACGCTGGGCAGCATCGACATCGACGGACAAGACATTACTACCAGACCAGCATAAGAGTCAAGACAAAACAAAAAAACAACCGGCGAAAGATCCCCTTCACATTATGCGCGATGAAGGGAAGTTTCGATCGAAGCTTTTAACTGCTTCAAAACGCACCTTACCTTCCCGTCGAGTGATCGTACGGAGGACGGTTTGCATTAATTTTCCCACATGTACCAACGGTCCATGGAATGATGATGATCGCCGCGAAAAAAAAGCTATCGATCTCGCGGAAACGTTTTTGAGAAAACGCAAAAATCGATCGATCAATCATGGCGGACGAATTCAGGGGGGGTTGGATCGTTTCATCCCTATGGTGCTCTGAATCTTGGTTTCCTTTTCATGAATCCATCCAAAATGAATCCATCCGAAAGAGTTCCTCGTTTTGGGGATAAATTGCAGAGTATAAATGAGGTTCGGGTGATCCTCGCGTAATTTCCTGTTGAGGATGTACAAAATCCACGATTTCGGTTAACTGTTTCATTTCGATACTTAAATAGACTACAGCTTAAAACTGACAGATATGATTCAACGGTGAGTTGAACCTTGACCAATCAATGAACTACACACACTGCAAAAGGTTAATAAACTGTGTCAACTGTGTTCCGTTTCCGGAAAAAAATCGAATCGTTCTCCAGGAATCACTTACCGTAGGTTCCGATTTCGGTGTAATGGCCGCGGCCGATTGGAAACTGCCGGCCAGCAGGACACACATCGCCAGACAGCAGACCGATGTCATCCACATGTTTGTGCTACTGAGTTCTTTTTTCTTTTGTTTCTACAACAACCTCAACCTTTGCCGTTCGTCGAAACGACAACACCGAAACACGTTGTTGGGCGCGGACTGACGCGAAAAAAGACAAACCCGCCGTACTTTCTACGAATGCAAACGACTACGGATGGCCCCAGGCTGGAGCCAAGCGGAGATCGAGTTTTCCAATCGAACGCCGAACCGTGTCGTGTCCGTCGGTTCTAATGCGCCTTGATTCACGGCCTCTTGTACGGCCAGGGTGCCGAAACCGATGGGCGGATGGGGGTAAGGGTGAAAATGATGCCCCGTGGTGTCCAGTTTCACAGTCCGGAGAGCTGGAGCTTGTTGTTTACGGTAGTTACGGTGTGAAAGATCGCGACCGCTTTGCCGGGATTCGCCGGAACAGGTTGCTGCCGGTGCCTCCGGTGGTGTCGTTTGCGGTTTTCGCCTGGCGCCAGCGCCGTCTAGCAAACAGGCAGGGGGTAGGAGTGGGGAGAGGAAATTGGTAGCTCAGGTTTACCGATCACCCTTCTCCGTTTCGTTTGCTTCTTTTCAACAGCCACGGACTCAAATTAGTAAGAGTCTGGTTCGAAGAAAGTTTGAACGATCGCGATCGATCGTGACCGTTAATACCCTCAAGCGTTCACACACACATAGTACAAACACAAACACACACTTTACAGGTGTACTAATCCACTAGAACTCTGAAATACACCACACTTTGCTGGGCACTAACAATGAACACTTGTGGCCGTTCGATTTGCGTTGCGACAACACAACCTCACTTATCTGCAAAACGGAGAGAAACAAACGGATGCGGCTCACAATCGCGGCTCGCGAAACGGACCGGCTCGCTGTTGGTCTGATAGCAAAGTGGAGAAGTTATAGCTTTTTGATATAAATTGACCTGATTTGATAACGCGATGCACCGCGCCGTACCGTTTACGGCCTGCGATTATGTGTGCAATCGGTGCTCGCGTCAAAAGCTATCAAACACCAAGCAGCAGCAGCTTGGGGAAGTTTACGCCGAACAGCTAACCGACGACGATCGATTCACCAACATCTGCAATAGAATAGAGGAGAAACTTGTTAGTATACTGATCGAAAATTAGTTGATGAACAACAGGCTGAGTGCAGTTCTAGCAGTTAATTAGTCACAACAAGCTCAGTGATCAGATTTAGTGTGGTGTTTCCAAGTGCAGGCGACGAATGTAGATCAGACGGTATACTGTTCTGCCATTGCTCTCTGCAGTCAGATCATGATGAAGCGAATGCTCCATGCAACGGTGTAGCTAACCGTATGGTGATCATGGCATCCGTTATTGTTAGGCTCATCGCCACCAGCGCGTCGAAAGATGAAAACGAACCATTTCAATTGCTTCAATTATCGCGAGCTCTACACTCTGACCACAGTATGTTCACTTCAACATGGTAAAAAAAATAAGGCAAATTAATAAATTCCAACCTCGGGCCGGGATTCGTACGCCGAGTGATGCAACAAGTGCAACCACCGCACGAACCACAATGGACCATCGAAAACTTCTAACGTAAACCAATTAGCTGCAACAATTTAACGGTGCATTTTGGTTTCCCATCCACGTTCGATCTTGATCTGGAGAGGTGGACCACGCAGTAGACGATGAAGTCAGCGGTTTATTCGGGTGACGATCGGTCATCGGAATTGACCCCGAAAATATGATTCCAACGCAAAACTGCACCCAACGTGTGCACTGGATGGATGGATATCTGATCGGGTGGGCCATTAGGAGATGGAATTGCATACAAACGTTAGCGTGTACGTATGGCTCTACCATCACGCCAAACGGAGATGACCTTAGGATGACTTTTGTTGTCGGAACTTGTCAGATCTTCGTTTGAGAGAGTACAAGATGTTCAGAAACACGATTCACAACGTCATGTGCAACGTCATTAGATCTTTAGTCAAACTGGGAAGATGAAACGCCAACAATATAAAAATGAGACTGGCGTATGTGGCAAACATTATTCCGAAGACGGAGCTCGTATTTTGATAATTTCACTTCAGCGAACCAGTTTTTGGTTGATTCCGCAGGCACAAAGCTGCCACCACGGCAAAGTTCATGCCACTTTTGGACGTATTTTCCTTTCACCTTGGTTCCAAGTGGATCTAGTGGCGTCGGTCGAAACCAGGAGTTTAACTCCTCGCCATGCAAATAGTTGTGTACATGAAAGATGGCCAAGGTTACCATTTTATCCAGTGCATTTAGTCCACTCGACGAGACAGAGACTCTTCGGATTAGTTAACATGGTGTGGCTAAAGTTTCTCGACATTCCTGAATTAAGACCATCCATAAATCAATGAAGATCTACAAAGCGAAGGTTTTAATAGCCAACAGGAACAGCTCATCAACGCATGAACTGGATTAACTCGCCGGAGCCAAACGAGACCGTTTTTATAAGGAAGTGACAAATTAACTCGCGATGGTTGGCTTATGTGGGCTTAGTGTCTTTTCTTAAAACATTTGCATTTACTTGAAATACCCAGTATTCCATGGAAATGTTGGAATGAAACTCTACAGGAAAATGTAAACTGACAAGATTGAGGTGCAAGAAAAATAAGTATCACATCCAAAAGGTGCAGTATTTCCAGTGGCCTCCTCGTGGCTGGAGGATCAAGATGTGCCATTCCCATAATGTCACACAGTTTATAGCTCTAGGCCATCTGCCTTCCCCATACGAGTATTTCACTCGGCTTGATGATGATCGACCCGCAAGATACGCGATCGCAATATTCGCAACGATCAAAAAACGAAAACATGAAATCGCCCCGCTAATGGGATCTAATTTATGATGACTTAATTTCCAACTTATTAACGGCCAATTAGTAGTGAAAATGTTCATCTCAAATCGCTGCCCACGGGCCAATTCGTTCCGAACGATGAAACGGACCAACTCCCGCGACGGGGGGACACGTTTCGGGAGGCGATGGAAGCCCGTATCGGAGGATTCCAGTTGACGTGTGCTTTATTATCCCTTTCGTTTCTCGACATCGGGCAAAATTGGATTGGGGGAATATATGAAATTTGAATAAAAACACAGCCTTTGGACACCACTTGTGGGCTTGGGGAGGCTGTGGCAGAACATGACGAAGGGAAACACACATCTTCGCACGAAATGGCCAAATTTTTAAAGCTTGTGCTACGCGTACGGTGTCGCTCTGAAATCCGCCGTCCTGAGGCGTGAATCTTGACGGCAAAATCAAGATGCAAAGAAAGATACACGGAAGGGGTCGGAAAGACGAAGGGCACCGGGACCACTTGAAGAAGGAACAAGAACTTCCTGGTGAAGCACCTATCGGTGAAAACAGGGATCGGGGAGGGCACACAATGAGTGAGTGAGCATGGCATGGCCTTTCTGGATGCTGGCCTTAAAGAAGGAAGATTCGAAGAAACACCCGAATACACTATCGTCTTGCCATTGGCCGCCACCCCATTCCTTGCTCTATTGCGGGATGCATGGAGACACGCTCAAGAGGGGGAAAAAGCCGGCCACAAAAAGTGTATTTTTTCCTTGCCTCGTCTTCGGGCAGAAGGAAGGACCATAAGAAAAATAACACGGCCACGCCGGGCGTACATTCCGAAATCTTGTTCTGCCGAGCTTTTCCCTCGGCGTCGGCTCTTCGCACACGCTTCTTGACGCTTGACGGTGATAAATAATCCATTAAAAAATCGTCGAAAGCACCGCTAAAGCACCGAAAATGTAGTTAAAAAATTTAATGCTGGCACACCTTCGCCTTCTTCTTTCGCGTGAAACACTCGACGTTTTTTTTTTTTGTGCCATCCAATGTTGTTGCACACTTTCCTTTGCTTTGCTCCTTTGGCAACTCTTTGGCTGCTACGAGGTCATCGGGGCTCATATTTAAAACTTTAAAAAGCAAATCGATACCTTTTCAGGCAGTCGACGAATTCGTAAAATTCTTTTGAATCTGTTAAAAATCCCTTTTTTCCGTTCAAGTAAAGCAACTTAGAACTTAAACAGTGCGACTGAATCTATTGGCAAATAATCATGAAGAATAGGCCGAGCTCATGAACACATTACAAGATGAAAACGGAACATCAAGCACTTACCTATGATACAGCTTAGTTTAAACTGCAGTCCAAAACCTCTTCACGACGAAGTCGACCTTTTTTTAATTGCCAGCTATTCCAAAACACAACAGTTACACTTCAGGGCCACTGGAGCGACAACACCACCGGCAGAAAACAACTGTCCATATGGGCAAGTGCGGCAAACTCCCAAATCGGTGCACTTTTGCCGCATGTACTGTTTGCGCGAGATGAAGGAATTATGCAACGGAAACGGTGCCGCCAGTTAAGCGCATTTAACGCTAGTTCTTCCCTCCAAAATGTACCAATATGGTGCGCAGCACAACAACAACGCTCCGCTCACAACGATCTTCAATCCAAGTCCACGCGTACCCTCGAGACACAACGATGGCACTATCTATTCACGATCGTTGGATTTGCACATACTCCGCTGACGGTTGGTTGGGTTGGTGCACCGATGCACGTTGAACGGCAAGCTCACTGCGGAACGTCGCTACACGTCTATCCTCTACCGAGCGCTGGAGCGAACTGACCACGAGTCTCGCAATCCGAACGATCTTCGCTGCCGTTGCAGCATCCTTGATCTTGCCTCGGGCAAGATGATTCCTTCAATCCGCGGATTCATGCTCCTCTCCCAGCTTCTCGGTGAATTTTAGTTTAAAATGAACCGAGAGCGTTCCTACCTTGCGCACGTGAAGAAACATTTTGTTGGCTTCCAAATTACTTCAAATTCTTATTTTCATTGCTCTACTTTTGGAGAATCATATTCACAGCATCAAAATTATTGTTCACACAACACTGTCGATTGAAACGAGTTAGAATTTTTGTCCTCAACTTCTAATGTAAAAATTAAAACAAAACATATTATCCCAGCCGTTTTTCATAAATTATAATCGATTTTAAATTAATTTATCTATTTTTAATAAATTTTGCTTTTTACATCTGTTTCATACTGTTGCGCGCAACAAAGTTTGACATTTGATGTTGTTTACTAAACAAATAGTCGCGAAATGTCAGTCCACAGTAGTGATGGGAAAACTGAATCCCTACAGAGATTCGAATCTTTCGATTCAAATCCATTCTGAGATCCGGATCTTCGAATCCGAGTCCCAATCCATCATATCATGCGTGCCTACCAAATTTACCGATCTTTCATATTATTTGTTACTTTAACAATTGTACAATCAATGGTTGAATTGATCCAAAGGCTAAATCGAGCTTTTGAATGGTCCCCAGGACCATCTGGATCACTATCGCTATCCGCTCCAAGGGGGAGCTGTTTCATTTCATTTCCGAGGAAACTACCCACCACTATGCGCACAATTCTCTGAATTGAAAATGCTCTCGCAACATCGCAAAATCTCTCTTTCGAAGAGAGAGATTGCGCATCGGGACCTTTCGAACTGGGTTTTCCAGGGATTATATGAAAATGACATTTGGAGGTTTTCGAAGAGTTTCGGTCGACCGGGCCATGTTTACAATGTGTCGCCGTATTAATTTCTCCAAAACTGGAAACGATGGATAGGTCTTTACTTCGACAAAGTTGTTGGTCTGCAAAAGACCTTTCGTTTGAGGGGTCTGTCGTAAAAATCGGTCCACAGAATCAAAAGTTATTGGCAATTTGGCTGTTTCGGCCATTTTCCCATACAAAATCATTTTGCAAAAACTAAGTAGCCTGGAAAATCTTACTATCGTTAAAGTTGTGTGTCTTGAGCAGACCTTTCATTTGAGGGGTCACATGTACAAATCGGTTCAGCAGTTATAAAGTTATTAACAAATTGGCAACTTTTTGCCTAAATGGCTATTCGAAATATTGAGTACGTTGTTCCGGAGATTTCCGAAGCTTTTCGAAAAATAAACTTTCTCAAAAACTAGACAATATTGAACGATCTATCGTTACACAAAATTGTGTGTCTTGAGCAGACCTTTCATTTAAGGGGTCGTATGTACAAATCGGTTCAGCAGTTATAAAGTTATTAGCAAATTGGTTATTTCAGCAGAAAATACCAACCAAAGTTTCTGCACCTACGCCTCAGAATTTCATAAACTAAGAATTACGGAATAGTCTTTGTTGCACAGAATTATTAGTCTTTAAAAGACCTTTCATTTGAGGGGTCTGGCGCTAAAATTGGTCAAGCCACTAAAAAGTTATTTACAAATTAGCTATTTCAGCCATTCATAAGGCAGCTTGGTTGTTTCAATTTGAAATCTTTAATGTCTGAATGAATTTCACGACAATGACGATTCACCAGCCTGGCAATTCAACAAAGCTACCAACTTTATCACGTTGGCACAACGCAAAACCATCTGTGACAGCGTAAAATTGTCGCCTGAAAGGCCATTCTTAGAATCGAACCATTGTAGTAGCCAGACGAACGTTAACGTTTCGTAACGTAAATCGTTTTCAAAGCAAAGTGAAGTTTAATTGGTGTAAATATGTCTCAAATGGTGAATGCTTTGCAATGCAATTGTAACAATAGTGAAAGCAGTGTGCCAGACGGGATATTGTGCCAAGATGCACCAACAGTCACATTCTCGGAACCGGTGGTAAGTGTGGAATGTTTAAGTTTTCGTTTTTTTTTTGTATGAAAAACGTTTGGAAAACGTATATAATTAATCTATGTGGTCATATGTGTCTTTTGACCCACGTCGTTATTACATAATAGAAACATTAATCTAATATATAAAAGTCACCGTTGTCTGTGTATTATATCCCTACCCCTCCCGAACACCTCCTCTCTAAAATTAATGAAAAACAATTATAGTTCAACAATTATTGAACGAGTTTTCACAAAAATTAGTACACATACTGCTCACATAGGGACATACCATGGTTTAAAATTTCATCTTTCTAGGAGAAAGGGAAAGGGCGGCTCCCATACTACCCCCTACCTTAAAAATGGTTAAAATGCAATATGGGTATCAATTTCGCAGTATTTATGGTTTCTAAACCGAATAACCTCACTATTAATGTTCAATCTTAGCTCAAACTCCCTCTACCCCCCTCCTCATCTTCAGCAAATCAATAACATAGCTCAAAATGAAAAGTGTTAATTCTTATCACATGTATGCAACGCAAAATCTACTAAGTGTATCTGTGCCGAACTTGGCTGGAGTGTAACTCATTTTCTCGAACTAAATCGAACCCAGACATCCCAGATTTCTTCTATCTTCTCTTACGTAACATATATTCTCAATCACACTAAATCGGTCTAATCAATTTATACTACACATAATCATAAGAAAGACATTTTTTCAAATGTGAAATGTCCAACATTCTTATGCCTCCTTCCTGCCAATAACTTTCTATCATCTGGACGATAGAAATTAAGTAAAACAATATAATGCCACATTACTACGGAAGCGACGAATTTAAAAAAAAAGCGTACATATCGTGGAGTGACGATTTTACTGGGGTATTTCTCATACTTGCTTCAATTGATTAATTTTAAATGGTTGAACCAAGGTGGAAGCACAATAAGATAGCGAATGCAAAATGTATATTAACATGATTTCGTCGGCTAAAGGTAATACAAAAAAATACCACTATCCCCAAAACGCTAAATTTAAGATTACAAAACTCAAGATACTGAATGAAAACATTCTTTCGTTTGGAATTTCTTTCTACCCGGATGAAATCGGGTTAATCAGCTAGTATTTGTTTAAAAAATAACTGCCCTCCTACGAAAAAAGGCTGCAATTGAAGCGCAATAGGCACAAATCCACTTTAAATAAAAACGACAGGAACCTAAAATTCCAAACGGAGGATTTTCGAATAGATCAGCTTTTAACAACTTTAACTTGAAAAGACCTTTCATTTAAGGGGTCAATCGTGAAAATCGGTTGAAAGAATCAATAGTTATTAACAATTTGCCACGCGGTGCCGCCGGTGGGTTGTATTCTGTTCCAATCATCTTGCCATGCATGTTTAGAGATTGTCCGTTTACGAAGGGAATCATCTAAAATCTTCCATAGGTGTTTTACCAGGTTCATATCTGGACTCTGTGGGAAGCGAATGGAGTTGTTTACGGCTGTGTGCTTAGGCTCGTTATCTTGTTGGAATAGGAATCTTACTTGAAATCGTAACTTCTCGGCGCTTTTTATACAACTGTCTTTCAAAATTTGAACGTAGGATTTGTGATCCTTTATCCCATCAATTAAGTGCAGCTGCCCCACTCCTGCTGCACTAATGCAACTCCAAACCATGTCGGAACTTTCACCATATTTCACCGTTGAAATAAGATTCTTTGTTTGCATCTCAGTATTGCATTTTTTATGTGGTTAAAGCTCGTGGCTCCACCTTTTCGTTGCTTATAGTCGAATGTTTTTGTAACGATGAATCGATCAATTGCCGATTGAGCTTTAAAACTAGGTCTGGCCACAAGTTTTGCTATCTCATTGGTAGACTCATGCAATCGAACGATTCGTTTTTCTCGTCAAAGGTTGCCTCTAACGCCTTTCGATCTATGTTGTGAACTAACTGGACATTCCGAATTAACACATTAAGCGCTCCGTTCATTTTCACTACTTTCCGTTAAGTCGTTAATTCGTCATAGATCATCGACGGTAGTAGTGAGCAGTGCTTGCATGTTCAAACATTCCTTGTTTGAACAGAACAATGCAAAAAAGTGGTAAAATAATGACTTTTGTCAATTTTTTGTTCATGTCCCGACGCCTCCTTAATGTACTGCCGGTCCCATTGGGACCTGGTTTCCCTACAAAAACGGCTCTGTCGGTTCAACGAGACTATTAGAACGCTTAACGCGCTATTGCCAGACCGTGGTGTACTAGATTTCATTTAAATTGAAGGTAAAATCCCCAATGAGGCCCCCTAGTCGCCGCATCGTCATCATTTTTTCGATGTTAGCGCCTGGCAGTAATGTAGTAGGTGGCACATCAATTCAGTTTGAATATTTGAACCGTTGAATTTCCGTTAGAAGCTGTAATAATTTGAACTAATCGGTTGAACTGGGCAAGATGGACAGCATAAACCAATGATTTGGAGTGAAAAAATGAGTATGAAACGGCGGCGCGCCCGCAGCGAGCGCAGCGAGCGGACTGCGCTAGGTCTACCGAAAAAGGGAGTTTGTTATAAATTTGTGAAATAAGGGGGGCCCGTGGGCCCCCCTCATACCGCACCCCTAGGTTGATGGCGTAGCCGAATTTTCATACACTCCAATCCTGTTGCACATACTTCATTGTATTTGTGAACTCCACGAAACGTCGGTTTATCAATGAATTCATTCATAAGCATTGTTAATGCTGTCCAAACCAGAAGTAACCTCCAACGAGCAGATTCTTTGAAGATAATTAATTATCATCACCAGTGATCGATCGAGCAATTTTTCGTTGATTCGAAGAGCGAATATACAGTGGATCTCGGAAAATCACGGAGGTAAGCATAAATTACATTAATATCAGCTTCAATGAAGTCCGTTACGGTGTATTGCAAAAAGCAGCAGTTTCGAGGATTGGACACTTCTCAAATAGGGCTCCGCAATGGGGAACCTATATCGTACAGTGTATAATAGGTATTGTTTTGGCTTTCCTCCATGCATCCGGAAAGTAATTTACTTTATAACAGCAATTTAGGATGAATAATAGAAAGATCCCGCTAGGCAGCTCGGGAAATATCATCCTAAAAACGTCCTACGCGCGTGTAACGAGCTGGTTGTCCGTTGTGGTATGCGTCGGTAGTCTTCAACGCGAAAACCTTTTACTCTCTACTCAATTCCTTCGGTTTTAGTATCAACGTGTTCGGTCCGGGCTGTGACTATGCCGCGTCGGAGAAAACAACGTGTGATGCTAAGAACTGGACTTGAAGATAACCGAGAATTCGGTCCGCGACGTGACCATGCCGACGCCGGAGGAGACGCTCTAGAATTTTCCTGAGTCCTTCGGACTGGGATAGGAAGGTTGTTTCGGTACGATCGGTCCGTGCCGTGACTACGCCGACAACGGAGAAATCGCAACCGGGTTGGGAATTGAACTTGCGGATCTTCCGATTGTTTGGTCAGTGCCGCGACTATGCCTACGCCGGAGGAGACGCTCTCAAAATTTCCTAAGTCCTTTGGGTAAGGAGGGGATTGGGACCGCTAAATTTTCGGATTGCTACAAGTGTCATGCTCACAAGTGTCGAGGTTGAGATGATGATTTATTCAATAATTTCGTCGGCTTATATACCTATAATATATAGTTTTCGTGGGTTGAATTTGACATAGAACTGTGCCATGATGCGTGGTTTACTTTCTAACTTCTAAGGAATCGTTCATGTTTTACTTTCTAACTTTCTTTCGTTGTTTAAGTTTGATTCTTTCCTCATTCTCTGGCCTTTTTCAACATTGCTAGCGTTGCAAGTTCCTTCATTCCTTTGTCAATTTTCAAGTTCGCGCCTGTCTGTTTTGGTTACGAACGAACATATGGTCCGTCCGCTAAAGCGCTAACAAACGTCCTACTTTTTTGCTATCTATGAACAGAGGTCGATCATTTGAAATTAGTGTAGGGATAGTTGTGTTGTTGTATTTGATTGTTTTCATAAACTTCACAATTCTACAGCTATTTTTGTCAGTGTTCATTTTCTTCCAGTTTGTTGTTCATGCTAGATTCCTTGATTTTGAATGCTATTTTTTACTTTGTTAGCGAAGTTATTGGCCTGGTTTTCGGAGCTAAGTTTCTTCCATTTTCTTGTTATCATGTTTCTGAGTTTAATTTTAGCTTTTATGTCATTGAGAAGAATTTGGTTATAATAACCAGCGTGCATTAATGGGACGAACTTATTATGAGCTTCATTGATAGATTTAAAGAGAAATTCTATCATAGTATGAGTTGGGAAACGTTACTAATGTTACTCAAGTTGAGATTAGTTGAATCGATTTTGCTATCTATGAACATTCAAAGCTCTGCCCGAGAATAATCCGGGATACCTAAACGGGAAGATTGTCGGAATCAAAATTCGAAAAAGCATGTAACTGAGACAAATCGTGGAAGTTGTTTGTAAGTACTAAACCGAGAAACGAATTAGTTAAATTCTTTGGTAAATAAGGTTCTCCGTTTGTTTTTTTTCATTTTTAACATTTTAGGGCTGATTTGCACCAACTAAAGTGTGAAAACCCTTTTTAAGTTTTATGGTGATGTCAGGTTCCTTATTCTGTATCGGATCAATAACCATATTTGGTCAATTTATAAAGATTTTATCATAGCTTTTAATAAGAATGTTTACTCTTAAAATTATACTAAGTGTTTCGGCATCTTTAGAACCATGATAAAACATAAAAATTACTTGGGTACATAATATTTTTAAAATCATTCTTTGGGTAGTATGAGGGTTAAAATGGAATGAAAACCCCTCGAGATGAATAATTTAGTTAAATGAACTATAAGCCTACGTTAGTGTTGTTAAAAACTTCTACACACTCATTAACACTTACTGACTATTAATCTGGATGTGATAATGTTTCCTTAATTTTTTTCATAAATCTGTTAAACCCCCGAGGTTGCTTCATCTTAAAATTTATCTTGTTAAATTTACGTTTTGACACTTTGAGGATTTCTGATGATGTTTTTTACTTTTCAGAATATATGTCTTCAGAAATTCCCAATGTACAGCAGGAGCGAGTGCCCACTTCGGCCGCACAAGGGGCTTCGCCTACTAAAAAGCAGCAGCTTCACTGCCTCACTAAAGAAAAACAGCAGGAGAAACAAATAAAAATGATGGAGAAACAACTTTCTGAAAAGGAGAAACAAATGGAAATACTGCAGCAGAAACTTTTGGAAGAGCAAAAGGCTACCTGCGCGTGGTGCCTGCCGGTGGTACACGTGGGGTCTGATGGTGTCATATGGCATGTGTGCAGAGGCGGATTAAGTGTTCTAGAAGCCTCAAACAGCTACAAGTTGAAGGCCCCAAAAGCATACATTGCATTCAACATTCAACATTATATTTCAACTACATTACAAACTAACATTTTCCTCAATATTATCCCATGTTTTAAATGCTAAAAGCCTTGTTTTCAAAATCATTTTTCACGCCAAACCATCTTTGCGAACTATCCAAGAGAATCATTTTTCACAAATAGTATTTTCTATTAACAAAATTGACGAATAATTTAATGTGTTACATTTTAATCTAATTAGTTATTGAGTCTTTTGAATACCGAATATTTTTATCAAAAAATTCGTAAAATAACAGCTTAGTGCAATGCAAAGTATGATAACTATGTTTGGGGCAGGGCATTACTTTTGCTAGCCCATGTGCATTATCTTCAAACTATTCTGAGGATTATCCTCTTTTGCAAAATGATCTTTACACTGTCCGCTTTTATACATGTTAGTTCATCAGTATTTTTTATGTTAACTTTAAAAAACTCAAAAATGCGACGTTTGATCACCTTTTCGTAATCAAAGCCCAATTCATTCGCAAATTCATCACACATTTGATAAGACATGCAACTTTTTTTAAAAAATAATAAAATTATTTCAACATTAAAATTTAAAAAAAAATAAGGTGGGTAAATGATGGGGCCCTCGATATCTTGGGGCCCTAAGCAGCTGCTTAGTTTGCTTACCCTATGATCCGCCTCTGCATGTGTGCCTCACGTAATTATATATTTAACGTGTTCTTCAAAGTTAAAATTCAATATTATTTCTCTCGATTTGAGGTGTCGCACATTTATCTAAATCGTGCAGTGCTGTACGAAATTGTAAGGCTTCCACATATACTTCTTCTTCTTCTTCTGTTTTGCGATTTCGGGGTATATCCTCTTACGTTGATTCGAACACTATGTTCACTTTCACGTATTCAGAGGCGTACTGACTCTGTCCAAACTTCTATATAGGGGTTCGTCCTTTGGGAGATATATAGTAGCAGTTAGTTTGTCTGTTTTGATGGTAGTAGAGTGACAGTAGAAGTTAGTTTGTCGGTTTTGGGTTAGAAATAAGGGTAAAATCCCAAATGAAGCCCCCCCAGCCTAATTCGCTGTCGTGGCTACACCATTTGTGAGTGGATGTACCTTAAAGGTATGCAATTGGTGAAATAAATGCCGTTGTGTGAACCGTTCGAATTGAATTCTCGTTAAATTAAAGATGATGATTATACTGGAAAGGATGTACTACATAAACTCCCTCATGCATAACTTGCATGATTGTATGAAAATTCGGCTACGCCATCAACCTAGGGGTGCGGTATGAGGGGGGCCCACGGGCCCCCCTTATTTCACAAATTTATAACAAACTCCCTTTTTCGGTAGACCTAGCGCAGTCCGCTCGCTGCGCTCGCTGCGGGCGCGCCGCCGTTTCAAACTCATTTTTTCGGCCAAACTCATTGGTTCATGCTGCCCATCCTGTGTAGTATAATTTACAAGGTACCTTAGTATATAACATTATATTAACCAGCATTAAACATCTACTGTATGATTATATTATTGTTATATTTTGCAATTAAAGCATGCTGTGATTAATGACATTTTATAAATTTAAGTCAAAAGTTTTAAAATTTTCTTTCTATCATCAGGGGACAGATTCTATATAATATTTAAATGGTTTTAAAACTGACTCGTATTTCTTAGCCCTTTGTAATGTTAGAGATTTTACATTATCACAAATGACCTAGAATGTATTAATTACAAATTCTTAATTGATAGAAAATTTGTGTTCGTCTCGCTTACGCACACGATTTTCTTCTGAACTGAACTATAAGATGACTCGTTAGCTGTTATTCCTACATTTGCAAAATCTGCGGGAAAACTCTTGATGAATGTTACTAACGATTGCAACAACACTGATCCTTGCAATAGTTCACATTCAACTGTTTGAGGCGTCTTGCTTGTAGCATTTATTTTCTGAAGCAGCGTGTTCCAAATTACGGCCATTAAAACAACCTCATATTTACTCATTTGATGTAGAAGCGTGTTTGTTTCATCTATTGTTATTGCTTTTTCATCTTTAGCGTTACAAATTTTTTGCAATGCATTTTTGATTTCTCCAAACCTGGGTTTTAAAGCTAAGATCGCGTCGACTTTAGTTGACTACCGAGTCATTGAATTATTGTTTTCCTTTTTCATTTTTTTTGTTACAATTTTCCAACGATGGGTTGAAGAGGTAAAAATGCGTTTTAGCTGAAAAAATTGCACTGCTGCCTTATAATTTGTAGCTGTAAAATTAAAAATTGAATTTTATGAGTGATTCCACTAATAGCACCTGCACTGTTCCGCTTAATGCTTGCGCGAAGGCTCAAGTATTTAGCAGACATATTGCAACGTCAAACGACTATGCTCTACAGTTTGCAATATCCATAATTATTGTTTTTTTTACTTCTTTTTTTCAGTTTTTTATAAGATCTTAGTACTTCTCTCCAATAATTGTGTTTCTTTCCCCTTTCATTTATTAACTTTGTGTCTTTAGTTTGGCTTACCGTATTTTATCGAATATAGTGCGCATTTTTTCTCAAATAAAAGATCGATCAAATACTATCTGCGCACTATATTCGGAAGTTACCCATTAGCAAGTAACCAAGATGAACTTCTCAATACTCGTCTGCGCACCATACTCGATAAAATACGGTATACTAAACCTTTTGTACAAATTACAAATAGATGTGATGTGTTCTTTTGATCCATGGGTAATAATTAACACCTTTGGTAGTTTCCGAAAGTAACAACCAAGTGCTTTCTTCTGATGCTCCGTTGGTTTTTTCGTCAAAAATGTTCTGTATTGAACTTTC